>NW_010972620.1:5708044-5863897 GCF_000737465.1 Haliaeetus leucocephalus | reverse complement strand
GCCCCCCCCTTCCCAGTTCCTAAACTAGATGGGACGTCCCATGGTATGGAATACACTGTTGGCCAGTTTGGGTCAGGTGCCCTGCCTGGGCAGGAGAAGCTGAAAAATCCTTGACTATAGTCTAAACACTACCGAGCAACAACTGAAAACATCAGTGTTATCAACATTCTTCACATACTGAACTCAAAACATAGCACTGTACCAGCTACTAGGAAGACAGCTAACTACATCCCAGCTGAAACCAGGACAATATATTTTATAAACTGTGTCTAATAATCATGTTTCTTAGACCCACTGTTTCTGCTAGGAAGGTGATGCCCACGTATCATTCCTAGGATGACTGCAATTCTCAACTGTCAGTTTATTCCTGATCCATTTATGGTCAATTGTTCCAGCCTCTCTGTGCCTTAAATTACTTCTCTCACGTTTAGCCCCAACAGAGAATACTCGCATCCCTTCTCAGACTTCATTTTGCCAGAACACACGTTAAGCGCCCTCAGTCTTTTTGTGCATGATAGGCTCTTCATTTGCCTGATTCATCCTCTCAGCCCTCTTTGCATCTGTTCTGACACATTGGTGCCTTCAATACATGCACCCAAATTTTCCCTCCAGCTGTCATCTCTGCTTGGTACCACCTGAACTAGTAGCAAAAATTCTGCTCATAAGTCCCTCTGTGCATGACCCTGTGCTTTACTCTATTAAACTTCATCTCATTTCTATTACTTCAGTCCTCCAAGTCATCCAATTCTTCCAGCATGGTATTTCAGTCTTCCTCTGTATTGACAATGTCTCCAACTTTGTGAGATCAACAAATTTATTTAAAACGCTCTACACTTTGTACCAAGTTTATTAATGGGAGTATTAAGCAAGACCTATGCTTGAGGATTTCAATAGCAATCACCCTTCAGTCCAACAGTTCCCTTCCAGATCAACCCACTGTTATTTCTCTTTCAGCCGCAGCTGATTTCTGTCTTTCCCAGTTTTAATAACTATCCTTGTGTCATTGTCTCAAATGCTTTACTGAAGTACAGGGAATTAGACCTAAGGAACTTCACCTGTCTAAAGTTTATCAGAGGAAAAAATTGGCTTAATTTCTTATCATTTATCCTTGGTAAATCTTTACTGCCTTCACTCACTGACTTTAATCTTTAAAAATTGTTCTGCTAAGTCTTCATGCAAGCACAGTCCTTTTTTTTTTGTTTTGTTTTAAGAATGAAGGACCCACTTCTACATCTACAGTAATGTAGTAGAGAGCCCATGTTTCAATTGTTTCACAGACAGCACTTTTCTTTCTTTCAGTTATTTCTTTATTTTAGTGCCTTGCCAGTTCAGTGAGGTCCCAAATGCATTCGTTTACAAGTCAAAAATCCCATAACAGACCATACAAACAAATCATCACGCACAGAGACAAGGAAATGCACTTGCCTTGCTGGAACACAGACTCATTCCTTTCCTGCCAAACACAACGCTGCATCAGCTCTGGCTTGCTATGATGCCTTTTCAGGTTTTTTTGCTAGCATAGAAGAAACAGGAGGACATAGCAGTTAGAAAAGCAGAGAGACATGTTTTACTCTCCACAGTATGACAGACATAGATACATGAAGACGAGACAAAACCTAACTCAGTACTAGATCTAAGTTGGCACAGGCCAGGATTTCCTCAAACTTCCAGATAACCAACAATGTCAGAGATGCAGTACAGTAAAAACTGAGGTATTACCATCCACTTCAGGAAATGGAAGTGCAAATCTGTAATGGACAAAACTATACAGATGAGCTTCTATTGTTTCCTATGAACCCATATAATTCTACCTGCCTGAAAGGCCACTATCCACTTTCCCGATGGATTTATACATAAGGCAACTTAACAGGGAAAAAGGTTTTCCCTTTGATTCTTCCAAATCTGACCAACTAATCTCATGAAGGTGAAAAATAAATATGTTGGGGCATTAATAGAATCAAACAAAATAATGCATCATTTTCTGAACTAGAGAGTATACTTCGTGCATGCTAACGGTGCTCAATTTCATTGCTGTCAAGGGTATTTCAACAGTGTGTTTACTATAGCAACCCCTGAAGATGCTCTTCCTGCCAGTAAAAGTTAGTTCTGTGCTTAGAATAGTAATTTCTTAATAATGCTGAAACAGTGCTGGAGACAAACAACTTAGGAGCTAAATACAAATTACACAAGCAAAACAGGGGAGAAAAGGAACCAATTAGTTCAGGATCTGATCCAGCCAACAGAACATTGCACTGTCAACTAACAAAATACAAGCTGAAAGCCATACATCTTCAAAATTATGACAATCCTTCCTTGATATGAACCATGCAACTATTGCTGAGATCTCCTTGCTTTATGATTGAACCCTTCTAGAAAACATCCTTTACACTAATTGTTCTCCAGGCTCACAATATCGGATATTCATTAATATCAAATATTTCTCTGAAAAAGCCTTACTCTCCCTGCCGCCCAGCACAGCTGCATAACAGGAATGTTGCATAGGCCATGCAAAGACATTTTAATGCAACGTTGTTTAGATGCTAAGATGTCTACAACATGGGTGTCGTCTTAACATGCTTGTATTATTCATAGAGCCTTTACTAGTTCTTCCAGTCACAGTGCCACAATAGGGAATATTGATGGGGAAAGACTTAGCTGTTGCTTATAACAGTTGCTGAAAACAAACAGAAAGCTAAACTAAGTATTCAGAGTTTGACAGGAAATATAAGATGGCAGGAATTGCCGTGATACATGCCCCAGTCCACACATATTTTGCAAGGCTTGACTCCCAAGAGTAATTCACAGTCATGCAAACACTCTTATTGACTTAGAAGGATAACTCTGCTGCACAATCAACTCATGAACTAAGAAATTCCACATCCTCTCATGGTTCTGGATCATTCAATGTAGAAATGTTTCATTCATCTACACCACTTTTCAGGTTTAGGACCAAAGATTATTGATAATGTTGCATTTTAAACAAGGTAAATAATTTCTCCCTAAACTTATTCTCAGTGACACAGCATTTCTGATTTTAATACTAATTTTAAATGAGTTCTAATTGCTTTGTCATCTTAATGCTTGCATTAACTGCTGGACAGTCTGGGGCAATTAAGATTCCATCCTCCCCCAAAACCCACATAGGCTGGAAACTGGTTTTGCAGGGCCCTACAGGACCATGACTTGGACTAAAAATCATTGGGTTGTTATGTGCAGGAGTAGCCTTAGAGCCTGATTTGCCACTTGTCCGTATTGCTCCGAGGTGACTTTGCTATTGAAACTATTATGAGGGTAAATCCATCTGTACTCTCAAACTTTATTCTTGAACACACTCACAAGCAGCCTGCCCTAATGCTGGTACTCCATACCTGTCCTGGCCACTTCCATCAAGCCCTTCTGCCCCTAGGTCAAGGTCACATAAGCAACTTCAGGAAATGTTCCTGTTGAGTCCTTATATCTCCTGTCACAAGAACAGTGAAGGCAGGAAATAGACCAGGTTTCAGCTATTTTACAGAAGTTTTTCAACAAGTCTCAATTTAAACCCAAGAAATATAGAACATAGAAAAGACAGTAACAATACCTGCAACAGAAAAGTAAAACAGCTAGTAGAGCAGCATCCTGGAAAGAATTTGCCATCTCCATCTGTCTGCATTGCTGGTCTTGTACAAGGAGCACCAGATTTGACAGGGGATGGTGCCTAGGGGCTCTGTATTTCTACAACGCAAAGCAGAAGGCAAACCTGGCACACGACTGGTTTATGTAATTTCAGTGGCAATTGCACAGCAAGTCTAATTACTGCAATGTTATTCTAATTAATCTAATGATTTTACAGTATGTCTGATTATGACAAGAATGATTGTAAGAGTTGCAGTAATGTGGCAGATCAATGTTGCACTGTATAGTAAAGAAAGAAAACATACAGATTTTATGATGAGACAGGAAGGAAAGAAATACTGTCATCTGACATCATTGGCAGATTGCTCCTAGTAGCAAGATTTGCTGTCCAAGGGTATTAGCAATATTCCCCCTCATCATCCTTGTCACACTCTTGATCTGGTGAAATGGGAACCAGGTTAGGAAACCAATCTGTCTGAAAATTGTTTGGGGGAAAAAAAATAATCTGGTTGAGGCTGAGGATCATCAACAACAAACAGGGAAAAAAAGGAAAATGCTTCAGCTGCAAATACCCTGCAAAGTACATTCCTATGGCTGTATCCTCAAAGAGATCGAGTGCAGGGAAGAGACAAGAACTCATCTGAACATCTCAGCATGATCGGGCCAGAGCTGCCAGGGAAATTAAGAAACCTGTAATGAAATCATTTGCACATTTTTCTATTCTTCACAGTAGAGGAGCACATCAAAGTTTGCAAATTGAAGAGAGGGAAAAGACTAGTATGAAAATTATGAGGCACAAATTTATCACACAGAGGTCTGGAGAGTCAGGTGTAGTTTCTAAAACATTAATGGATTTGCCCTTTCTTCATCACCTCTCTTACATCCACTTTTACCTCCTGTTCTCACATTTCAGATGCAACCTTGAGATTCCTTTCAGCACAACAGGAATGAAAGAGGGAAGTTGTGCCCCAGACAGCAGAGTCAGGAAAAACATGTTCTGCTCAAGAGCATTAAAATGGATATTGGTGGGTGTCACATTTCTTGTTTTTATGGTCATTATCATGCATTTGTACCATGAGATCCTCTAAAGTAATTGCCTGAAATCAACGCCCATTGTATAAGCATTTTAAAATATTAAATAAGCCATAATACTTGAGGTATAAAACCTCACAAATCTAAAGAGCTAGACAATGCAGGGGAAAGGAAAGTACAAGGTCTTACCTAAACTTCACCGCCAGAACTGGAAATGGAAATCCAGTTTCTGAAGTGCCAGTGCAATACACTACTCACTACTGGGAAAACCACAAACAGTTCACGCAAGCACTGAGTGTCACTTGTGGTAACAGTTTAAGTATACAAAAGCTGATGTTTAAAGGGCAGTATTTATCACGGTAGGTAACAGTTTGTCACCTACCATATGAGGTATGGGAACGTATCAGTATTGAGAGTGTGTGAAAAGTTGTGAGAAAACAATATTGAGAAAATATAGGTTTATGGGTATCCAACGTTTCCAGCCATCTCCCCTCCTGTGAACTGGAAATGTTTCAGGTAGAAAAGTTTAATTCACATCCATTCACTTTGTTTTCATCCTTTAGATATCATTTATTCTGCTTTTAATTTCAATTTCTTCCCCCCTCCCAAATTATTTTTTTATGCTAATACAATTATACCATCCCCTAGATTATTCTGCAGTAGCTCACAGGTTTTGTTACCATTTCCATTTCAGTATGTTTCTTCTTAGTTATTCTGATAGCTTTTTTTAAGCTTTTAACAGATCTTTTCCACTCCAGACATACAAATTTCAGGTTGATATCATGCTGCACTTGCATAAGGTAAGTCACAATTGCTGTTACCCTTGCAGCTATTAGTAAGTTTAGGTTGGTGATGAGACTTTGACCTTTGGAAAAAGCCAAACTAAAAGTCAGCCTATATGGGCACAAGAGCATCTGTGTTTGTCATGTATTACTTTTAAGAACACTAAGCAAATATCTCCCAGAGTAATACGACCTGTAGTAATACAGATTTTCTTCCTAACCGTCAAGGGCAAATATCTATGGGAACTTTTTTTCAGTTCCGCAGAAAGTAACAAATGCTCTTCAAATGTTTAGTTGCAGTCCCAAAAGAACCTTAATAAGGATCTGAACTCCCCCAATACCATGTTATTTCTGATACAAAACCAGGCAATGGTGCCTTTGATATAAAACATCATGTTTTTTTCCTTTGCCCATATTCTGCCCTTTGATTTTTACGTTCAGGTTATCTTACCCATCTCACCCAGTTTCACTAGTGTTAGCCATGACTTACATCTCCAGGGACTTGGCATTCTCCAGCCTGTCTACTGATAAACCCACAAATATATATGTAAGTTCTCCATATGTCTCTGTGTGCTTAGATTTCTCAAATGTGTATGCCTGGATGCAAGATTATATGCACTAAATTGTTCTTATCAGAATTTCCATGTATTATGTTTCCTCTTCAGAGTGCATTTCTTGCTAGTTGCAGGTCTGCTGGAGCAGGAAGAAAGCACCAAGGGTGCAGAAGCAAAAGGATTACTAAAGATATCCATCCTGGATTTAAAGGTCAATGCTGTAGGCATGTGAAAACCAGGAAACACCACCAACAACTAATTAGTTCCAACTTCTCATGACCTGCATCTGATGTTGTGTGCGCTATCATAGGACATAGATAAGTTGTAACTGTTTGTCAAATATAGCTAGTTTTGAAAGGGAGCAGGTTAGGAAGAATACTGGTTATACACGCGAAAATTTGGTATGGGTGTTGCTTTTATCAGATCATTTTGTTAGGCCGAAGATTTCAATAAGCATTTGGTTTTTATTTATATGTTTGACTAAAGTTATAACTAACTTGTAGAAATATGCAACTGCTGTCTTCTGCCCTATGCAACTATGCAAACTGAGTAATAATTAAGCACATCCAGAGCCAGGTAACCCTGTGTTAATATCTGAATAGATATTTGGTGGGACTGCTGAATCCAGCAACAAGGTGAATACTTGTGTTCTTTTAAGATGATAATTCAGCAGAGAGAGTGTTTGTGGGGACAAGCAGCATGGGTGTACTTAGCCTGGGAGCTGAATAGATGCCTCCTCTTGTGAGGCACAGAGCAGACATTCAGAAGAGCTGGAGAACCTTCTTTCTGGGCTTAACTGTATCCTGAAGAGAAGATAAAAAGTCCCTAAAAGCAGTTTCTGAACCAGAGCTCTTGTTCAGCGCTAACTTCAGGAGGTGGGAAGTGATGTCCAGCCAGGACAAGTACAATCTGGCTCCTTATTCATACACTGTGACCTGGACTTGGAGTCAAGTATTTCTCGCCATCAGAAAACCTAGGGAGTCTGGTTTCGAAATTGAATCGACAGTAAAAACTGGCTTAGTACTTGAGTGTCATATACCCACGCTCCCTGGAACTCCTGCCAGGGTAAATCCAGTCCAGTATCCTTGGGAGACACACACCCAAGCCTCACTCAGCTTACACAAAAGCCCACTCCACCACTGAACAGACCTTCACAAAATGCCCAGCAGCAGAAGAAAAAACACATATTATCTGACTTTAAAAGCACAGGCAAATGAAAGAGTCTTGTCAGCTTCTATTTTCACTGCATTTCACTGTGCACCTTTGTTACACAGAGAAATACTGAGTCCATCCATTGCAAGAGACCAAGGAGAGAGAAGAGGTTACAATGTGCATCATAACATTTGATAACAGAATACACACATAGTCCCTTATACAGGACAAAAAATAAAAACTATTTTCCTCTGTCTGTGTTGTTTCAAACAGGTCCTCGTTTTAGCATGCCTGAACATTAGGTTCTCCTACTGTGGGGAAACACAAGATGAGCTGGAAGGGAGACTACAAGACGTGTATGAAGGGATGAGGCTGGTACACTAACATTCACTGGGGTGGAAACATGCTTGCACATACATTGTCTGGGATCTAGTCTCCACCTATCTCATGAGGTAGTTACGTTTCTGTAATGGTGAAAAGGTCTGTACTGTGCTTTATTCATGGAGAACATAGACGTAGCAACTTTCATCCTAATTTAAAAATAATTATAGTTCATAAATGAGAGAACTGCAAAAGGAATATTGGATTTGTTCTTTTTCTTCTCTTTGCTCAACCGTTATCTTTTTTCCCAGAAAGGAACTAGACAGGGAGCTATTTTTTACCAATGAAACTTCCCAATGAGCAGAGAAGTTCTAAAGAATCCCACCGCTTCAAAAAGGAACTTGCAAACCAGCATCTATTTATTTGAGGAAAAAAATTCCACAGAAAACTGTTCCTGTTTGATTAAAGGTTGTAAAAGGCTCTCTATCGTCTGGGTATAATAAGGAACAGAGAAGCCTTCAAATCTACTTTAAAAATATTTAATTTATCCCTCCCAGAAGAAGGAGAAGAAGAGGAGGAAAACATGTGTAGACTAAAAAAAACATTGCAAGTTACAAGTTTTTTAACTAAGTATCAAATAACCAATTGCTAGGCAGGAATTTATTGCAACTGACCTGTATTCATGAAGCACAATAGAGTAGCCTTATCTGAAGATCTCCTCTAATACACACATGCCAGCAATGTCTAGTCTGTAATTGCTAGCCCTCTTTTTCACATTCACTCTATCTCCTTAGCCTTATTCTCACTGCCTTCCTCACCTACTGCCACATTTCAGCTTGACATATATCTCTTGTTTTATCAAGGAGTAGTAAGAACTTGTCTGAAGAAATCTGCCAGACACCCACATTCCAAAACTACTGGTCTATAGGAAAAATAAGCATCAAAAATAAGGCAGATGGAATTAGAGGCAGTGGCAGATCAAGAGAGCACTAGATTTATGTTGATCAGAAGCAGAATCCCTCAGCAAACAGGTAGTTTTGCAGCTTAGGGTTTTCTTTTACTGAGGTACCTTTCATCATTCAGAAGTTACTTCAGTGCCTGACTCCTCCGCAGAGCAAAGACTCCAGACCACTTCACGTGTTTCAAGTGGTTTTTCAATCTGCCACTATCACCAATATATGCTAAAACTTGAATTTAAAAGTTCCTGCAGCAAGCATGAAAGGAAATGTAAATGGCAAACTCAAGCACGCAGGTGCAGTTTGTCTGCAAACAGACTTTTGTAATTTTAAAGGAAATAGAAGCTTTTGTTGCTCCCTCATTACACTCAGAAACATGGCTGATGTCCAAAATATTGCCCTAGAACAGGGGATGAAAAACGTATTTACCTAAAATTATCAGTTTCCAAGTCATCAACAAACTAGAAATGGAAACTAGGACCTCAGTTTTCCTGTTAGACCCAAGACCAGATTTTGTCAAATAGGTGACAGATTACTCAAATACACGTGCAGATACAAGGACAACTGCAAAGCTGATCTGCATGCAACCAGACTAAGACAAGCCTCAGTATTCTTTTTCCACACATTATCATATTTTGTTTGTGCTACTGGTTTAAAAAGGTCTTTTGGGTGAAGATTATCCAAATTCAGTTCCTAGAACACTGCTCCTAGAATAGGAGCCTGTTTCTCTCCAAACAGCTCTGAGATCTGAATGTAAGTTTAACAAAAAATAGTTCAGAGGGGAGAATGCAATAACTGCTTGGAACAGTACATAATTCAAGTCTGATACATTGAAACTTCTGCTTGATAATCACATTGGCGCCTTTCAAAACGTCAGTCCAAGTAATTCCTTACATTTAAGGAAAATAACATGTTTCATATGAAGGCACAAATGCTAAGGTTGATTTTATTTCAGCTGCTTTCCAAAAAGAAAGACTTTTCAATTGGTCTCTTCCAAGAGCTTCAAAGTACTTAATGCAAATTCTGTGCCTGCCAGTCAAAGGGCAGCACTCAAAGCCTCCAGGAGCCCATCAGCAGCAGGGCTTCCAGGAATCTTTGTCAATGCTGAGGTCAGAAGCAAAGTGCTCTAGAGATGGGAAAACAATCACTTATGCAACCTATGGGTCTTGTTGCAGTTTGCAGTACTGAAGGAGGGAAGGCTGGGACTGCTGCTTATTCCAAACACTGGACCTTTATTGGATATTTAAAATGACAATGGAAAGCACCAAACATTGATGGAACAGACCACCAGATGAATGAAGCATGATTTCTCCTTGATATACACACTCATACATGTATATACATGCATATGCAATGTGCCTAAACCAGTAAACCTGTACTGAGGTGAACTCATAAAATACAGAGTGACTATCAAAATAATGACTATACTATTTGCTTCACAGCAAATGATTCACACCGGGGGTGGGGGGGGTGGGTGGGAAATTAATGCAACTTCATTTTTGTAGTGGAATAGCATTTCTGAAAGTACCAAAAACCTGGTGGGGGTGGGCAGAAGGAAGGGCAGTGCAGGAAACGAACCTCAGAAACTCAAAGTTAATACAGAAAAAAAAAAAAAAGACATATTTTAAAACATGATTTTAACTCCTTCCTTGTGATTTATTGAGCTGTGGATCATGATTTTCAAAGATACAGAGAAACCTAGATTTCTCCAGTATTTTTTTCTGTCTCATGTAAACTATCAATGGTTCAAAAACCCCTGTAAGTACCTAGTTCTGTCCTAAAATCTGCTACGCTCCTGACCTTTCTAACTTCTTGTGCCAAAATTTCTTATGGCTGTATATATATTTCATATAAACACAACATGCAATCAGACAAGCTCTAAAGGGCGATACAGTAAGAACAAGTGAAGGACAGATTTTCTCTTTTGGGGAGTTTTCAATGTTACATCACAGTAGGTAACATTTGGAAAGGAAAATTCTGAATTTCAAATTCCAAAAAACTTACAGTTGACTAAGGTAATCCCAAATGCTTTAAGTCACAACGCTAGAGAAATGTTGTTTGGAAGTAACCTCTAGAGTCCAGGCTCCTACTCCAAATGGGACTGTTTTGAAAACCTCCATGAACGGATATAACAAAATTTTTCTTGATAAACTGTCCAACTACTGCAGGAAATCACCAGGATAGGAAACTGGAATTTTTCAAAGTTTCGCATCATATCACAGAAGTTTCTTTTCAGAGTCCGATGCTCCAGTCTTGTCAGTGGTTTAGATTCTCTGAAGCTGAACCAAGGCAAAATCTAATTTTGACATCCTTAACCAAAAAACGCCTTTTGTTTCCCCAAATAAAAATGTCCACATTTTCATGAATAAAACCCTCTATAACAACTCTGTTCATAACAAAGTATTTGCAAACCCTCTACAGACTCATATTCAGGTGACCCATCTGACAAATAACAGCAAAGAACATTCATGTTTGAGAAGTGTCTATTCTATTAGTAGAATTTTTTTCGAGAAAGAGAATGAAAATTAAATGAACTACATAGCTATTCAAGCTAGAAGTGGGTTAGTAATTCATACATATATATGAAAATTATTTATCCACTTGTAGTCTGTAACATCACCACTATCTCCTATTTAAAATGAACAAAGGTCTCTATTATCTTAATTAACCAAACTGTTTTGAATTGATATGAGTCGCTACAGCCATAAGCTATTCTATTTGCACCAGACTAGAACCTGTACTGACAGTATCATCTTATTTCCTGGTCACAATGATGCCAGTGAAAGTCTCTGCTAGCTGATACCTCACCCTCATGTGCTTATAGTTGTAGCTCTTAAAAAAGCTGTCATAGCCCAGTCTCAGAACAAGAAACAAGTTATGGTAGAGGTATCAGCTAAGGTCAAGGATAAAAGTGGAAGTTAAGGAATACAAAACATCTACCCCATACCTGGGAAAACACAAGGCCTCTAGGAAGTAAAGGACATAAAATCTGTTGCACGTGCAGCTAATCATTTGGAAGAACTTGTAATTATGAAAAAAAATATAATTAGAGCAACAAAATACCTGAGAGAGAGACCTGAGGGGGCTCTCAGTTTTATGTTTTCAAGTAGGAAACACATACTATTATGAAACAGCAATACACTGGCCAGATTCGCCACTGTGTTATTCCACCTCTTTGCTGATGTAAACATTGGTAAGACCAGAACAGTAGCTGGGGGAATTGCACACCCTCAATTTTCTCCTTTCTGCTGGATGACTGCATAACACACTGTTCCCAGCTACTAAATTATTTAGAACATCATCTGCAAACACCTGGAAACAGATTTCCTTCTTCAGTTCAATCACTTGCATTTTAGCCCCTCTTTAATTTACTGGCAGAGGAAATAATAAAAGCTGTCATTCCAAATGACTCCTTCAGATAATTTGAAATGGCTTCAGTAATGTGTTACCTCAAAGCTATTTTTTAAATAATCTTTTGTCTCTATCCTGTACGTTACAGGACATAACAAAAAACCATGAAACTAGAGGTATGTTTGCAGGCTGCACTTCCTAAATAGTTAATGACATTTTGTTATGGTTAATGGAGGAAAACTCAGGGGAACCATAATGGCCAATATATCTGTGGTGTGCCTTTGTGAACTAGAATATATACTGCAGGAGAAAATTATATATTTATTTAAGGAGGAAATTGTCTCTAGGGCACAGCAGTCCCTAATGGAGGAAAAAGGATGCCAGAGGACTCTCAGTGAAACATCAGCACTGGGCTGAGACCCTTGTGTCCAGATCCATGAGCCTTTCCTCTCTGAGCTTAAAAGACTAAACGAGACACAGATCAATGAACATGCTCATGGTTGCCCATGGGATGGGCTAAAGAGACACATGTCCCAGCTCTCAGGCTGTGTGTTCTGGAGTAAAAAGCCATTTTAGATGGGCTACAGAGTCCAAAAGCGAGGAGTCCTGAGGCAGCTGATAAGAATCTTTGTGCTGCCTCAATGGGAGCCCTTTACCCAGCTCCCTCCACCAGCAGCATAGTGGGAATGGTGAGCCAGCAACCTCCAGCTGATGGGCAAGAGGTGGAGGCGCTTGTGTTTCAGAGGGTACAGCCAAAATCAGTAAAGAATATCCACCCACAGCATGTAATTTCCTGAAACGTGCATCACCCACATTTGACGACAGCTACATGTTTTCAAAAGCGTCTTTAATCAGCAAGCCTCCGCACAATTGGTTGTTCTGGAGCACCATATAAATTTTGGTCATAGATCAGCTACTGCTTCGGGTGTTGGAAAAACAGGGAAATCTCATTCTGCTCACTGGAAAGTGCAGAGCGTAAACACTTGCAAAGGATGGCAGCAAATAAAAAAGTTTGCACATTGGTTAGTAACACAACACCTCTTGTCTGTAGACCCCTGTCTGTCACTGTCATTGGACAAAACACAGCATCTCGGCCATAGCCATCTGTAAGTATAGAGAGTGAGGAGAGGGAACAAAGCCAAGAGCTCATCCATGCTAAGAGGGACAGAAATGCTTGCTGCCAAGGTGCCTTGTCCTGTTCTTCAGTCACATTGGCACACACAAAGCTTTGGTACTGTAATTTCTTATTTGACAGCTTTCAGCTCCTTTCTGAGACCACTGAAGAACATTCTTGTGACAAGCACCAGGTTTCAGCCCAGATTGCGTTGAGAGGAAGATAAAAAGACATCTCTGTCAAAACAGTGGCCTGGTTTGTCAAACCTGCCAGCCTAACGCAACATTTCAAAATCCGTATAATCTGACCTACATACAGAAACAGCCTGAATTCAGAGTTATCCATCACCCATAAACCATAACAAAGTCAGTGAGAGATGGGAAGGTGAACAGGTGATGGTTGAATACTTGGAAACTTAAATGTCTACTTAAAAGCCTGAATTTAAAGCAAGTATTTTTGAAAATGTTGGCTTATATGGATATAGTAACAAACAGTGCTCCAAATTCTTTCCACTTTCAACAAATAGCTTACAGCCACAGCATTGACTTTGAAGCCTGCTTGTTCTTACCCTGTTGTAGTAACATGGATCTCAAGCAGAAGAGGACGGCATCGCTCATCTGAGCTCACAGTGGAAGTTTGTACTGTGGTAGCAAACCACAACGAACTCTCATCATTACACAGATTACAGCAGTTTTTGGACCAAATCAACAGCACGCCATCCAGCTCTCTCTTGGTTTTCCCTAATTCCCATGCCATGCACTTCCTATGCTTTACCTTGAGCCAGCTCTGGCAGAGGTCTAAATGCATGGTGCATTAATTCCATTTACTAAAACAGCAGAAAATTACTGTGGCAAAAAGCAAAACCTTTAGCTGGGTTAGAGACGCAAATTGGCTGTCTGTGCAAACAGGTAAGTGCCAGAGCCAAGGAAGGAGAGAGAGGAGTCTCGCTCTTCAGTGTCAGCAAGCTGTGACCAGCTCAGCTGTCTCCTGGGTCCACATCCCGAGCCTCGCTGCAAGAGCACTTAGCACTGTAAGAGCAAATAGCCCACCTTGCCTCTGAAGATATCAGTGCTGACAAAGAAGACTTCAGAGGGATTAGGAAAAACAACATTTGCAAAAAAGTAATTTGCCTGTTCTCACACAACCATTCAACGATAGAGCTGTTTACTGAGAACCCTCACACAACAGTATCTAAACAAAGCTATTACCCTTACCCTCAAATTTATTTCAATTTCTTTTTTTTTTTGAGAATAATGTTTTTGCTGTACTCGGCCATATTTTGTTTAAAATTGCTTCTTCTTGATCAGCTGGAGTGTGGTCAAAATATGTTGGCTACATCGTAAATCACACATTCCAACCTGCCAAAGGCTAAACGTGAAAAAACGCATGCAATGAAAACTCCAAAAGAAACACTGAAAAATAAAAGTAATGGAGAAACATAAAAGCATTTCCTTTGGTGTGGAAACTCTACTACCTTATTATAAATTCGTAGTGGAAATAGTTTTCAGCAATCGAAGTGAGGAAGACTGGATCTGTGTGGAATGGAAGTAAATCTGTCCCACAGAAAAGAATATGATATTCTTCAAAATGGAGGAAATTTGAAAGGCGTGCCAGAAACCCCCACATCAAGTTGATCCCAATGAATATTTGCAACTATTTCTCCTGTGAAAAAGCTCCATAGAATTCAACACAGATGTTTTCCGATAGCTAAACTTTTGAAACTATTCAATAATCAGTTTCTAAGTACGAGTGAATGAATTAAGCATATTCCTGGCCCACCTAAGAGAAAAATGTTATAAGGCTTAAACTTTATAAATCTGCAACACTAGTGAAAAGAATTATTTTGCCCTTGGGCTACTAATGAATGGCTAGGTTTACCAGCATTCAAAAGACTATTAGACATTTATACAGCTAATGAGAGCATTCATGGTTACGTAAGAAGGGATAAATAAAATTAAGGCTATAAGCCCTCATCCTTCAGGGCTAGAGAAAAAAAAAAAATTCTTTGGTGGCAAACTATTCTATGAAGACCTGAGGTAAAATCTTGACCTTGTTAAAGTAACTTAGAATTCTTCCAAAGTAGCTATGATTTTACCCCAACCTTGCTTAATTATGCAGCTTTCCCTGACTTCATTAGGCTATTCATCATCTGCAGAACTTCTTATTCTTTCTCACAGCACCTGAAAATAACCCGTATACCTACAGAGAAGCAGCTAGTTAGATTTTAGGCATAAACTGAAATGACAACTGCTGTATTCCTTTTATGTCCATTTTAGAGAACCAGAATTAAATATAAGATCTGATTAGGAGCTGACAGGTTTCTAGTGTGGTTGGCTCTAAGAGTATTAAAGTCCTTGGTACGAGGTGAGAGCACAGTACAGCACGTTCCCTCTCATACAGCATCATCCTGCTCCCGGGGAACAGCAATAGGTAGGTGTTGATTTATTCATGGAGAAGCTCTGCTCCAGTTCCACCCTGAATTCCTTTGCATTACTGTCAGAGCAGGATCCTTGAAAGCCCCCAGTGTTGCCTGATACATGTTGTTAGCCCTGGCTGGCACCGTGCAAGTATGGTTCCCCTGACTTCACTCTCTTTGCAGACCAGTACCAAAGCCCACTACCTCCTCCACTGTTTTCCTTTGGTTTTCTACCTTCTTGTCCCTCTCGCAGGCATACACACATCTCCCTGCTGTTTCTCCCCCATTGATTCTGCCTCCAGCCAGTTGCTTTACTTCCTCTACTGATGTGGCAAACACACAGTAAAACAACAGGGCTTACGTGGGGTGGATATCTCGTAAAAGCCTGTTTCAGCTGGCAGTTCTTCAGGGTAGACCCATGCAGGTTTTCAGTACCTGTAATGCAGAGCCAGATGCTGACGTTTCCCTGCTTGTCTTGGTTCTGTAAGCAGTTGTTTATAATGTGACATCTCTAGCAGCCTACATAATTCATCGTGATTATTCACTGCATTGTGATAGGATTGGGATTACTCTTTTGATGTTTGTCAGCATGAGCCAGGATTACGTTACTCCTCTCATGCTATGCAGCATGACTCCAAAGGGTATTTAAATAGTGGGACACATGGCTCTCCCAGTACTGTTGGTGACAGCATTACCTCCATTTAGCCATGCCCATTTTGATGCCTAGTGCATGGGGTATTCTCCCTAATAAAGCGCTTACTAAGATAATTCAATACTAAAGAACTAAAATAATGTATTAAATTAAACCCATTTCTTTCTTTCCTCATGTGCTTAAACCCTCAGTTCCTTCCATAGGGGTAGAGAGAGAAATCCAGTTGACAGATAAGACGTTGAACACAGAGCAAGGGTTGAGACAGGAAATTGTTTGTGCACCTGCTGCTTGAGTTCTACATAACAGAAAGGAAAGGTGGGAAACTTGTGAACATAGTGCAATACGTATAAACCCTGCAGAAGAGGAGTCCTGAGACTAGTCAATCTTTTACTGACTACTATCTTCTAAGAATCTTACACAAATTGTTAAGGGGTAACTCTCAAAAGCTGATGAAGAAACAGGTGCTCATTACCCTTGATTTTCAAAGGAATTTCAGTGCAAAATCCCATCCAGCTCTTTTGAAAATCCATGCTCAGTATTAGAGTGCCTCATTTTCTGATCTCTAAAACTAAGCTTTTTACCCAGCTCCCTAAAGACCTTCAGCATCTGTGAACAAGTGTCATACAGTGCTGCTTGCAGTATCTAAGCATGACCATTAACAAAGAAAAAACCCTACAACAAACAAGTTACACAAACTTCATTTTCGCAGAAAGCTGAATGAAACCCTTCATTTCCTTTCCGTTCAGCTTGAGACTCAGATCTTTAACAAACAAGCTACCCTTTGTATCTCCTGACTTTGTCACATGTACATTGAAGCTATCCTATACGTACATTGCTAAATACTCCTCATACATACACAGTAAAAAATTCATTCATATATTGATCTTTACTGGCATTAGAGGTGGTATCAGAGAGCTGGCAGCTCCTCCCTTTGGGCTGACTAAGGTTAGGGTGAAGTGACCTGTCAGCCAGTCGGAAAGATATCATCACAGTTGGCCAAGACAGATCCAACAGCAATACTGTGCCAGACCTATAGACAAAATAGAAATAATTCCTTGAACAGGGAAGATAACTGCTCTGGACTAACTCATGAATCAGTTCACACTCCTCTCATTTCCAGAAGTATGAAGCAGTGTCTGTTCTTTCAACTCTATTATACAGGAAGAAGAAAAACATACAATCGGCACAAAAAACTTTTTTCCCCAAAGGAAGGCAGCTTCAGCACCGTACAGAGCAAACCTTGCTTGTGAAATTCTTGTAGGTAGGGAATTTTAAAGACCTTTATTATTATTCCCTATGCCTTTGGATGGATACGAGGTTACGTAGTTAAACCAGCATTCAGTTTTGAATCTCCTATTTTTCACACTCCTCAGACGTTAGACCTTTGCCCACTTATGCCAGGAAACAGGGCTCTCAGCCAAAGCTCATCTGCACTGTCATGCAGGTTATACAGAAATGGATATCAAACATTATAAAATAATCTTGTTATAACAGCTGGGTGGCAATCTCCTGAGAGTGTGTGGTGAATCACAGCTCTGCTCCTCCTCCTTGGATGGCCCTAATTTCTTTGCAAGTCTCCCAGTTATTTAAAAGGCTCTCCCTTGGATGGAATTAAACACAGACTTCTTTTTCACTTCAGACAGGAAACATTTCAGTTCCTTACCTTGTTTTGTACACAGTGCACAAATTTCTAAAGACATGGCAGTAACTTAGCGCTGGCTGGTACCTTCACTTCAAATTAGGTTTGACAAAAGGAAAGAAAAGACTAACAACCCACACACACACTTTTACTGTCTTGTTGTGAGAAACTATAATGTCGTCTTTGACCAGCCTGGAGCTCCTGCACTTTTATCTCCACTAGCTTAATCCTCCTGTGTCATCTAGGGCAAGGAAAGAAACTAAAGAGACAATAATGAAAGAGACTCCTCCTCTTTTTTTTTTTTTTTTTTTTTTTTTTAATATCAATAGGAGTAAGATTGATTCCTACAGGTAGGTAGGAAACTATGTATGACTTGGATTAATCCCCCTAAACTTTAGCTGTTCAAATGTTAACTACACTGAGAGCCAAATATGAAGACATTCCATCCTTTGCTTTCCCTCTGGTTGCTTGTTTGGAGCTGAAAGGCCCAGCGAAAACCCAAGTCTATAGCCAAGATCTTTATTTTGGCTGATTAATGATGTTTAACTAAAGGCAGTCCGAATTCACCCTCTTTCTTTTCCACCTGGCTCTGCTTCAGAGCGCTTCTGTCCTTTCCTCTCATTTTCCCCCTTTCTTATCAATTATCCCATGAAAAACACACCCTTTTCCTGAACACTTGCAACTGATACGGAGGAATTTTACATTGTCTCCCCTCATTCTGTGCCATCATGGAGTACTTGCCCCATCTGGGGACAGCAGAACGATGTACTATGTCCCCATGAGCTGCAGATCTCAAAACAACCTCACTGATGATTTGTGTCTCTGAGTGAACCAGCTCTATACAAGCAGGACGGCACCTGCAGAGGCTACTTGCCTGGCAAAACTCTTTAGGTGATGTTACTTGCTGGATATGATTCAGCTGCTTGCTGGGCACAACACAGGAGTTATCACAGGTAAGCAAGGATCACAAAGCTGGAACTCAAACAGTAGAAAATCCTCTTTGTCTACTGTTGTATTTGTTTTGCAGGTTACCGTCCAATATTAGGTTGAACTAGAATGCCTGGTATCACAACTATCTTTTTTCATCATCTCCACATATCTTTTCCAGAAAATAGTAGGATTTAACTCCTGTGTGGAACCGGTTTGCTCTTAAGAGAATTAGAGATGGAAAATCAGGATGCTATTTATTATCTAAAATATATCAGTCCAATGGCTTATTATTAGTGTTTTACTTAAATATATATTAGGTTTATTGAAAATGTGTAGGAAATATTTGGTTACCTAGAAAGATACTGTCATATAAAGACATACAATAATACATGGTTCCAGAAAAATTCCTTTGCACACAAATAACAGATCAATAGTATTTGATGACACCCAAGACAAGAGGAAGTAAGGCTGAATTATCAAATTGTTTACCAAAGAATTCTTATTTGTGAACAAAATAATCCAATTGACTACTGATAAAAGAAAATGTACCATTTTGCTGAGCAGGAAATTTTGCTTTGGGTTGCTAGAGTCTCTTTGGCTGAACATTAAGTCAGATATTAACCAGTTCAACAATTTATTTTTAATTAAAATCTTGAGCAAATTAATTGTTAAGTGATGTGTTACATAACTTGCTTTATTAACATGGCATGAATAAGCATTTTCGATTTTTAAAAAAGTCTAAAGAAATACAAGATTGAGTCTTATGAAAGTCCTGTTGTCTAGCTTCTCTTGAAATTATATGGCACAATGTCCTTGGTTACATTTGCTTTCAGATTTTGCTTCCCAATGG
The DNA here is from genome assembly GCF_000737465.1 of Haliaeetus leucocephalus. NCBI lineage: Eukaryota > Metazoa > Chordata > Aves > Accipitriformes > Accipitridae > Haliaeetus > Haliaeetus leucocephalus. The sequence goes on along the minus strand of NW_010972620.1, from coordinate 5,844,533 downwards.
ACATTTTAAGACACATAGGTGTGCATATGGCAGGGAGGGGAGGAGGGCAGGGACTTGTATCTGAACAAACTACCTTTGGGATCATGCTGATTTGAGACACCCCAAACAGACTAACATTCCTATATTAACATCTTTTTTCTTCAGCTTGTCTGTACCATATTCTAAATTTATTGCTTTATTTATATCACATTTTTGAGGAATTTTAGTTAGAAGCTCCGCATAACTGGTCAGTGCAAACCTGGCTTCCTTTGGGTCTGGTGGGGGGATTTCCACCTAAGGGAGGGACCCTTTCATACCTCCTGAACTGCAATGCATTTTCTTGCTGTTTGTAAAGTGATCTTCCGTAGACAGCCACATCCCGAACCAGCAAAGCACACATTCAAACTTGCAACTCCTGATCTGAATGGAACTTGATGTCTGCTTACATCTGAGTGCAAGGCTGAATGTCTTTAGTGGTTATAAGCACAAACTTTACATTAAGCACACTGGCAGTAGCACCTACCTGAATTGAAGGCTGCCTGTATTTACAATTTCCTCAACATTTAAATTTCTGCCACTTTTATACCCAAGGACTTTTATAATACTTAAAATATGGTCTGAAATTGAGATCTTCATTAGCATGTACACCACATGTAGCTTCTCCTCAACAGTTGCTTACAAATTAGATGTAGCAGGAACTGTCTCTGACCTTCAGTTAATTATTTTATACCACTACTGAATTTCAAGAACTCCAGGGGGTATCTTTTACAAAATACCTGCTGAATATTGGAGGAGCAGCAAATGACACAAGGTCATGCATTTAATAGGATAGTATTAGCATCCTGTTCTGAGGAACCAAAAGCAATCCTCAACCCAGCACCACTGGTCAGAGGGCAGCAGCAAATGACTCACAGGAAAGGGGAATAATTTTTCATTTTTCAGAAAGTTCCATGACACAAACTTTAACACATCATTAAGGATTTTATTCGCAGGAATCCTGACTTAAATCCTGTTGACTTTCTCTCTGGATCAACAGAGCAAAGACAGTTCAGTCAGGTGAGAACTCTTCTGAGCATAGTAACTATAGAAATAATTGTATTTATGGGCACACCTCGCCTGGACTCCTGCTTCTGAATGTGGTTTGTCTTGTTTGATCCATCCCACGTGCAAATTGTCAAACAGAGTAGTACTCATCTGAGCAGCAGTTTTATCAAGTCCTAGTAGATGGGCAACCACCTTAGAGTACATCCAGGTGTTACAGCCTCATTATACCCTTGAGGGAGGCTCAGTCAAATGATTTAAAATTATATAGTAATATTAGCAGTGGTAACAATAATTGGAGTACATTAGTTTACTCCATTGGCTTTTGACTGCCCGTATATTTGTAAATGGCCTTTTCAAAACTATTCTACATTTATTATTTACTCTTCTTCATTCCCTATAGTGCGTGAATATGAAAAAACCCCAAACAACAAACCAGTTACACAGTGTCACAGTCAGCCCAAGAAATTCCCAAAGAATTAACTGTGTTCCAGGAAATGCGATTGGAGGGGTGAACCCGTATTCTTGGCAGAGCGTTGGCAGAACCATATTCTTGTCTAGACAAGTCTCTAAAGACATGAAGCATCCCTACTTCACTGGCATATGTATGTATTCTCTCCAAGGTGGATATGTGGGGAAGTGGGACCAGCCAGGAAAATGTGTAAGAAAAGTTCAGGAACAAACACTCCCGTCATGTACAAACACGCTGCACAGAACAACCACCACATAGCACTCTCATCTAATTCTCTATCAAAAAAAGGTGGAAATTACAGTATTAAGTAGAATCTGTAAGAACAAATTGCTCTTTGCAAGACATGGGACTGAAGGTGATATCTCTCAGAGTATGCTAGCTCACATCAGTGTTTTTGTCAGACATGTGCAAACAGATCCATCTCACATCTCAAGCACTTTCTCCTGCTATTTGTTACCTGATGTACTGTTCTATTGACAGTTTATCATCCTGCAAAGCCTTAACACAGCATCCCCACCAACACTAGAGCACCTCCTGGTTCACGTTGCACTCTGGGTGAGAGGAGAACTGGCCCCAAAGCTTTGCAACAAACAATTAGAATAACTCTTTTGGCAACAACTAGAGAACAGTATGGGGGGGAAATAGTTCAAAAAAGTTAGTAAGTTTGCAGGAGAACTTTTCCCATTTTTTGCTGAGCAGAGCTACCTCAATGACATGCAATAGCTTCTTACTACAGCTTCATTTTGACTCATTTAAATCTTGCTTTGCCTTGCCTGAACTTGTTAAACAGCAGCATCAAGACAGAGAAAAATGATACCAAAGTTTACAATGCTCAGAAACCTATTGGGAATCCAGAAGTTGCACCCAGCTATTAAAAATAACACTGAAGACACTGCTGTTTTCATGACTGCAATCTAGCTGAGTGAGCAGGAGATCGCTCCAGACTTCATAGGCTGTGGACCAGCCCTCTAGGTCATAGTCAGTGCCTGCTGATCAAATCCACCAACCCTGAAAGCTTGTCACTGTTCTGCTTTGCTCTGACAGGCAAACACATATCTTTTACACATCCAGCCTTACCTCTGAGACACCATATAACAGAAAGTATATTCGATTACACACGTTAAGCACAAAGTGACAGAAGACTGATAAATAGAAAGGAAACAAATGAGGGGGAAGGCATCTGGAGGGAAAACACTGATGCCAAGACTGTCAAAACTGAATAATAGATTTGATTGTTTAACATCTACTAAAATAAATCCTTGTGGTAGTTTAGAAAACTTCAAATCACTTTCAAGCTCTGATGCAAAGTTCAGTGAAATCAATAAGAAGACGTCTAGTGCCTAAGAAAGTTAACAGATCAGAGCATGCAGAAAGTACAAAAATTTGATTTCGCCCGAGGCTGTGCACATTTTTTACTTCACTTTTGCTCACTAGCAATAACATATGCTTTGGTACGCGAGAAACTAAAACACTTATGCATAGCTTTACAGATTATTACTCAAATTTTCTACAGTGGTGCCTGCAGTTTCAAGCATAATTATTTATAAGAAATCTTTATTCACCTAACTGATTTTTTTTCCCTCAGTAGTTGTAGTTACTTTTTATTGTTATTTTATTTTTCTGGGTTGATCAAACTACTACAAAGAACATAAAACCAGAATTATACAGTAAAGAAACTATAACTACTTCAAGCAAATAGAGAGAACAAGCCTCTTATAACAGGTGGCCAGATTTTTAAAAACATTCAAACTTGGTTAAGTATTTATACAGATGATTTGCTACACTGAGACTTACCTATATATTTTTCTGTATAAAAGAATTATAAGGCAAATAAAACTCTTACTAAAAAAAATTAGATAAAGCAAGTTTCTTTCTAAAAGGGGAATAGCAATTTGGAAAAAGACCGTGTTCCTCAAAGTCTGAATTTGAGAAGTGTTGTACATTGATAAAACGTGCCATGTTACAAAGATGAGAAGCGAATCAGTACAGAAGAGGAACCAAACAGCAGACAAAATCTGAGCAAGCCTGAGAACTGCACTAGAAACAGGACGAGATATAGAAAGCGCATACTTACACACTTACTGACTAAACCCAAGATTTCTTCTATTAGCTGACATTTCAACACCAGAAACAACAGGGAAGAAGAAAGAATTAGTGGAAATCCACATGACTGAAGTCTGTTTTCATGATGCACACTCGGTAGCTTAGGTGCAGAAGCAGTACAGGTATTTTCATTTGGCAGTGGATCCTCGCTATATAGGCCTGTCCCTCTGCCAGCTGATTAGCCCAGGATCGATGGCACACAAACTCTGCCTCCCTGAATTGGATATGAATGTCTTTGCATGGTCTACGAAGTTTCAGAGCCTAGTGTCATGTTGTAGTGTTACAGCCATGATCATTTTGTTATTTGAAAATCTTTCAGATAATCCATATGTTGTTACCTACAGAATTAATCTCCTCTTCAGCCAGGAATGATTAAGAAGAGAAAGGAAAAAAAGCAAGAAAAAACCAAACAACAGAAATCTAGCCTTAAAAACTCAACCAAGCAAAAAATAAGGCACAAATAAAAAATATTTCTCACTAAACCTAAACCAAACATCATTCATAGATTTAGGAATGTGATAAATAAGTGTTAATTGACTCTTCTGTGCTTTCATCTTCTAAAAACCCAACACAACCGCATTCTCTCTCTCAGCTTGAGTACACTGTATTTAACTGTCTGTACCAAAAAGCCACTTATTAATCAACTAAAGGCTCATAGACGTTATCACTAGAGACAAAAGTACGGCTGAAGCAGGCAGTTTTCTGGAAACAGGCTAACAAAACTGAACAGCCAAACCAAATTTATTCATCATTAAAAGCAATTCTGGAAATAAGTCATGCTGAATTCATTAACTTTCCCACTTGATCCACTTTATTCCTGGAAATTTTCCTCTGACCAGCTACTATTAATGTAGCTAAGTAACTTTCTAAGTCATCACTAGAGGTTGTACTTTACACAGGAGCATTAATGAGCAGGCAACAGACACAAGATGACAATTCTCCAGGGAACACTGGGGCTGGATTCCTGCAAGTACTAACCCAGCTGGCCATAAGTGAGTCCCAGCAGCCTGGAGGAACAATCTGCTGCTGCAAAGACAAAGTTCCTAGACCTAGACCTGATGATCTCTCCGCGTCCCGACATAAAAGGTGTCACTCTTTGGGGAGGGAAGTGACAGAGACATTGCAGAGGAGCCAAAGTAAAAATAACCCACGCATCACTTCAGATCAGAGAACCCACTCACTAAAATGGGATCTGCAAATATCTGTATTTGCAAAACTGAAGGGGAGTGGAAAAAAAGGAAAGAAAGTGCTTGGGTCTTCTTGATTCAAGCTGGCAGTAAGGCCCTGGAAGCAGAGAGAGGTTGCTGTGCTTCCAAGGCCATTCTCCTTCCCAGCAGGGTGGTCCCTTAGCTGTTCATCTCCTGCAAAGACTCTTTTTTTTCTCTGGATTCCTGGGCATAAAGGGAAGCCACATTTTAGGACTGTGGAGTTTGGCATAGCATCTGCTCCATTTTCATTCCACATGCAAAATTATTTGGTTTACTCTTGAAACTTTTCTGTATAAAATAGACCAATTTTTTTAGGAAAATCTTTGCAAGTTGTTCTTCTCTCCTCTGCATTAAGTGTCAGGTTGAAAACAAATATCTTGGTTTCTTGCTGCCTCTCTGCACCATTATTCTTAATCTTTTAATTAGTCATCCTCTGCTAGCTTCCTGCAAGGCATCTGCTCCCACAACATCACTACTTGAAACTCCATCCTACCTGGAAATCTCTTCACTAATGTGGGAGTTGTGCAAATGCAAGTCAACAGACATTCAGACCAGAAGGGTCAGAGAACCTCCCATACACTACAAACAACGTACGGTTAGAAGCTCTTTAGTGTGAAGGAACAAAAATTGCAAATTCTGCAGTGTGCCATGGGAAAGCTCAATAGCATTGCCAAGGAATTTACGAGACCAGGTGCCCTCTAGCCCATCCTCAGGTGCTGAAAAATCTTTGTTTAACAGAAGGGTTCATGATGCAAGACTCAAAAGCTCACTGCAGGTGAAGGAAGGGTGTTAGCAATCTAATGATGTGATTTTTATTCTACAGCAGTAGAACTCTTGAGGATCTACTAAGGAAAGGTTTGTATAGAGCACAAAATAATACAGACACTTGGCAAGAAGTGCTCTCCTGTCTGCCGACAGCTTCAGATCTTACCATGGTTTGGTAAACAAAATGAGGAACTTAGAGCAGTTAAGGCAGCATGGATTCAACTCTCTTCCTACAGCCCTCGAGCAGGACACCAGGTAGTTGAGAACAGCTCTGGATAACAACCCATTTTGAATGCTTAAGACTAGTGTATTTGCAAACAATTTCTTCACTAGCTTCCTTTCCTTACCTGCCCTAGGAAAAAACACTCCATTCCGGATAAATGAAAGCCAGGCAGCTTATCCACTTCGGATAGAATAGGATAGGAAAGGAAAAATGCAGAGAGGCAAATGCAGTGACTGTCCTGATATAAGGGTTGTATAAATTCAGCTTTGGAAAAAGGAATACTTATGGATGTGCTAAACATGGTGGGCAGGTATAGGGGGACATATGAAGCTGGAGAAAGGCCGGGAGGGATTAATCAGAAATACACTGTGCAGCCAAGTCTCACAGAAAATCCCTCAGTAAAGTAAGCAGACATACAAAATAAAATTAAAAGGTGCTCATGCAGTAATACTTTCCAGCATGATCTAACAGGAGACATCCAGATAGATTTTTAGGGTGTTAATGGATCTAAAGAGAAATACAGGTGGGATTTTTAGACAGGTGCCTAAAAGTCCCAGCAAGTGCCAGTCTGAATCTTTAGCTGTCTTAAATACTTACATGTCCTGTAGGCCTTGACAGGAAAGGTATCTGGACATTTGCTCGTTAATCCTAATTCCTTTCCCCATTGGGGCTAAGCTTGCAGATAAATAAGAACTTCAGTTAAATTTTAGCTAAAACCAGGATTACCCAGTGTAATCCTGTAAGACTCAAAATGCAATCTTAGCACAAAGGGTGGTGTTCTAAGTGATATCAGTTGGTTATGATTTCCTAATATTTCACCCATTTTGTTGATAACGGAGAGAAAAATGGCCCAATGTTTTAAATATTTAACTGAAATTTGAAAGCTTGGAATTCAGGCTTTAGTTAAACTATAGAGTATCCCCAAAGAGATTTTCCTAAGCTGATTGTCAATATGAATTCAAGTTAAGTAGGCTTTTCCTTTTTTTCTTTCAAAAAGGCTAAAAGTTAAAAGGAATGTTTTGTGTCAGCTCATTTTGCTTATTTCAAACTTTTCTTTGTAAAATGTATGATTTCAAAGTAGTGAGGAAGAAAAAGTAATTTTGAAACCCAACTCCAAAAATTCAATTTCAAACCAGCATAAACAGAAACATAACAGCATTACCAAAAGAATGATTTTTTTTTTTTTAAACATTGCAATAAATGTTTTAATATTTACAGAATCATCACCATTTATTTCTATATTGTCTGAAGTCTCTCATGTAATATAACTGAACTTCCCAGGTACTTTCAGTCCTTATGATGCTGCCTTTCCCCCACCCCGCCTCCTTTTTTCTTTGTGATAAAGTTACTGTTCTTTGGGAAAACATCATCCCGGTCTAGCTGTGAGAAGCTGAATCATTTGGCCATGAATACATTAAAAAAAAAAAGCAAACAACCAAACAAAACAACCTAAATAACATGTCTTTGCAAATACAACTCATTTTTCTCCTGTATCTTTTGTGTGTGTTGCAAGCCCTGTTGCTGTTCACCAGCTCTGGGGCCTAAATGTCATGCATGTTGGCTAAAGTGTACTTTGTGCTTATTTTCCTTTTACACATTTGTATTGTGTTCTTGCTTTTTTTTGAGTCTGCAGTGACTCATAAAAACACAAATCTTTAGAGATGACTTAGAGGGTAGTGTGAGAGAACAAGTTTGGGCAAGGTGTGCTCTGGATGAAAGAGATTGATTGATCCATCATATGAGTATTAAAAATAAAACACAAAACAGGGGTACTTTAACAAGACAGTTAAAAATGCAAACTCATGTACTTGAAGGAAGATCAGTTCCGTACCTGTTTTTCCACACGAAGAGCTCTATTTCTCTGCAGCTAGCCATGCTCTCCTAAGCTCCTGGCCGCCCAGATGCCTGTTTCAACTGCCCCATCCACTCCAATTCTAAGGCAATCAGGGAAAAGGGGAGCTCTGGATATAGCTTGACACCACTCCTCAATTGCCTTTCTTCCAGGAAAAGAAGATAGAAGGGGGCAGGAGTGGAAAGATTGTCATTACAAGTGGCTGATGTTGCAGCCAGCCACCAAGTGTTAGAACCTTCTCTCAGAAGGACACCGGGTCCATCAGCCTCCCACTCCACTGGAGCCAGAGGCACAGCTCTGCTACGCCCACAGGGAAAGACTCGCTGTGGGATTCCCACAGCAGCTGCCAGAGCCAGGTTCAGTTGAGGGAGCATCTGTTTCAGTCCACCACTTTCTTCCTGACATAGCTGGTCCTTTCCACAAAATAAGATGAAGAAATATATGGCAACCAGCAAGAGTCTAAAACCAGATAGGCACACCTAATGAGATGGCTTACTGTACTTAATCTTGCCAGAAATAGTAGCCAAGGACATTAATAACCTCTCAGCCTTTTTTTTTCTTATGCAAGGAAAAGCACTTTTGTCACTTCTGACTGGATTAGGGACCTTTTTCTCTATGAGTACTCAAATCTCCCACATCACCTCTTAACATCAGTCACTTGTGAGGGTGGGTCATTGATGAGGGAAGGGCCATAACTAAAAGCAATAAATTCCCATTAAGAGAATTTGGACCTTTTGAGATGGAACTTTAACCATAAGACTCCTGGAAGTGATGTGAAATACTGCAATTCAGGGGTCTGGAGCACTAGATGACTGCTTATTGGGGGGCTAGCTCACCACTTCCCACGTTCAGGAAATGCTGGAGTTTTATTCAGATCGTCAAAGCTGACAAGCAACAATAGAAGAACTCAATTAACTAAAACCCACAAACTTTCATCCCTACATAGGTTCATGCTATCTATTGTATAGTTAACCACTGACCATTTTAGCCCTAGACACACTGGAGATACTTGTCTCTTTCACAGAAGACAGGGAGGGGACAGAGAGATTTCCAGAAACAGACTTTGCCTGCTACTTTTTTAAAGGTACTTCTTGTTTCACAGCTCCCTCAAAAATCTTCTAGTTCAGTTTCCAGCATAAGAAAGATGAGTGTAAAAGTTTGCCCAGAAGGAACTTCTAAACAAGAACTGTACATCCAGAGGACAACCCAAGCCTCTTGAAGGTGAAGAGTGTCTGTCTATCAACTAAATCAAATATATATGGCAATGCCTACTGCCAGATACCAGAATCACAGACTGCAGCCAAATACGTCTGATTTCTCACTGCTCAAGGCCTAAAAGCACATTTTTGAAAACTGACCTATCTTGTCCTGGAGCTCATAATTATACATACCTGCTGTGAAAGCTGAATGAGCAGAGCTTTTAGGAAAAAGAATCCAGGAGTATAGCTCTTCACTGATGGAAAATTGAAATGATGAGGCATTACCCCTGCAAAAAATAAACATTATAGCAAGGAAACCTGGATGAAGGCTGGAACAAAAACTGACAGAGAGGTTATTTCAGAAATTACAGACAGGGCAGGAGTCAGTAATGACATAAAGAGTCTAGAGGCATGAGGGGATCTTTCTCTGAACTTTGCTTGTTTTCTGTAATGATATTTTCCTTTAATGTACAGTAGAGCTTTCGTTTTGGCAGTTGCTAATATCTCTGGATGAACCTTGGTGTCCAGTACTCCTCAGGCATTCTGTGGCCTTTTCTATTAGCATACTACATTTAAGAGACATATAGTGCTCACCACATTATCTGTTGAGCTATAAAAAGCTCTCACCGGTCTAGAACCAAAAGCTGTGTTCCCTATGTCAGGGACTTGATTAAAATAATAAACAAAGACAGTCTTTGAAAAAGTTTAATCATAAAGCAAGCCACTTGCTGGCTTCAACTAACGTGTATTTTATGGAAAGGGAGGATGCCTCACAGAACAACAAGTCGTGTTTTCCCTTTGGGGTAAGTTGAAAAATAAAATTTACAATTATTTTTACTTTGAGTAGAAATAGAGAAGTATCAGAAAACCTGTTTAGGTGAGATTTTTAGCTCAGTTTTAAAGAAACGTAGAGAACAACATGAAAGCTATGCTCTGTACATTTACCCAGCCACTATGACCAAACCATATCTAGCTGCCTCTTGTTCAGGGGAAGCATTTCTTTGAAAATCTGTCAGAACAGGTAGTTCATAAGCTTGAATGCACAAGGTTTCAAAATGGCATATTTTGTTTTCTTCTCTTAATCCTTTCAGGGGAATGAAGGACATCAAGTTCCAAAGAAAAACACCCCTCACATCCTAGGAAGGATTAAAGCAACTCCTGCTTAAGAGCAGAGAACACTGGCTCTGACACAGCAGATAAACACTTCTCTCTTCTCCGGGTCTTTCATAGCTGAAGGATTGTTTGTGAACACATACAGACATGTGGGACCACATAACAACAAGAGAAGCTGAAGGAAAAAGAAAAAAACTACACTATTGTCATCCTACACTAGATAGGAAATGGGGTCTATGGATCCACATCTAACTTTAGGTTCCTTACTATTAGGGGTTTTTTTTCTCCCCAGACTAAGAAAAACAAATTTCCTTTGCTAGTTAAAAGGAATGCAACATCTGTCTACATTCAACCTGTTGGAAATATTTTTTTTTCAACAAGAGAATATTTGCATAACACTGTTTTCCTTGTCAGGTTCACAACAGCTGTGGGACCTATTAGACTGACTTTGTGTTGAATATTCAACAGTAACTTGCTAGTCATCGGAAAGGCCTCATAGGAGTCAAAATGTACGTGAGCTAAGACAGATGATTTAAAATAATCCCTGTCCAGATTTTGAAAACAAAATGCACTTTGTGCAGAAGAGTAAAGGCTGGTGAGTAGGTGAATTGTCAAAAAGCCTGCAATGGCTTATTATTTGTGTATATGGAATTTTTCTGGTTTAAAACAGAGACTGTTGAGGGCTTGCAAAGGCTGATGCACTTCTCGACACAGCGTTATAAATCCTTCCCTTCTTGACCGAGCCACTGCAGGCAGCTCCATGGCCCACTTGTCGTTGCTTATACCTTTCCCTTCCATAGAGAGTAAGATACTTTGCATTAAAAATTAAGGGAAATATTTACAAAGACAACTATGAGACAAAAAGGCTCTATGTACTTTTCCTGTTACTGTGCATTGTCAGACGCAGCTGGAGCAAGCAGCTCGGCTGCATGCAGACATAGCAGGACAGAGGCAATGCAATACAATGCTATGATTTTCTATAGAGCAAAAGTTCATAACTATGATTTAGAGGAACGTAGCTTTTATATAGTGAGAACAAAAGGAGCCTTTGACAGGACAAAAGCCCTGGGCTCCAAGGAGAGATGTTTGCCAGAGGGTGGAAAAGGCCTGTCAGACTTAGACATGCTCCAGTGAAACCAGATTAGATGTATCCTCTCCATTATAGGCAAAGCCTACAGCAAGGTCCTCAAGAAAGGAGGCACCTAAAAAGGAAAACGAGCTGAGTGACAAGCAGGAGACTTCCCCCAAAAGGCTGGACAGGACTCAGAGGCCAAGAGCTGAGAGAGCACCCAAGGAGAGGTTTGGAGGCAGCAATGCCCTGCTGAGAGCTGAGCTCTGGGCAATGCTAGGAGGAACGAGGAGCAAGGGAAGGATGAGAGATTTACACTGTTCTCTGGGGAAGAAAATAATTCCAACTATCCAGGGATCTGACTAAATAGTTTAATAACTTCTAAGATCTTTCCAAAGCATAGCCTCTGCCCACTCCCCTTGTTCCCCATGAGGTAGGGCGATGAGACCAACTCCTCTTTCCACAGCTGTTTGCGCTCCCCTTGACCCAAGGGTTGTCTCTCCACAGCTCTGTCTGTAACCCACTGCACTGGAACGGGATCAAGCGCACACATTTGTGTCCAAATTACACATTTTATCAGCCACAAAGTCTATCCAGATGGAAGTCATCTACTGCCAGTAATCCACTTCACCACAGCAAATTGATGACAAGTCATCTCGGCAGCTTTTTAAAAGTAAAAGGGAACAAGGATATACAGATGTTGGGGTTTTTTTTAAATAACAAGCCATCCAGGGAAAAAAATTAAAAATTAAAGCCTGTAGTGCTGCTACAGAACAGAGTTATTTAGTTTAAGATCACGCTATTTGCAAGTACTTTCATTTCTGACAAACGGCAAATGCAGCAGCTATGGCTGCTTGCCAGGCCAGCCCACTCTTTCTTACCTGCTGTGAGCTGAAGTGTTTGCAGACTTTCCTCTTGCCTTCTCATGACTCCTTCCAGCCCGGTACTGGGTAGTTAGAGAGTTTATAAACATCCCTCCCTTCTCTCTCCCCCTTAGCATAGGAATGTCCTCTGCTCCTGGAGAAGAGCTTTTCTAGGTATGTCTCTGACTGACCTCTAGCTCCTGTAACCCCCTTACCTCTTGTCCTTTAAGCAAACCTTTAAGCCAAAAGTGAGTTCTAGGAAATCCGGTTTTGGCAAGGTAAAGTCATTTTGGAGCTGGTGAAACAGTTCCCTGCAGAAGATTGGAGTTCATATCAAGATATGAACAAGAAGCAACGCTGGACAATTTTCACAGCTGTACACCATTGTGGTGTACTGATTTTCTGATCTCACACTCTGGCGCAGCAGCTACAGTAGTAGCTGTGAGGTTTTAGATGTTCCACACAAGATTCTTAATTTAAGATTCTTCTTAACCTCCAGCAACAAGGTAAATGGCTCAGGTAGATGAAATAAGATGCAATTTCCCACTTTTTTTTTTTCTCCTGTGAAGTCGAAGAGTATAAAATCCCTTTCCTCCTTGCTAGTTTAAAAGCTTTGATGTTCACATACTGTTTCACGTAGAAGGACCCACAACATTGCCAGATTTTCAAGTGTGTAAATGCCTGCACTAAACCACCTCCTCTGGTATTTTTTGATATTGAGAGACTAACTGAGAATATGACTATCTATCTCTTGCTTCTCCATGAATCCCAAAGCAGCCAATGGGAGAAAGACTGCAGGTAGCAAAGGGGAATCTGCAGAACCAGTAGTAGTGTGTTGGCACACATACCTCAACGCAAGCACCAAACAGGGCAGAGAAGTAAGACCTCTGAGTAATTCAAGGGTCTGAACGTGAGGATTTCACCCATGAATGCTTTGAGTCTTACTGATTGGTTGGAATTCTCCCATAAATAAATAGCAAATCATGCTAGATGGCCTTGCATCTGACAGCTTGACCTGAGATTGGATTCTCCATAATAGCATTTTCTGTTCCCAAGTACTTTAATACAAGGAGAAAAATGCACAGACAGAAAAACAATACAAACATGCTAATGTGTGTTAATCAACTTAATGCTCAGGAGTTATAAGTGTGATTTAAATAAAAACAGAAGTAGAATCAGAAAAATTACAGCAGCAGATACTTTTCTTTTTCCTTTCAGTTTTGGCAAAACTAAAGATCGTTGCATTTCTTACTGGAGTTTATTGAAAATAATAAATCCTGTCTATTTTGTGGTTGAATTAATGAACCTGACACTCCCACACTGAAAATTTGTTCTCAGTACAATAGCAATAGATAATCCAGAAGTCTCACCAAAACCAAATATCAAATTTGTTGACATTTGCCTGCCTAGTACAATGTTTTCATTTCAATCTAGAAAAAATAAGAATTAGGAGACGGGAAACCTCTCAATAAGCTGGGGCTTTTTACTTCTGCTATTGTTTTATTTTTGTGTCTGTGGCAGTATTTCAGGTTACAGGTGCAACAATTGCTAAGGGAATAAGTGCCTAGAAGTTCAACTCTCTATGAAAGCAATCTGAAATCCAGAAAGTGATAGGAGCAAGCATTGGAAACAGAGCCAGAAAGACTATCCCCAAAGGTCTCGTTATACCTGCCAGATAGCCCAGAAAACAGAAGGGTGTGCTGTGGTAAGACACAGAAGCAGGACTGTGGTCAGTGCATGCCTTCCAGATTGCAACAGCACACATGTCTCTGAGCAGCTTTAAATATTCATCCAGATGTAGTCTGCACTTGTGAAACAGAGAAGTGCTCTCTTCCCCCCCCCCACCCTGCCCTAAATGGTTTGATAGCAGGTGCTCCTGCTCTGCTTTTTTGGCACCTGGGCACAAGAGGACACACCTGGGAAGCTGCCACCCCTCCTCACCCAGCCCAGCTTCTGCACGAGGTTCCTCTGCACTCTCCTACTCCAGTGTCTGTTTGGCCTCTGGAAGCTTTGTAGGTGTTTTCTGACTTTCATGTTTAATTCAGGAGTATATTTTAATAATTGTTCTTTTCTAGACAGGAGCCTTGAAACAGCAAGTCTGGTAGTTTTTAATTCAGCATAAACTCTCTTGATACATTTCTGAATCTGTTAATATTAGAGGAGGCTTCAGTTAACAAACTGCTGGAGAATATGCAGATTTTCAGTCTTCTCCAGTAGCACAAACTTTAAGATTTGATGAACGGGATAAAGTTTACTTACAGAGGTACATTTGAAAACAATAGTTTTCATACACATTTCTAAGGAAGAAGTGAGGTCTGGAGAGACAACTAATAATTGCAGAAAAAAAGAAAAAAAAAAATCCCATGACAGCTGCTTAGGTCAAAAAGGTACAGAAGTTCTTAATTTCTGCTCCTATCCAGACCCTAAATTGCCTTCATTTGTGTAAGCACTGAGGAGTTTGCCTTGCAGGCTCCCGTAATGCTCCCCAGGCACAGACGTATGCAAAACACAGGGAGAAAAGGTTACTTACTATGAGTTTGTCAGTGCCTGCTTAATTCACTGAAAAAACTCGCATTTTCTGGAAAATCCAGACAATATATGGATAACACAACAATGCAAACTGAAAGGAACTGATGTATGTAGATGGGCTCAAATGAATGTCACCAACTTCACCACCTGGTTCCTGGCAGGCATGAGCCACAGCTGACAGTAGAAATCAGTATCACACCATCCCACATTTCCTACTTTTAAACCACAAGAGCCATTAAAAGCAGCCAGACCTTCTTTTGAGCATCCATTTGTGATCAGGCTATGACATCTCTATTCCTATGAGGAATAAATCTCCCTGTGAGATTCTCAAAAAACCTAAGTCTTCACTAATGGCACTTACAATGTGGAATGTGCGCATTTAGTTCCCAGATTTTACCTGAGCTCACAATGCTTTACCTCTCCTGGTAACTTCTGTAAGGCACATTCTGCTTTGGCCTATGACTTTTTATCTTAAAAATTACACTCAACATTTATTTTCTACAGGTGTTTTCTACAGAAGAAATTTTCAACTACTCAGGCTCAGGTTTCTGCTTAATTAGTTTTAAAGCTAATACCTGGGGGAGAAAGGGAAGAAGCATATTTATTTCCTGATTAAATTTCCCAGTGATCAGAACTCTTCAAGCCTTAACTTCATGGCTCTTACAGCAGTTCAGTCTTTTAGAAACAACCTAAATAATCAAAATAAACACTCTAAGATCATGAAAATCCAGGCTTTTGCATCTTTCAGAATAAATCATATTACTCTGTACATACAGACAGATAACCTTCCCACAAACAATAGAGACAAAAAACCTACAAAATTTAATGGAGCATTTCAAATGCTTGGTTAGAAGGCATGCTTAGAAAACTAATTTTCAGACTAGCAGGCCACAAGTGGTAAACAAATTCCCAATACAAAAATGTTTCAGATGGAAATTGCATAAAATGAATGATACTTATTCATGGCCACAGCAGGCTGAGGAAAAAAAATTAATTTAAAAAGTTTTTTTTTTTCAACCCAGCCCAAGAACATCTGATTTCTAAATCAATAGCTGTCTCTAGCCAAACTGAAGTGCTTGTACAACTTCAGACAGGTAATTACTTACAGGGATTGGATGAGGAACAGGCACATCGAGGGATATTGCTACGTCAATCTCTCTTCTTTTATATTTTATTGGAGCCTTTTGGTTGTTTCAGAGATCAGCACTGAGAACTGATTTTGTCCCCTAGCACGTACAATGTAAAGAAGAACTAATACACTAAGTACACATCTTTGATGGCTGCTTTTTCAAACCATTTAGTGTCACAGCTGAGGGGCAAAGTTTACAGGGAAGAGGCAGTTTTAGAGAGATTTAGATTGGTTTTGGTTGTGGTTTTTTTTTTTAGACTAATCAATGCAAATTGAACTAAGGTCCCTGGAAAGGGAATAATGAAGATGTTGTCATGAGATGCAAAAATTTCTTAATTCCAAGAAGAAACACATTTGTAAGACCCTTCACATATGACTAGAAATATAATAATGTTGCATTACATTAAAATATATTAACATGACACAGTAACCAAACACCATTTACCTCTCCATTGAGGAAGACACATATTATACCTATTCAGCCTAACCAACAGCTGATATGACCACTTAACTTTTTTTTTTTGCTAAAATATTATTAGAGCATTTGAGGGATTGACTTTTAAGTTGTCCTCTTAAGTTTTATGGCTTTTATTAAAAAGATTATTTTTAGCTGAAAACCTAAAATTTTCCATTTTTGAAAACATCTTAAAATCCAAAAGATTTACTTTACTTCCTTTTATCAAAGGTACAACTTTCTCTAAATATATATATACACACGTGCATGTGTGTGTGTGTAAGTGCACACACATCTATTGCTAAATCCATCAGAATTTTCTTGGGGAAAAACTGTTCTATGCAGATCTAATTTTCAGTATTAGAGTTTTGGGTTTTTTAAGATTGAGAAAACTTCTGTCTCCAAAGTCCGTTTTTGTCAACAACAACAGCAAGTAAAAATCACGTTTATTTTGCCAGTTAAAATAACTTCCTAAAAGTCACCCCCTAGGATACTTACTGCAATAAGAATGAGGTAGTACATGAAATATTATTTAAGTCCTAAAAGGTCTAAGCTTGTATAAGATCTGCAAGTCTTCCTCCACTTTCCTTTGATACAGCTACAATCTCTTGGCAAGTCTTTCTTCAGAGAAGCAAGCTCAAATATACAACCCTCCTGAGACAGTGGTACTTTTTATTAGAAGACAATGTATTTTAATGAACTGGATACATTTAGTTGCCTCTAGTGTTTTCTCTGGTGTTCACTACTCTCCCAGGTGATGAGTCAAAATTTGCATTTTAACAGAAGCCGAGTACCCTATTGGAAATGCATCATGCTCAAAAGCTCATAAGTAGATTTTTGTCTATTATTCAGTTTATTTAAATTTATCACCACCTTTATAGTCTCTTGTTTAAGGAATACGCAATGCTCCTGTTAATTGAACTAAATTAACACCTGTATTTTTGCACTCAGTTGTAAGATTACTATACTAGAACATAAACGTGATGATCAGCTTTGCAGGGCAATTACTCCGTCTGTTTTGCACTGCTCTGATAGCACAAAACAAGTAGAAACCTCGCGATCACCTGGAAACTGTGCTTATGTGATGTGGCTTTGACTCTGCAAGACCTTTTCTTACAGAAGGTTTCAGCAACGTCCAGCTAATAGCAGCTGTACAGCTGCTGTAAGGCAGTAATTAGGCATGCCACCCTGATAACAAAGGCAATGCTCCTGACCCAGTGGTCAGTGAAGGGAATGGAAGAGCACAGAGGACAGTCTCTGTATACAACTGCACATACGGTTGGTCCCCAATGTTAATTTGCTAGATAAACATTTCTCACATTTGATGTTACATACTTTTAGTTTCTTTCTACCCAACCCAGATCATTTTAACAGAACTGGGATGGAGGAAGCAGCTGTTCTTGCAGGCGTGAGGGGACTTCTCTGGTGCCAGGCACAACCCTCTTTGCCCAGCTCAGCTGCAGCTAAGAGAAGGCACCTGTCCGGAGCCAAAATTATTCTGATGGTTGAAAGGGCAGCCAGCCAAACCCAGAGACATGAAGAACACTTGCTGTGTCTTTCTGTTGTACAAATCCTTTCCCCCGACAAAACACTTCATGTGAGTTTTCTAGTAATTAATCAACATAAAACCCAAGGAAGGACTTTGCGACACAACACGGCAAAGCTCTCATGAGAAGTATGCCTTTGTTGTATTCTCAAGCCATTTACACTTTTATTGTTTATTTTCTCTATGGAGTACATAACAGAACTTCGCCTTAAAACTAAAGCAATAGAAATTTGATGGTCCTGACTGAGCATGAGAACACTGCGGGGAGGGTAAAACCAAAGCTTGCACATGGTGCCAGGTTGTTGGAGAAAGCAGAAATGTCTTAGCCCCATGGTCCTGACCCAGTGCCACTGAGAAGAGGAAGCATCCAGGAAGCCCAGGAACATGGAGCAGCCAAAACATCTGCTCACCTTAGTAGCCCCTTGTGCTATTCATGACCTTCTATTCCTTACATAAACCCCCTTCCTCCATCCCAGTCATCTTTTGAAAAAGCGTTTTTCTACATACAGTTTCTTCTATCTTAAACTGTTCTCCCTTAGATCTCTGCCAAACACATCCACAAGCACAGAAGAAAGACTTCCTTTTCCACAACAAAGCCCTTTTGACTTGGACAATAAGTAATCTTACTTATTTACTGCTACTTTAATCCTAGTGACCTGGAGGGCAGCACTGGAGCCCTGTGGCCTGCTGCAACCCAGTGCAAAGGGACACACATCAGGATAAAAAGTTTTACAGTGAGATTTCCCCTTCCCCCCCCCCCCCCAAAAAAAAAATTTCTGATAGCGGGGGAAAAAAAAAAATTAAAAAAATTGCCTTCCCACCCTGACCAGGGAGAGTTTTCAGTTTCCAGAGCAAAGGGCTTCAGATTGTATCACCAGATATAAACTGGGGAGAGTAAGACACCTGCAGTTTTACAGGGCCACTACGTCCTTCACTTCTGAACTCCCATGTGACTTTGTGTGCTATTAAAGGAGCCACCTGCTGTTTCACAAGTGTTTATATGTCAGTATATATAAATATACATTTAAACAGGGAGGCCACACCTTGATAAGTAATTTGCTTAACCCTATGTTCTTATAAAATGACACGTTTCAAAATAGTCAAGAATCCAAAAGCAGTCTGGTACTGAAAAGCTTTAGTAGTTCAAGTATATTGGAAAAAAACTGAGGTTTTCAACTTTCAACAATTTAGAGAGCTAAGTATTGAGAACATACCCCAAAAAGTACTTAGCCATTCTATGTGTTAACAGTTTGAAATTAATCACTACAGTGAAGAGCTGGTAATGAGGTCCCAGCATCCCCACTATAGGCATTTGAGGGCCAAGTTCTAAGGTTGGACTAGTTCTAGTCTGGTCACACAGACTAGACAACCATTGCTGGTTCCATTACATAAGACACACTGCCAGAGTATATCTATTACTTTAACTTCATCAAAAAGGAAGACTGGTCACAGCCTTGAAGTAGTTCTGGGATGTGAATGATATGTGGGGACAGTCCCACAATTCACTTCAGAAATGTTCTCCTGATCCAAAGCAAAAGGCTAATACAGAAGTACTTCTAGGCACCTTGCTTTACACAATAGTGAGACAAGGCAATAGAGCGAGAAAGCGAGCGAGCGAGAGCAAGAGCGCGAAAGCGAGCGAGGGAGAGCAAGAGCGGGAAAGCGAGCGAGAGAGGGAGCAAGAGCGGGAAAGCGAGCGAGAGAGGGAGAGCAAGAGCGGGAAAGCGAGCGAGAGCGCGAGAGAGCGAGCGAGAGAGAGCAAGAGCGGGAAAGCGAGCGAGCGGGAGAGCGCAAGCGGGAGAGCGGGGGAGCGGGGGAGCGCGAGCGGGGGAGCGCGAGCGGGGGAGCGCAAGCGGGGGAGCGCAAGCGGGGGAGCACGAGAAAGATCACAAGGGCTTTTAGAGTTCCCACAGCTGAAAACCCTTTCAAGATACATAGTAAGCCACCAGGAGAAGGCAAAAGTATATTAGAACTGTACTGAAGCAATGAGGTTATTTCTGTGGGCTCCAATATATTACATTCATTACAGATTTGCCAAGTTGATGCTCTAAAAACTAACAAGGCTTTGATGAAGAGCTCACACAAACTTACTACAAGAGTCAGCTGCTTTCTGCAGGGGTTTGGTGCCACAGCAGTGAGTGGAAGCCTGGGCTTGTCAGGATAGCAAGCAGCAGATATCAGTGTCACAGCCTTCAGCAGGCCCTTTCCAGGGGCTGGATGAGGGTGCAAGGAAAGAGGAGATGGGAAAAGAGAGAAAACTGCTTTCCAAGACAGCTAACCTGTAAGTGTCCTAGCTGAACCACAGGGAAGGTTACAACCCCACAGCAAAGGAATCTGGGCAATGGGGACGGAACAACTTCTTGCATCTCCTACTGGAGTCACCAAGGGGGAGAAAGTGCCTGGTCTGGTAAGAGAGAAGCCATGGCAACGTCCATACCAGGCTTTAGATGCTCTCACTGCTTTCTAGAAGCAGGGAGGTTTTCTCTGCTTCTTCAGCAGCACAGCCAGCTGCAGCTCACTCATAGCATCTGACTGATCTTTTAAGTTAGAGCAAAAAACCTTCCCAAAGCAAATCATCATCTTCCCAGCAATCATTTCAAGTTTAACCTGAACAGCTATTGAAATCCACTCTCCCTGACTTGGGAGAGGTCAGCTAACAAACCTCCCCCTTGCCCTTCCAGGCCCCGTGGCTGCGTGAGGCGAGGGCAGGGGAAACAAGACCCCTCTCCCATCTCAGCCTGGCTGCCCAGGAAAAACAAAGCCTGCAAGGAGGACTAACGAGTTTCCTGCCACATGCCCCGGAGACAAGCTCAGCCTTCAATTACAGCAAGCATGGATGGTTTTTATAGGGCCGCCATCACTCTCCAGCATCTGCAGTGAAAACGCAACAGAGCAGGTAGCACTCGGCATCCCCGCGCTGTTTGTCACGGCATGAACACATACAGCCCGCGCCGATCGGCAAGGACGAGCTGCCATCTCGCTCATGCTCCACCATCCCACCGCCTGCTAGAGGACCACGGCCTCCCTGCCGGCACAGCACCCCAGGGCTGGCACAGCACCGCGCGGCCGGTCCCTTCCCTTCTCCCCCGGGATCCAGCCCTGGCCGCCTGCTTCCAGCGCTCGCGTTTCTGATCTCCGTAGCATCAGCCATGCTTGCCCTTCCACCCGCTTTCATCTCTTTTAGAGGAGTGTGCTTGTTTTCCTCACAAATCTGTTTTTCATGCAAGGAAAATGAGCACTGTTTGCAACTGGGACTGAGTATTCGCAGGCTAAAACTCGGAGGGAGGCAAGCGTACAGCAAGAGGCAACTCTCACACAGCTGTAGTTTGCATATGCAAGTCCAGAGGCATTGGTTCACTGTACAAATGAACCTGACCCACAATTAGCAGCTGATCTAATAAAAGAAAAAAAAAATCTCACTTGTCTAAAGCAAAGCTTCACTTACTGAATTATCCTGCTGTGACTATACAAGCACTTTGGCTGTTGTAATGGTTTATTTTTTATTAATGGTATGAAAGGGGACCAATTCTGAAGGCTCTGAAATCCTTTGCTCTGGTGCGAAGTCTCTCATGCATTATTTACATCCAAGAATTCTCCCTTGAACCAAGACACATATGTTTCATTTCCCTTTTTAATTCAAAACTTCTTTAATTACAGCTGCAAGACAAAATATAAATACAATATATAGAAGTACAATTTATGAATGAAATATTGAATAACTGACAATTTTTAATTTATGAAAGATCATCTCTTCCTCTTATGCTGCTTTTTGAATTAGGAGATGTTTCACTTCCAAATCCACTTAAGATACAAAGTCTACTGAACTGAGACGTTATAATCATATTTGCTGATTGCTTAGCAATTGTTTCCTGCAATCTTCTAAACCAGTCATTAGACTCCCACTGACTGTGTCCAGGATAGAAAAAGATGTCATGAACATCCAACAATTATTATGTTTTCACTCCAGCTATACTCACATCCCACATTCACACATATTTAGGTCTGAACACACTGTAGGCTGCTATTGCTATGCAAGGCAAAAAGATAATGACCTGAAGGAGCTAAGGCTGTTTTTTGAGCTTTTTACATCACCATGAGCCAGACATCCCCAAAACTGTGTGTCCATGGGAGGAAAACAGAAACTATACCCTCCAGGAGCTGCAGGTCTAATCACTGTCCTCATCTCCCAGCTCCTCCTCAAGCCCTGCAGAACAGCTCAGCATTGGCAGCTGTGTTGCAGAAGGGGTACCATGTCCTCAGGGGTGCACCTCCTCCAGGAAAACAACAGGCCAAAATTCACCTCCCTCTCTCTATTAGGAAAGTCAGGTTGATAAGGATTGCTTCTGATTGATAAGGATACCTCACAACTGCATGCAGCAAATATAAGGGCTAAGTTAGCCATAGGCAGTTTACCTGCAGAGCTGTAGTGCTACCAGGTTAGGGTGTTGGGGGTTTTTTGTGGTTTTATGTTTTGGTGGTGGTGTTGGGGTTTGTTGTTGTTGGTTGGTTTGTTTGTTTGGTTTTTTATTAGAGCAAGTTAGTTCATACACAGCTCTGCAAAGAAATTCCAGGATTTGCTGCAATACAGGAACAAAATGGACTAACATTATTGACTGTTATTCCACCGGGTGGATAGGTTAAAAGACCAATAACTGGACAACCAGATTGACAGAAAACCTGGTTTGGAAGGGTGAGGAATATCCTCTGAGATTTCTTACCATCTTATCTCAATTTTACAAGCTTCCTTAGTTAAAACTGGCAAATACTGTTAACTCTCAGAGCTTTGCTCTCTACCCTTCTACATGACCCCTACTACCTAGTCTAATACAACAGTGTTCTAGCTGTTTCTAAGTGGAGATAGAAAGCAACTTCTTGTGTCTCTTTAAATTGTAGCATCTATTAGCATGATGGTTAAATCTTAATTAGATCTTATTCTTATTCTTGTTGATTTACTAGCTTGTTAGCATCTGACCTTCTTTTCCCACCTGCCTGTGGGAGACTGAAGCCAGCTTTTGTACATTAGAACTACAGCCTAGTCAAAGTTCTTCCTTATCATATTTAATGATTTCCCCTACCCCAACATAGCAGTACAACACAACCCAAAAGGGAGCTGGACCAACACAGGCAACATTGGCCACCTTTCCCCACAAGAGTGACTGTCCAGGGGTTCACCCCCCTCTGCGTGGTCAAAAAGCAGCCACCCCTGGGTTGCCTCTAAAGCAGTATGGCACAGAAAAAGCATATCTGGAGGCATATGGAAAAGTATGCCAGTAGTAAGGACTGCTAATAACAAGCAGTACTGAACATTGAAATAAACTGTTGGTAGAGATGGAATTAAATATCCATCACAGATGACTTTTAAAAATAAATAATGCAAACAGTGGCTAGGGAAGTGCATGCGATTGCTCCTGTTGATGACAGACTGACAACCACTTGATATTCCCCCCCAGTCTTTCCCCCCACCCCCAACTCTAGGCAGAAACCCAAAACTCTCCCTCTGCAGTTCCTCCCGCTTGCTCTCTGGGAGGAGAAACCCGAGAGCCATTTCTACAGCCACACAGCACAGCAAGGGACGGGGCAGGAGAGCCCTTCTCAGCAGATAAGACCACCCTGGAGGGCACATCCGAGGAGGCAGGGCGCTTACATGGCTCCACTAGCAGAACTCCAAACAGACCAGGTTTTCCTTTGTTATTCCTTTCCCCCAAGAGCTTGGCCTAATCTGCTTCCAGTAGTTTGACTCCCACCCACTCTTGGTCAGAGTTTAGCAGGCACTATGAGCTGTCATAGCAATTTACTAGAAGGCCAGAAGGAAATAATAAATCAGTCTCAACACGCACAAAAAAAGTCCGTTCTTCATTGCTCACCAGTGAAATAGCTTCTCTGTCAGGGCAAGAGGCAATTGCTCTTCTACGTGCCAGGGTCAGCATCAGCAACCATTCGTATATTTGTTTAGCATCAGCCAGGCTTGGCAATTAGCACTTAGCACTGCTGTTTAGTTACAGAGAAATAAGTGACTGTCATTTCACTCCCAGTACTGGCAGAGGGAAAAATTCAGCCTGCAGTGTAGTCGGGGATGTTCCTGGCAGCAAGACCACTGTGGGTTTTTTTTTCCTCATGGTTTAGCTTTGCCGCATAATTGCCAGACACCACGCAGATTGCTTAGTAGCCTATGGAATAACCTAGGCAACAGAGCAGGAGGACCCCTCTGCTTACCTTTTTTTCTTTTATAAACAAAAGTAAGAAAAAAAACAGAAATAGTTGCCACAGTGTGCCCATCCCCGTTTATGCAGTGGGGTGTGGAGGTGGAGGAGAGAATGTCCCACTACTGAGAATAGCTTTTAAGTATACACCATGCATTCACTAGCTTTGTTTACCCAGGAAAATGGCCATGTAAGTTAGTGGTAGTGTAATTGGATGGTTAATACGAATATGTTCTTTAGTTCAAAGGCCCAACAAGAAGGCGAAAAATAATGGTTCACACTGAGAGGTTATTTATTTTTCCAGCAAAATAAAAAACCTGACAAAAGAAGTTGTTTTCATTTTTGACTATTTACTACTTATTTGTAGGCTTTTACTTTTCTTAAGCACAGGCCAACTTTTACCCAAACTGTGTCTGTCCAAAACAAGTCAACATTTCAATTTTTTAATCATCAAAAAAAGTTGTCCTTATAAACATAGCTTGATTTTAAGAAACAAGGAACTCAAACATGCTAACGTTTTCTCTATTTTTCTGACACCAACTTAAAGGAAATAATTTCCAGTTAAACTTTCAGCTTGCTGGAAATCAGATAACCGTGGAACCCTGGGTAAGGACAACAGGCAAAGGTCAGAAGTCAGGAGACTGAGCAGAGATGTCGCTACCTCTATTGATGTTATTTGGAAGAGGAGTTTTTGCAGGTGTCAGCGACGGCTCTCTGCCCAGCACACCTCATTGCTGACTCTGCCAGGCCAGCTGTGAGCCACCACCCCAAAAAGGCACGACCCTGCCGGCTGCACCGTGGGATTCCCCTTCCCACATGCCAACCTCCATCCTGCGTGCAGACATCACAGACCACCCGCAGTCATACCGGGTGGCTTTTTCAGACCTCCTGCCACACGCACTTAGGTAAGTCTCACACAGCGAGTTAGCTACAAACCTAAAAAAAGAGCCCTGAAGTCTGCTCAGCTTCACTTATCTTTGGTCGTCCACAGTTCTGAAAGCAAAATTTTCATTCCTCTAGAAACAGATCATGATCTATATCTAATATCTTAGCAGAGACAGTTCAAGCAGCCCATTATAACTCTGCCAGCACACGTTGGTTCTCTCTTGCAGTCCCTGCGCCCCTTCCAAGGCAAGAAAAAAACCCAATTCTGTAAATAACAATTTACATTCAGCTGTCAACTAGAAGGCAAATATATACCCCTTAGTGACAAAAATGTTGCCTCTTTCACCAAGACCTCGCCTACAGCGCTCTCTTGTTCTTATACGCCGCTCACGATAAGAAGCATACTGCAAACAGCTAAAAACCATGATCTTGGGTCTGCAGTCAGAGCAGATGCTGAGTGTTCACTTTGAGTAAGAGCAAAAAAATAAAAGAAACAGAATTTGAGGCGGTTTATTACAATATTAACTGTCCAGGAAAAGACATCCAGTGACCACAGTTCAGGCTTTTCTATTAAAATATCACCCTAATGCATCTCCAGAATCCCAAATTATATTAAATTAAAAAATTTAATTCTACACTATTCAAATGTAGAAATCAGGAATTATTACTGGAGCAGAGTAAATATCAGCTCTAGAATAGCTATGAAGACTTAAACCTTTCTAGCCTCACTAATTACAGGCAAACCCCTAAACATTAACAAGAGAAATATTTAAAACTCAAGAACACAGTGGTGCCTACTAGCAGTACTACTACAGCTTATAATATTGAACATTTCAGTTTAAGAAGTCTGATGAAAAGTAATCTTAAGTGTTATCCAAGCTTTTTTTTTTTTTTTTTAATTCACAGCTTTGTTTAGTAGCTTTCATGATTTTTTACAGTACTTTAAATTTTAATTTGTGAAAGGTCAGTTCCTGAGCAGGACAATTTCTGCTATCATTAAACTTATCAGGGCTCCAGGTACATGTTCAGGTAGGTGAGCTGTGACCTTACTGGGAAGCTCAAGACCACCGTGTTACAGGATTTTTTGGCAAGGAGTAGCAGAATAAATTACTTTCAGGGTTTCTTGTTGGCAGCGTTACTGGCTGTGCAAGAATGCAGGATGGTTTTCTAAGCTAGGGCAGTTGTTTTAAGAAAACAAACTCTCTATCTGGTTTCAGTCTCTCCAACAAATCTCACAATGGTCTGATGGTGTTGCTCAGTATAACTTAAACCTCAGTAAAGTGCTTTCTTAGGATTTTTAAACAAAGACACAGACTTTCAAACTTATTTTAAAGCAAGTCAGCAACTTACCAGCACAATGGGTCACTGACTTTTCAAAACCCTTTCTCCCTGAAATAAGGGATAACATAAGAGATGACAGAAGGGCTTGCAGGGTCAAGTAACTTCGAAGAAAAAAGCCAGATGAGATTAGACAAGAAGAGATTCAGCAACTCTGCCATTTATAGCTATTAAAATGCAAGATATTATTTAGAACTTTATTTATCAAAAGGAGGTGATTAGGAGGAGAAATCATGACTTCTGCCCTAGTCAAACAGATTAAGATAAAGAGTTAGCTGAAACTTTCCAGTAGAAAAGTTTACTTTTGGCAAAGATTTCCTTTCCTCTCTCCCTGCCTCAAAAAAAAAAAACCAAAACCCAAACACAAGTCAAACCATTGTACTGGGGAAGTTTCTGAAATTCCTCCAAAAATTGGTTGAAATGTTTCATTAGAGATGAGCAGTAAGGTTTTTCCAGTAGACATTTACACTTTGGCTTCATTCTATGATGCGGGATGTACAAAAGCACAGTATGTTCTATAATGCACCAGTGGCACTATGTTACACCTTTTATTATTAAAAATGCTTTGGTTTTCAAGTATTTTCAAAGAAACTTTGTTCCATGAAATAAATTCTCCCTTTTCTGTTATTCTAAAAATTCTAAGCAGCTTTTATGCTGACTAGATTCCTGATTTCCCACATGCCCAACATCTACAAATGATTAAATATGTTTTTATTTACTCTAGCTTGCTAATTAAATAACTCTTTCTTGCATCTGAAGGCACAAAGCCAGCAATAGTCCTTGCTGTGTTTTGCAGCAAGGAGGCAGTGTAATCCACTAAACCTGGCCACGATTTGAAGCAATAATCTGCTTAGACCCTAGACCAGACTCTGAAAAACACCATATGTTTACATAGCCTACAAGTGCTATATTTCCATATTTTGGTTATTTGGACAGCAGCTAAGGACAGTGCTTGGATTTCCCACTCCAGATATATCCTAGGCCCTGTACAGGCATAGAGGTAAGGACAGCATTTGCCACTCAACTTTCATTTAAAAAAATAAGAAGCAATAATCCTTGGCCAGCAGTAGGTAATGGCAGTAAGCTGGTTACACAGTATTTTTCATGCTGCTTTGCAAAGGAACAGTCAGGAATGGCATTGGCATTATCATCCTGACATTAGAGGAATGAATGAGGAATAGGGAGCTGAAGGAATTGGTCTAAACAAGAAGTTCTTGCACAATCACGAAGAGCCAGGACATTCTTTTAATGTTCAGTCCATATTCTCAGATTGTTTCACTACCAGTATAATTCATTCAGACTTGTCGTGGTTTAACCCCAGCCAACAACTAAGCACCACGCAGCCGCTCACTCACTCCCCCCCCATCCAGTGGGATGGGGAAGAAAATCAGGAAAAGAAGTAAAACTCCTGGGTTGAGATAAGAACAATTTAATAGAACAGAAAAGAAGAGACTAATAATGATAACGATAACACTAATAAAATGACAACAGTAGTAATAAAAGGATTGAAATGTACAAATGATGCGCAGGGCAATTGCTCACCACCCGCCGACCAACACCCAGCCAGTCCCCAAGCGGCGAATCCCTCCCCCCCCCCCTTCCCAGTTCCTAAACTAGATGGGACGTCCCATGGTATGGAATACACTGTTGGCCAGTTTGGGTCAGGTGCCCTGGCTGGGCATGAGAAGCTGAAAAATCCTTGACTCTAGTCTAAACACTACTGAGCAACAACTGAAAACATCAGTGTTACCAACATTCTTCACATACTGAACTCAAAACATAGCACTGTACCAGCTACTAGGAAGACAGTTAACTACATCCCAGCTGAAACCAGGACAAGACTAAAAATAAAAGTACATTTTTATTTCCACCAACAAAAAAAGATGATTAATCTTGGGTGAACAGTTTCAACATCCATAGTCATTTCTACATCAAAGAATATATTTAGAATCAGAGTGGACATTTTTCCCATCAGATAAGATGCTCTGATTCAAGCAGGAATTGGTACTTGGAAAACCCTTACGTCATCCTGCTCAGGAGGTTCAGAGAGTCTTGAACTCTGGGCCACAAAGCTTGAGGTGGGGGGAGTGCAGAAAACAGTGGAACCTTGTCCTGTGTTTTAAACAAGTTAAAGCTTTGAGAAATACTCTACTTACAGGGAAAAACACCTATTTTATCATCATGTTGATTATGTCTTTTTTAACTGACCGTACTGCAAAAGGTGTTTTCTGCTGACATCTGACATAATAGAAGAGATAATTTTGAGTAAAGGAAAAAAGTCAGTAAATGGCTTCCCTGTTCCTTTGCAGACAATATCTTTCTGTCACTCAGCAAGCCATTTTCCATTATTGCTACCACAGTAATGTAAAATCTTTCCTACTCCTCACAAAGATTATTCATCATTTATAGATAACATCTCAGTTGTTTCTCTTCATCTCTTACTAACAAGATTCCCTCCAAATCTCCATTTATCTTGGGATTCATGAAACTTTCACATCATTCTTTCTTGTCCAGAAAGACATCTGTTAACTTTCTGTATCAAAGTGACAGAGAATGAGGAAAGTTCCTCCTGAAATGAGTTTCCTCAGTTCTTCAGCTCTGGCCTTTTAAACTGTGAGGTTCTTTACCCGTGATGTACTTCACAGTATCAGCCATTTCAGTTAATACATTCCTACTACTATCCTCTGTACAGAAGTATAGTAAAAAACCTGCCAGTCTGTGCCAGGTGTCATTGGGAACTGAAAGCAGCCCTTCTCTAACTTTGCCTTACTGCATTGAAAAGGTGCTTACATAGTAGTCATAGCAAAGCTCATTAGACAAGTCATTAGGCGAAACAGTTATGCTGAAGATTTGTCCTTCCTTTGTTGCACTGATCTTACCAAAGAACTTCTACATTTCAGCTTGTAAAAAAACCCACACAGACTGTTTCACATTTCCCAGAGACCCCCTGCATGAAGAAGTGTAAATTTGGCTATCTTTTTGCAAACAAGGGAGGGTCTTAACCTTTTAGCAGTCACTTGTAGCAAACTAGAATGTTTTGTTGAGTACCAGACTCCCAGTGGCAGACAGCACATGCTTAAAACAGACATAGCACTATACCTCCTGGTATATGACCTACACTCCCAGCAAACCTTGTTTGGGAAAATCTGAGAGCAGGAGTTTGCATTGCCATCCTCTGCTGAAGAACTCTTGATGGATCTTACTTCCATAACCATCTGCCTTTTGAAACCATCTATATTTCTGGCCTTCAAAACACATTCTATGCAGCAGATAATTAATTACATTGCTGACACTGCCATCAAATTATTTGTGTTCAGACCTCCTGCATTATTTCATTTGGCCTTCAAGTTCTTGTCCTGACCAAGAATATAATTCACAGATTTCTTCCCTGAATGACAATATTTAATTCCAAGCCCATCACTGTGCACGTGCAGTTAGGGGAATATTCTCCCCTGTGTTCATTACTTTGCTTTTACTAACATAGAATTATTTTGCCATTTTCTTACTCAGAAACTCAGGATGGTAAAATCCTTCTGCAACAGTTTTAATTTTATGTCTTTGTATCAAGTCTCAATTCTCTCTTTTCACTCACCCCTTTTCCATGTTATGAACATAAAGCTTTCCTCATTGTACAAATTGATTTTTTTTTTTAAACCATCTTTCACAGTGTGTCACATGAACATCAGTGATAGCTCAGTTCATACAAAAACCTCTGGCTGAAACTAACCAAAAGCTTTTTTTTAGGAAACTATCTATATCACAGTATCCAGATCATTTTGCTTCACACCTTCATTAGCTCATATAAAACTTAAGAGTTGTAACTTCTCACCGAAAGACACATTAAAATCAACACACATAATTTTGAATACAAGTAGCAGATCTTTTCCACTGGCTTGTGTTTTTAACAATGCAATCAGTGGTTCAATAATTTTACATTTTCTTTGTTTTAGAAATCTTGATCGAGCATCCCCAATATAGGCACTTGCCACTCACACTCTTTTTAGAGCTTTATTGGTTCCCTTTTGGGAAGAGAGGGGTAGACCTTCTTTTACCTCCCTTTTCCAGTAAAACAGCCTGTTTTTTCCAGTTCCAGTAAGAACAGCCTGTTCTTTATCAAATTATAAAAAACAGTGTAGGGGAGAAAAAAAACCCACAAAAATAAAGGGAGGACTCAGTGAATTAAAAGCAGCTAAGGAGGCATGCCATAGAAAAGAAAAGCAACACAGATTTAAATGACCTCCTTGTACTTTGATACTGACTTTTGACAAGCTTTATGTAGAAATCTACTGTTTTGGTTTGGATTTCTGATGGATTTTCTTGCGCTTACTCTGGCTCTGATGTTTGACAAGGAGTCAGCCATTTGCACTGTTTCAGAAAGGATTGGTGGGCTCCACACTGTTTTCAGAAAGAAAAAAAAAAAGACAACTATATCATCATGTCCTTGTAGTGCTCATAACAAAGATAAGGAGTTTTAAACAGAATCAACCTCTAACCCCTGGCAGGGTAAGCTTCCAGCTCAGTTCCAGCTGCTAGGTTGCAGTAGGAAGATTGAGCACTGCTACTATCACAGAGAAAGACCCTAATACCCTTAGACCTGTTATCAGCGCAAAACTACATCCAAACATGTTATCACCGATTACATTTAGTTTCTTTTTCTCTCATTTCATATGCTTTTTTTTCTAATGCTTGGGTAAATTTGTGAAATGATGACCAAGCTATATGAAAAGCAATGCAAATTGTTAGCCCAGCTTGATAAGATGCTGTTGGCATCAGAAGCTGGTCCACCCATTGATGAGATCTGGGATCCAGTCAAACAGAAGCAGAATGTTACATGTGGGGTAGAGAAGGTAACACATCTTACTAACACAAAAACAATCCCACCACAGTTCCCAAGGGTGATACTGTAGCATAAGGGACGAGAAATACACAAAACTAGGAAGTTGTTCCCTTGGAACGATTCTTACTAGCTATCTACCAGATGCAAATACATTTCTTTACTAAGCACATTAATCTTTGAAATGAACAAAGCTAAAGTTATAGGATCTGTACTAGCTATAAGGGTAAGACATTGCTTGTTTGTAGTCAACCGGATAACATTGTGAACAGGACAAATCAAGAACCTGAGATCTGAGCCTGGTTACTGCTGTCTTCTTACATATCTTCCACACCACTCCTTTAAATGCAGTAGTTCTGTTATGTGTTACCCTCAGATAACCTGAATGAACGCATAGCATAAGGGCTTTGAGGTAATCTTTCTCTTACAGGCTGATAATGGACTGCTATAAAGTTGGGGGTGGGGTGGGTGGGAAGAGATGTTTGTTTGGGATTTTTTTTGAGGGGGAAGGCATGGAGGGATGTGGGTTTTTTCCCCAACAGGGGCAGCTTACGGATTTTTAGGTGGGAAAAATACAGCTGTTTGACTCTAGCAGTAGACATGAGTCTGGATTAAAATTGTTAAGGTCACTAAACTGCAGACATCTGTAAGCATCGCTGTATTTAGATTAGTACAAGTATATCTAAATCTCCTTTCTCTTCAGAACACGAAAGAGGTATTAGCTAGCTCTAGGAGCATAGCTACGTGAAAGACAGAGGCAAGGAAGCAAAAGGAAATCTTTGGGGTTTGTTGTGTGTCCACTCCTTGAACGCTTTGTAGCTCACAGAACAGTAACTGAAGTGAATGGTACAGGCTTCTGGCTCTCTAATCACCAGAGAAAAAGATGAACACTTAAGAGAAACAAATTATATAAGCAATAAGGGCATGTGTAAAGTGATTTGGGAAAGGGCAGCTTTCTCTCTAGTCATTGCTGATGAAAGCTGGCAGTTGGCAGCTAGAAGCTCTAGGCACTGCCTGGCAGATTTCAGAGCTGCACCTTTGAAGAAACTGTAAACCTGTACTGAGTGACAACAATGATCTGTCAGAAGAGAGCATGTATTACACCTTATCAAATCAGAGTGTGCTAATGGTTCCAGAGACAACCACTAAAATAAAAAAAAATATCCAGAGCATTAAGCTAAATAGCTCAAAAAGCATTAATGATAGTTATTAAAATTACTTGTAGCACACAGAGTAATTTGCTATAGACACAGGCTGCAATGAGACATTTAAGATGAAAGTTAAACTTCAGGAAAAAATATAGATATGTTGAGCATCTAAGAATCTTTGACAGAATATTTCTCGTCTTAGAGGCAGCGACAGAAGCACTAGTGACAGAGAACATCCACCAGATTGTAAGGATCTCTGCTTTTTCATCAGGGACCCACATCAGCTTCCATCAGAAGACAGCACTGAGCTGAGAGCAGCTGAGCTCAGCACCTCTTCGTATTTTGGAGTGCGTTCAAGGCAATGAGGTGGAGCCAGCCAAGCAGTATAAATCAAGGGTTTGTATTCCTGACGTCAAGTCCAAAGGGCTAATTTCAGAAACAGTTATTTAGTTCTTAACAAAGAACCAGTACATGGTCTTGCAAATGCTCTGGGAAGCCAGGAGATGCATTTATGTCAGAGGTAAGGAAGAACACTGCTACAGCGATCGTACATCTGTTGTTTTAATTATGGTTTCTTTTTCAATTTCCAGATATCTTGGAAATTCAACTTTAGATAGAATAGAATCATAGAATAGTTTGGGTTGGAAGGGACCTTTAAAGGTCATCTAGTCCAACCCCCTGCAATGAGCAGGGACATCTTCAACTAGATCAGGTTGCTCAGAGCCCTGTCCAACCTGACCTTGAATGTTCCCAGGGATGGGGCATCGACCCCCTCTCTGGGCAGCCTGTGCCAGTGTTTCACCACCCTCGTAGTGAAAAATTTCTTCCTTATATCTCATCTGAATCTACCCTCCTTTAGTTTAAAACCATTACCCCTTCTCCTATCACAACAGGCCCTACTAAAAAGTTTGTCCCCATCTTTCTTGTAAGCCCCCTTTGAGTACTGAAAGGCCACAATAAGGTGTCCCCAAAGCCTTCTCTTATCCAGGCTGAACAACCCCAAGTCTCTCAGCCTTTCCTCATAGGAGAGGTGTTCCATCCCTCTGATCACTTTTGTGGTCCTTCTCTGGACCTGTTGCAACAGGTCCATGTCTTTCCTGTGCTGAGGACCCCAGAGCTGGACACAGTGCTGCAGGTGCGGTCTCACCAGAGCAGAGTAGAGGGGCAGAATCACCTCCCAGGATACAGTTGGCCTTCTGGGCCATGAGTGTACATTGCCAGCTCGTGTCCAGCTTTTCATCCACCAGTACCCCCAAAAGTCCTTCTTGGCAGTGCTGCTCTCAGTCCCTTCATCCCCCAGCCTGTACTGATACTGGGGGTTGCCTCAGCCCAGGTGCAGGACCTCAGACTTGGTCTTGTTGAACTTCACTGAGGTTCACATGGGCCCACTTCTCAAGCTTGTCCAAATTTGCTGAGGGTGCACTCGGTCCCACTGTCTCTGTAATTGATGAAGATATTAAACAGTACTGATCCCAATACAGACCCCTGAAGGACACCACTTGTCACTGAATGATAATGATGTGATTTCCCCAGGCTCAGAGAACATGTTGTAGGGAACAGATCTGAGCAGCCCAGAGAGCTCCTGCTCAGCAAATGTGGATTCTATCCAAGAAAAAGGGAACGAGTAAACACTAGGCAGGGTCTCTTCAATCACTCTGCAACAAGGCTATATCCTTTCCCATTTCTTTCTGCTTGGGTTTGGTGGGGTTTTGGTCTTTCTGTAAATAATTCATAGAGGTCAATCATGTTTCTAAAGTTTTTCTAGCCATCTTATGTACTGTATATGTTACTGCAGTACCTCAGGGGGAAAAAAAAAAAAAGTCAAATTTGGAATGCAGCATAGGGGAAGAGGAAAGAGCAAATACAGTTTGGAGGGAGGATGAATGTAGGACACACCATATGAATAATGGATACCAAGAGCCATAACTGGAGACCCGAGACTTGCACGACTCTCCTGGAAAGTTCAGCAATTTCCTTTCTTCCTTTTTACAGCAGTTGTAATAAATGCCTCCTGTTCAAATATACATTAAAATAACTTATCTTTCTTACCTTGAAACCATCTCTTCAAACAGTTGCTTAGCAAAATCACAATCCCAGAAAATCTGCCTTTAAGCTGGGAGCCAAGAAGCAATAGCAATACTCATCAGCACTTTTCCCATTCAGTGGGGATGCAACAGGAACATAAATCATATCCTTTTTTCCAATTTTTCCAATTCCCTTATAATCTCAGCAGATTTATCCTATGTAACTATAATTGCCAGATAAAACCTTTCAATATAAGTGCTACTATACAAAGTTGTTTGAAGGTAAAAGAGTGAGGGTGGAAAGTAGAGGTGTTTAGTCAAAGGAACATTAATTTGAAAATAATCACATTCTCTCCCATACTGATAGGGTGACTTACATGCAAAGAAGGTAGGTCTGTGCAGGCAACACCCCAAATTTCTGTGCGTTTATCAGCCAAATTAAGCAGCTGTATTCCTAATGAAAAAGGTGTGTTTATTCACGCTCTAAGAGCAAGCCAACTGTCTTATCTCATGGTAAGGCACATTATGTCCTGTGGTTAAGCAACAAAATATTCCTCTGTTCATGATTTCCACTGCTTAAATTCAGAAGCATATGAGGAGAAACAAACACTACCAAGGGCTAGAATAATCCCCTTAAAGAAGAAAATCCACTGAATTCAGCAGCTAAGCTAAGCAATTCCCTCCTATACTCTCTGCTGCAGAAAGATTTTTGAACCTGCTGTCAATGGAGAGCAGTCCGAGCTGGGGTGTCAGGGATTTACCCTTTTCATCTGTGCACCCAGCATGTATCAGATGAGCACAACAGCGATGCAGATGAGAAGTGCTGCCACAAATGCTTCTAGGAGAGCCTGACCACCCTGGGTTGTTGCTCACTACCATGCAGAGTTGCTGCCCCATCCATGGAACTGCTGGTCTGGTCAGCCCCAGCCCAAACCAGCTCTTGCTCCGTTCATTCCAGTGTTTCTGTTGCAGGGGTGCTGGCATGGGGAGCAAGGCCAGCAAACGCAAGTGGGTGGACGTCTCCCCTGATCCAAGCCCTAACCTAAGGGGAGACGGTCGGTCAAGGCACCTCGCTTATTGGCACAAACTCAGCAGCTCCTCACCGCTTAACTCGCTTCCAGGGTCCTCTCACACACCAGGATCACCACATCAGGGCAGGAGCTTTGGGATTACATCTGCACAGCTGGAGAATTAAGTCTTCCCTTCCCCATGAGTATCTTGCTGCAAATACCAACTCTTTTTGGAATATAAGAAAGGTCAGACTGCAGCTGGCAGTACAGTCCTATCAGTATTGATTTCTCAGACTGAATTAAAACAAGAGATAAGAGGAGGGGTTTTCAGCTGAGCTTTTTGCCATTTTGTAATCCTTAACACTAATGTCTAGCTGTGCTGGAGATAGTCAGGACTCCCACAGCTTTTACTGGGTCTGATATTGCAAAAGCTGTGTATTTCTTAGAGTTCTAAGATCAGGAGATATAGGAGT
Source organism: Haliaeetus leucocephalus (assembly GCF_000737465.1). NCBI lineage: Eukaryota > Metazoa > Chordata > Aves > Accipitriformes > Accipitridae > Haliaeetus > Haliaeetus leucocephalus. Next base: position 5,809,076 of record NW_010972620.1, on the reverse strand, counting down.
ATAAAAGTCAACTTTATGGGAGAATGGAACATGAACATTTAGAGGCATTTCAGGAAGAGCAGGTTTTCAACATGGCATAAACTAACAAGAAAAGTAAAATTAGTTACAATTTGTTTGTGTACTTTCCATTCTTCTATGACATGAGAGCTTTCCCATCTATACTGTTTACCTTACTATTACTATACCTATGCTCTGAAAATTTCTTTACATTTAAGTGCAGAAAGAGTGGCCTCCTTGGCCCAGAGGTCCTCAAAAATCTCTGCAGCTTCATGGTCCTTCTCACATGGGTACAAACTCTCTGCTTCACAGCTAGTGGCTGATTTTTCTGTGCCTGATGATACACCTGTGACACACAACTAAATTCCACAACTACACATAAGAAATAGCTAAAACACACAGGTGGTCTCACAAAAATTCATCTTGGTTTTTAATTCCAAGTCCCACATCCCTGCCACGTTTTAAACAATCACTTTAGAAAAGAAAAAGATAGAGACACATGGCACTTCATACAGCTTCTATAAAGCTCCTATTGACATTCCTGTGCGCTACTCCGGTCTGGATTTCATTGTCAGTTTGCAGCCATTTTTCCACTTTCTCCCCCTCTTGCCTCCAAACTTTGCTGTAGGGAGTGACTTCTCTCTTTCTTGCTTCATCTAATCATCCAATCCCACCCTGTCCCAATACCTTTTCTGTTTCTCCAGCAAGAAAATACCGCGCTCATCCACTCTCACCAGACTCCTGCAGTTTTAGTGAACAACACTGGTGCAGAGCAATGACAGTTTTCCCCTTTGAGCCAGATTTTCAGTCCCTGTTCCCTCAACACTCAAAGGTGTGATTAAAGCTACCAGAAAAAGCAGTACTTTTCTTAGTACTCTGTGCTGAGAGCACACTAATTTCTTCCTGTAGAAATGGACTCTGTGCTCTCTCCACCTCAACACTTAACTACTTTCTAGCATCGACAGATGTGTTGCATACCTACACAGTCTCAATTTCCACCCAAACACGTGCTCAGTTATTCATCAGTGAACACATTTAAAGAGAACAGAGCATAAATTGAGTTCTGTTTAAAACCATGCCATTTAACTCTCAGCTTAGCAAGGATTTGATTCAAACAGCTTTCCAGTTGTTAACTCTTCTTATGAGCTTTCAAGGCTTCCACAGTAGATGAAGTTCAGCTGAACAGGTCTGCAACTGAACTACCTCCTGCACAAAATCCGGCGTAGTACCACCTTACATTTGACCTCTAGGTTTATGTTAATCTTATAAAAGAGCTTTTTAAGCTCAAAAAACTGATTTAGAAGTTTAACTGCCTGCTGTGCCAAGTGTTGACTAGTGAATAAAGTTGCTCGTATTAAACAGTGCTCTGAAGACACATCTATAAACAAACATGAAAATATCAACGCTACACCTAGATATGTAATTGCAAAATTTGCTCCTAAAAGTTATTAGCTTGTTGTTGACTTTTTGCTACTATTTATGAAATGCACACTGCACCAGAATTAAGGCTGCATGGTCCTAGATCTTAATGGTTAATGCATTAATATAAATTATGTGGCTACTTATGAGCTGGATGTGATCTTTGTGGATAAAAACTGTTAGAAACCAATTTTTAAAATATTTCAGCTTGATCTGTACTGAATTTAATGACAGAAATTTGTTGGGGGACGGCACAGGGTCAGACAAGTGCCAAACACAGCCCCTAACACCGTTTAGCCCTAATCCCCAGCCAGAAATCCTACCAGATAGCCTGAAAGGAGGGTTTGCGAACCAAGAATGGCTTCACTGCAGGGACCACTTAAGAGTCAGTGTCTCTAAATTAATTCCCCTCCAGACTACCCTTAAAGCAGGATTTGTAGGGTGCAGGACTTGAGGGCAGCTTTGTCAGATAGCAAGCCAGGGAACGCACCACGTTACTGCCTGGTAACTGCCTCATCTTTCAGGCACAAGAGGAAAAAACGGCAGTAGTCATGTCCAGCCCTAACCTTACAACCTTAAATTTCTGTCCAGCTGCCTACAGTCCCACCTGCAGCCTAGACTCAGTATTGTTGCAAGGACATCTTCACTTCTTGGCTTTTTGTCCTGGTTTCAGCCAGGGTAGAGTTAGTTTTCTTTGTAGTAGCTGGTATAGTGTTATGTTTTGAATTTAGTATGAGAAGAATGTTGATAACACACTGATGTTTTCAGTTGTTGCTAAGCAGTGTTTATACCAAGTCAAGCATTTTTTTCAGCTTCTCATGCCCAGCCAGCAGGAAGGCTGGAGGGGCACAAGAAGTTGGGAGAGGACACAGCCAGGGCAGCTGACCCAAACTGGCCAAAGGAGTATTCCATACCATAGGATGTCATACCCAGTATATAAACTGGGGGCAGTTGGCCAGGGGGAGAATCCTGCTTAGGAACTAACTGGGCATCTGTCTTTGAGTGGCGAGCAATTGCATTGTGCATCACTTGTTTTGTATATCCCAATCCTTTTATTATTATTATCATTATTATTATTTTCTTCCTTTCTGTCCTTTTCAACTGCCTTTATCTCAACCCACAAGTTTTACTTTTTCCTGATTCTCTCCCCCATCCCACTGGGGCTGGGGGCAGTGAGCGAGCAGCTGTGTGGTGTTTAATTGCCAGCTAGGGTTAAACTGCAACACTTTTATATAAGGTTTTCTTTTACCTTGTTGTATCTCTTGGAGCTTCCACTCTCCCATCCCTTCTGCCAGCCTTCAGTCATGTATTTATCTGCCTTTTAGACAAATGTCCTTGAAAATTGCCCCTTCAGGTTAACTCTAGACACTGGTTTCCCCTGACCATAGTATCTAAGCCCAGCCTGGGAAGTCACTGTCACTGCACACTGATCTTGGTCAGAGTTTTCCAACAATGCTGACATTGAATTAACCTGTCCTTGATCATGTTTCTCATCTCCCTTAAAGTTTTGTAACTTAAAGTTGTAAAGTACTGAAATAAAGCAAGGCAATAGAAAATGTGGTGCTGTAAGCAGAAGGAGGATGAATTCACATTAGAAGAAATTAGCAACTAATAATTAATTCCAATTTGCAAAGCCATTCAGGAAGATGCACTATAATAAATAGCCCTTGTTCCATCTACAGAGCACAGAGACAAAAGTGGCTAAAGAAATCTTCAGTCACTGTTGAGTAATGCCCTAGTATTAACATATTAAATATATTATCCTGATCAACGTCACAATAGGCTTGCAATACTAACCATTGCAAAGTCATTCATTACAACCTATATCAGACATGTTTTGGCTTATGTTAGCATTCCTTTTTGAGAACACTAAGCCATTCCAGTATATTAAACCTCTTCTTAGCTAATGTCAAAGTTAAAGCCTTGCAATTGACTGTCAACTCAAGACAGTTTTCCTGATCACACAGAACACTTTGGCAACTCAAAAGGTTGGGTTTAGACCACAAACCATTTCGGTTTAGACTATGCAACAAAGTTGTATCACCTAGAATACATGATTGGGAATCTTCTCGACTAGCCTTAACACCCTTTAGGAAATTTACACTAATTGAAAACCATTTATTTGATGTTTACATGGAACAATGCAGTAAACAGGCAGAAAAAGAGCTGCCATAAACTCCAGGTAGTTTTGTACTGCTAGTGGCAGAGCAATTTAGCCCATGCAATGCATCAAGCAGAAGCAACTATACTGCTTGCAGTAACTGCTGTACTTCCCTTAGAACTAGATTAAGTCCCCCTGCTTATTTCTCTGTACTTTCAACTCTGGAAACTCCAGTGGAAGTGAGGACATGGTGTATAACCAAGACTTGGAGTCTTCAGCACAGAAGCATTTACCTTAATCCTAGCAGAGTCAAAGCACTGCATTTTTTACACCTATGTAGTCAGCTGAGATCAAACTTATTTGAGCTAAATAGACATCAGTCACCAGGAATAGCTGTTTAACTTTACTTCCTCAAGACACTATTACATAGGGCTTATTACTGAAGTGAGAGGGACCTAAATCCACGGTATATTTGCTACTCCTCGTCTGATCTATTGTGCATGGAAAAGGCAGAGTAGAATTCCTTTCACCTCTGAAAATTAGGCAGTTTGTCTAACCTTACCATCTAGATTCCTCTAACCACCTATAAAACACACCTCCAAAATCAGGTCACCCTATATACCTTTACAGTGCTAGAGTTTGGGTGGGCTTCATCTCATCTAAGCATCAGTGCTTACAATACTTCCAAAGCTTCACCACAAGCAGCACTGGATTAAAATAAAACAAGTAAAACCTTGTATGAGTACAAGGAAGCTTGGTATTTAAAAAGCAGGTGCTTTTTTTTTTTTTTTTCATTGCATATCTGTTATTACTTTCTTTTAGTTTGGACAATAAAAACAGGCTGTTCAAGTTACGCTTTTCATCTTGCTTCATACTTTGGCCTTCACAAGCACAGATACAATAGCTAGAAACAGCGTAATATTCAGTGACATTTAAAAGTGTCTTTGTGAGTATTAGGCAGTTTAAGGGTTGGAAGTATAGGTTGTTTAAAACAGATATTTTCACTTTTCCCCAGGAAAGCTTTCCAAATTACAATAAGTGTAAAACAAATAGGCGCTACAGAAGTGTAACAGATCCTAAAGGAACAGTCATAACAACCTGCAGAATTTGTAGATAGTACAATCTTATTTCTATTTTCCTTAAACCACCAAGTAGAGTTGAGGGAATAATTATATCCCAGAGATTTTCAGTGCTGGCAGCAGACGTCTGTTAAATTTTACATGACAACATGAAACCAGTTATAAATTAACATATTTCACCAACTCTAACTGGGCTTTTCCATAAGAACAGGTAAGCTTAGGAGTAATTGATTTTTCAGCTTTTCTAAAGAGACCAAAACTATTATCATAACCAAGTACAATATTGGTTTTACTTACCTGTGTTTGACTTTCTGGTACTAAAAGTCAGCCCATTATACAATCCATATAATTACAGTTGAATACAGCTTTATGTTCTGAAGCATGTTTTGTGACTGCTACTGCAAAAGTATTAGCTCACACAAACCAGCAAGTAGCCTATGATACATAGTAAGACATTGCATAATGAATCAATTAGGGCATTGAGGCATGAGGCTATTACCAAAGAGAGAAATTAAGATGCAGAGCAAGGGACACAAAGCTATATCATATGATCAGATTTGAAGATACAGAAAGCTAATGAAGCAGAGACACAGAAGAAAGCCAGAATGTTTTTAGTACTATGGTGTTGATTACATACTGTACTGAACATAAGAGCAATTTGGTACTTTTCTTTTCCCTGGATGGCATTCCCATCACAATTAAACTGAAAGGATAAATGCTCCAGTGCTTCGGAGATGTGAGGTGTTGCTCACCCAGTGTATTACTCTGACTAGTGAAAGCAAAGCTCAGCTTTGCATGAGGTACCATAGGGTTGAACAGTCAAAACTCTTGGTGTTGGCAAAACCTCAGTGATGCCAGTGGGATCCTAGGAGAAAACTGTGATTTCTCATACAGGCACAGCTATGTGCTTCCAGCAGGGAAAGTACCTTCTGACACAGCCCAGTCTAAATACTTGACTCAATATGCTATAAAATCTACTGTCATGGTTTAACCCCAGCTGACAACCAAGCCCCACAGAGCTGCTCACTCACTCCCCCCCCAGTGGGATGGGGGAGGGAATCAGAAGAGTAAAAGTGAGAAAATTCCTGGGCTGAGATAAAGACAGTTTAATAGGTAAAGTAAAAGCCACAAGCACAAGCAAAGCAAACCAAGGAATTCATTCACCACTTCCCATGGGAAGGCAGGTGTTCGGCCATCTCCAGGACAGCAGGGCTCCATCATGCATAACAGTGACTTGGGAAGACAAACGCCATCATTCCAAATGTCCCCCCCTTCCTTCTTCTTCCCTCAGCTTTCTATGCTGAGCATGACATCCTATGGTCTGGGATACCCCTTTGGTCAGTTGGGGTCAGCTGTCCCGGCTGTGTCCCCTCCCAACTTCTTGTGCCCCCCAGCCTCCTCGCTGGTGGGATGACGCAAGAAGCAGAAAAAGCCTTGACTCTGGGTAAGCACCGCTTAGCAATAGTGAAAACATCCCTGCCTTACCAACGCTGTTTTCAGCACAAATCCAAAACATAGCCCCATACCAAATACTATGAAGAAATTAACTCTATCCCAGCCAAAACCAGCACAACTACAAAGAAGTGATGCATTAAGTTTTTGTTTTAGCTTTGGTTAGAAGATCAGTGACATGCAAACCCAAAATAATTTCTTACACAAGTTGAGAACAACTGCTGAAGTGTTCTGCCACTCAAAAGTAGAAAGCCAAGCCAATTCCAGTCAAACAGATGCCTACTCTGTTCTCTATGGGTTATTTTCATTACCTTCATTTAAAAAAAAAAACAAAACACTTCCCACTAGTGAATTACATGATGCAGTTAATATACTATATATAAAGAAGGGGGAGGTGGTTCTTCCTGCTTTTTGGGGTCCCCCTCCCTCCCAGAGAAACCCAAACTTAGTTCTGCACTGATAGGAACTTAAGAGCAAGAACGGGTATAAACAAATCCTCCAGTGCTTTCAAAGGTGTCCCTGTTAGGGGACACTCTACTCTACAAAGCATCTTTCATAACATACACTGGATACACAGCGACACCAGAAAACCTTCAGCCAGGAAGAAAGAAACAATGCTAGGAAGAGCATGAGGCAACCCTCCCTTAAAGGAGCATGAACTCCAATAGGCTTTAGGTTAGTGAGTTTCAGGGGAGCAAAGAGATGTAAAATTTTAATCCTGTTATCTTTAACATCCTGCTTCCATTTTAATCTATACCCAGCTACCTAACCTGTTAGTCAGGCAGACAACCTTAACTCAGAGGTTTTGGTATCTCCCATCCTTTAAGGACATTACTTAGCTTGATTTCAGGCATTCCGCTTTCAGTGAAAAGGTCAGAGCCTCTAGTGATATAATTACTTCAGGTATGTAGAGATACACATGCTTCACTGGCAATATTTCAGTGAAGTGAAGTAGACATAATAGCAATTATATGCCTAGTAAGTCCACAACTAAGCTTCCCAAACTACGTATCTCTGGTCCAGCCATTGGCAGTAGCAGCAAACACAAATGCCAACTGCTCAAACAGCACCTGCATGCTGCGTGCCTTTAACTTTCACAAGCTGATCACTCTTAGTACATGTACACTCTTAGTCCCAGTACAAGCTGGGCAATTCCATGCTCTAAAAGCTAACAGTTTAAACAGTAATTTTTCAAGAACTACTTGGAGAAAAGTGCTTGATCTGAATGACCAAGTGTTTGGTATGACATCCCCCATAATGTCTCAAGAATGTGTAAATCAAGTACTGATAGCTGTTGGGATGCTTCAACAGTCACTGAGGTTCTACCATTAGTTTACACCATCCTAACACTTGAAGCTCCCACCATAAACCAGCTCTTTTGCAGTCCCTTGGAGAGAAGCCTAGGAAGACCACGTATTAATACAGTTTCAGTTGGGTCTCTCTGCATCGGTTTCTACTTAAAACAGGGAAAGACATTGTATGCAGCAAGTATCATTGGCTCAAAGCTTCAGGTAGGAGCTGCTCAGCTGTGGTCTTTGCTCAGGGGAACATCCTCCCCAAAACATATATAGCAAGTCTTGCCAGGTGAAAACAGGCAGAAGTTCGTCTGTTGTGATATGTACACAATCAAATTCCAGGTACAAGGCTTTTAGACTTAAGTGGGGAGAAAAAAAAAAAAAGAAAAAAAAAAGATGCTTTTACCTGAAAGAGAAGTAACAAATCAAAAGTAGAATAGAATATTTCAGCTGGAAATGACCTATGACAGTCATCTAGTCCAACTGCCTGGCCACTTCAGGGCTGACTAGAAGTTAAAGCATGTTACTAAGGGCATCGTCCAAATGTCTTGAACACTGACAGGCTTAGGGCATCGATCACCTCTCTAGGAAGCTTGTTCCAGTGTACCACAGGTCTGCTTTTATTCCTCATCTGTAACAGTTTTTAAACCAGCATTTGTCAGTGGGCTTATATTTCCTATAGAAACACAGATAGCTAATGCTTATTCAGCCTGATTTGGCTCTTCCTAGTGAGATTTCTCCCGCTTCAGAGTAAAGCAGAGCTGTACCAACACTGGGCTGGTCCTTTTTGACCTTCCTCCAAACAGTGTCTGAGTAGGTCAAGTGCATCACCTTTCAGAGTGGTATAGAGGCCTTGCAAAGCACAGTTTTCTGATCACACAAAGCCTCTCATTTGATGTCCCTCTTTTCTGCAAGCCCTGCCTTGCTGCCCTATATATTTGTGTTAATTCACACAGATATCTGAAATGCTTCTGACTTGAGGCACATGCACCTGAGCAAAATTAACTGTGGCAGCAGGAAAGTAGTAGATGAGCAGCAGTTTACAGAGTCCATGAACCAGCAAATTGCTGTCTGTTGAGGAGTTGCTTTCCTTTGCCCATTATGGATACCACAGCTTCATTAGGAAGCCACACACTCCAGCCTCATTTCTCAGCCCACAGATGTTCTGCTTGAACCCTAATTACCTCCCATCAATCTGCAGTTTAAACAGCTGTGGTAAATAGGTTTGTTGCTCAAGTTACCAGGCTTCTGCTGGCTACTGAACTCTCCTCAGAAAGCTCCCCCTCCCTTCTTAAATGTTTAATAGTTCCTAACATTTTTTTTTCTTTCTTGTTAAGATCTTAGAGGAATAATACTTCAGAAGATTTGGGGGTTCATTGCACAGCAAATTCATATGGGCAGAACCTCAAAGAGTTTCCCAAAACAGAACTGCCACTTTCCAGTAAGCTCCGAGTCCAAGTTTTACACCTTCTGTTAATCTTCTCAGGGCAGTCCCCTGTGATAAGTGTGTAGGCACCTAACACAACATTAGCTTGCAATAGCTGACAAGTAATGAGAGAAATGCACTGACTTCCACCTGCAGCGTGAGGTTTGGGCCCTCAATGTGAGGGGAGAAGGATGCAAGTGTGCAGATCACTCTTGCACAGCAGCCTGAACAAGATATAGCCAGAAAATGACAGTTGTCCACCTGAGATCACTGTGAGCAATACAAGGCTATGATGCCATTTACCCTTCCCAGTTGCTATTTAAAAAATCCAATCCAGAAGAGGGGGTTTGCATTTATGCCATCTCATCAGGGTCTCCCACAAGCAGGTGATCCTGCCTGCTGTTACCAACCTCTGTTACTGGTGCTTCTCAGCAAGACACACACACAAGCAAAGTACTTCACAGCAGTGGTCCCATTAAACATGAGGGTGACTCATCTTGGGCAGTCTCTTATCTGCCCATGCATTTTTTCTATGGCACATATCAAAGCTTCATTGCTAGTGGTCTCCAGGCTTCACAGGATCACGATCGCTGCTGTGTTGCCTGCAGTGTGCTACACGCTTTTGTGCAAGTTTCCTGTGTCTGGAAGCAATAGAAGACCTACAAGACCTTTACTGGACAACCAGTAAAACCAGTAACATAGAATATGATCCAGCTGGTCATGGCTGCCTTCATTGGTTTGTTAGGTCAGGAGCCTTTGTTTTCTTTAATGTTTCCTTTCTTGGCAATTCTGAAGTAATTGGAAATAGTTGAGAGAGCTGTAGAAATAAGGCATAAAATTTCAGCCTATCCCTGGGGATGTTATAACATGCTTTTCTATAGCAGTACTAACATAGCAAGTGTAAGCCAACAACTGTCAGTTTTAGTTTCAGTGAAATTGTGCAGGGTTTAGAAAATCAGGGTTGCAGACCCTGATCTGCAATCAGAGCTTGTATAAGAGTCAGGCACTCACTTGAAAATAATATTTAATTAATCCCACAAATAAGAGATAATTTTGAGAAGTATCTATTTCCAAATGAGCCAATGTATCTTATATCATAGAGAATATAATTTTCTTTAGCATCTTTGCCATTTTCTCTGGCAGAGGCAATAGACGGGGCTGCTCAGAGAAAGGAGAGCTGTCACTCAATATTGCACAAACAAAAGAACAAAGTAACTACTCAAAAAGCAGAACTTAAACATGTGAAGCAAGCTCATTTATTAGACCAGTAATTATTAGACCAATAAGAGTATTTCATGAATTGCACTGCCCTTTGAGTGTACAATTTGCTTCTAAATTATAAGGTCTGTGGTAAGGGCATGTTTGCCTAGTCCTTTCCCACCTATTGAGCAGTGTTGTATACACTTTTGATGATTTACAAAGGAATAAATAATAGTTATAAAGCCACTTTCATTACCTACTCTCATTAGGATAGAGAAAGCAGGGAAAATAAAGAGATTTTTATTCTGCCTCCCAACCCCAAACTCCTGCCTTCTACTTAGTTGTCACTCCAGAGGCTGTAGTTGTGTCCACTAGAAGGAAAAAAAAATCCACAGAAGACATCATAATCAACTCTAAAAGAGTAATTAATGTACTTGGAATCTGATTATACAGTTCCTTCTCACCCATTAGATGTCTTTGGAAGAGAGCTAAATTAGATGGGACTAATTTAGTTTATTAAAAAATACGAGCATTCAGAATCAGATCAGGAGTGAAATGCTAGTTTCCATCTATAATTACTCAAAGTGCTCAGAAAAGCACATATGCATTAATACCTGTAGATTATGTTTGCTAGCAATTTCTGTAATGGTGGTAGGGAAACAGGCACTAATCTACATGCTTATAGTGGAATCAATAATGACATGCAACATTGTCATAGTAATATCACAGCAGGAAGCTGGAACCTTCACAGTTCCTATGTGAATATGCACACTCCATAGCACCTATGGGTTTATAGCATAAAAAAGGCAAATCATTTACTTCAGGTAGAGTGCACAGGAACAAAAGCCTTTTTTCCTAAGAATACAGTTCACGTAGGCTCTACTCTTCCATTTAGCTGCTTTTTCAAGCATCTTGAAGTGCTTAACATTGAAGTAAATTAGGACATCATGTTTTGATAAGACCGAAATGTTTTATTCAAATACCATTTTATTGTTTTAAAAACAAAAAGTCACTTTGGAGAAAAGAGTTTGAATCTTTCCCAAGTGAAAGTTCACCAAAGAGGTGTTTCTCTGTGTTACTTTTCCCTCAGAATGGCCTTTGGCAACACAAATTCTTTCTCTCCAAGAGCTTCCCACTAGCTCATGCTTCAAGGATTTTTTTTTTTTTTCCCAATGTCACCAGGTGAATGATTTTCTAGTAAGGTCCAGCTTTTTTCAGAAATCAGACTGAACATCTTCCAGTAGCTTCTCTGCAGACCCAGAAGCCCAAGATGAGTGAAACACCCAGACACTTTGTCAAGCAACAGCCTTGGAAAACATAGACTTGAGTAAAATCTCTGAACTGTAGAAACAGTCAAAAAGCATAGAAAGAATTTTGCTTGTAAACATTTTAATCGTGCCATAGAAGTCTACTCGAGTATCTTTATTGGAGTCTGAGGTCAACTAATACAAGCTCAGTTCTGTGCGTTACTATCCCCACAAGTCTGACACAGCCCATTAACTGTCTAATATCTTCGAAACACTTTTCTTGTACCCAGCTAGAGCTGCAATATGATTTGCTAGCAATCAGTTTGCCATGTGCTCACTTTTAAACATACCAAAAGACTGAGGGAGCTCTGAGCAAAGTGGTAATTTTGCTACAGCTACTCAATAACAGTACTACCAAAATTAAATGCCCTTACCAGAAATTTTTTGCTACACTCATGCAAAGGCATCAAGTAATTTCTATGTTACCACCATTAATTTCGTATCACCTCATCCTGCTGGTCACAATTTCTATATAGCAGCAAGGCCACACCGTCAGCACAAGCAGCGTGGGCCCTGGGAGGCACAGCAAGCCCTCAGTAAGTACCTTATTGTGAGGCATAACCTCTGCGGGGTTTTGTACCATTACGTTCCTCACAGAGGCAACCCCTCATGATTTTCAAGAATTTGGTTTTCTGGGGATTGTGCAAGCTGTTTGCCACCCAGAGCTATCCCTTAATAAAATACAAGGAGCATTTCAATACTGCGACCAAATCTCTAGTCTCTGTACAAGCCTCCCAGCAACAACCACTCATTAACGTCTTCATCCTAACCTTCAACAGGTCAGATGTGCAAAGATACTTTAATCCTTTTAGTGGGACACTTGCCTAAAAAGCAAACACTGAGGTCTCTTAGGCCTTGGAATGTCTTTGCATCTCACAAGGTGACAGCACCAAGTAGGAAGATTCATGTTCATAGGCCATGAGTGACTAGTGTGATCAAAAGCTCACAAAAATTCACTTGTCATTCTAATGCACATTATCAGCTCTTCCAGTTCCATTACTTTGGCTTTTAAAGAACCTCACCAAAATTTCTGCATCTAGAAGCCCATATTCTCTGGTTGGACCACATGCTAGAAGAAAAAAAAAATCCACCTTGGAATTAATGACCCTTCTCTCTTGAAGTCCTTATCACAATAGTTTGAATTCCAAAGGCATTTTGTTGCTAAGGGTACAGGTATGTATTGATAGGAGTTTTCATAAGAAAATTTGCAGCCTTCAGCTATGTAGTCACAAAAATCTCACCTTTTAGATTACTGAGTTTTCCTAGGAAGTTGTTTGAATCATTACTGTCAAAAAGTTACGCCTTATTCTCAGTCTGATAAACAAGCAATCTGTAAAGTGTAAGTTACAGAAATCCAGTGTTGGTAAAAAAAAGACAGGCTGTTTATTTTCACCTTTTCATTTTGACACACTAAACAATGCCACTTCAGGGAGGAAACACTGAACAGCAGCATTACTAAGTTGGGACTTGTTGACATAAGAGGTAACTTCAAATAGATACTAGTGCAAGTGTTGTCTGCAGCTTTCAGCTGAAGGAGCACTGAAGTAATTCCTGTCTGTTTTCACAACATGCAGAGAAAAGTAGCATTAAGCTATGAGCATGCAAACTGCAGATAAGATGGATTAACTTGTAAAAGGCTCATTTCTGCAAAATCCTTTGCTTGTTGTTGAACTCTCAGTGTGCCTGTCAAGTCTAGTCTCACCTTCAGACCTAACACTTTAGCTTTTTCATCCCTGCAGCAGAGGAAGACAGCACAATAGTTTTGGCCTTACTTTATTCACCTCTGCATCTATTACTGAGCCAACTACAAATTTATTCCTTGTCTTTTTACTGCAGCTTCAAAGCACATCACAGCTACTGAAAATATACCATTTTGCAAAAACCACCACAGAACTGATGAAGTAGTTATAAGTTGTAGGGACTAGAAACTGAATCCAGATGTCCTAGATCACTACCCAGTATTTTGCTTCTAAGAATACTTCTGTTTTCCTTTACATCTCTGTTCTCATCGTGATTAAAACTGCAATCTTGCCATCTTCTCTTTAAAGCTACCGTATGTGAGAGAAGAACAGGCTCCAGGATCAGGCCTCTGTTTTAATATCCCAGGGAGAACTACAACTAGTCTTTACAGCAACATTAAGACACAGCTGCTGTAAGGTTAGAGTCCAGAAAAGTGATAGAGTTGAGGTAACACAAACATTTTGACATAACAAGGACTCAACAGCTCAACATCTTCTAGCAACCACTGTACAGCAGCTTTATCAAATCAACCAAGAAATGCAACATGGACTGACAGCTCTAAGTAGTAAGATGAAGCAGTACACAGTTCATCTGCTTCCCTAAAAAGCTGCAGCAGGAGTATAAGTTGAAACACTCCAGTTTCAAAAACACCCGGAAAAGTCACATGCTTTCTGGTGACTACTGGTAGAATTAAGAACTAGAGCTCACAGTCAAAGGTGCAAAAGCTTTCAGACCTAGAGAAGGCAAAGAAAGCTCATAGGACTTTCACTAAGCCTGAGCATATTCCACTTCAGACCTCCAATGCCAGCACAGAAACCAAAAATCAACGATCCTAATACTACCTACTCTTATTTTGTGAGAGCTTTGGTGTTCTTCCAGTTATCCAGTTTTGTTTAATAAAACTTACTTTCTCTGCCACTGCAAGCTTATCATGCAGAAGAGGAATGTTCCCCTGAACCACTTCTGATGACAAATATTTCACAAATGTTTCCAATTTGGGGGGGAACAAACTGAAGAGATCCATTGCCATTCTCTTCCTAGAAAATCTGATTGAAAAGGACTAATGCAGCATTGCTCTCTCTCTGTTCCTGGTGACATCCATGTTACCTGTCTCCAGCCCATCACATAGTTATGTCTTCTTCCACAGTTGTGAACCTATTTGCTCCACAGCACCAAATTTCTACATTACTTTAAACTCCTAGGAGAATCACCCACTGCACCTCCTGAATAAGCAGGCCTTCCCAATATCTCAAGCATCTCAGAGGCTTTGTTGAAACTGCATTTGCAAAACTTTCACATTTGGAACCAATTCAACCATGAACTGGTTTCTGTGTCAAGATTTCCCACTACTGAACTCTGGTGATTCAGTAGGAGGTTTCAATACAGACTTAACTTTGCTTTCCCCACAACGATTTGATATGAACAGTGTCTTACAAAGAACACTTATATAATAAAAAAAAAATAAATCAGGAAGTGGTAGCTTTTCACTAAGTCTGCAACTCCAGTAGTTGTGAAGGATGGCACAGCCCAGACCAGAGAAAGGTACAATAATAAAGCTAAATGTAAACTAGAAAAATCAAGTTGGATTGGACTTTAAGCATACCTAGATACCAAGAAACCACTATTTTCAGCTCATGATAGCTGCTTATCAGAATTAAGTACATCTGTTCATACTTTGCGAGTTATTACAGATGAGACCATAAAAATGTTTTTTCTTGATTTCGAGTGTACATTGCATTAGAGCAGATGCAAAAAAGCAGCTTGCAGGAGCAGTACAAAAATAGAACTGTAGTCAGCGCTGCATACACCCTCTCCACTCCGTGGTATAGGTGCCAGGCTCTCTAGGCACAGAGATGTCTCCCGCCCCTGTAGCACATGCTCAGGCGTGACTTCCAGAGGAGCAGTCCTGTTTAAGCTTTGCTGATTCTCTAACCAAAGAGAGTAGTTCTGTATCTTTGTGTGGCATAGCATGTAGGTTCACTGGGTTTCTTCCCATTGCTATTCATGCCAGCTTCCGCACAAGGTGTTCTAAAGATTTACTGTAATGGTTAACAGAGCAGAGTAAGGACATGTTGGGTACAGGGTGGGGACCCAAAAGTGATATAGCCCTTAGCTTATTATTATTAGAATACAATGAAAATTAGTAGTGAAAGCCTCACACGGGAGAGGGAGGGCCTTCCAAGTAAAAAGCACATTGATGCAGGGAACCCTAGGCTAACTCCAGCTGACCTGGATCCAGACTGGGAAGCAGCAGGCTAGTGTGGGCGCCAGGCTGCAGAGGAAACATATGGGCATCATCTCACCAGTGCCAGAGAAGCAATTTGGCAGGCTACCATTACCATGCATTCATTACCATCCACCACCTGCAGATCATCCCTCCCTTCCATTTACACCACAGTGATCCTCATTAAAAGTTTTTCTAGTTCTGGTCATTACAACTAGCTTACGAATACTGCTGCTGACAGTAGTTTGAGCTAAATTAGCTGGCTTTGCTCTATTCAGTCTTCAGTGTGAGTCTTACCAGCTGTGGAGATGATAGTTGCTCCAAGACCATTGGTAAGGATACTTTTTTTTGTGACATGCTAAAGAATAAGGAAGTTGCAGAGTTTTGAATAGTTAGCTGTCATTTATTCTACTTTTAATATGTCAGCTCAATGTCTCTCTCCTTCCAAGACACTCACACTAATTTGGCCTCCACTGGAAACACAATGCTCTTAAGGGTCCTCTTTGCATCTCCTGGCTTGATTAGAATTACTCCTTATAACAAAAGCACAAATTTTTCTGCCAAAACTTTTCCAAAAAGTTTGTGATCACCAAATTCCAGCTACCTCAAATTATTAAAGTGTACATTACAGGCCCAATAATATTAAAAATACTTCCCCCCCATTTGTCTCTGTAGTAGGCTTACCACTGTTGATAAAATAAGAACAAGGGGGCATACACAATTCAAAACTGCATAGTAAGAGTCAGAAAGGGAAAAAAAAAATCAAAAGTAAGTTTATAACCCATAAAAACCTCTTAGGAAGGGAATGAACAAGTCAACTAAACTGGAGTTTGGTTCCTGGGGCTTCCAACTGAGAACTATGGAGGAGGGAAGTTACCAGAAGCCCTGTAAGGGAGAGATAGACAGGGTTGGCAAGCAAAGGGCTTGGGGTGACAGGAATGAAATGGAACACTAAACAAAACGGGCTTAAGTGTTGTTACCTCAAACATTTGCATATAAGCAAGGAAGTGCTTCTATAAATACGTAAGTAGCAAAATGAATAGTTGAGTAAATTTGGTCTCTCTACTGAATGGGGCAGGGGACCTGTTGATACAGGATGTGGAAAATGCTTTCTTTACTTCACTATTGAGTGACTATCATGACAGTACTCCTGAGTACCTATGTTAATTGAATGGTTAAAAAATAATTTAATTTTTAAAAATCCCTCTACATTCCTTTGGAAGGCCCAGAAACATAGAATCATAAGATCAGATTTTGTTCAGTAAGAACACTGCCATTGATCTCTGAGGGATGATTTTGTTCTCTAGGTTACCTGGGAGAAACAACTAGTGAACACCAGAAGTCATCTCCTCAAAACACTTGTGATGTCTCTATAACCATTGGTTCCAAGAGAAGGGCATGGTCAGCTTCCTGACATGTTCTCATTTCACAGGCTTTTGTACAATTGAGACTTACTGGACACATTTCAAATATCAACAAGATGGCAGAACTAGAATACCCTTGTGTCTATAATAGAGACTCTCAATTACCTATAAACATTCATGGCACAGTTCTGGTAATTAGTTTGAAAAAGTTGTGATATAGCTGTAGATGTTCCAGGAACAGAAGTAGAGTGCCAGGACTGCCAGATGGATTATTTTCTGCAAGTTATTTGTTCAGCATACCATTGCAGAAAATTCAGACAGAGTGTAACACAATAGGACTATATAACAATTATTCTAAATCTCTGTATAGTTTAGAAGAAATGGCTTCCCTTTCATAGCTCTACTGAGCCATCCATATGCTTTTATAACCAAGTTATAGGAAAATTTACTTTTTACTTCTCTAGCAAATTCTATCAGACAGTCCCCTTCAGCAAAAAGCAGCAGGAACTTTCAGAATTCTAAAGCTTATTCAATTCTCTTAGAATTTTCTTTAAAGGGTCAGAAAGAAAAATACATTACATTCTCATTCTAAGTACAGCTTTTTTAAAATAGCTGGCCTTTACCTACCAAGCAGATGAGATAGGAAAGAGGCTTTACATGCTGGCATAGCCACATGGTACATCCAAATCTACCAATGAAAGTTCTATCAAATCCATCAGTTCCTAAAATGAATGGATATTTTTAATCCAGTGCATTGCCTTGTACCTCCAGACGTCAGTCCTGGGGCCAAATTTCCACTCAGAATAGAGCAAAGTGGTGTCCTGGTTTCAGCTGGGATAGAGTTAACTGTCTTCCTAGTAGCTGGTACAGTGCTATGTTTTGAGTTCAGTATGTGAAGAATGTTGATAACACACTGATGTTTTCAGTTGTTGCTCAGTAGTGTTTAGGCTAAAGTCAAGGGTTTTTCAGCTTCTCATGCCCAGCCAGCAAGAAAGCTGGAGGGGCACAAGAAGTTGGCACAGGACACAGCCAGGGCACCTGACCCAAACTGGCCAACAGTGTATTCCATACCATGGGACGTCCCATCTAGTATAGGAACAGGGAAATGGGGTGGGGAATCACCGCTCGGGGACTAACTGGGTATCGGTCGGCGGGTGGTGAGCAATTGCCCTGCGCATCATTTGTACATTCCAATCCTTTTATTACTACTGTTGTCATTTTATTAGTGTTATCATTATTAGTTTCTTCTTTTCTGTTCTATTAAACCATTATCTCAACCCACGAATTTTACTTCTTTTTCCCTGATTTTCTCCCCCATCCCACTGGATGGGGGGGGAGTGAGTGAGCAGCTGCATGGTGCTTAGTTGCTGGCTGGGGGTAAACCATGACAAGTGGTCTTCGAGTCACCACTGCATATTATCCAGAATCTTAAAACATTGCAGTCCTAAGACAAAGAAAACTCTTCTTATAAAGGGAGGTAAATCAAGAGACAATTTCATCTTGCACACGTGGTCAATATAAGAAAGTGAAGTCCTACCTTACTGTTTTAATGGTCTAACAGCCATTGTGCATTATCATTAAGGAACAGGAGTCTCATCTTTACCAGTTATTCTTCGATCATTACAAATGCAGTATGGTATATTAAGTAATATGGCCAGAGACCTAGAGTGCAGTGGTATCCTCAGCTTGATAAATTATCCAACAGCGCTACTAAACCAGACTTAGGGACGTGACTTCTACACTATTGTACTGATAGACAGCCAGCTGTCATGACCTGAACTCATACCTCTACTTTGCAATACCTCACTGCTGTGTGTAAATCCAAATCCTAGATAGCCACAGCTCTCCATGCAGGAAGATTGAAAGAGAAAGCTCACTGAAAGCATTTAGACTGCAGACTACACACAAGCCACCTTCAGAGAAACTGAGGCCATGCTCTTACCTGGAGTGCCTGCTACAAGAGATGAACGTGGCTCAGTGGTTGTCTAGCAATCTCAGTATTTCTTTTAAAATAGAAAGCAAGTATTTTGCTTTCAGGACTGTGCATGGGGGGAAGCTTAAAAGATACCTCAAGTGTCATTAAAAAAAAAGAAGAAAGCAAGAATATTTAAAGTATAAAGACTAAACATTAGCTACATTCCCAAATGTTTTAGATCAACAGTATTGTGGTTATACCACTCACATTTTTAAACGTTGGTCCTGTTTGCAATATCTTTTGCAGATTTTATAGGACAAGGCCAGTCTGCAGTATCTGAAGTTACCTTGATATAAAAATTCAGGCCAGCCACCATTTCCAGGAGCACTACATTTCAGAGTAGCAACATTCAAGACCTCAAAGGTTTGCAAAAAAAAGTATAATGAAAACAAGTCACAACTGCTTCTAAACAAGTAGCACTTACACTCATCCCCCCCCCCCCCCAGTGTGCTGTAATACATTTTTAAGGGTTTAGAACAAATTGCTGGTTTTGAAAAAAGGTGAGTGCAAACTTAAAAAGCAATGCATGTGGAATACCTTGAGGTAACAGTAAAAGATGATGTTGGAGACTCCTTTCGGTGTGGTTTAAATCTAATATTTTATAAGATACCAACAGCCCATTAATTTCCTGCCTTGATTTTTTATTTGAGTGAGGTTCAGCATACCTTAGAGTGAGGTAAAGGATAGAATAACCTTATTTCTGCTGAACAGGTCCCTAGTTATTCATTTGAAAGAATTCCACCATAGCAGAACTGAATCCCAGACAACGCTACCACTGCAAACTTACGTAACTGAACTCAGTGCACATTGACTTTTAGAGCAGCAAGAAATACTCTTCAGTCCTTTAGGAGTCAATTAATCTTCTAGGTTAATTTGACAGGTATCTAATCTAAAAAACCTCATCCAGATTCTTTCCATAACCTATGGAAGTAGAAAAACATCTCTAAAGAGCAATTTTTTCCATTCTAAGTCTTTCTGGAGGTGTCACCTAGCCTCCATTGACTATAGAGGGAGCCTAGAAGCTTAGCTCAGGCTTTATGTCTAAATAAAATAGATGTCAAATTTTGAAGTTTCTTGATATTTGCATCAGTGGTGCAATTTCTTTTAACTAATTTTAGCTACCAGTATGAAAATAAGTTGCTTGGTATACACAGACAATGTGTACAAGAATGATTTCGTTCGTATGACTAAGTTAGTGGGTGTATTACCAATAAATCTCCAAAGCAGGGAGGGGGGACGCAACTCTAAAAAAAGTTATCATACTCTAAAAATCATGTCTCCAAAGGTTGACATTAGATTGCTTCCCTACAGTTTCCTATTAGCATGCTGCTAATGAAAACCTGCAAGTCCTCTCTTTTGTTGGGCATCTAATGAACCTGATCGGTTTCAGTCTGCAGCCTATGGCTCTATACAATTTTATTCCACAACACTGAATGTCAAGTGCCACTCCCATCCCTCCCTGTGTTCCTGAAAACCTAGCCAACTCATCCTCTGGGAGAAAGGAAAATGGTAACAACCAAAATTACAAATACTTCATTGTCTTATTACAATATGCTTATTCACATAAATGCCCTCTATTCATCTTATTGGATCAGCCTAACCAAAACAAAATTTGCATTTAAATAGTATCACTATAATTGACATCAAGTACCTGGACTTATTTTCATACTCTTATTTCCACACATGAGAGGCAGGGAAAAGCTTTCTCTACTCAGAGAACAAAAGATCAATATGAAATAATACGCAGAATAATTTTTCAGATTTTATTTTTATTTTTTAAGTTCTCCAGGGACCCTTCACTTTTCCCCACTTTAAAGAAAGAAACAGCAGACAAAAGTCAGACTTGATCTAGTCAAGAGAAGATTGAATCTGCTTACATGATCTTGTATAAAAGATGAGAGCTGCTTATAGATAGCAGCCCTGAGTAGAAGCATCACAACCAAAAGCTACAACAAATGGAGAGCATTGGTTGCTGTTTGGGGGGGTTGGCTTGTTTGTTTTAATCAGGGCAACTATCATACCGGCAACCATACACTGGGAAACAGAAACACAGGTTCTAGGTAAAAAGGTTTTCTTATCAGAGACTAGACTTTCACTGGAAGGAAAGGTTGTCACTTCAGAACTGAAAAAGGTTGCTGGAGCTTCTCCGAGTACCACGCTGCTCCAGAAAGGGGACTGGTTTACATTTTAGAGATAAGATACAAGAAGTGATAGTCTTGTTCTCCACTGGGGGACAGTGGCCATAGAGAGACAAGGGGGACAAGTAATTAAACTCCACCAGCTACAAGAAGTGGAATAGATTCACAGAGCAGCCTTCTACTTTCAGGCAATTCAGGGACAATACCCCCTCTGAATACCACTTTACAGTAACTTAGTAGCCCTACAACCTGAAAGCATCCCATGGACCTACATTTTGCTATGCGAAGGATACCAGTTCAAAATTTTTTTATCACCTCAAAACAAAGTCCAAAACAGAAGGAGCTAGTGAAAACTTCATTTCCTGCAGCTCTAGAATACAACACAAATTACTGCTTGGATGACGAATAGGAGGTACAGTAATAATTATAGGATAATTATTATGTTTTTATGTGGGGTGGTTGTTGGCTTTTTCCCTATGATCCTCTTTTCCACTACATTTCTCATCTATAAAGCCACAGAAATATGTCATTGCCACATGACAAAGGTTCCAAATGAAGCATTTAAATGAGATGAAGATTTGTTAATTCTAAAAGAGGGCAAAAAATGTAGCAATGTTCAAAGGATAAAGCCTTGAAGCAAAGAGTTGTATGAACACAGCTGAACTGCTCCAGCTAAAGCAGCATTTCTCAAAGCATAGGCCATAAAGCACCAAAAGATTTGCAAAGGACATCCCTCTTCAGACAAGAGGATGGCAGCTCACTTCCCCAAGGGATGAGACCGAGCACTGCAGTTCTGATTACATGCTACCAGGAGTATCACAAGGGAAGGGTTAGTTACCTTCTAATCCAGTCTAACCGCTAACATTCCATGTCACATCAGATTTTAAACATTTCAAAAGTGTTTGGGGTGGGGAGAGCAACCTCTGAGAACAGACAGAGTATACAGCCCTACACAGACGGACTCATGTATATGACCTTTACAAAGCCCTCCTTTCTGTTAGCCTCAGTGTTGCCTAAGCATGGGTTTATTGAACTGAGTTAGTGATCTGTTTGCTCAAATACTTTGTGGCTCAATGACAGAAAGAGGCTCTGTGACATTTAAATAAGTTCACCTCACCCCTTGCAATATCAGCAGCATATGTTTTATGTTTGATTTCTCATTTTTCTATCTTAATAATTAAAACAGTTTTTTTTTAAAAAAGGCAAGACAAAATTCACAACTAAACCCCAGGTGGAAAAAAATGTTTCCAAGTATCATCCAAAACTAACATTTATATTTTTGCAAGGTATTTTTTAAATAATCAAGATTTGATGAAGATCAAGTTCAGACAAATAAAATACTTGCAAGGCTTCATCCTCTGATTAACAACTTCCAGCCACTTTGCCAATGCCAACAGCATCCTTCTCCCCCAGTGCAATAGGAGCTACTGCAAGGCAGGTCTAAGACCTGCCAATCTGCAACGGCCATTTAGGAGTTGCTACCTCAGCTGAGTTCATTGGATCACACTACCTGTCCATCCCAACATACTCCCCAAGACAAACTTTGTAAAAGGCATTATTTGCTCATCATTTCACTCTTGCCAGGGCAATCAGCTGCACAGGTAGTACAGTTTCAGGGTGCCGGTTCAAGAAATTAGGTGTACTTCAATAGGAAGCAGAGCAACTGAAAACTAATCAAAGGATCCTGCTCCTGCATAAGTCTGCTCCAGTAAGAGCTAAAACATCCCGGTTTAGTCCTGTTACTTTTATCACAAGCCCAACAATAAACAGGTCCAGGGTGGTAGTCCTAGACATCCAAAATTCAACTCCTTACATGTTACTGGGAATCTTACTCCAGTTCATTGGACGTAAAGGACCTGTCAGGTCCCAGCATAAGTTATCTTTATCAAGAACAATGTTATGCTCCATTTATTGTTACTCATTTACACAGCAGGGCAAGTCCTTTCTTCCCAAACCAGAGACTTACTGTGCTGAACAGCAAAGCAAGAGTCCATTTCTGAATAAAGTTGTCCAGCTCCTTTTACATACCATCTTGTCACAAGCATTGTGGCATAAATAATTTCCCAATGGAATAATTGTCACAACAGCTCAGGCGACATCTTATCCACACAAGCATGCTTTAAAAAGGTTTTGTTGTTGTTGTTTTGGTTTTTTTTAAACAAATTGACTTCTGATGGGTTTGCATCTGTGAAGAGAGCAGTTATCCGGGCACTGACAAAGTCTTGCAAATGGAAAACTTTAGGAACGCAAATACTTAGTATTGCCTGAAGTGTTCTGCAGAATACAAGTTTCTATACAAAAGCATCCTTATGCTCTAAAGTGTAGTCAGTGAAGGTATTTTCAGCTTCTTTCCAACCCCTCTGTAGATAATTAAATGAATATACAGTTAATCACAAGCCTTTTCATCCAAATCAAGACCAATATCAAGACTTCCACTGGTTTCAGACTGTCACTACCAGGAAAAAACCAAAACATTCAAGCAGGTTATATCTTATTTCCAGCAGAAAACACTGGTCTTGGAGAACGTTACAATAACAGACACAGGTCTCAGTTACAGAAATTTGGTTGAATGTTTATCTGCTTTAAACGTGCTTTGTTCTGGAAGCTTGGTGCAGTCTTCTCTGGAGCCCCAAGCCTGTATTATTTCATGGTGTTTACCTCCAATACCTTCATTCAAGGTCTTAATCCTATAAGACATTGCTCACACTTGTGAGGATCAAGTAGGATGAATACAGTTTCTCAGGGCCAGGCCCCAGTCTCTAAAGCACACCACACAAGAATTCATAAGACTACATCCACCACTGCATGAATCCCATCCCAGACAGTCTCAAAATACAAATAAAACATTATGCATATTGCCACCAGATATTTTAGCATTCATACAAGCCTGATCTCTGAAAGCATACTGCTTGATCTCAGAATTGCTCAGGTACTTGGCTTACATACCTACCTTGCTAGATTCACATCTACTTTTGATTTTTGCATTGTGCCCCAAAACTTCAGGCAAAAGACACTTCAGCCAGGAAAAAAAAAGCAAAAAAAGCTTGTGTTGCAGAAGATTACCAGTTCCATGTGTAGGCTTTGGAAAGTGTGCACACATGGCAGGGAAAAGGAAATGCCTCAAGTCCAGAGCACTTTGAAAGTTATACAAATTACTTCTGAGAACCTCAGATATGCTCAAAACTGATCTGATTATGATCAAAGACCTACAAGAACTGATTTGTTAACCTGATATCCAGATTCTTGCTTTTTTAGAATCTGGCATGCAGATATTAGCTCAAGAATTTGCACAGAGGCATGGTTTGAAGCACACCACACAAACTAAAGGGACCTTTTCAATGCAACTGGGCTAATTAATCTCATTCCTCATGACGAAATAGTGCCCAAAACTCTAGTAACAGTAACCCAGTCTCATTTAAGTGCCATATGAAAAATTTTAGTGGTAAAACACTTATTTAACTGAAATTTAAAGTCCACTAGTGAAAGTGTCAACATTTCCCCTTGCTTCTGCATGAGCGTCTGCTGCAGTTTTGCACTGCTAACTTTTTGGTAAAATTGAGCCAAAAGACTGTGTTAATTCTGTGTCACCTTAGTTCAAAAACAGCTTCAGTAAATGCTTCAGGTCTTTTATTGATACTCTAATTTGTCAGGCACTGTATGTCTTAAGGTATCACTTAAACTGATGCAATTTCTACCAAAGTCAAAATGGCCACTTACCACTCTCCATTGCCTACGAGCCTCAGTCAGCCCAATGACCTGCTAAAAATTATGAAAAAAATGAACATTCTCCTTTCCTTTATATGATTTGAGTTTTTACATGTCTTTTACAAAGCCTTTTATCTTCCACCTGAGCTATTAATGGGTACAGGAAAACAATCTGCCTTGTTTCCCCGAGTTATTGCAGGCCAATGTACTTGTCAGTTCTGACAAAAACAGCAATGTTTTTTTCTCCTGCTGAAATATGGAATCCAGTTACAAGTTGAATTGTTGCTTTTTAAAGCCAATTCCACATCCTCCTACTAGTCAGAATGAAGTGATCACTAATATACTCAACTATTTCAGGTTATAGATAGTAGAGTTCTCAGTTCCCAGTGCTGTAAATGGGCATATCAAGAGCCTGCCTGACAGGAATCAAAAGTCAACACACATATTTTAAAAAGTTGATGATTTTCACTTCTTCCAGTGGAGGAGTCAAGTTCTCTACAGACTGATGACTCCATTCACTTGAAGACCTTTACAAGTCACCATTACCTATTAGCCGTTTTTTTAAATTATTTTTGTGGTGGGTGGACCCTGGCTGGACACCAGGTACCCACCAAAGCCACTCTATCACTTCCCCTCCTCAGCTGGACAGGGGAGAGACAAATATAACAAAGAGCTTGCGGGTTGAGATAAGGACAGGAGAGATCACTCACCAATTACCGTCACAGGCAAAACAGACTCAGCTTGGGGAAAATTAACTCAATTTATTACAAATCAACCAGAGTAGGGTAATGAGAAATAAAACCAAACCTCAGAACACCTTCCCTCCACCCCTCCCTTCTTCCCAGGCACAACTTCACTCCTGGATTCTCTACCAAGCCCCGCCAGCAGCACAGGGGGATGGAGGGGGGGTTTGTGGTCATTTCATCACACATTTTCTGCTTCTTCATCCTCCTCAGGGGGAGGCCTCATCACACTCTTCCCCTGCTCCAGCGTGGGGTCCCACCCACAGGAGACAGTCCTCCACGAACTTTCTCCAACATGGGCCATTCCCACAGGCTGCAGTTCTTCACAAACTGCTCCAGCATGGGTCCTTCCCACAGTGTGCAGTCCTTCAGGAGCACACTGCTCCAGCGTGGGTCCCCCACGGGGTCACATGTCCTGCCAGAAAACCTGCTCCAGCATGGGCTCCTCTCTCTATGGATCCACAGGTCCTGCCAGGAGCCTGCTCCAGCACGGGCTTCCCACGGGGTAACAGCCTCCTTTGGGAACCCACCTGCTCCAGCATGGGGTCCTCCCCGGGCTGCAGGTGGAGATCTGCTCCACCGTGGACCTCCACGGACTGCAGGGGGACAGCCTGCCTCACCAGGGTCTTCACCACGGGCTGCAGGGGAATCTCTGCTCCAGCACCAGGAGCATCTCCTCCCCCACCTCCTTCACTGACCTTGGTGTCCGCAGGGTTGTTTCTCTTACACGTTCTCACTCCTGTCTCCAGCTGCCATTTTCTGTTTGTCTCAACTTTTTTTCCCTTCTTAAAAGTGTTATCACAGAGGCATTACCACTATCGCTGATGGGCTCGGCCTTGGCCGGCGGCGGGTCCGTCTTAGAGCCGGCTGGTATGGGCTCGCTCTCTCTCGAACACAGGGGAAGCTTCCAGCAGCTTCTTACAGAAGCCACCCCTGTAACCCTCTGCCCCGCTACCAAAACCTTGCCACACAAAGCCAATACAATTTTTAGATAAACCTTAGTTGGTCTGTTCTCCTTCATCCACATATCAAAATTAACTTCAGATTTGTCTTCATGACCCAGTTAAATCAAGTGACAGAGATTTGGCTTTGAGCACTCAGCTTTATCATATCATGAGTTAAAACTGTGCAACCATGAATCTTCCTTCACATGAACCTCATTGCATCAGGTAGCTGATCTGCCACTTCATGTGTCTCCTTATTTGATATTTATCCAGTTAGGTCATCCTAATCCAGACATAAACCTGGTGGCTAAGTCACATTCCTGTGACCCAGTTTTTCCCCCTGCACATCCCACTCCATATGCAAGGTGGCTCCTCATGCCTTTTCATGCTGGAAGAGTCCCAAGAACTTTCAATCAAATGTGATTGAATATCTCCGTCCTGAGGACAGCAGGACACTGTACCGCTAGCACCAGCTGTTTTGCTCATCTCTTCTATAAGGCACATCAGTTTCAGCCTGATGAAGGCCAAACTCCAGCTCCAACTCATTAATCCCACAGAAGTAAATAGCTTTTGACTTGTTCAGGTGAGTCAGTTGAAGCACATCTAAAATTCGTAAAGAAACACCTCATGCTAGTCCACATGACCCTATGGACATGAACTCTGAATATCCGTAACTAAGGATTAAACCATTAGCAGTATTTTATAGCACTTTAATTCACTCCTTTTCTCACTCTCCCTCCTTCTGCATTTTTTTAATGTCCTTAATGTCTAAAGGACATGGTGTTTTTCCCAGGGAATAGCAGATTCTTAATGTTACTCTGTTCCTTTTGCAAGTCATCTTGTCCTTTCCCTTCACCTGGCATATCACCATCAATTATCTTTTTTGTATTCTACTAAGTAATTTCTCTGTTATTTTGTACCCTTCGGGTCCTGTTTTTTTTTTTTTTTTACTCTCTCATCTCCTACTTGTCAACAACACCCCCCAACTATTTCAGATTCGCTGGGGAACACCACATCTCTTTCCTCCAATGTCCCAAGTCACCATGAGCTGTGACAAATACTTCACAGAAACGCAAGAGGCTTTAGGTAAGAACTGTGGGTAAAAGCTCTAGTAAAGATGTTGAAAGACCTCCTAAAAATATATCCACTGAGGTCCAGGCTGTAGTTCTTCCAAAACAAAAATCAACCAACACACTATATCCAGGCCTTGGCAGCAGTGTCCAGATCAATCCATTTGAATCAGCTATTTATCACCTGCTGTGGAGACAAGGGATCAAGACTCTGGGGGGAGTTCACCTCTACTGGGGCCTTTGGGGTGAAGTGCTATGCCCACAGGATATGTATCCACAGCTTTGTGAGGAACAGTGAGGCTGGACCCTGGATGCAAGATGCCCAGTGCTGTGCCAGGCTGAGAAAGGCAGCCTCTTTTTCCATAAGGCAATTGTAAAAGCTGAGGAGCAGCCAAGGTTCCCCTTCACTGCACCTGTCCAGGTATTTGAGCACTCCCTGACCTGTTTTCAAGCAAAAAATCAGTTGACTTGCTTTAAAAGTCTGAGCCCAGAGAGCTTCACTCAGGGCAAAGAGTTCCCCCAGGAATTTTGATATCCAGGTCTTGTGGACTTACCCTCCAAATGGCAAGCTTTCTTGAAAAGCCTCAAGTCTTTCAGGTGAATCAGCATCATACCTGGGAGAGCAGAGTTGACCAAAATCCACTAGACTGTTGAGCAAACATAAGTTTCTGTAGCTCTGGAATAACATAGTATTTTCTTATGTAGAAGCAAGAACAGTATCACATTTCCTGTAGAAGTTGTCAGAACTCACGCATTCCCAAATCTTACCCTGCAACTTTGTTTTGTTTCCTAAACACTTAAGGGGACTAAGCAACTCGAGAAGGTGACACAGACCTGGCAAAACCAACTCATGAGCACACCGAGTCCAGCCGGTTACAAGAGGAGAGCACAGCAGAACATGCGTCATGACAGATCTACCACACCATAGTCCCCAGGCTTAGCTAAAGAGCAGCAATGTACTTCAGCTCTCATTTACACAGGGGCTGTACACATGAACCTTGTAGTAAGAATTCAGTTGTGGTGCAAAGGAGTACCAAGTTTGAGACTAAAAACCCTAAAACTTGGGTTGAGCTACTGCTAGCAGTGACAAGTAAGAGCATGAACATGATTGCAGGTGATAACATTTAGAAGTGTAGCACTCTCAAAAGGGAAAAGCTCTAGAAAGCACAACTCTCGCATCAAACTCTAAGGTCAATTGAAACTGAACTGGTAGAAAGTTAAAATGGGCTACTGCTGAAAGTCGTGATTGCTTTTGCTGTCATTGCTAGGGTGAAACCATCCGGAAGAATGTTTCCTAAAGACTTACGTTGACCAGCTTTATGCTCTTACAGTCCCATTGGCAACAATTTGACAGAAAACGCCCTGAAGTTGTGCGATTACTACTGCTAGAACAATGAGTAGTAAGATTTTAGTATAAAAATTCAAGTTTGTGATTTCTATTTAGACCTCCTGCTTTGCTGAAAACAACCAGGCTTTCCAAGACTCTTTTATAAAACTTTTTAGAGTCAGAGGATAGCCCCCAGTATTCCCAGTTCATACTGACATCTTTTCTATACAGGCTTTTATGTCTTCTTGTATTCTTTGTAACACATTTCCAAAAATAGTGAAAGAAAAGCCTCAGACAAAGCATATTGATCTTTTCCAGCTCACTTCTCAAGTTTGGAGCACACTTTCTGTAGTTTGCAACTTATATCTCAGAGCTGGACTATCTCTGGTTTGAAGCTTTTGAAAAGCCCAGCTAAACTCCCCATTTTCCTAAATTATTTGACTCAAGCAATCTCTTCTCTATACTAAAATACTGTTAGAAAGGTTAAGGAGTAGAGTACAATTACTGTAGCTGTGTAACCGAAGCAAGAAAGCCTGAGCTCAAACCTGATAAGCTCTTAGATATAGACTGGCAATCAGAATATTTGTAGTACATCAAAAGGACGAGTGACTGCCTACAGAAGATACCTGTAGCATGGGAAGGTGTAAGTAAATAGAAAATATACCCAATTTCTTCCTGTACTAGAAAGGAGGCATGCTCCTAGCTGGCATTTCTGTCAGTAACTTACATAATTGAGACACTTGCCCCACCCCATTAATTCATAAGGGAGCCTTTTGAAGGAAAAGTACATAATCAGACAAATTACAATATCTACTCCATCAGCAGTGGCTAATTCTGTCAAATCTCATGTTACATGCAGTTGTAGTACATCTGCCTGTTAGAGAAACAGCAGAAATTCTTTTTGAGCTAGCAGTTTTCAAAATATGGTTTTTGCACTTTTTTCCTGACACTATAATTCTTATTTTGGAGGTATCGCACATTACCGAGGCAGAGGCCCTTCGGTTCTCATAATGTGCAGTTATCTATACGTACACATGTGCACACACCTGAAGAAAAACAATCCCTGCCCTGAAGAGCCATTCTGGAGAGAGCAAGAGAGACTACAGACAGGAAAGCCTCATCATACCCTATTTACAGGTGGGGAAGCTGTCATGAGGAAGCTCAGTGACTGACAGTACACCCGCGCTACAGCTGACGCACACGACTGCTCACGGGCAAGCCAGCTCTGAACGGACACCTTGCACGGTAGCTGTGGAAGCACAGCATTCAACACATGATGACTGCCATACTGCTGCAGTTGCATTATCTATTAAATACATGAGCGAGGCAATTTAAGACCAGTTCAAGTCTATCCCAGCTATAATACCACTTTTGGGCACTGGAGTCAGAGACAGCCTTAATCAAGAGCACGTGAGAAATCACTAGCAGAGCACAGTATTCAACCCACCTCTCTTAGATTACAAACCAGGAGTTTTTAACCCAACATCTGCTTCTTCATGCTATTGTTTCAGTGCAACCTAGAACACCAGGAATAGAGACAGCTCAGTCATTTATTTTAGAATATTATTTTGATTTTTTCCTTTTGCTCTGTCATCACTGCAAGACTCCACAAGGCACTCACCAGGCATCCAGAAGTACTGCTTTATTACTTGCCTTCAGCATAGCAAGCTGCTCACCTTATCAGAGGCAAGAGTTCCAGAAGTCACAAGAAGAGGTTCCTTTCTGACATTTTGGTTGAAATTTGAAGAACACTGATAGCTAGGATAGCTACAGAAGTGAGCTGTGCTGGCAAATTCAGCAGCAACTTCACAGGCTCAGAAGAGTTTGCAGGATGAGGATGCAGAACCATTTTTTAATCTAGTTTTTCCCTAATTTCTACTACAGATCTTTTATCTCCTGTGACAATCTTTGCTGACATATATCCATCTACAAAGAGCAGAGCTCAAAGCTACTGCAAGATCCTCTCAAATAGCTACCTGCAAGCCAGAGACTGCTCAGCTATTTTCCCCCTTCCCCCTTTTTATTTAAAGGGTCAGGCAGTGAAAGAATCTGCATGCAGTCCTTAACTCAGGCCTGCAGATGAAATCTCAGGCAAAGTTAAGTCAAGAAGAGAAGTGTGGATAAACTTGGTACAACTGCCAGTCTGCAATCCTAATTTTTGACTTGGAATGACTAGAGGAGGCAGCAATATGGGGCAACATGGCAAAGCTGTCCAAAGGATATTTAGGAGAATTGCTCACTAGAGCTGAGCCCTCCATCCCACACAGAGCCAGATTTGTCCATACATCTTTTCTATCCAGGTTTAAGTGGCAGAACTACATCTTTCAAGCAAGCCGGCGGTACGCATGAAGCGAGAGGGGCAGTAGTGCAGGTCAGAGAGCCTACTTAGTCACTGTGTCTCATTGTACAGTTTGTTCCGTGCTTGTGCTCAGCAGCCCGATTCAGACAGCTATTTGTCAGCCCACTTACATGGGCCTTTATTCAGTAAGATACTAAGGCACATGATTATCACTATTTTAAAGCCAAGTACAATGAAAGCAATGGACTGCATCTGTACAAAATATTAGAATTTTTTGTGAAATCAAGGCTAGGTAAGCCATCCATTGAACACACATAACCCTGATGAAAAATCTGCATGCTCCCAGGTTTTTCTGCTCATTCTCTAATACCAAATTCACCAAGAAGAATCATTTTTTGCCCAGTAAAACCCAATCCTTGAGCCCACACTGTTCCTGACACTCCCAGCCTGAAGCACGTGGTGAAGGCATTGGTCTCTGCCTGTTCTATTATCTTCTGCCACCAACATCAGGGAAGAAATTAGCTTCAGCAGACAGAGCAGCCAGGACAATTCTTACTTCAGTCAGGGAAAGTTTGGCATTATGTTTTCCCAACTCTATTAATAGGGAACCCTAAAGCCTTAGAAAAGTCATTATTGATGGACCTAAATAAGTTTGTAAATCTATTATACCACATATCACCCAGACAACTTGTTTCTCAGGATCTGACTTGCATAGTCAGTCGTGGAAACTGGGGCAGGGTGAGGGGCATCTGGAGGGAGAAAAAGCCCTTTCTGCCTGCTCTTTACATCATAAATAATGGCAGAGAACAAGAGACATCCATTTTCTGTGTAGAATCCAATCCCCAGGGGCTATCGTCTTACTTCCCGGTTCTCTACCCCACCCTAAACTTCATACTGACAGAGCGCAGTTTCATCAAAAAGCAAAACAGTTCATGAGAAAGAAAATCTTTGAAATCTATATATTGAAGTGAAGCAGCATTAAAATGCCTTGGTTTGATAATGTTAGACTAACAAAATGGTTTTAAAATGCTCACTTCAAGCTTAATGATAAATTTGCCTACAAAGACAATGACAAAATTTCAAGTCTGATACTTTAATTGTTCCATTTTGCAAAATAAAGGGGGTTTTTTGGTTTTGTTTTTTTGATACTGCCTTATCCCATTTCATGATGGATATAGCAATTTGAGAGAGGTACACTCTCCACACAGAAAAAAAACCTCCGATTTTTTACTGCTGTGTGCATGGCTGTGACTAGAGAAGCAGTGCAGGGTTTGCATGGGAGGTAACACTACTATTTTCCTTCCCATAAGCTTGTTGGGAAAGAGCAGCAGCTGCTGAGCCTCACAGACATCTCGCATGCAGGGCAGTGGGTATCCCACAAGGGGAATGGCAGCTCTCCACCCAGCTCAGGGAGAGGAAGAAATTAATGCAGTGATGTTTTGTCTCGTTCCCCGAGACAAGGTAGTAGCTATTATTTGGCATTTATACTGAGATAAAAGGAGGCTCCATCCCTTAGATGCCAGCCTAACTTTTTTATCTTTTCCTTTATTTCAGCAGCTGATAATACTACCTAAGATGGGTTCAACACTTCAACTTTTACTGAGTCACTTTTCCTTGTTTCCCTGCTAAGGGATTTTCTCCTCACTCGAGAAAAATGCAAGCCTCTCCTCACATGTAGTCCCATTTTAATGGGGGCAGGAATGAGGAGAAGGGGGGGAGACAGGAAAGAGAGGAGATGCTTGCAGAAGTCACCTCTGAGGAAATCAATACAAGCAATGCTTCATCTCCTCTCCAGTCCCATTGCATTGTGTCCCAAGTGTCTCACTTAAACCATAACTAACAAGTAACAACAACAAACCCCAATCGTAAGGCAAGGCCTGAGGCAGTATTTCTGCTGTGGTATCAGGTGGCAAAGTTCAGAGGCCCCCACGGCTATCCCTAAGACTCCAGAAGAAATCACAATCTCCCTTTCCAATTTATTCCTTGCTAGTCAAAGCCTAAGGCCTGTATTCAAATTTTGTACTCTAGACTTACACAGAGATAAAATCCTACCAACTCCAGAGACATCTGCTTCATTAGAAGCTGAGCGAAAACAACCATGTCAGCAGTTGACAACTGATTAGTCCCTTCCCAGTTTGAAGGAGGTTTCTGACTATACATCAAATACATAGAGGCAGGTCAGCTAAGTGGAAAAAAGTGGTTTTGACAGGAAAAATGTAACTCCTGATTCTGTCACTAGAAGACATGGGGCATGTTCCTAATGGCAAAACATTAGCTAAGTGATCACAAGAGCTTGGTTTAAATTCTGGGTGCATTTTCTTAATGCAAGGGCCTCTCCAATTATTTGTCAGGGAAATTTTGTGAAAATGTATGCACATTTTCTTAGCTTGGCTCTTGCCTTGGTAGGTTTGGAGGGAATTGGAAGATGTACTCCAAGACACAACAGGAAACATTGCCAAGATAATGAAAAATAAAAGTAAGAAGCATTCATACCAGAAAGGTTTTGGTTTGCAAAACAAATCACAAGATGTTTGTTATTGTTGACTGAATTACAATAGCTGCATTCTGAGACCATCCAGGTGAGAGATGCCCTCCGAGTTCTCACATGAAGTGTTTTTGATCAGTTCACAGGTCCTATGTCCTTCACTGCTTAGAAGAAATGACACTTATTAGTGAGGCATGCAAGCTCATATGTAACATTAGCTGCTTCCCTGTGGAAGGCACAAGAGCTCCTGAAAACTGTAAGAAGTGTTAGTAAAACAGAGAGCACAGTTTCAAGTCTTTGGATCTGAAGATTCTGCATCTGACTTTCCAATTCAATTTAAAAAAAATGTTACACCAGAAGCTGGCTGTCAGCACCTGGATGATTTATTCAGTTTAGCATAAGCTTCTGAGCCAGAGCTCTGCTCTAGTCGAGTCCATGGCAGATCTGGATTCAGTTCTTACACCACCATGAGAACACCGTGCAGTCCCAAAAGATTTCTTTCCTCCAGTCTTTTGTTTATAGGCTAGGGTAATACTCCTATTTCCCCACAGGGAATAATACCACATGCAAATGTTGTACATTGACCTGAATTTGCTCTGGGAGAGATGGGTTAGAACAGGCATAAAATAAATAGTCAATCCACCTTATAGCAAGTTTGTCATGAGCCCAGGCAGCCCTCTGGTGCCCTGAGCAACAGGCTCAGCTGTAGCTTTAATTCTGGTGGTCATCACAAGGTAGCAAGACCATCCTGCTTTCTCTTAGCAGGCAGAAGAAAGAAGAACCAAGGGCAGGGAGCTGTTCAGGAGAAGGAAAAGACACTCTTACTGGGGCATAGTGCCTCACAAGGCCACCCATGCTGCAGGGAGATAGTCCTCAGACCTGGCTGCAACTGCCAAAGAGGACTTTAGCTGTTATTAGTAGTCATATTGAACTTGCCCCACAAATTTTCCATTAAACGCTTACCTGATTTGCATGCCATGTAAGTGTGGGGGAGGATTTCCTTTTAAAACTAAACCTGCTTCTGCCTGTCATGGTTTAACCTCAGCTGGGAACAAAGCACCACACAGCTGCTTGCTCACTCCCCCCCAGCAGGATGGGGAGAATTGGAAGGGTAAGAGTGAGAAAACTCATGCAGTGAGATAAAGACAGTTTGATAACTGAAATACAATAAATTAATAAATTGTAATGAAAAGGAAAATAACAGAGAGAAATAAAACTCAAGACAGACAAGCCATTCAAATTAGAGCAATTGCTCACCACCAGTGCACCAATGCCCTGCCAGTCCCCAAGCAGCAGCCCCTTGGGCCAACATTTCCCCTAGTTTAATTGCTGTGCATATCATATGGTATGGAATATCCCTTTGGGCAGTCGGGGTCAGCTGTCCCAGCTGTGTCCCCTCCCAACTTCTAGTGCCCCCCCTCCTGCTTGCTGGTGGGGTGAGAAGCAGAAAAGGCCTTGACTCTGGGTAAGCACTGCTCAGCAGTATCGAAAACATCTCGGCATTATCAACACTGTTTCCAGCACAAATCCAAAACCATAGCCCCATATCAGCTACTATGAAGAAAGTTAACTACCTCAGCCAAAACCAGCATGCTGCCTTGATGCACTACAAGAAACATGGATAGAGGTCTGTTCTTGCTCACTAGTCTTGAGGCTTTTCAGTGTGCAAGGCAACAGAGGCAAATTAGAGCCTCTGCACCAGCAACTAATGAGCTGATCAGTTGCACAATTATTTACTGTTATTAAAAAGGGACTGTCACTATGGCAACAGGAGCATCTACTGGATTTGGTTTCTCCAAGACACAGAATGCCTCTCAGGAGCACACACGGTAGACTGACAAGCTATCAGAGCGAAAAGCTCTTCCAATACAATCAAAGGGCCAAAACAGACAGCATAATAAGTAGCTGATGCATTTTCATGCAGAAGTGTACTTTTATATGACAAGTCATGCAGACTGACAGGAGAATGTCTGCAAGAAAAGCGATTCTGTCCCTATCTGCATGTTTCTGTCCCCTCCTTGTGCTGAGCATAGGGATGCAACATGGATGCAAAACTGACCATAGTAGTTTATTGACCAGACAAATCTAATCCCCCAAAAAACTAGTTCTTAGATCAGCTAGCTGTTTAAACCTCCCTGAAACCACACATCCACATTTGATGCAAGGGACTGAACCATAGTATGGAGACAGCCCAAAGTTATATTGAATGAGGTTTAACAAAGTCATGTCCTAACATCTACCTGCAGGCACCTAAAGTTACAGATATACCTTAGGTCACTGACATTGTTTCAAACTCACATTGGCCTGTAATGATAACCCTGAGACATTTCACCATTCTACAGTTGTGGCATCTCTGAGCACAGAATCACTGACTTTGAAACTACGTTCTGGAGCATTGCAGTAGCAAAAGTCTATAGCATTTCCCCAAAACCAAGTGGACACTTTCTGTTTGCAGAAAGCCAGTTGAAAACATGGGAACCAGTAGACGTCAATATTTATTTCTAAAGGTACTCAAACACAATTTCTGTTTTAGCATTACGGGAGGACTAAATATACATTAAGACACTCTGTGACAAACAGCAAAATGCACACAGCAACATTTCCTGTGTTTGCCTACAAGTTTCCTATTTGAAGCCCATGGGAATTTGGTGCAAAGTTCCCCAAGAAAACTATTTTACAACAGTGCTAGAAAATAAGTAAAGTCCAAGAAGAACCTAGGAATTCCCAGGATCTTTGGGGTCAGCAAATTTGGGAGTAGTCAACAGTAAGCCAGATTAGCACCTCAAACTTTGTGCTGAGCCTAAAAAAAAAAAACAAGTAATATTTCACAGGAAAAAAGTGGCCTGAAAAATTATGTCTCCAAGACAAAAAGGAAACAGCTCCCCACTTATTTTCCCTAATTTGATTTAAAAGACCTCAGGCAATGAGGCTGCCCCTTGAAAAGGCCTGTTATTTGTGATTTCTATCAGGTTACATATATCTGTAACCTAGTATTTCTGATGACAATTCTGCTCTACCATTCAGAAAAAAAGACATTCTAAGAGTCTGATAAAAATCTTCTGGTTCAAAAAGAGAGTAGATAGTCAGACTTCATTCCCTCCAACTCTGCCCCAATAACAATTTTACTGAGGATGGAGAAGAGAACGAACATTTTTCTCCTATTAAGGAAAAACAAGTAACAGAAGTGACATCTTAAAAGCATGCCTTTAAATTTCTTTAACTTTTTAGCTTTCCTCAGGACCCAGCCAGTAGTTCGAGAACGGCAGGGGGAAGAACTATCTGTGCCTGCAGCGAGCTCCCAACACATACTTGCGAGCTGTACTGCTGACTGAGACCAAAACAGACCCTAAGAGCTCTGCAGCACTAACCCAAGTATGGTTCTGCTTATCCCTTCTGAAGAAATACCTGCTTGCCTGACTTGCCTACCTCACGGGTTAATATTAAAGCACTTTGCAGACTCTTTTTGCAACCTGCTGCCGTTTTCACAGAAGAGGGAAAGGAAGAAGGGGCAGCTCAGAGGTTCCCCTCTCCCTTCAGAAGAGTCCCCTGGCCCATTCAGGGCTTGGGCAGGAGCCCAGCAGTAGGGTCCTTACACCTGGGAAAGGCAGGTGGGAGCAGAGGTGGCCAAGAGGATCAAAGCAATGGAGCAGCTGGAGGCCTTGGAGGCAGGAAAGGAAACACACTAAGTATATACGGAGGACCACAAGCCATTTGGAGAGTGCAAAGTAGAAACCACTGGGCTGCAGGACACAGGAACAAGGATGGCTGTAGCAGCAGAGCCAAACACAGGTCCTTCAACATGCCAAGAGATCAGTGCTAGTCATCACAGAAACAGGCAAATCCTAAAGAGCAAGATACAGATGTTGCCACGAGTGCAAGGAGTCACAATGCTAGGGGCTAGACACTAGTGGCCTAGACTCACATCATTTGGGCTGACATACTGCATGGTAGGGATATAAATCCAAGGTACAATTTCAAAGTTCGCTACGTTGCTCTGGAAGCTTTTCTCGTATGAAAGATGAGACTATTGCATCCTCCAGGATGTTGTAACACTGTGCAGCCCAGATCTAACACAAGAACATTTTGTCAACTCATCCACCAAGATAGACTTCTCTCTTGTTCTTAAAGGATTCTGCTGCACCATACCAACTCAATTTTTCCCACACATTTTTTTTTCCCTTAAAATCTGAGATGTCTTAAGTGACAAGCACCCTGTTAGCCTTATCAGTTTCTTTCGTGCAATACTTTCTGTGCAAGTGTATGTCAGTCCCCACTTGTCTCCTGCTGGGAAATGTGGATGTGCCTTCCCAAATTTGACCCCAAGGCCTAGCCACAACCTTGCTTATCTTTCTGTTTCTGACAGCTCCAGTTAAAAAGTAGTTTCATGTTAAGAAAATGGAAAAAACCTGGAAAGAAAAGCAGCCTCCATGACCTCTGCTCCACAGACTCCCAGGGTCTCTCCTGTGCTGCACAGAAGCACTCCTGCTCCCACAGCTTGCTCAACAGCCACATTAGCAGGCAGCTACCTTTGCAAGTCAGTTCTTGGAAGTAGAATAAATGGCCTCAGGACTTGTATGCTCTGCCTAGCTTTCAACTCTGTAGTGGTCTTTGCTATGACAGGATGGGCAGAGCAAAAAAGTTTGTACTTAAAACAAAAATCAATTAATTCAGCCAAACAAGCTAAGGGATGTTCAGGTTTAGGAGACAAAGTATTCTTTCTGAAGTTACCAAGTTTCTTCTAGAAATTATGTAAAGAGAAGTTCACTGAGTAATATAAATAGACAGAAACCATTCCCAGCTCAGGAAGTTCTCTGGGCTGAAAGATAGAGGACAGGGGAGCACTCAAGGCAAATCATTACCCCTCCCTAAGCATTCACTTAGACCTCTGCTGGAGTCAGTGTACAGTGCTAGAGGGACCCTTTATATGAACATTTTTAATCAGGGCCTGGCATGACAGATCTGCTGCAGCTCAGTGAAGTTAGCTTGAGCTTGTCCATCAGAAAAGTCCTAAAACTGGACAAAACAGGCATCACTTCACCAGCTGATCCTAGTGATGGTTTCCATGAGTTGATGCTCTCACAGAAATCTTCCTTCCAATGGCATTTTGTCTTCAGTGTTTGGAGGATTTAAGCGAAGCAAAGGAGGAGCAGTGAAGCCAAAACACACTCTCCTTCCTTCTCTCCGGTCACCTACAGCAGCCCT
Source organism: Haliaeetus leucocephalus (assembly GCF_000737465.1). NCBI lineage: Eukaryota > Metazoa > Chordata > Aves > Accipitriformes > Accipitridae > Haliaeetus > Haliaeetus leucocephalus. The sequence goes on along the minus strand of NW_010972620.1, from coordinate 5,770,584 downwards.
ACTACTCAGGCAGCTGAAAATGAGGTATCTCCCTGGAGCAGGATTTTCTATGTAGATGCATGCCATCAAGCCAGCCCTGCCTTCCATACCACTAACGACCCCTTTAGACCCAAGGCTGTCAGGCTACATGATTAAAGGTCCATCAAAGTGAACACAGACTGACTGAGGGCAGAAGCAGCCCAGTAACCTCACCAGTACGAGCCAGAGCACACAAAGCAGCACAGAGTTTCTCTGAGGACAAAGGAAAACAATTAGACCGGTGTCCTTTTGTGAAACCCACAAAGATGAATCAAGGAAAGAAGCTCTCTCTTGGAAGTCCTGCAAACTGAAGGGGGTCATTGCCTCAAGGTGGGTAGGACTTTCTGTAGGAGCTGGGTGAAGTGCATTTTGGGGTTGGACAAAACTTATTATGGAGCGTTCAGGTGAAGGACTCTGGAATCTACACAGAAGAAAGAGGATACAAGCAAGTGTCCTATGAGAAAAGCTGCAGGTGGGAATTTGTATCTTATTAGACATCATAGGAAGTCGTAGAAAACAACCTCAGGTTGCTCTGGGATCAGCAGAGCTTATATTAATTCCTTTCAGTAGGAAAATTCTAGCAGAAAACACAGCCTGGATTTTTGACTGGAAAGTAGTCAAAGTGGAAAGAGTAAATAAAATAATCAAGTGTCACAGCCTGACTTCAATCACTGCAGGTATGAAAATACTTGTTTTGTAGAAGCACCATTATACACTTTGGTCTAGGTTTTCAGAGTTATTAACCAAGTTCCCTCTTTACATGCAATAAAGTAATAATTAAATCTCAGTACTCTAGCACAATGCAAGTGCTTTACAATTTTCTGTGCGCATAATTAAAATTATTTATAGAAAAAAAGGCAGCTGTGGATACAAATGCAATGTTTCAGCATTAAGTTTAATATCAGCAGGCAGGAGAGTAATTAGTTAATGGGCATGCAGAGTTTTTCTTAAAGGGCGAAAGCATTAATTACTATTCCTTCTATTTTAAATTGCTCTAATAATCAGATTCCTCCCAAAGTACATCTAAAGATTTATTTCACTTCAAGTATTTTTTTTTTTTATACAATTGAATTTCAGGCTCAAAATTAGCCATCACCCAGGGAATTGGTAATGACTATTATTCTTAGTGGTTGTTTTTCCTTGAGAAGTAAATCCCATATTTTTGAGGAGTAACTCACAAAAGGCATAACTGCAGTGCAGAATCACTAATAAGCAAATGCATAATTTGCCTAATTTAGCAGTTATTTCCAAAGCAGGTCTTTCTGAAAGTGTCCTTGACCATCCCATGAGCATTCATTCACACTGCATTTAGTACACACTACAGGATTTTTTTTTTTGTCTTGTCAATTTACAGGATTGACCAAGTTCAGAGGAAAGTTACTCAAAAAAAAAATTAGCTTCATGCGGAGATAAAGCACACAGATCAGCAGCAAAGCTTCAGACAGGTCATGGAGAGACAATAAGGGAGTTGCACTCTTTCCAATTTCAGCACTGTGGAGTCTATCCACTGTTTCACCCAGGCAATACATGCTTGACAGAAGCCATTTCTTGTATAGGAAACTTTCATGAAAGCCACACACATAGCAGAAATTATATGGCGACAACCCAGGGCCAGCAGGAAGAAACAATGGTCTCTCCAGATAGGCACAAACAGCAAACCCTCCCATGAGGGGTAATGGCTTCACACCACCTTAGGCAAAAGCAGAGCTGCTGGCATGATTTTGGAGTTACTCTAAATTTCATTATGTCTAGCTTGTTTTGCTGCATCCCCAGTGAACAGCAGCTCCATACGCTACACTTCAGTGGCATTAGTCACTAGCAGGGCTGTACTTGTCACCCAACACCATCTTGTAGCTCACACACAGCCAAAGCCTCCAAGCTCTGAAGCTTCCGCACCACAGGACCAAGCCCACCACAAACCAGGAGCTCTGATGCTGCAAAGACCACACACGGCATGAGTTGGTGCCCTTTAACTATGTGATATGCCAAAGGCAGAGCTCTGTCCCTCACCCCCGAGTTCCCCACCCTTTGCCAAGGTCACTGTTACCCCAAGGCAGCTCTCGGAGGAGCCCAAGGTACACCACCCCCTGCCAAGCAATGAGCTTTCTTTGGGAACAGCCCAGGTGAGCCCCGCTAGGAAACTCAAGCTCCCACTCTGCCCCCAGCTGACTGTTTTTACAAAAGGATAATGCTAATTTCCAGAACCATAGCTGCATTTAGAGTACAAAATGCTTTCAATGGCATAGCTGCAGCATTCAAAGGGGGAAGGCTGCCAGAAAAAAAACTATTCCCAGCAGCAGAGCAAGAAAGCAGTTGTTCAAGACAAGCTCTTATATCTATTATCCACATTTTGCATCACCACCAGACTTCCTGATATACAAACTGAAGGCTTTGTTTTCACCTTCGGAAGCTATTAAGTATTCCCTGCACCATTTCCCATGCAAGAGTCTAGCAAGGTGTAGAAACATACTGATTCATACTTGCTAAAGACTTCACCATTGTCATCTAACTATTGTTTGTACTAATTAGAATACTGTATGCAGATAGAGTCAACACTTGAAACGACACTAGATTGAAAGGATCTAAGCAATTCATCATATTGCTAAAATATGCAGGCATGTTTCTCAGCACCAGAACATCTCCTTTCTAATTTAGAAGTGAATTAGGTGTTGCTGCAAATTTGTGACTCAAAGATAATTGCAAGACACTTTTCCCAGCTTCTTGTGTTTTCAATTTGTGATTGCTCCAAGAAGTTTAATGGTAGCTGTAATTCTCCATGCTACCCCAGAAGTCCCCAAGGGACAGGCCACAACGCCAGTTTCTCAGAAGTAAACCATTACACTTGCTTGCCATAAAGATCAGGATGTAGAATAAATGTGAAATAGAGTGTAATTAAGAACTCTTTTGTCAAGAACTATTTCCTTCAGGACATTATTTGGAAAGCCTGAGTGTTTTGATGAAAACCAGTGAAGACCAATCCCCTGCCAGGTAGCAAGGGCCACCTCTCATGATGATTACTTTCTTAAAAATTAAGAATCCCCGTCAATTGCCTACTCACTGTTCAGCAAGTTTTGAAATGCTAGAACTTAACAGTGGAGATTTGGATGTGCTTGAGCCCAACTTGTGCCCAGGCTGCCACAGACACTTTGGGGACACTCAGTTGAACGTACCTGTTGCAAGAAGCTCATACAGGGTGCTATTATTAGGGCATCATTTCATCAGGACTTCAGATGCCTAATAAATTGGAACAGAGACCTGCAGTTAAACCAAGAGCCAGCACTGCATTTGGAGTTCAGATACTTCTGCAGCTTATGTCCTTCCATTGTTCAGCCAGGCCTCATGGGTCACCACTGATAAGTTTATTTCATACAAAAATTTGTGCTTTACACTCATTTAAGGAGGAGCATTAACATCCTTCAGAGTACTTTTGCCTACACAGGGAAAGATAGAGTATTCTACTGGAAAGAATAAAAAGCTTCCCTCCTCCCTCTTTGTGAAAGAGCCTGAAGAACATCAGATGGATGAAGCTACACAGATGACACAGATTATTAGAGAATAAAGGACATGCAATTAACTTAACAGGCAGATCCTGAGTTTATTAGGAGACCTACACAAGGCAAGGAATTCAGTACAAGCCTCCTGCAGGTCTGGAAGAATTTAAGTTACTCTGTAATTAACATACACCCTGTACTTCTAAAGGAAGGGCATTTAGCCTGGTATAGTTTAGGCAATGAATGAGAACTGAACAGAGCACTGGTTGCTGCAGCCACTTTTCAGGTTTATTGAACAATTCTGGGTAGAAACACAGAAGAGTGAGGCCACATTAAGCAAATCCTTGCCAGAAGGAGAGAAAAAAAGCTAAAAACATTTCTGAAAGGAATAGTCAATTAAGCACATGTTCAGAAGTCACATCTGAAATGCATGGAAAAAATAAAGACAGGTGTGGGGTTTTCCCCCCCATGCAGCAGGATTTTTTGTTTATAAGTAGGGTGAAAAATAATTACCTTCATCAAGTTAAAGTCAACCCTTCCAGAAAAAAGGAAAACACACTTAGGTTTAACACAATACTATGAGATTGGATGTACTTAACAAGATAATGAAGAAAGAGGACATCCATGCTTGCCACATGTTTCCTTCTGAGATGAAACAGCAGACTGTCACCTGCTACATTCTACTAATTTTAACCAGCTGCATTTTCCAAATAGATCCCTGCAAAATACCCACAGAAGTTAACTATTCCCTGCATGAGACCTCCAGCCTGTGCCTGCAAGTAGCACAGACATTTCAACACCACCCAAACACACACAGCTGAACAAATAAGTATTGCAAGATGCATTCCCCAACTTCACTTATATTATTTGGGCCTAAGCTTAACTACCCATAAAGACCTTTTGCTCAACACTCAGTCCACTGATGTGCACTCAACTTATCCCCCTCAAACAGAGCCGGCTCTGCCCAAACTTGCCCTCCTACCATCCACTCACAGATGTAACAGCTCTGGGGAACACTAGCTTAGACAAGCCAGAAGAAAGAGGTAGAGATCCACACTGCGTGACGAGGGGGAGAGCCCCAGATGTACTTCTCCAGAGACCTGGGAGGACTTCTCCCCTAGCAGCTCCGCAAGCCCCTTCTTGTTCATACTTAATCTGCCAAGTCCAACAGCCATACCCACACGCTTCCACTACTTCATGCAACACACTCATTTGTAGGCATTGCCGAGCGTTTACCTATTAGCTCAACTTTTCAAAGTTTGTTTCCTGAATAAGGTCTTCACCCAGTCAAAGACCATTACTCACACAGCAGTGTTTGCTAGAAACTAAAATATATTATTCATACAGAGTTCTTCTATTCAGTCAGCCTCACCCCTCCAACACCTCATTTTTCCTATTTAGCCTAGCACAGCATTTTCCTGAAATTGGGCTTAAGGCTGATATTTTTTTATGACTTACCAATTTACTTCTTCAAGGCCATTTGATATGTACTAGATTAAAAGCAGTCCTACCACATACACACAAAAAATAGCCTTATTTCCCCTCACTCTCATTACATCATCCTTCCTCTCTTTGAGAAAGGCCGACTCCCTGCTGGGTAATATGCTCCATTTATCACAGCCTGCAGAGAACCCTGTTACAGGACTTGGTTGTATGTTGCAGCAGAAATCCGCTCTGCAGATTAGAGAGGACTGCAAGTATATAATTAACTATACCTAACATTTAACATATCACCTTTCATCACCTGAATAATCTGAGCTAATTTGAAAGATGTCTATTACATTTCACTAAACTAAAACTTGGATACAAGTTTTGGCTCCTCATATTACATAGTTAAACTAAATCTTCTGGCTGCTTAAAACTAACGTCCTGATAAAACAAAGGGTTTATTTGGTTATGAATTAGTGATTCACAAATACATTGACAAGAAAGTAAAGTGTCATTTAGCATACAAGAGGGAAAAACAATTAAACAGCACAAAATACAAAATTCCTATCTCTAGTATACAATAGACATGCTATTACTAATTAATTAATTTGCACTAATCGAGTTATACACTCACTTTTTCAAAAAGTAGTTTGATGCATTCTTTGCCCTTTATGTCCTATAAAGCTTGACCTGGTTTAAGTTTTACAGCCACCACTCAAACTAGAATAAGTCTCAGTCTACTAAGTTCACTGGACAGCATATAAAAACTCAGTTCATTTGTCAATCTCCAACAGCTTATCCCTTCCAAGCAAAGGTTTCAAGTCACAACTGAAATGCAAATTTAACAATTAAAACAAAGTATACTTAAGATGGAAGTAAGGCTTACATCCCTGGATAGGGCTACTTCTACAGCTCCCATCACAAACCCCAGGTAAAACAGATCTTTAGTGTAAATTTTGTAACAGTTTATTTTCCATTCCGAGAGAATAAAAACATGTGGAACAACAAGAGCTTCCTATGACATTCCTGGCACACATTTTGCAGATAAACAATTTGATTCATTGCCTTTATTAAAAGTCCTGTCCAAGACAATGTTTCCTTCCAGGAGCACTGATGCACCATCTTAACAGGAGGATCTGAAAGGCCTAATACAGGATGGTAAGTCACATTGTGAGCTTTACCCAAAACTACCTCCTACAAAGTTGTACTTTGCTGAGGCTCAGTGCTGCCCCAATGAATCTTGGTATAAATACTCTTGCCGCAATAAGTTTTTTCCAGGGAAAGCTTAGGGAATCCCTTGAGTCGCTGTATGTTTTAGTCAGTATTTTTGAACTATGCAGAGAGACAGGCAATAATCTAACAAGAAAATGCTTGCATTAAATAAACTATGAAGAGCACCTGGAGACAGATTTTAGTTACAGAATCTCTTCTATATTAAGAAACAAATAAAACACAATGCTTGAAGGCTTTGCCGCATCTACCTTTCAGGCTTGTCTAGAGCTGTTACAGGCATCAACACCTGCTGTGAGAGAGGATTAGCCTCCAGTGCATGCCATCCAAAGCAAGTGGGACTCCAAAACAGGTACTACAGCCTACTAGTTAGGACAGCTCCTGCAGAAATGACTGTTTTAATGAAGGAAGAGTAGAACCAGGCCTCCTGTATTCAGCAGGGGAGGAAGCATACATGCACATGTGGAGTTTTGCCAGTTACTCTTTTGACACAGGATAGGAAGCTCCCAAACCAACCCTTTAAATGGATTCCATAGCAAGATCTAACATCTAGTTTTTCTCAGAACTAATTATGAACTAGCTGTAGTTCACCACCATCACCTAACCAAGGCACAGTATTTACAGTTGTGCCATTCAGCAACACTTCACAAGCAGATTACACATCTCCAGAAACCAGTAGCCACTAAAAGTATTCAGACATGTAACACGTTTAAGTATGTAAGCTCCAGCCATATAACAATTTTAGGCAACTCCCCCCTTATGCCCCAGGATCCTGTAAAGCACTTACCTTCGGCTAGATCTTGTCTAGAGCGCACCAGCTTCTCTCAGAGACTCACAAGAAAATACAATCCTTCTTTCACAGCCCAGAACTTAGCTTCTTCCTTCAGATTTTATCTTCTGCATTGTACTGGCTTATTAAGCCAGGAACTCAGCTTCACCTGGAGTGGGCAGGGTCTCATTTTGCAGGTGAGAGCAATGAGGCAATCTGGGAGACCAAGCTGCAGGAAGACTGGGAAGTACCTAATGTAACATTGATAAAATACGAGTCTTTTTTCAGAACTAAGGACAAAGTGCATTGGAAGGTGACCTTGGGAGAAAAGGACTGGGTCAGTCAGTGTTAATACTTGTAGCACTTAAAATGTATGAGTTGGATACAGATATGCCCTTCCCAAGAGGTATAGGATTAACTGAAGGTTAGGATTGGATTAAAGGGAAAGAAGTTCCCAGACCAGCTGATCCCTCAAAAACTGACACAAGAAAGCTTTGTATTTTCTTTCCCTATGGGAAAGATGTTCTTTGGACAAAGTTAGCAGCTAAATCAGAGCAATGTGACAATACTGGCTGATCAGCTGGAATTTACCGACTCAATAAGAATAGCTGGATGACAGAGGTCAGGTTAGGAGATCTGATAATACTCTTGTCTTTAAGGCCCAGGCATGAAAGAGAGAAAAAAAGTGGTAGGTAGACTGTGATTCACTTGTGTAAATCCTTATTCTCCAGGTTTACTTCCAAGAGTTAGCTATTCATAGTTAGCTGCATGCTTTCTTTTTAGGTGCCATGAACATGTTTTGTAGAAGAAACATTTTGGGTGTCCTTCTGGGTCCACTACAAACAACACAAGCATTTCCACAGACTTTCCTGGGCCTTAGTCCTAAATAAACCGTGAGGATTTCTGAGCTGTCTTTTACTTTACATCTCGTGGGAACCCAAACCCCTTTGAAAATGATCCAGTTTTTCTAGGACCCTGCAACCTCTGTGAACTCATGCCTCATCTGCTGCTAGTGGGAATCTCAGATTAAGGCTCAAGTACTCCACCTGTGAGAGCGAGAGCAGGTCTTTTTCTTAGTATCCACCAAGATGTTTTCTTTCTTACTTACAAGTGTGTCTATATGGTAAAGAATAGCTCAAGCATTTTCATATCAGACTGAATATGGTTTTAGTTAGAACTGATCTCCATATATTATGCACAGAAGATCTCACCGTACCAATAGAACCCTAAAGCCCCCCAAAATATCGTTACCAACCTTTTCTCCTCAAGGCCCAACCCACCCAACTCTCCTTCTCATTTAACTTCCCCTTTAAGTTTCCCCTGTATTTACAGAGAAGCTTTCCCCTATCTCTTTCTCTCAGCTTCTTGTCCCTTGTTGTGATTATCTAAGAGTAGTTAAATGTTTCATCCTTGTCTCTTAGCCAGAATTAATTGTTTTATGTTCCACACAGAGTATTTTCTTTGATTAATTAAAACACACACAGAGGAAGCTATATAGTAATTTTATTGCTGTTTTCTACTAAATAGCATTTTGTGTTCTGGATATTATCTGGCAAACGTGCAGTTCTCTTAAGAACTACAAAGCAGAATAGAAAATTAATATAAACTAGTTAATACTGTAGCATAACTAACACCCAGTGCCATCAGTTGTAAGGAAAGTCATGACACTCTATGCATTACTCAAAGAATTCGGCTTTTTTTTGTCTGTTATTACTGCTGCAGAATTTAAATATGGTGCATTGTTTTGATGACATAATAGAAATGCATCAGGTTGCCTATACATTGCCTGAACTGATGTAGATAATTTAACATTTAATGGATAAATTTAAATCCTGTATGCATTGTTATTCTAGATGCAGTGGGTCAAACCATAAAGTTTCACCACCTAGTTTCCACAAGGGTATGATTCATCCTCTGCCTAGTCTTGATCACCCAATGTCTGCATGGAGTCACCCCTGCCCCGTGGCTTCACAGACCAGCTTTCAGGAGCCAGCCTTCCTTCTTCTGAGCACTGCCAGTCTTCTATGCCTTGAAACTCACCTCTGGATAAGGAAAACTGAAGAATTTATACAACAAAACCAGTCACAAGAGCCTGATTTTTGTCTTTAAGGTCCATGCATCTTTCAAACTCCAAGTTTTGCCCCCAGAAAGGAAGAAAAGCAACTCTTAAGCCAAGATCAGTGTGAGCCAGAGGCCCAGATACCAAAAGATGTAGGGCCATGCAAACTCAGACCTCGTGCACAGATACAGAGCTAATTTATTCTGAAGGTACTAAATAGCCATATGTTAAATTCATTGCACTTGAAGTTTCAGGCCTAAATCATCAAAGTTAAGGTCTTTTTTATTTGTTTAATCTTTCAGTGGCACTTGCCACTGCTGCTATTAAAACAACACTAGGATCGATTTGACGCTTGAAATATCATGGACAAATCTTCAGTCACCATTCCTGTCCACACTATTTTCTAAAGGGTATCTAAAACAATTTCCTTTTTATTTTCCCAGTAAAGTGTGAAATTGTTTTCAAAAGTAATTAGCACATTGTGCAGCAAGTAGGCATTAGTATAGCAACAGACATCACAAAAACCCTAGCAGTCCACAAGAGAATGGATTTTGAAACTAATTGCCTAAATCGTCATAAGGTCTTGAGCCCAAAGAGGCAGAGAAAATTACCACAGAGATTGAGTGTGAGCTCCCATTAAAGTATTAAGTCATATTCAGGAATCTACAGTAATTAAATTAAAAGTAAAGATTATCTTTCTTTGCTATGAAATGATAATAAATAGTGTGTGGTGACAAAAATACACAGTCTACCTCTCCTGTACCTGTAATTTTCCCCATCTTGGAAAATAAGAGAAAGCTCAGAGACGCTACCAACAGCTGCAGGCAGACAACAAGCAAACTCGTGTTTCTCCACCCTGCTGATACAGGGGCCATCAGCTGGGTTTGGATTGAAAAGAAGCTCTGCAACATCTCAGGAAAACCATGTGAGCTGCTGTCTGGTGCTGGGCAAGCAGACATGTTGTCAGATGCGTTTCAGCATTAATTATACCATGGAAGAAAAAGCTGTGTTTTTGATGTGTGGTGCTTCACTAACAATTAAATCAAGTTTTAGTGTGGAAAAAAAACCCCAAACACATTTCCCTTCCTCTTGTTTTTCTTGAAGTGATTTCATTTTGTCCCAGCTTCCAGAAACATTGCCATTTTTTTGTGAAAGTGTCACTTTTTAATTAAATTGCTGCTTTTCTGAAGTTCCCAAGAAGAATGCTTAATTGACTATTATTTCCTTCTCTTTCCTTTAAACTTAAGGTATTGTTAAAACTTCCTATTCTTTCCAGGTACTACAGGTGTCTTTAGTAAGGAAGCATATGCTTGGCCTTCCAGTCACTGTAACTGAGGAGAGCTCCACTGACATAAATTAGCTCCCCAGAGCCCAGCTGGAAATTCAAATACTACCAAACATTTGCTAAAAAATCCCATCCCAAAGTGGCTTCATCAGAGCACCCACCGTTCATCTCAAAGGGAGAACGTGAATGACCTGGTCTGGGCAGTTCCTTGCTGCAGGGTGTCAGGATCCCCCCCCACCCCAAGGGGTGCAAGAGGTGGGCAGAAGGTCTCCTCCACCCAACCCCTGTGCAGCTACAGCTGTGCTTCACAGACCCCAGCTTCATCCGTCTCTTCCAACAGCTGAGTCCCTGCTGCAAACTGGGTAGATGTCTTCAGCAACTGATTTATTTCCCCAAAGCTTGGAAACTTTGAGAATATCTCTTCCTATCCCCTGCTTCAGCCTGGTCCGCACCTGAGCCACGGTTTCCCATCCCAAGTGATCTTACTGTCTGTCCGTAACAAACCCATAGTCAGCTCCGGGTGTTGGCTGTGGCTTTTCCTTCCACAGCACTTAGGACCATCTGGTCCACAGCATTTTAGCCCCAAAAGAGAAAACCAGACAAAAGCAGTCAACCCTCCAAGAAAGCACTGGAGGTACAGTTTAGTGGATTTCTCCTACACCAAGGATATGGCAGCAGTGGCCATTTCAGAAAGACAGGACTGGAGACAAAGCTACGAGATATTCCCGAGGGGTCGATCCAGGAGACAGGCTGCCTACAGGGCAGGTCCAGGTCCAGGTCCAGGTCCACGCAGGAGGCAGGGTCACAGTCAGGCACATCTACAGACAGGGACTGATGGCCCCTGGCTGAGCTAAAATGGGTCTCCTGGGCCATGGACAGGGGTGGGGGAGGCCCCAGGGGAGGCTCTGCAGGGACACTAAAGGCCATTAGTGCCCTCAGGGGCCTGACAGTGTCACCCATCCCTTCGTCTGAAAGATTACCTTTGCAAATGTTAATGCCAATATAAAAGCCAACAACAAATTACCTTCAATTCTGTCATCTCAGCAGCCTTCTGAGATCCCCTTCAACTACATGAACACTTCCTGGGATTAATTTTTTTTCTCACTTTGTTTTTTCATATATATTGGTAGACAATTATCTTCAGTACCAGATTAGATGATCCAGCTAATAGCTCACAAATGTAGGGAGTCTTCCTCGCTCATCATTAGCAGTCAGTTAGTTCACCAGCTGACTGAATTATTGCTGGTAAGTACTTTTGGATTGATTAGCTCTTGCAGGGTATTTTGAGCTGTTTGAATCAATATACATTAATTTCTGGATCTTAAATTGTAAGACATCAGAGAATTGGGCTCGCAGAAATGCTTTAGTCTCTCATATTTTATACTCTTTTCATCATTTACACGGCTACTTCTGACCCCTAGCTGGAGTGAAAAGCATATTCCAAAGTATCCATGTCCCATTATACGGATAATTATGGCACAATTAGATCACTAACACCTCCAAAGTTTTCTCTCAGAACTGGAAGGTCAATCCAAACTATGCCGATTTTCTTTTCTCCTGTTCTACATCAGGTTTTTTTAATCAAAAATTTATATCTTTAAGATTTACAAAGCTGGGACAAGTTCATTTTGATTTGTGTGAGACACTCTATGCTTGAGAATGCAAAGTCTTTAGTGAATTAACATGCAAAACACCGAATCTGCATTTTCCAGATGTAGACTTTGTGAACAGGGTAACATACACCATGGTTTCTGACCAGTATCAGCTGTATACAAAATTTCCTCAGAGCTGGCAGACCTGTATGGGTCAGGGGTTAGAAGTTACAGTGGCTGGTTTTCATTCTCTGCCTCTGACCTTCCAGGCATCCTCAAGCCTTTCTCAGGCCTCTGAATTCCTTAACTTCATCTACTGTTGCCCATCACATGGGAATAAAAATATTTAACAACATTTTGCAAGGACGTGACAATCTTATAAAATGTTTTGCAAACCTAGCATAAAAGATACAAAAGAAATAACAAATACAATTATTCAATTCTAATTCTCTTATTTTTCTGCAGAATGCAAAGTTATCAGCTATTGGGCTGGTTTTATACAGTTCATCACAGTGTGCTTGCTTCTTTCAAATTGTTCATCTGTGTTTTGATGGAGAAAAATCATATCTAGCCCTGTGGGATTAACACTAGTATTTCCCAAAAGGGAGCTGCACCAAGGAATATTCTCTCTGGTATGAGGAGAGAGATTTGCATGGATCGAACAATTCACTGTTTTAAAAAGTCCTGTGTAGAGCCTACCATTAGTAGCATGATCCATCCTAGGGCTGTTGCGTTGTTCTGCTCCTGGATTTTCTGGAAGTAGCAAATCTGGATCTTCTAGAAGTAGCAAAAAGAAACAATTCTATTTTTAAAACCTCAAATGACAGAAGGTCAATATGAAATCTGCAGGAATACAATCTTTCACAGTCGTAATACAAGCTTTTTTTCAAGAATGGGTTCAAAGTACACCTCTCAGACCAGCTATTAAACCAAATACATTTCAGCTTGGAGATGAAAGTCCATGATTTTTGCCAAGTTTTCCCAAGACTATTCTGCTGTTTCCATCATGCTATGAGTGGTTCTGAACATGATGTTTCTTATTGCAGCAGCCTGCAGTGGTGGAAACGGGACAAGACACAATCTGTTCAGTCACATCTTCAAAGCAGACATCACAATGAACAGACAGTACTGCCACTTCACATGGAACGAACTGGAGTTTTTAATATTATCCAATATTGTGGGCATTTAAGTAGATTTCAGAAAAGCTGCAAGCAAATTGCCAACTAGTACCCAAATATTCCCTGAGTTCTCATTCCAAAGTTTACATGAAATGTGGCCTTAATAACTGCCCCACTGCTTCTTATGGCAGTAACACCCACTAAGTCCCTCAGCTGGGACTAGATCGTGCAGACCGCAGTTACTGCCATGAACACCATTTTTTGCTATTCATAGACACTGTCTGCAGTGTAGACAAGGTGGTCTTGGGGTGAAGAAGGTCTCTAAGCACTGGCAAAGTTAAAAATAGAAGGTTTGGTCCTTGAACAAAGTCACACAGCAGACAAGCAAAGGGACATGTGTAACCCAGAGCAGCTGATGGGTGGGAAAAGTGCTATTGAAAGATAATTGCCTAATTAATCGATTGAGGACTTCAGTAACATATGAACGTATGAAATTGAAGACTTGCAAGTGCCATTTAAGATTTGTAACCGTTGTGGCTTCAAGGCTATGAAAGTGAAGCATTTCATATACATATGAAGGAGTACATTTTCCTTCTTGCCAGCTGCTGGTATTCTCAACTCCCAGGAGGTCCTGGCAGTGCTCACTCTTGGAGGTCTGTGATGAACTTCAGCAGTTTAAATATTAGTCAAGCAGGATGTTCAAAGCCGCATAAGGGATTTACAGGCCCAAGTTCCATTAATTTTAGAAGGAACTGAATGCTCCGAAACCTTAGGGACCATTAAGCATTTTATCCTCATTTCCACACCTAAGATTTCCTTTCAAGGAAAGCTTTTGGTAAGAAATGCAGTTGAGGGAAGCACTGATTTGCAGCTATTACTGGAGAGAACTAACTACTACAAGCAATGAGTACATGATTTTTCTTTGTGGTTTCTTGTTAGTCCTGTGTCCTGTTTGCAGAGGTGATTTTTGTATCACTTCTGGGCTCTCCGTTGCAAGTGACAGCTGTGAGGTGGGGTGAAGAATGATGATCTGTGCAAAATGTGCTAGCAGAAGCTAAGGGATAAAAGTTTTAAATCACTTGCCTATGACAAGCAGAAGGACTCTGTGGCTAACGTTTACTGACTCTCGACAATGCGATTTATCACTTTTGGCCATTCTCTCTCTCTGCTTTCTTCCACCAGGTAAAGTGCTACTAGAAATGAAGCAAATGACAGCATAAGCTCACACACATATTTTATTACTGGTGGACCCAAGGCACTACCACAACCTTCAGATGTTTACCCTGGTGATTCAAGGAGCATACGTGTTCAAACCTCAGATTTTATTTCAGCTTATTCTAAAGATGGGAATTAGCCAGGTCAGCATCATTTGCCGTTGAGGTGCCACGTCAGCCATAAGAGATTTTACAGGAATTTTCTAGGATGGTGGTACTTTTGCCAGTCCCACTGCAGATGCAGGGAGATGACTCCTACATAACGCAGGGCTAGAGCACCTTATTGGTGCCAGCAATCACAAAAGCCTCACTAGAGGACACAGCTTTCACATGATTCAATTAGGTGGTTTTTAATATTCCACAGAAGAGCAAACTTGAGATGTGGTTTGAAGCATTCGTTAACCTTAGCAGACAGGTATTGTAAAGTGCTGGTGGCAGTAACCTCACCTCCTGCCCTCTTCCTTACCTAGGTGACAAGAAATCTGCTCCCACGTCTTTCTTCTCAGGACCATTTTACTTGGTGCTTTCAGATGGTTTCCTACATGAGCAATATTGAAAGGAGATATAAATCCCCTTTCTTCATAAAACATCTAACCAGGAATTTATTACAGAACAAATAGTAACAAGAAAACTCTGTCTTTCTGCCACACAAGCTCTTGTGCAGGAAAAAGAGCTCGAGGTACCTCCAGTGTCCTGCATGGTTTGCAGAGTTACAGTCATTGAACACATCAGTTCAGTGGTCGAGCCAGGAAGGTAACCCAAGTGCCTAACTCCTGAACAAGTGGGGAGTAAAAAAACCTTTTAGGCATTTAGGACAGTCTTACCGATCAGTAGGAGGGATGCAGTCACAGCATGCCATCTGACAGCGCCGTGGCCTGACACCGGGCAGAGCTCTGACCCAGCGACTCTGGCTCACGGTCTGCGGTTGGGAAGGAGTACAGGGACTTCTGCAGCCTGTTAGACCCATGGAATGCTCATCGGGTGTTTCTGAGAGGAGGTTAGAGGAGAATAAAATGATGAGAGAACAACATATTTCTGAATTTGAATTCTGATTTTTGAAAGAAGTCCTAATTCCTTCCTAAATCTGGCAGCACGTAATAATGCTGCTTCATGAAAGCAGAAGTGTAGCATCACCCGGGTTTACGGGGTCACAGTACAGCCTGCCGAAGGGGGACTAGGAGGGACTGTTCGTTCCTGCACACACAAAGCTATCACATGCAGGGCACATCTTCGCTGCCCAAATCTCATCACTGAGTGAGACCTGATTCCTATTATGCTTCCGTTCACTGCGTCTCACTTCCTATCATTACTTAAATCCTTCTCTATTGCAGAAGTAAAGGATAGTACTGGCATTTGCTTAAAAATATTCCTGCAGCAATCTGGGACAGTGTGTGATTCTGTGCTGCCCCAACTCAGAGGCAGCCTGTGGGAAGATTTGACTATCAAAACCAATAAACTTCACAATAAATTTCGCTATCAGAAAAAACAAACAATAAACTTCACATCTATATAGACCACGAAAAATCCTGTTCATGCCAAATATCTCTTTTGCATACACTGACAGGCACCCCAGCATCTAATCCAAAGGATCAGGTGCAGAGCAGCAATAGCAGTTAAAAGAGAAGAGGGGGAGATACAGCAGTAAAATATCAAGTGGCATATGGAAAGGGAAATAGAGCTCTCCTGCATATATCCTTATGAAAGGAAGGAGATAATCTAGTTAATGTGAACTGGGAACCCATCGCAAGCTGGTCAGAGGAAATGCATGCCAGTTTGCCTGGGCAGGAGCAATTCATGCAAATGCTAATGAGCCTTTGAAACTCAATGCATCGTTTGATGCCACAGCACTGAGGGATACAGAAGTTCCTACAATAAAAGCTATCCTGCATTTCAGCCTGTGTTCTCAGCCATGAACTTGGAGATCTGGGAATAAAGTTCCCCTTTGGGCGAGTTATTTAACTGTGGGGTTTCTTGGACTTGTGTCTTAGCACATGCCCCTGGCAGCTGTCACAGGCAGGTTGACACAGACCCAGTTGTCTTCCAGCAGGACAAATCCTGCATTTCTATACTTCACAGAAACTAAAGAGTCAAGTTAAGAGTTGTGTTTGTTAACTTTACAATACCATGGATAATTCACTTTGTTTCAGCTCTTCTGAGCAAATGAAAACCCTGGGTTCTTGCCCTTCTTCTGGAAACCGGATTCCCTCAACCACCTTGGAGAGGTACTCTGCAGAATTAAAATCCTCCCTGGGGAGATTTTGTAGGTGCAGTAACACCATTTAAATATCCCTGCCACCTAGCTCGTGTCATTCAAAATCCTTCCGGAAATATTTAAAACAAGCAGACTGGAGAGGTTGAAGTAAGGGAAATGTGAGAGTTGTGCAAGTATACAATAACCTTTTTGAGAGTCCTAAGAATGTGTTGATGATCTGAGTCGAGAGTCAATTTCTAAAGTAGCAGAAACAGCAAACTTTCTTTTTAATTTGTGATAAGCAGAAAAAAGCTATAAAGAAACTCCCATGACAAATTTATAATGTGCTCTATAAGAAATTCACTAATAAAAGTGTATTAAAAAATGTTTAGTAAACTTTTGTGGTGGAGAGTCAATGGACTGAATCCCAGAGCTGGAGCAGAGCTGAACATATTTTTATGAATTCATAAAATGTTTTACAGGATCTTATAAGCAAGACCCTAGAAACCAAATTTGAAGCCCGAAGCAATTTTTTTTACAGTTCATATATAAAAACAGAACCAAAGGTTTTTAATGACAATGCTGACATATTGTTAACTATAAGGAGAGCTGGCAATGTTAAAAATGAAAAGGCAAAAGAAATGAAGAGAAAGAATTTGCTGGGTACTGTGAGTACGTGTATGTTTTCTGTTATTTTACCTGGAAGCAAAACCATTAATTGAAACAAAGACATGTGGTAAAATCAGTGCTGAAATCCTCCTTTATGTCACCAGAAACTAATAGTGCTCTTCAAAAACTCCTTTGGATGAGGACAAAGTTATAACCTAACAGACCCACTCCCAGCACTTTTTACCCTGAGTGCCATTTGTTTCTCTGCAATGTACTGCCATACCCCTTTTTTTCCTGACTGGAAAGGCAAGAGATTGGTGTTCATTTTATGCTAATTATGTAGTATTGCTATACCCCCCCAAAAGCAACAAAAAACCTTCCCAAGATACACAGATGCTACAGAGGATGAACACAGCGAAGTCTACCTAATAATTAACTTCATTTTCACGTAGTCAAGTATTGTTAGATTTCCTGTACAAATATTGTGTGTAGGAAAACAATGGCTGTAAAACAGAACGCATTAAAACAGTGTCAATCCTCTTATTTCACAGAGCCAATCATTGATTGGGTTATCATGCCAAGAATGCAGAGAATTCATTGAACTGGGACCATTTAAATAAAAAATTCACTTTCACCTCCTTTCTTCTTCATCAATCTTCATCTAGTGTGCCTTGCATGAGCTAATAAGAGATTCATTGCAGCCATGCTGTAACTGATTGCTATAACTTTGCATATTTTACCGATGTATATTAAGAGGCAGTACTAAGACCCTCAGGATTAACAGATCTATGCTTTCAATTACCTTTCATTTCCATTCGAACACCATGCAATTCTTTACAAGGGCTCTTCAAACGAAGTTCTGCAGGAAACAAAGCCAGAAAATTCACTGTAGATTAAAACTCAGCAGAGGTGAATTCATATGTGGTGAAGAAAGGAATTAAAATAAGAAAACCAGTTCCACTTTTACGTTTTCAAAAAAACAGAACCATCATGACCTTACAATGGTCATAATTCTTACAGCAACACAAACCTTAGTGTCTCAAAGGCTGTTTATGTCTGTTAATTTGTCTAAGTATGGCCTAGAGAACTAAAAAATACAGATTCCACAGGTCTGCTCCAGTCCCCAATGGGAACAAAATAATGGAATAATTTAGGTTGGGAGGGACCTCTGGCAGTCTGGTGGTCCAACACCACCCCACCCTGCCTTGAAGCAGGGCCAGCTTAGGACAAGTTGCTCAGCATCTTTTTGAGTCAGATGTTTGACACCTCCAAAGACAGAGATTCAACAGCCTCTCCGAGCCCTCCCTGCGGGATTTCACTGCCCTTGCTGGGGATTTTTTCCTGGTATCTGGAATTTCCCTTGTTGCAGCTTGTGTCTGTTGCCTCCTGAGAGCAGGATAGAGCAAGCCTTTGTTTCAGGGATGGGGACGGAAATTTGGCACATTATTCCAGATGTGGCCTCTTTAAGTGTTCAGTAAAGGGGAAGAAGCACCTAGGCTCTAGCTAATGCAGTTTATGGTGCAGTTGGCCTTTATCGCCTGGGCAAGCATTGTTGGTGCAAGAGCAAATTGATGCCCACCAAGCCATGCAGGTCCTTTTCTGTAACTAATTTCTATATAAAAGGTCAGTTAGTGGCACTGATTAAAAAAAATAGCATCTCTAGCACGTCTCCTGCACTCACTGAAAGTTTAGAACATTCCAAGATTGCCTTGGCATATCTGGTATACCACAAAAAAAGTCCCTGAATTTTCCAACACAAACAATTTTTTCCACCGTACTTTAATTTTACCCTGGTCTGCAGTTGTCTTATTGGAAACCATTAATGCAGAGTGGCTTTCGAAGACATATCTGGAGAAGTCCAGCTGGAGAAACAATTAATCCAGTGCCTTTCTCAGGCATTTGAAAGAGAAAATGAGAATACTTTCAGTAGGAGATGAGAAATTTGAGTAAATAACTGATGCCTCTCTGCATTCATTAAATGCTAGTTTTTGAGTTAAGCTTTTTAATGAACTAGAGTCCAAATCCAAATTCTTCAGCTGGGTGTGATATTAATTTGTCTAACACCTGATATGTAATTGGCAGGCTGTTTGCTCTTAGCTCATGTCTTTGTGTGAGGCTCTGTGATCTTAATGACTGGGAATAATCTTGCAATTCCTTCCCAAACAAGCAGCATCCCCTGCGTGCTGATACTACTTTGTCAGCCCTTTAAATCACTGTGTTCTGCTGTCTAATGAGGTTTCCACATTGTGCCTGGCTTCATCGTCTTGCTCCCAGCTCCAGGCTGCTCCACGGAGTTCCCTTAAACGCTGTGCTCCCACGGCACCTCGGTCCATTTGGTCCAGCCCTCTCTTCCAGCAGTTCTCAGTGTCAGCATCTGCAAGCCATGAATAATGTCTTAGGACTGGGAGAGAGGGTGAGGATTTTATGAGCATTTTCCCTTTAGGTTGCTTCCTTTCTGAAACCCTAATAAGATAAAGTTTCGCCAGGGAGACAAGATTCTCCCACAAAGCAAAAAGAGAGACAGAAGGCGGGTATGGCAAGAGAGATCCTCATGTAGCCCTTCATGATCCAACACTATTTTTTTACAAGTCCCGTTGCTTAAATTTTTCTCCTGCCCAGAAGTTTCAAGCAGGTGTTATGTTCTTATTCACTGAGCTGGTGTCATTTAATGCTGTCTCAAATTGTTAAGCAGCTTCTGGATCCTCTCTTCTGATGGATGAGGCAATTCTGTCTTTACGTAATTCAGAGGAGCCACATGAGACTTAATTAATATTTATAAAGCATTTGGGATGCTCAGTTGAAAAGGGTGATGATATAAAAGCTCTACAAAAACACTCACAATTTTTCAAATTCTCTGATGTTGCAGGTCAAGTTAAAGACTCATTTTCCCGCTTCATTTTCCTACAGCAATTCTGTCCCCTATGGGTTGTGTGGAAACAAGTCAACGCCCAGATGAAGCCAGTAACATGGGGAATTTAAGAAGAGAGGATAACCTATTTATACTTGTAAAGGATGGCATCCCATGAACAGCAAAACCAATGAAACGTTATTGTCTGTGAATTTGTGTCCTGTCTCCTCTAACCACCACCTCATCGTACATCTTCCCGCAGCCCTTACATCTCCCATGGGGCACATGACGGTACCAGCAGAAGCTGCTCCGAAATAGCCAAAGGCCCGGTCAGCTGGTGTATGCTGGTCAGCCACGCAACTGCTGAGTCTTGAACAGCAGAGCTGAACAGCATAGTGATGGTATTATAGCTTGTTATTACATCTGCAGTTACGCTGACGTGTGGAAGTTGGTTGAAATTGTCTGGAAAAGAAGACAGTCATCCCAGCTGTCTGAGGAACCTCACTTCTTAAAATTGCCAAGCACAGCCCAGAGCACAGCAGAGAAGAACAGACCGAGGCTCTCAAGGCCTCTTGACGATATCTAGTTTCTACCTCGCTCTTGCAATCAGCTCTTGGTGCCAGCAAAAAACCAAAAAATTGCTTAACTGAGGTTGGAGCAGAGTGGAAACCGTCCCACCCTGCTGCAGGGCAGTACCAAAGAGATGCAATAGGGTTCAGAGCGACAACAGCAAAGGCACCGGACTGGAAGGGATATGTTACAGCTGACAAACAAAAGCACCATTTAGAGGAACATCATAGGCCATAGGGAAAGATACGTGTTTATTTTTTCAGGTCTCATCTACCACGCAGAGGAAAATTAGAGAGAGAGTGTTTGTGTGTGTTTGTATCTCCACTCAGCCGTGCCGGCAAAGGCAAATCATCCAGAGCACCGATTTGTCCAATGTGGAGTGATTTAATGGCATAATTCAGCGAGTAACCTGAGGCAATCTCCTCCAGCGGCATGGTACTGTCACCGTCCCTCGCCCCACAGGCTGGGCTCCTCAGGGATGCGGCCGCCTCTCCCCAGCAGCCGCCTCCTCTTGCCGGATCCAAACGTGCTCCCACCCCCCATGGGGGGCTGAGGGGCAGCGAAGCAGCTGCTCCTACGACAGTAATTCGGAAGTTTTATTTCTTAACGTGCAATCCCTGCAAGTGCTTCGTGGAGACATTCAAATGACCGCATCCCTGCTCTGTATCAAGTCAAGAGATCGCCGGGACTGAGCTCCTGAACCATGGTGCCTCGGCACCACGCTCCGATCGAGGCGCTGGCACTCACGGGCACATCTTTCCTCCCCTGGTGCCAGCTCCAGTGTGTTTCTGGCCCAGTACTGGGCTGTTCCAGCACTGGGAGCTGCCAGAGAAGCCTCCACTGTTTTGTTTTGCTGGGTTTGTTTTCACACACCTAGTCCATCCTCTTGTCTTCTTCTGTGTGCCACCCCAGAACACCCTTTCCTGCTGTGCCTACAAAAGCAGGCTGTCCGTCAGCTGAGACCCCTGCCTGCCCCACCACCAGTATCACCCTGCTGTTGGTAACTGGTCTCACCAGCCAGCACTCTCTGCTACTGGTGGCTCTGCCACTGTTTGGTATCCCTTGCCAGGCTGCAACGTGCCACAGCTGACCTTTACCACAGCACGCATGATGTTTGTGTCCCTCTTTTCACTGCTGGGACGCATTCAGCCCCCTGAGAAGCAGCTTTGGGGCTACAAAAGGCTTTTCATCCTGAATATCCAAATTGCCCATCGAGCTCAATGCCCTGCCAGGTTACAGAGGAAGCACCTCTAGCAGGAGCAGCAGGGAGACTTGGTGCACAGACCGGGAGGACAGATGCTTGGACACAGGGAAGAACAGTCATTTGTCCAAACTGGTGTTACCAGTAGCTCATCGGCTGCCCTGCTGCGGGCTGGCGGGTGAGCAGAGGGAGCTGCCGTCCGGGAGGCTCGAAAAGCTGCTGGATCTGAGAGTAATGGAGTGAGAGGAAAAGGAATGTAGGAAAGCAAAAGGGAAATGTTTTCTGCAACAAGATAAGCCTGAAGCGAACCATTCGGGGACAGATTAGCTGATACAAGGGCAGTTGTGAGTTTTACAGCTGCCCTCCAGTGGCTGCGTTAGTATCCATAAATCTTCTCCAGGCTTGATTAGCTAATATTTCACATGTGGAAGAAATCCTTTTAGAGTTTTACTTGTGCCAGAGTAACCACTTCTCTCGCAAGAAGTTCAAGACAGGAATTGATTCCTTGTCATTTTGACTAAAGGAACCAAATTCTGATCCCAAACAGTGTAATGGCAGAATAATAAAAATAGTATTGCTACTAAAACCATCACCAGGCCAGGCTGCAGAGGACAGGCACAGGGAGATAAATGCAGCCTCTTCCAGCTCAGAGCACACCTTTGGATTTATGATTTCTGGGTTGGCAGCCAGAACCATGCTCCTTCTCACTTTAAAACCATCTCTAAGGCAATTGCTCTTTTCTCAGATCCAGGCCCAGGTGTGAGCTCTGCCCTGCACATCATTTGGGAGGAGCGAAGGGATCTAAGGGTCCTGTCGTTGCTTCATTCCCCACACCTTGCTTTTTGGGCTAGCTGGAAATTGCTTGAATTGACACAGAAACTTAAAGCCTTAAGGGTAAGAGGCCCTTAAAAATACTGGTGTTAGGTATTCCTGCCCTCCTTTCTGCATCATTTGTTCCTGTCACCAGCTTGGCTCCCTCCGCCGTGCTGACAGTGGCCAGTGATGCTTTGCAAGGAGCCGGACCGGGACGTCGATCTGCCTGAAAAATAATCCAGAAAAGAAGGGGATGTGCAGGGAGGAAGCTGCAGAATTTCGTTCAGCTGTGCTCTCGGCAAACCTCAAACCAGCTGCCCAGGAACAGGGGACACAGGCATCGGGGAGGAACTGAGCAGGGACAGGGAAGAGGAAAGGGCAGGATTTGTCAACATCAATACTAGTGTCAAGAAATGCACGTGAGCCACATCTCCTGGGCTCCACAAAGCCATCTGGACACGGGGACAGAGGTGCTCAGCAGGGAACTGGCCATCTCCCTGTCCAGACCCCACACCTCCATGCTGTGCAGTTGAGTGAACTGCGCTGTCTCCCCTACCCTGAAGGATTTCTTAAACTCAGGAGACTCCTCGGGTTTTATTTAAGGCAGGTTCAAATCTGCTTTGCACTAGTGGGTGCCTCAGGAGGTTTTTGAGTACAAACCACTGTGTGCTGATGAATTAGGCTGTTCACTGGTGTTCTAATGACTCTACTTTCTGGGACACTTGAGTTCAAGAAGGTTATCTTCACAAGGAAAAGCCTGCAGAATATTTTAAAATTAAATTAATGCTTGTAATGCTTTGCAGAATACTTAGGAGATGTCGTCATGCTATGAGGACACCTTGTACCCACATTCAGCCAAAGTCTTGGAGTTGCCTTTCAGTTTCAAAGGAAGGTTTACATCTAAAGGGGGATAAGCTGAGCTGGCAGCCCTGCCAGGCTCTCCAGAACACCCCAAGGACACAGCCTCTCCTTTCCACCTAGCTTGCAGAAGATCCAGTTCTCTGCCTTCCACAGCTGTAGGGGGGCATCAGTTTGCATGGGGTGGGAGGCTGAGGGGCATCTGATATGGGTCTGCAACCCAGAAATCTAGTCTTGCATCTGGGACACTTCCAAACTCGAGGCATGCTCAGATCTGGACTTGGAGCAATGGCTTCGTTTCTTTAAAATGCCTGGCCGAACCAGAGGTTGCAGGAGGAAGATGAGGTGAAGTGAAGAGCTTCTCTCCTAATGCAAATTTTCTCTTGAAGCAGCATAAACACCACTCCATGCCACAGGCATTAAAGATGGTTTTTCAAAGGTGGTGGTGTTTGTGTCAGGTGCCAAACGCAGCCTGACTCCTGCAACTATAAAAATCAATCACAGCAACAGATAAAATCAGCTCCAAACGAAGTGCTTTCCATGTTAAACAAATATTGCATCTGGCTGCCAAGGAAATGATGTTTCGTTTCTAATGGACAGCCTGGGGGCTGAGGTGTGGGAATGGTGGTGTCCAGGCCCTCAGCGGGGATCGCAGTCGTAGATGAAACTCCACCACCACCTGCTGGACACACTGAAGATGGAACTGGGCTCATCCATGTTTGTCTATTAGCAAAAGGACAAAATCCCTCTAAAAAAAAAAAAAAAAAAAATTAAAAGGCTGGGACCAAAGTCCTTAACCCCCTGTTTTCCAGCCATCGGGAATTTTTCTACCCATGGACGTAAGTGGCAACTACACATCTCCTTTGGGAAGTCTGTTTTTATTTCATTTTACTGTAGCCCTGATAGATCTGAGAGGTAACTCTTACCTCACGAAGTACAATCTGAATGCAAAAGCAGGCAAACTGTGGGGAAAGAGTGTTTTCCTACACAATTTAAACAAAAAAAACCCTTATGTAGTTTACACAGCGGGGAGCAGTCAGACTCAAGATTAACCCCCTGTACGAGAATGAGTTGGGAGAAAGAAATCACTGTACCAGAGCCCATGCAGACAGTGGAAATTGCTATAGTCACACAGCAATAACAGGGAGAACTGATTTTTTTTGTATTAAAGAAGAAAATCACCCTGAGCTAGTTGGACCGGGAGTCTCACCCTTCCCTTCGTTTATTCCTACCTGCCGTGATGCTGCTGGGGGGACCAGGACCTGCTGAGGCTGGCAGCCCTCCGTGCATGCCACACGCTCCATCCCCGTCGTGCGGCGGCAGAGCAGGAGCCGTTTGTCCCGTTCATGGGCAGGGATGGGGCAGAGGTGCCCACTGCAGGGACGCACCTCCGGAGTGCCAGCACGGAAAGCAGTAGCACCGCGCTCATCAGTACCTGTGGAACTACGGAGGCATCGGTCCATCCTCCATCCCTGCTCCTGGGTGGGTACCACAGGGTACCACGCCGTTACTTCCCAGGCCCCGCAGGACTTTTTAACAAACAGCATTAAGTGGTCTTCCCAGGGTCAATCTGGAGACCATTCAGAGTCAGGAGCTGAGTTCCATATCTCCATGCATCAGAGCGACGTCCCCCCCAGTCGTCCTCCAGTGCACAGCCCTCCCGACCCTCCTACCCTCCCAGCTCCTCACCTCTTCACATGACCTACAATAACAATCCCCAGGGAAGTGACCAGGCTATCTCTGGGAGGTCCTGCATACCCAAAATTTCCTGCGCCGAACCCAACTTCCAGCTTAGGCCAAGTCTGCAGCAGGGCACGATACACCAGGCTATTGCAACAGCAATGTCTCAAGCCTGCTGCATCATTTAGATCTGATTCTTTAATAAATGAAGAAGTGAGGCTTTAATAAGAGATAAGGGAGCCTTGGTCTGCCTTGCTCAGACTAATATTTTAATGGTTGAAAATGACAGAAAAGCTGCTCTGATTTCTTATCTAGCATTTTGCTTTGAATTATTAATAACCAATTTGTACTTAATTTACTTAGTTCAGAAAATTAACTACATGTGTCACTGGTTCCAACATTTTTCATTTTTACTGCCTTCTGCATTGGCAAAGGGATAACTTCATATAAACCAATTAAAAGACAAATGCACACACGCAACCTCCTGCCCTGGTTCACTCCCCTAACTCTCTGGAGTATATCCAGAATATACCAGCTTCTAATATTTCTACGCTTCTTTGCTTCAGACTTCCTTAAACTACAACTTGGGTTAATGATTACAGCTGGTAAAGGGATAGAATTCTCCTAATATCTAACACAGTTTTCCCAGACTCTTGGACAAAAAGAAACATTTTGGGGTAAAAGGGACAGAATCTGCAGTTTTGAGGGAAGAATGGAGGAGTTCTAAAACCTACCACCAGAATTAATTCACATTATATCTAAGTATTACAAAAATGTAAACGTAAGACATGTCTAAACGTCCTCATCTCCTAGAGACAGGGAGCATTCACTTTACTACATGTAATTATTTCTTTTGGGGATTTAAAAAATATTTTTCAAGGAATGTGCGCTGTGGTATGGCTTCCTCAAAACATAATTTATTTGCATAGAACATATTATTCTGCAGGATAGCATTAAAATTGATCTCATTGAGTCAGGCTGATCATTTTCAAAAATAAAAAATAACATTTATTCAGGAAAACAAATACTAGTGGATTAATCAAGCTAGTCTCCAAAACGAAGAGGAGATTAATTACATTTCAATGACAGCTGAATGAAACATCACAAGCATTTCAAATCCAATTGGTTTGTTGGAAGTTTTTATGGAAAACTTTTGAGAAAGATCTTGTTCTACCTCCACTTTCAAACCCCCAAACTGAACAAAGCCACTACTTCAATGCAAAGTCTTTCTTCAGATTTAATTCTTTCACAAACACCTTGCCAAAAGAAGGAAGCATAGAGAGAAATATACGTGCTTTTTAATACATTGATTTTAAGGAGACAGGATTTTCTGACAGAAAAAAAAAAAGATGAAAAATATTAATTCATTTTAATTACCATGCCTGGATTTTAAAGGGGCTTATTTTTATATTTCGGGAGCTTTGTTTGAATGAGAAAGCTGAGTCACCCAACCAAAGAGCTGCTGTTAAGAAGGACAATGAGAAGCGCCTGGGAACAGGAACGGTCATGAGGACGAGGACTGTCTAAATCTGTAGCATACAGGAAGAAGAAACTGGGGAAACTGGAGGCTATAAATGGCCAGCCAGCCAGAGAGACAAAGGGAGAGATTTGTAGGCAAAGATGCTGAATTATGATAATGAAGTTTAATGAAGGGGAAATATCAACACTGAAAAAGGGCTTTTACAGCTTTCTGACAGGTAGTAGTTTAAGTGGCCTTCTCCAGCGTGCAGAGACAAGAGGAAGGCTGATTCAAAAGGTGCCTAGCACCACTGCTAAAATTAGGCTTCAGCTAAATTTAGAGAACACCTATATTAACAGCCATAAGGTGAGCCTGTAGAACTTTCCACAGATAGGCAAAATGTTTAACCAATCCATCAGCCCTGCCTCAGCCTCATCTGAAGGACGACAACAAAGGTGAGACATTGGTTTTACAGACACATTCCAGCTAGCTGTTAACAAGCCATCTTGGGTACCAATTACACAGCAGCCATCGTGCAGTACGCAGCTCACTGAAAGAGGTTGCTTAAGTATTTTGGGGGAGAACCTGGAAGGTCTTCCAAAGAAAACGCATTATGCTAAAACAACGCCACTGTCAATTCTGTGGCATTTATAAATGTTGTTTTCTTTCGGCAGATACAATGGCTGGAGCCTGAACTCCTGAGATAATGCAATAGTCAAGGTGGCAGTAAACCCAAAACTCAGGAAATATCACTTGGCTTTCAGCATTTCCAAAGCAGGGCCAGAGTTAAACTGTAATCTCTTTACAGATTACAGGGTTAATTTGTGATTTGTTATTGTAATCTGCCAGGAACAGTCCGGAAGGTGAAAATGCCAGGGGCAGGATTCCTTACACGTTTTCCAGTCACCAGGAATTTTACTGCTGGCGATGGTAGGAGGCTTCTACACATCTTTCCATGAAAATGCTCACACAACACTGAAGACGCAGTGCAGAGGCACAGCGATGTTACCCGGTTTCTTCTCTATTTCTTTCCTGATCACTGATGGCACTCCATGTGCTTTTTGACCAGAAGAGACACTAAGCAAACATTTTTACAGAACCACCTTAATAAAGCCTTCATATATTTTATTCCTGAAGGATTATAGGAACAAGAAGTATAATCTATATTAGAGCTGCTCCTGATCTCAGGACTCGGGGATAAAGAGCCAGCCAGACCACCAGTCAAAGCAGCCTGACCAAGCTGCTTCTGCACAAACCCATTTCTATTTCACCTAGGGAAGATACCCAGACCTGGAAGGGAGAACTTCACCTCCCGTCTGTTCTGCTCACCATCACGCAGCATGGGACAACCAGCAGGGACAGGGACCCAACACCCAGGCCATCTATCTCAGTGCTTCTCTTTGCTTACAGTAAAAAGATTTGTACAGTGTCTACCCTGATTCTTTTCACTGCAACTGAAGACTGAATTCGCTACCTTTATCCAACCTGGGTACTCCCATATCCAGGGAATAATCCAGATTCTTGTAGTCTTCTCCACAAGAGGAAAAAAAAAAAAAGCCTTTTTTTTCCTTCCATCTTGCCCATATCATCCTTCAAATAGAGCTCCTCAAACAGAACATGGTATCCCAGCTGAGACCTTATCAATCTGAATGGAAAGTTTTGCTCTGTGTTTGTCATTCATGTGTAGGCGTAAGGTATCTTTGCATGACATCTGCCCTTTTCCTAACAGTATGCCACTTTTGACTCATGTTCTGCTTGTGATTTGCCAGTAAATTGGAGTTTTCTCCAAAGAATTGCTGCACAGGCAGTTTATTTCCTCTCCTGTGCCTGCGCATTTAGTTTTTCTTATCTCAGTTGTAATACCATGTACTTTCCTGGTTGAACTGCATTCTTCTTTTTGCCTCCAGATCTTTCCAAAATGTATCATTACCATTGGGATCATGACAACCTCCAGTGTACTACCTGGCTCCCACAGATCTTGTTAATCTACAAATGTAAAGAGCAAACTCTCTCTTCCATTCCCCAAGTCACTAGCGAAGATACCAAATAGACGAGACTCAGAACAGATGCTAGCGGAATCGTGTCCACTACTGATAGTAATTCTTCTACTCCATAATTCTTCCATTCTGACTGTGAATTGTGCTTTAAGGAGAGAAAAAAAATCCACTTAGTACCTGTACACATGCAGCTTTCCTCAAACTACCATCACTTGCTAATGAAAATACAAGACAGCATCAGAAGTGACGTGTAAATTAGGAGCAAAAGAATATGCTCATTGGCGCCAGGGAGCCCATGCATGGCCTTAGACACATTATCTGATCTCCATGTTTAGGTTTCCTCACCTGCCAGAGATTGTCACTCTAAAACATTTGGGACCAAGAGGTTGCAAACACTGTCAGTTTAAGAACCAATATTACTACTAAGCTGGAGAACACCTTTTTTATGCAGATTACTCATAGCAATCAAGCCATGCATCTTTTATTGAACTTTTGCATTGCATAATTACATACACATGTATTTGTATAACTAATAGTTACACAATAATTAATTAAATAGCTTTTGTTTCTGTAACTGTCAATGCTTTATGACAGATGGAATCTAGAAGTCTCTTTGGGGTTTATGGTCTCTCAGGTCTGAACTCCAGCATAACATGCAGCAATGAACATTTCATTCATGAAAGTTCCTTATTCTAATGACAGCATCAACTATGATACTTTTTGGACAATTACATTAACAGGTGGGCCAACTTACAGAAGAATTAATAAGGATGACACTTCTCACCCAGCAAATGCAAAGTGCAATGAACATCTATAAAAGACTGAAAAGAAAATGTTTCAAGCAGCAATTCAGGTCAATGTGGAACTTACCTTGAAAATACAGGGCTGCTGAAAACTCAGTGTACCATAAGACAGAACAAAGCAGGGAGCTCAAATCAAGCGATCCTTCTAAGTAAGCCTGACAAACTTTTATTACATGAAAACTGAATTAAACAAAAACCGGAGATAAGTGCTTTATCTGACATTTGGGATTTTAAAAGACTGAGAAATAGGAAGACATTTACACAAAGAATAACATGTAAGGTCATCACCAATAAGAATTGGGTTTTATTCAAGCTATTGACAATAATTGAATTTTAGTTTCCTGCCTCAGCCTGGAGTTGTCAATTAATCGAGCCTTGCTTGCATGTGAACATTGCTAGAGGCCTCTTAAAGAATCAGTTGATTACAACTTTTTTTTTTTTCTGAAGAGTGAAACAGCATCCCGCCTTCTCAATTTAAGTAATGATCATCTATGCAGGTTTTATTATATTAAAGCCCCACTGCAATTGATTCACATTTGCCAGATGCTATCAGAATTGCTGACAGGTGCTTATTGCACTCCAGGTCAGCTTAAAATCGCCACGAGAAGGGACAGTCTGCAGCATCAGAGCAGTCCTAGACTCCTGAATGACCCCCCCCCCCCATAAGGCGAGAGGGACTTTAAAAGAGGAAGCCACGTACAAGAGCCTTGTGGGGATCGGGAAATGGAGAAGCAAAAATGGCACCTCCGCTTCACAACAAAACAGTGACTCAGGAGTCAGGATGTCACCTCAATCTGCTTTTTAAATGGTTCTGCTCCAATACATACACTGCTGGAGACACACCTGCAATGAAAGCTTTTCGTGGTTTAATTTCAGAAGCTACCTGGAATGGGACAAAATTATTGAATGAATTATCTTAGCAGGTTATTTAAAAAAAAAATGACACAAAAAACACTAGAAGAACTTGTTAAATGTCGTATTAGCAAACAGTTTAATTTATTAAAATGACTCCAGTACACCTCTGTGCTTCTACAACAGACACAGCATTACACGCAACAGGTAAAACGTGGTAACATTCTCAAGAAAGCAGTGTCAGGCTCATTAGTACAGAAACACAAGAGCAACAGTATCTTACATCACCTCCCAACTCAACCTTCTTCTACATGGTGATTCTGATACTTCTCTGTGGAGCAGGCAGTCAATTGAATGCATGTATGTGCATATGCTTCCTAATCAAAGATAGGTGAATAAAGCCCTATACTGTCAAAGAGAAGGCAGGTATGCCTCCCATGTCAGTGTAAGTAGAAAGTAAATGTATTAACAAGTTTACGATCCCTGGGAGCCTGGGTAGCTGTGGCGGCACGGGAAGTGGAATTCTACGTTTTCGTCACTCTAAAAATGTGAGATCTACAGGATGCATATGGAAAGATTAAGCTTCTCATATCATGAAAGATCCTGGCCCAAAAAGACTTGCACACCTGAGTAATATGCTCGTAGGAATGACGAGACTCATGTAAGTCTTTGTAAGAGGAGAGTCTTAAAATACATTAGTGGTAATTCAGGGCCAGTCCTTTCTTCTTTACCGGTTAACTTTACCCAAATTAACTCAACCTGGCATTCTATCAGCAAAGGAAACATGAGAGATTAATAAAATCAGAAGACACTGAAGGTGTAAATACAGTGCAAAAGTGTTGGGTTTAGTTTTTGACTGTTACAGCCTGATAATTTTATATTCTGTGCTTTATTTTCAGGGAAAAGCATAGTTGTCGTGTGTCATAATATACACGCTTGCATATATATGTATACATACACACTTGCTGCAGAATGCAAAGGCTTCCAGTGGCATATGATTCATAGTACTGAATTCTCACATGCAGGTTTTATTCATACAAAAACAAACCAGTTTTAGAGGTGCCCCCTCCCTGTGCATACTAAATGTATTCATTAATGTGTATTCACATGCATTATTACCCTACCCACTCACTGATTTATATTAACCAGATTTTTATTTTTTTTTAAATGCCAGCCATAAATTATCTTAGGTGCAACACCTAGCCAGAACACTCCAGTGACCACAGTACTCCTGGGGTTTATGGTAACTAATATGTCAGTTGGCAGAACATTCTTAATAAAATGACTCAAGTTTTGTTTGCTTCATATTGCTTCATTTTCAAAAATCTTTTTTTTGTACAATCTTTGTTGTTAGTACACTTCAGATTTACTGAAATGCAGTAAACTACGAGAGCTTGTTATTCAGAAGCACCTAGTCTTTTTTTGACATTAAATGGAAGCCATCAGCAACAACTGTTGTATGGAGCATTCATCAGGTTAACGAACAGTGCATATTGGCTAGTATGAGATGAAACTGTTTTCTAAATAGCTAGTAGACTTCACAAAACAAATTATGTGCGATGTGGTCACTATCCTGCTGAGAGAGCAGAAGGACACAAGAACAAAGCGACTCTATGGTCAGTTTCTATCCGTATTAATGTAGCTTTGGTTCAGAAATTCTTTAGTGTTGTAGAGCACCTGGTTTAGTGACAAAACACATGCGTCTCACAGTGCTAACAGTATAATGCTAATAAACTAGAAACTGCAGGTTTCAAATATTAATAGCATTTAATAAAAAAATTTACAGAAATATTCTTGTTGACAGATGTGCAGTACAAACGCAAGCTCCTTGGCCACAAACTCAAATTGTGTGCATCAGTTTTGTGCTGGCGTAACAGTGCAAGTGCTGAGATTCAAGTATGCTTTTCCGTATTTATGTTAAGCAACAGAGATTACATGATGAAGGTTGGGGGATTTTCTGCTCACAAGGCCAGGATGTGAAAATCAAACAAAACATTGCAGTAATTGAAATGTTTGATTTCCCTCATATAGAAGGCAATCTAAATGAGGAAAAACACATTTCACAAGCAAACCAGCTTCACATACCACCAAGTTATTGCTTCAGCTAGATCAGCTGTACTAAAATACAGGACTATAGGTTGCAATCTAATCTTCACTTGCATGAAGAGAAGATGAAATCTACAGTGCAAGTCCTCCATGCAAAAGTATCAAATTGCAAGACCAGAGTCCTGTTTCATAGGACAGAATTTATTAATAATTCAGTTTTGCCTACAAATTTACTTTTTTTTGGTCAGTTAAATCAGAGTCAAAAGTACATTGTTTATGATATTTCTGTGTTTCTAGAGGTTACTGCCAATTTAGATCTGCTCAGCAACAGAATACAATATGAACACTCGTTTCCAAAGAATTGCAAAAGTTATTGCTGAAATTTTTAGGGCCAAAATTAAAAATTATTTCACCAAATCAAGTCTTTACCCCACTAAAAAAAAAAATAAATCTGACATTTTATTAATTAAAAACAAAACAACAGCTTTTTTCAATTAAATAATAATCTAAGATTTTACAAGATACTCACATTCAGGCAACTGTCTCCTGACTTTCATCTGGCTGAATGACAGATGCCATAATAAAAACAAGAACGCTACTCTCACATTCTTCATGACAGCAGTGATTAGTGCAACTTACCACTGCACTACACAGCTCTAATAGTGCAAGGTGTGTCTGCTGACAACATTTTTCACAACCATCTGCTACATGACCATTATTCTCAGATGTCTGTAACTGTTATTAGAATTTTGGCATTTATGTTAACGTTTATGAAAAACTATGGCTTTATCCATGAAATATATATCCTGCCTAAGCAAAACTTTTAAACCATTTATTTAAAACAAAAAAACTGAATTGGAATGAAAGTTACTTGTTTATGCCATAAGCTGTGTTGCCACTAAACTCAAGATCTCAGGGTTAGCTACAGATCACCAATATGTGTATTTGTGCATCTGTTACAGTCTTTAAAACTTTATTTAAAATGTAACACTGATAAAACTTCACTCTTCATTTTAAATCTAATTCTAATCATTTATCTTATTTTTTGCAACATGTTTAATTACTTGTATCCAAAGTGTCATCTGAGTACCGCTGTATTACAACAGGATTGGGACTGTAAGAAACCCATAAATGCATACATAAGAAGGCACTTGTCTTCCAGTAGTTCAAGTCAGAGAAGGCCTTACCCAGACAGTGGCACCTTACACTTGGTAGGATTAGCAAATGTCCCCAGGCTTTGACACAGTCTCAAAACCTGTCTTCATGCCCCTGAACAAAGGTGCTATATGTGGTCTATAATACCATGAAGCTCATGATGAATTCCAGTAGTTTTTGCCTGTTGCGCTGAGGTAGGAACGTAGTGCTTAGTTCCAAAATGGTGTCTCTTCTTTGTTTTGTCTGATTGAAAACCTAAAGCACAGCATGAATATATGTAAGTATCACCATGTTAAAAGAATATCCTTTCTTTCATTATTAAAATTTTATGGTCTATACTAAATTTGCCCTCATTTACAAGACTTTTGGTTTTTTTCCTTTCTTGAAGACTCAGATGGCAATGTCTTTAGATATTATTAGAATTCACTCAATGTTAAAGCCCTTCAAGTGGTACAAAATAAGAGAGACTGAGAAGTAAGCACAGTGTATGATAAACAGCCAGCTCCTAACACCAAGGGATAAAACACACACTCAAAAGGCATCTGAACTGAAAGTGTAAGGACTTTGAAAACAAGAATTCAGATGCTATGCTCCAAGTAGGTGCTCAGCAGATGCTATCTAGTTCCACTTTTCCAACAGCAGAATAAACTAGAATTAAAATGATGGATTTGATATGTGCTTTCTTCACAGCTCTTACAGTCTACAGGAAGATACCTTTACTATAGGCTTCACTATAGACTAACTACTGTTAGTTTATTTAACACGTCAGAATTTAAAGACAAAGACTTCAAAACCCTTATCTAGTAATACTTTGCATAAATGCTGATGCTTTCAAAATTATAATGCTAAAAATCCATCTGGCATTCAGGAAGCCATGTCATTCTGATGAAAGAAAAACTCTTCATTTGCAAAATCTAGATAGGTGATTTAAAATTCAAAATGCTAGTGGTAAAGTGCAAAACTGATCCTTTATTTTAAGGAAAACCTGCATCCTCATGGTGGACACAGGAGGTCTATTAGGATGGTTCTCCTGGAGCATCAATCACTGCCAAGCCAAAATTCAGTAACTAATACTTTTGGAAGATTTAAGTAGTCCTTCAAAATTAAATTTAGCTGTTACTAAGCACAGAGCATGCTCTCAGCCTTCCAACATTGTCACTGATGTCCAATAAGGGCCTGTAGTAGAGCAGTGGAACTTCATTTGCTGTGAATAAAAATGTCTAGTCACCTAGTACTCATCTAGGTTTTCTCAGGGACAAGAAGTAGTACCCTGTTCTGCAATGTATGCTCTTTTCCTACAGCCCAGAGCCTTAAGCAAAGCAAAATGCTTAAAACCCACAATACATTTGCACAGATACATTCACAGATTTTAAACTGACACCGAACAGGTTCCATGAATTGTGAAAATTGTGCTCATGATTAAAATGAAACTTAACAGTCTCCAGCTTTGATCACCACTTACCCCAATTTCCTTAAAGACTTTCACTGCATTTTTCACATGACTGTAGGTAGCGCTCTCAGCTGCAAGAAAGAAAACCCAGACATAAACAAACTGCAATTGAATTTGGGCTACCTTGTGCTAGGAGGAACAGAATTAATCAAAACCAGTTCCAAAACCAGTTTAACATACCATATACAGCAACATTCTTCTCCGTCCTGCTTATTAAGTGCCTGTGTAACTTTTGAAGGTATTCAGACTCCGAAACAGGACCACTAAAATTGTGCACGAAGATGACAGCAGAGCTGTATGCCTCCAGTAAAGGTCCCAATAACCTCTGCAGGAAAGTGATGTACTGCTGATGCTCTTGAGACTGGCTCACCTAAGAAAGGGCAACAAGAGCTTAAGTGACAGAGACCAGTGGAAACAGGAAATGACCTGCAATACAGTACACGGCAAAACGCCAGCCAAAATAATTCTTATTACAAAAAGGAATACAGGGCCACAACACAGCACATTATGAAAGCATAGCAAAAAAGCAGTTTACCATGAGGGACAAAACAGGCGCTGCACATCACAGATCAGTGCTACTTTTTTCTCCTCCAGGATATTAATAACTATTTTCCTAAGATAAAATTAAAGATATCATACTGTTCTGCAGCCAACAGAAGGGCTGCCATACTTTCACAGAAATGGACACATTTCCAAGTGTTAACAAGATATCCTAAAGAGTATTTGTGTCAGCTCTGTGAGAAAACTGGTAATATGTCTAAAATCAACATGATCAATCTGTGAAGTGAAATTTAGGCTGAAAATAAATACCAGCCGGATGTGCCCCTTTTAGAGTGCATGCAGTAAAGAATAAAACATTTAAACATTAAGATACTCGAGCCTTTATTAGTTTTCATAACGCTAAACATTGCCCTTCCACCTCCCTAAAAGATTATTTGATGTTTCTTCAGCTGTTTTCCTCATGGGAAGGACAGAAAGATGTTTTACTGACTGTAGCAAAATACAACAGACTAACACTGTGAACCACCAAAAAAAAAAAAAAAAAAATTATCATTACCCCTCCCAAACTAGTGAAGTATTTTGTATCTCTCACAACAGGCTTCAATATTATTAGCCTTAGGTTAATATTACCTTCAGGTAGCAATCTCTCTGCTCTTCTCCAAAATCACTGTCTTCATCTTCCTCATCACTTCTCCAAGATAATGGCTCAGGGAGTTTTTTATCCCACTGCTGTTCTGTAAGACTGGGGCTAACATCCTCCTGATCATCCTGCTTAAATTTGAAAGACGAGGTGGTAAATAGGTAAAAACCCAAATCCAGGTAAACAATGGATTTATTTTATAATCTCATCTGACTTAATCAGTCCATTCATTAACCAATATTCAATGAAAGCAGGTGAGACCCAATTAAAAAGAGAGAAGAGACATTTGGTGAAAAAGACTGTTTTTCTTTAGTTTGCCTGTTGCATAGAAGTGGAAACCTTTGCAAGTGTTGCTGAATCTTCCTACCAGAGGCCATGCAGTAGCAGTTGCCAAGAAAGTGTTTTCAGCTGTGTTAGGATAGAAAGTTGAGATGCTATCTGGATGTGGATATTGCTGACCTGCATGTTACTGTTGCCTTAAAGACAGCGTAGTAAACTCAGTGTTACTACATTACAATAGCTAAAGTCTCTATTCATGCAGAATGCCACAAGTAGCTATTTGGAAGCCGTAACTTACTGCCTCTAATGATGCTGTTCTTGCATTTGTCCCCACATGAGATATTGGTCAGAATAGAATGAGCCAGTTTTAATCACAAAGGCCCCAAATTGTTTAAACCTTGATTACATTGATGAAGGTATGTCAGAAGTTCAGGTGTACAGTAACTGAGGTGCAAGAGAAATACTCCACCTCACCGACCAATGTTTGATGCAACATTCAATTTCAAAAATGCATCTTCAGAAATTAGTTTTAGAGATAATAAACACATACTTGAAAGAATAAATGAAGCCTTAGTGTCAGTCATTCGCCATTATTTGTTTTGCTCAAAGTAGTAGAACAGAAAGATTTTTCAAAGGTCACCAGGGCTAAGTCACTGAGGAAAGACCCTCATACATTTATTCCATTTAGAAATGGGAATCAGGGAAGATTAAAACCAACTGGGTAACAGACACCTTGTAGATTACTGTCATAATATTCAGGACAAAGAAAAAGGCTTCTGCAGCAAATGAAGAATGACATCCTTCCAATCTTACACTCTGATTAAATGTTTTATTTTGAATGAAGCAAAGGTCACAAAATAAGTTTAAAAAAATACCAAAGAGATCACTATGTGTTAGGAATATTTCTTAGCTTTTGAAGTAGACACTAGAATCACAGGAAAAGAATTTAAAAAAAAGTATGGGTCAATCAAGCTCAATTTAATGGGAAATTTATCAATGCGTTAATGTCAGCAGTAAACTGAAATAATTAGAAGGGACAGAAGCTAGCTACCTTTCTCAGAGAACAGGTTGTAAAAACCCCACAAACATTTCCAACCTGTCCGAAGTCATGAAACCACCATTGCTTACAGTGTTTGCACTGATTATGCGAATTCTTAACGTGCTAAAAGTAGTAAGCAGGTACAGAGGTCTTCTAAGTTTAAGAAATTTACTGACACAATATATCTCCTTTTTAAGCATTCAAATGTTGCACTTTTGTTGCACAAATATTTAAATACTGCCTAATAGCTATCTATATCACAGCTATAAACAGCAAAGTACCAGACTCAGCAGCCAGAACTTACAGAAGAACCCTCAAGGCAGGTTTCATCCTTGAGTAGACAGAAGTGCTTATCTACTGCTGTCCACACCTATTTTCCTCACCTGTCCCCAGGCATGGGACATACAGGTTTCTTCCTAATCCTCTGATTAGCATTCGTTTTGGGATTTATCTAATAATGATTACAATCTAATGCACGACAACATGTCTGTCTGTAGTTTAGATAAAAAGCAAGCAGTAGTACCTCCAAAGAAGGAGAGTGTTTAATATCCAGGTATATCAAGTAAATAGTACCTATGGTTACATATATTAAAAATGGAGGACGTATCAAAAGGTGAAGCATTAGAGTGAAGCAGTGGCCATTAACAAATACCCCAGAAGCAGCTCTAGCCTCCTTTGAAACTGGAATGGTGCAAGAAGCAAGCAGCCAAATAGGTAACTCCTTTTCCATGTGCTCTTTAAATTTTGTTTCTTGCTCCTGGGCGCCCAGGTTTGTTTACTGTGCACAAAAAAAGTTTGGGAAGCAAAGGTATGCTGAGTCATCTGCCCCCTGGTCCCCAGGTTTTCTTTACACTGTACGTCTCTGGTGGATTGCACCTCACAGCAACTCCAGTACATCCCTGAAACCACAAATTGTGCTAGCAGAGGAGGTTTACAATAATTTTGAGATCGATGCAAAGGAATCAAAGAATGACAAAAGATCTGGACTACTGACTCCTGTAGAATAGAAAGTAAACACTCATGTAGTTATGCTACAATCTGAAAGGGCTCCAATAATAAAATAAATCCCAATTTTACAAGACAGTATAAAATATGTGTCTTCTTTAGTAGGTTTAATGGTATAATGAAATTACACATAGAGTCATTCCTAGCATCACAGGATGACTATACCAAAATGTCTGACGCTTATAAATGTAGGAATGAAGTAGTATCAGTCCTGGACTTGTTGTTACAAGCTTTCAGGAACAGCATATATTTAGAACAAGACTCACAACTAAGAAGCATAAACTACCTATGGCTAAAGTCAAGTACAAGAAACAAAGCTCATTTAGTATCTCTATCACCTTACCTCAGCCACCAGAAGAATGCCATATTGTATCAGCCTTTCCACAGATTCATGGCAAACTTGATATATCACCTGGCAAGGCTGCACAACATAAGAGAAACGCACTGAAAAAAATCACATCCATTACAGCAACACCAGTTCCCAGTTCAGTAAGAATGTTTCAGATACAGCAGTCTTATTCCTTTTAAGCAAGTTATTAAACTTTTACCAGCATAATCCCAATGCACCACTCATGTTTATCCTGGCAGACAAGCAGACATTAAAAAATTACAGTGAAATAGGATATTTAAAATTTGTCCAGTTTTTTTGAAGAAATGCATTACTACACTGATAGAAAACCACATTAAATATTCTTGCCTTTTAATCACCTCTAACCAAATTTTAGTTTGTTAACAATTCTGGAATAAAATCATAAAACTAAAAACATTGAGACTCATACCAGTGATTTATTTGGAATTTAAAGGAAGGTATACTTGTAAGAAATTCCCTTATGTGTTTTGAAACTCTAAATAAAAACCCAATCTCTTTTACATTGTTCATAATCACATAGGAAATATTTTCTAAGTTAAAAAAAAAAAATCAGTTATTAACTCTGAAAGCAGAAGGCTAAGATTGCTAAAGAACCCTACCATATGAGCTACATTACTGGCCAGACAAAAATACTAAATTTGGCTCATGCTTCATTTAAAAAGGCACGAGTCAGAAATATCTGTACAAATTTAAGAACTAATTCAAGGATCTCTAGAATTCTAAGTAACTTCTACACATAAGAAAAAAGAAAATATCTAGCACTTTAAATTGCAAGTATACAGAGTGTTAAGTATACAGAGTGTCTGAAAACTGAGATAACATCAGCTCTCTTCAACGTTTTGTAACAAAACAAAAAACTAAGTCAGGCCATGTTTAAAATTGCCACTAAGTACTAGGTGTGGCACACTGTGACTAATGCACTTCTATGCAAATTAAGAATATCTTTAGAATCTGGAGCCTTACTTCCCAGCATAATTTCAATCATCTATGCAAACTCATACGAGTTGGGTACTCTCAAAGACGTGTATTTGTTTAAGTAAAAAAATATTTAAATAATTCGGGCAGAATGCAGAT
This sequence comes from Haliaeetus leucocephalus, assembly GCF_000737465.1. Classification (NCBI taxonomy): domain Eukaryota; kingdom Metazoa; phylum Chordata; class Aves; order Accipitriformes; family Accipitridae; genus Haliaeetus; species Haliaeetus leucocephalus. The sequence goes on along the minus strand of NW_010972620.1, from coordinate 5,730,940 downwards.
ATAGTTGTGATGGTCCAATGACATAAGCGACACAAAATCTGTTAGAAGGCATTAAGAAGCCCAACCTCAAATTGTGGGAAACTGACAGAGACAGAGTGAGAAGCTTTTCTTTCTCAGGAAAGGCCTAATGCCAGCAGAGCAGAAATGCTGCAGGCTCATCCCAGCATCACCCACTTTAGCACTTCCAGGAGCAGCAGGCATGTACTCAGTATGTATCCCTGAAACTGGATCAACTGATTTTGTTACACCTTGCCAAGGAAATAAAGTAGTGACAGGAGTTTGGCAAGTTAATTCACGTGTTATCTTAGGCCAGACATCTTTTGGATGAACTGTTCTCATGGAACTACTGTCGTTCAAATGTTCAGACGTTTCCTTGAAGCAAATGGGAGGAACACTATCTTCCTTTTTCAAATTATATTGAACCTATTGACACCCGTTACCATCAGACTATACATACCGTGAACATATCAAAACTGTGACACATGAAGAAAGCATCAATTAATTTCAAAGTAACATATGCAGTTACAAGCAGAACAAAAATTTAAAACGTGGACAACTAATGCAATTACTTACTTACCAAAGATACAGTAAATTCATTAGAAAGCAAGTAACACAAGCTGGCAGCTTTTCGGACCAGGTGTTCTTGACTAATCAAACTGGGAGAAGCACCACTGGTACCATTTCTGGACCTCCTACTCTGAACTGCATGAAGACTGCAGGCTAGAGCAGAAATGAACATAAGCAAAGTTTATTTTTCCAAAAAGCTTTATAGCAAAGGAAACTTTAAACTTCAGTTTTGTCTATTTCTAGGCCTAAAAGCAGTCAAACATTACACATGCAATTGAAGAATAAAGACAGAATTCACCACTATTTTGTTTGTGTTCAATTAATGTCAGATCAAAACAAAATCTCATTAAAATAGTGCTGATCAAAGCACAGGTTTTGCCATGTTGGCTCAAAATTCTCATAGTGCCTTCCCAATGGCAGTGACCAATACACAAATACTTCCACGAAAGATAAAGGACAATGAGAAAAATGGGTGGAAACATTCCACAAAAACCCCTGAGTTCACTTTAAAGTTGTTTTTGTTAGGGTAAACATGGGCTGAAGCAAGGAGGGGAGATATATATAGAAGTAAATTACATGAAAAACTGATGAGGTTTTTTGTGCAGATACTTTGACTTCATGGGTTACAAGAAAGTCTTTCCTTGGTAAACCCCAAAACATACCAATAATGGCCTCTTTAATGAATACATGAAGTACTCCATTGCTGTAGAAGTTGAGTTCAAAGACAGCAGGTATTGTTGTGCTGGGAGTGATGAAGAACTCATTGTTTCGGCTAGTGTTTGTGATATTTACACAGTTCCCCAACAAGTGGATGGCATGCATGACAACATCATCTGAGTTTCCTGAAAATCCCAAGTCAAAGTCACGGGCTAAGACCTCCTCCTTCATGGAGAAGAAATCTTCTACCAACCTGGAAAGATCAGTTCCCTAGAAATAAAAAGAGAATCACACTGTGAAACAATATTTCTGCACAGCAGTTTATCTGTAAACCACATAACCATGTATATAGCAAACACATAAACAATACACTAATTGTCAATAATCCAAAACACAACAGTCATATTAGAAAAAACTTATTTTCATGGAGATTTTGCTAAAATAGTCCACAGGTTTTGACTTACATGCAATTATATTTTAAAGCCATACAGCTATTTGGGAATGGAAGTTTTTTGTTTGCTCCTTGGTTTATTTCACAACCTGTAGAGACCTGAGGTGTTCTTCAAGAACATGTTAGAGATATCGTATTTTGATTACCTATGCTATAAAAGGAATAATCAATTATCTGGGAATATTGAAATTAACAGAACTCTTCATGTGGTTGGGGACATGAGGAAAAGCTTTTCCTCAAGCACTTTCCTTCCTTGTTTTTTGTCTAGATGGCTTCAGATCAGATTGTAAAACGCTTCTTTGATCCCACTATTGTAGGAAATTGGAAAGACTGGACAGACAGGAATGGTGATACTATCCTTGACAAGCAAGATTACATATCTGACCAATATCTTTCAATTTGTTCTTGATTTATGTGCAATAAAAGCTTCAGATAAGAGGGAGAAGGAATTTCAGAAAAAAATGCAAAACACATTTGTAGGAGAAAAAAAAAATTCTTCCAAGCCCCACGCACAAGACTTCACTTAAACATAAGTATCATTCTGCCATCATGATATAATTCTAGTACTGAGGAACAGCAAAACTAATTTGAAAATTAACAGAAGAATTTCTAGCATATTCAATGGTGAATGTGTTTTGAGATCTAAAACCCAATCTTAATACAATTAACCAAAACCATGTATTCTTTAAAAAAAGCATAACTACATTTTGAATTACAAAACTGTTTCCACATGAGTATTTATTATCATCCCATCAATAATGGCTTATCTTCAAGCATCCATTACTAACTAAAATATTAGTATTCAGACTACCTAAAATGCACGTTAATTTAAATGCATCTTTCTTCTTTTGTAAGTATCATGCAACAGTAAAATGCATGCTATTTTTTTTAATTAAAAGGCCGAAGCAATGTTTGGCTATTTGAGCAGCATGGAAGCCTTACCTGCCTGTGTCTGTACAGCAGCAAGCAAGCAACAATATGGGTAGACATCACAGCACAGGACTTGTTAGCAGCTAGAGGTAAACAAGATAAACGTGTTAAGCACCTGACAAGTTCAGAACATCATTACAAGTGAAAGAGTACCCATTATTTAAAAAAAAAAAAAAAAAAAAAAGTGATACTGGCACAGAACTGTACCTTCTGAATTAAATACAAAGTGTATTATGTGTACATAGTAACAATATTAAAAGTAATCAAATTAAAGTAACTTGAACTAAGAAGGTTTAGTAAAGCTTAAATGTTTACTAAGCTAAGTACCATTTTGTATGCATCTTTTATACCACAAATCACAGAAATCACCGATCTACTGACTGAAGCATACACCACATAACCTATAAAACCTGGCAAAACTGGTACATGCAGCTAGATGAGTTCATGTGAGTATGACCTTAAATAATGCCATTAAGACACTGCCATAACTTCTTACATGAAGTGGTAAGAAATCAGTGTATCAACATGACAAACACTTCAGAGTACAGCAAACTCAGTATACTAGTCCAAAAAGTTAACAAATACAAAGGTTAACAAAACAGAATAAAAAGCTTGTACTTAATCAGAAAGAAGAGTTTATAAAACTTTGAAGAGGAGGGAGAGAGGCAAAGGATGGAGAATTGTCAAGACAGCATTTGAAGCCATGAAATGATCACCTGAATGGAGGGAATTGGGAAGCATGACATTACCAAAAGAGCAAGGTAGTTCATGCAATCAGCAAAACAAAACAGGTAGCAGACAGTGATACTGTAACACTTACTGAACAAAATATGCTCAGCCAAGTTGGCTATCAGCTCTCTTCTGAAGGGTTCACTGGTGATATCCCTGGAGTTGGGCAGTGAGGCCTCTGTACCTTCATCCACAGTATCATTAGGTCTGAATACAGAATAAAAATTCACACTATGACATTTAGATTTTGATCAAACTGTAAAGTAACCTAGACTGTTTGTTTGGTTTTTTTTTTTAATATACACTAACTGAACTACAGCACAAAAAACCACTATGCAGTCTGGTAAAGGCACAAAAATGTTATGTGTAACAAGCTCCACAAAAATTCTAGTATCTACCACCTCTTCCAGATTATTTCTTCACACTAAACAACAATCCAAGATAAGACTACCAAAAGAAAAATTGCAAGCTTGTCCTATAGCTATTCGTGACTTTGCCATTACATCATTTGCACCCCACAGCTCTTCTCCTTCAATGAATATGGACAACAGTAGATTAAGCAAACCTGCCTAAAAGCCAGCTTCCAGCCCAGCCTCTCTACAAACTAGAAATGGTCTTTTGAATGGACCTACAACTTTCTAAAGATAAATTACTGACTTTGTCTCTACTAGGAGCACACAGGTTTGTACAAGTCCAGCAAAGACCTCAGCTACAATGTGTATCTGTATAACAAATGCGGATCTAGCCCTTGAGCCCAGTTTTGCAGTTCTGAGTGACAGTCACCTCCCTGAGCAAGAGGTACTCACTCCCAAGTCCTGTTTGCTTTGGAATTGTACCAAAACCCACCTGAAATGTTTGTGAGGTTTAAAAACAAATCCTACATTTTTGATTGTGTTATTTTTTCCCCCTAAGTTATTCCATAAAATTTAAAATTAAACCAAGAGAAGTCTCTAAAATTTAAAAAAGAAAAACAAAGCCTCCTCGAGCTTATTTAAATAGAGCTCCCCAGAAAGAATGCAACTCTCATAATAAATTGCACAGTTACAATTGTCTTAAGTTTTTAGTTTTTCTATACATAATTAGATTACCCTTGGAGAGTTCAAGTACTACTTGGAATGTAACACAGAAGAGTAAAAAGACAAACAAATAAACAAACAAACAAACCCCAACCTGTCCTCCCTCTCCCCAACACCCAAAAAATCTCTACCTCGACGGAAGTATAGCTGGTAGCAAAGCTTGTTCCAAAGAAAGAGGAGCAGGCACAGGTTTTTGGCTTTGGCTGTTTACATATTCCTGTTAAGAGAAGACTTGTTATTTTTTGTACTTTTTCCACCTAATACTATTATTATACGAAAAAGGCAATTATTCAAAAACACAACTGTGATTAAAAATAGCTCACACTAAAAGAGCAGTAATAAGGTCACAGAAATTAAACGTTTTCAACCATTTATTTGCTTTTGATGTTATTTTATGAAAAGGCAGACTTTCCACAGCAAGGAATCCGTACTTCATGAAATACATTGCAACAAAAACAATAGATAACCCCTGACAGCACCCTGCTGGGAACAACTCCTTTGAGACTACCTTCTCCATGATTAAATTAATGAGAACTGCCTTCATCAACATGAGTGAAAGCAAAGTCTAATACCCATTCAGAACCAACATCGAGACTGTAATTATTGCTTGCGGCTGCTTTCCTCAAACACCAGGATAGGGAACTTCTCCACAGGTAAACACCAGTTGCAAGACCCCTCACAGTGCCACAAACTAAAGCACCCAGGAAGCAGGCAGGGTACTGCATGCTTGGTGTTCTTGAATCCCAAATTTCTCAAAAGCCAAAACACCTCTCCTTACAGGTTAGCATTTACATTATTCTGTTTTCAGGACACTGTGTTCTTTCAGTTTCTATACAGACTGATGTGGGAAACTAAAGAGCCACTTAACCTGCTGGTCAGGAAAACAGTTCCCTCCCAGGAAAGCTGCTCAAAAGACTTTCCCAGCCAGCTCACCCTCCTCTGCTTCTAAGCCTGTGCTCACAGAACTGCAGATGCCCAAAATTAACCCCCAAAGCTCATCTCCTTTCAAAAAACCTGCAGTGACATAACTACATCAATTTAAAAATACAGTTACACTTCTGCAAATCTTGGTTAAGGCATACTTAAACAATTTGTCATTTATTACCTTTCTGGAGTACAAAAATGAAGACTTATACAAATAAGACCTGACAGAGGTTGCTAGGAAGGTATAGAGTGATTAGCATTTCACTAGATTAAGAGGGCAGATAACCTTCTTTTCCTTATACTGATCCAAGAACAACTGTTAACTCCCTACCAAGAATAGCCCACGCCTTCTCCTTTGGAAGTGAATTAATATCTTTCCCTACTATGCTAATTACAATGTGGTGCAGACGGTCACAGTAATTTCATGTTGCGGTAATTGAACCCTCCAAAGCTCTCCAACCTACTGCTTTTCTGAGAGAAGTAGGGCAGAAAGAAGAACACCTAATTAATTTGAATAATGTTCCAGTAGGTTGTTGTTACAGTAGTTAATCTTATTAAAGTCACACTAAAAAATAAGGTATACTGTAGCAGAACACAGATTAGTGAAATGCAGATAAGTATAGTACTAGCAGATTCTGCAAAGAGATCAGAGAAAATTTAAAAAGTGAAGGCAGATACGACTGCACCACCCCATTCCCTGAGAAACTACACAACAGCATTTGGCGAACTACTGTTGGTAACAGTTGTAAACTAATAACAAACTGTGACTTTCAAAGACTATGCAGAATATTATGATACATTATCCATGATAATTTTATAGCTACTAATTTGCTTAGCACTTTTAAAAATGCAGTGAGATAAATGCCCTTCCTCAACAATAGTGTAAGCCATTAAATTACTTAAACTGGAGAACTGTATTCAGTTTCCTTCAACTCCAAATGTCTCTACAACATCAAGAATTACTATATGGTACAAGGATAACTTTAAAGATTGTTTGTTAACACAAAACAAACAAACCAAGAACCCCAGTAAGAATACTTACGCCATTTCAAAACTAACATAACCCTTTATATCAACTCTGAGACTATTTCAGCTTAACACAAATGTGTCCAAAGATTCATGCATTCAGCAAAACAGGGATACTTTTGTACCGCTGGAATCGACTTCAGCGAATAATGCTAGTGATGATAACCCACAAATAGAAAAATCAAAATAAATGTGTCCCACTATTGAAACACCAAGAATGTCAAACATTCAAAAGGATCTTCAAAATATCAAACTTACTTTTAAGGAAAACGGTTGTGCAAAATCTACCCTGACACATCCGTAATTCTTCCGCAGCATTCTGAAGACTCCTCTAGCTATACTCCAAAGACTTTCATTCTTCTTAGGCTTGCCCTGGAAAACATAGGTGGTTGGTTTGGGTTTTTTCCAATTTGCAATTAAAAGGTTATGTTTAAAATTAAAATGCATGCAACAGCAGACAAAACAAGGCCGAATCTTTTGACACACCTTATAACTTCCAAGTAAATCTAGGGAACTATTGTTTTCCATAGAAATCCACTTGAACATATTATTTGTTATGTCATGAATTTGCATTTAGAAGTATGTCACCCATACCTCAGCACTCCCTATCAGAGAGGTTTTGTGATTCATGGCTGTACGCTCTTCAGCACTAACACCAAGTACATGTGACAGAGGATACTACTAGCACATTGTTTAACTATGTAACACATTTTCCTGCACATAAACAGAAAGTCCCCTAGGCAAAACAAGTTGTTCAATTGCTCTTACCAGCTGTTCACTGTTGTAGTGACCTTCAATTATGCGATCATAGGAGATTCCCACAGGTATAATTAGGACGTCAGGAGTTGCATTTGAGAAGAGAGCATCCACCACCACAGATAAAAGACCTGCTCTAGCTCCAGATGTCTTTCCACTTCGAGACCGTGTGCCTTCCAAGAATATTTCTAAAAACTGCTGCTGTCTCAACAATTCTTCTATGTGCTGAATAAAAAAAGATTGGAGAAGAGGAAAAAATAAATATCTAATTATATCGGCAAATTCACATTTGAAATATATTGTCAGCAACCATTTCCTTTTAAAAACATTGGAAGATCATGAGTTGGCATGAATACTTGTGAAAAAAATAAAGGCAATAATTAACAAGTAGTATAATGCCATTTGTTCAAGAACTACATCTCTAGCAACAGTTGATCTAGCCGATCTGCATACATCTCTCCTTCTGGTTCCTCAGTACATTCCATCTTCCAAGATGCAAAACCAGCTATTATACTGAATAGCACAAAGGATTACATCAACCCATCATAAACAGAGACTTCCATTAAGTTAACAGAATCAGTGTAGATATGCTTCAGAACAAAAGAAATCAGAGAAACAAGGCTTAAGTTTAACATTATTTCAGAGAGTATTAATTAATTCCACTTTCTTTAATAAGGAGTACGCAAGGTGAAAATCTGCTCATCCTCAAAGGTGCTGGGCATTCAATTCTCTTTTATTCTACACATTCAAGACTTCATACAAAAATGTATCCTTTTTTTGCAGCATGAAGCCTAAGACAAATTCAAAGCAGTAAAAAACATCCCCAGACAGATGGCACTCTCCCTTCCATTTGCCACCTGACTGAAATGCTACCTACAGAAACAAAGACAAGAAATACATACCACATAGAGCAAAGCTCTGTAGAGGAAGTCCTTACGACCATCAGGACTCTGATCTAACTTTCGACGAATGAAAAATCCTCCTAGCTTGCGGATCAACGTGCTATGTAATAAAGAAGAATTGTACTCATTGACTTTAGCTTGCAGGAAACTATCACACGTCCAGTATGAAATTCCCAGCATGCAACAGGAACTGAAATTACTGAAATTCTCAAAGACTAAAATGTGTTACACTATTTGCACATGATGGGACCACACAAATATTACTCTATTTAACTTAAGAAACAGGCTTCTCTACACTGTCTTGCTTCATTTCACTCCCTTGACAGACCACTTACCCTCTGCAGTGACCCTGACTGGGAGACTATTGTACACTGAGATCTTGGTGACCCACCTAACAGTTAACCTGAGCTGGCCCAACTCTGTGCTGTGCTGCATGCACATACAGCATGGCCTTCGTACCCATGTTGTACTGCACATACCCCTTGGCTGCAGGATCAGCTCAGCCAGCTAATTTTAACAGAGGAGCCTGCAGGCAGCTCCCACTTGGCACCAGCAATTACGCCGCCTGCGCGGCCTTGCCTTTATCTAACAGTGCAGTAAGAAGTTCTCATGAGAACATCCTTTCTGCCTGACAGAAGAAATGACGAATACAGTTGTTTTTGTGTAAGAAAATCCTATACTAGCTCAAACAACCAAAATGGGGTAACCCTTTCTGCAGACACGGTCTGCACGGCATGCTGTGTGTGGATCGGAGGCTCGCTGGATAAAAGACCTTAGGTTCTTCAGCCACTTCTTCAGAAATGTAATTTAAACAGAGACCAAATTGGAGTACTTTCCCACAAAGTATTATTCACTCAGTATTGTTGTTGCCCATTAGCCAGCTCATTAAACTTAATGAAGAAGAGTTGTCCATTCACAACACTTTTTCACATACTCATCTTTCCTTAGTCACCCACCCACTTTGAGACTCCTAGAAGAAAGGAATACCCTTCCTTAGGTTAAGGAAGGATGTAACCCTACTTAGGTTATGACACAGTTTCTCAGAAGGATTTTGTTATGCTCTCTCTCTCTGAGCATGTAATAAGAACCAAAGATGTTCTATATGATGGCCCATTAATACTCAGACTGTCTTACACTTGGACATAACATATACTGCACAATAGGTCACCTGAAGAACCCCTACCTCAGCCTTTTTCAAATAAGAAGACGTTATTACCTGAAGATGGGTATGTTGAGATTGTTCCCTGCAGCAATGTAGGGTGCTTTGATGTTATGGCAGAAGAGAATGAATGTAAGGAGCAGGTAGTCAATGTGGGATTTGTGAACAGGCAAGAAGATAAGAGGCAAATTCATCTACGATGGCGAGAGTAGGAAAAAAGAGTTGGTAAGAAATGTGGAATATTACTCCTTTTCTAAAATCCATTATTGAGATTGCTAGCATCATATAATCAGAACTGATGGTAATTTCCAGTTACCATCATTCACTTTGTTTACTTCTGGTTTTCATTCATCTGTGACAACAAGAACATTTTAGTCAACTGTACTTAATTTTCATGGACTGTAGTTTTTAGTTGTATGCATTACATCAACAATGATTAATATACCCAGTTTCTTCCGACTCTCAGTATTGAGACAACAATCAAACAATTAAAGGGATGTGGCCAAATCATCAGTGTCACCAAAGAACTGCTATTTCTATTAGATATCAGCAAGGATCTACGAATACTGGGGTTCCCAAACACTGTAATCGAAAGATAACAGAAAATATTAGGAACCTTTTTTGTTTGTTTGTTTCAGTTATCTATCCATCTTTCTAAGGTAAACCCTGCAAAAAGAATCAATTCCTTTGAGTGTGGAAAAAAAAAAGGTAGAATTTAGGACTTATTTTGATCAATTTCAATAAATATCAAAGGACTGGGAACAGACTGCTGGTAAGGAACAGGAAAAGTTTATTTCTTAAAGACTTTTATTCCAAATTAAGGTAAGACTGAAAAATCCTAAATAGACCTATTAATTTATTACCGTCTGCCTCAGCACAAAAAAAGAAATAATACTGGATGCAGGTTATCTGAGATAATCATTCAGCCTGATAGTTAAAATTTGATCCTGAACAAAGGTAAAACCAGAGTGCACATAGTATTTTAGGTTACACAACTCAGAGAGCATTACATTTAATTAAAACACTATTTCACAGATATGAGGCAGTTCTATCTACAATCTAATATCGTAAAGACTTAGCAGAGCTCTCCTAAAAAGTGCTGTAAACATTAATAGAAACTACTTCAGAAATGTACCTTACTAGATCCTTTCCCACCCTCCCTTACCTCTGTTGCTGCTTTGACCATTTCTATTTGACCTCTGTGGATCTGAATATTCCAGAAAAAGCTGTTAAACAACTTCAGTAACACCCAGCCAGTCAACCTGAAGGAAGAACAAACACAACTCAAAAAGCTTCATTCATTTCTGACTCCATTTTATATTTCTTCTATATTCTTTTTTATATTTCTTCTATTTCTTTGCCCTTTGAATAAGGGCAAAGCCATAAAACCTAATTACTTCATATTCAAACAAAATTACTATAAAATCCAACTGCTTAACAGGTTTTTGCCTATCAGCTAAGCCATGGTTAATAACCACATTTCAGCTTCCTGCAGTTATGACACAAAACTTGTGTCAACCTCATTGAAAGCTGTTCAAAGGGCAGAGACCACTTTACATAGGGGGCAAGTTAATGGAGGTGCTATGATCAATTTATGATAATAACTAAGCTAGTTAGGTGACATGTTAGGTGACAGCACATATCTGGTCTTGTGGGAGAACTTAATACAGTTACAAAAAATATAGGCTTTGCACCACAAAAGTTGGTGAAGGGGACTAGGAACATGGCAGAGACAAATTAATCCTTAGTAGCAAAGGTAGACATCACAGTAGAAGATTTTATCTCAGGTAAGATTTTATCTCAGGTAAGATTTTATCTAAGGTACTTATAGCTGCAGGTTATGATATTCAATGGGCCACTGCAAAAAAGATCTTTCATCACAGTCTAAGATGCTGCAGCTAGCTGCTCTCACCCACATCAGCCTAAAACAGATACTAATAGAGATACTAATACTGGTCTAAGCATTAGCACCAAAACTAGTTTCAGAAGGAAAAAAAAAAAACCGTGTATTTAATCTTATCACAAGATTTATCCCTTGAAAAGGCAGCGGGTTTCTGTTGCATCTGAAAATGAAGAATAACTACCATTTCATTAGTTAACATTAGAAAAGGGATTATTATGAATAATGCATTATTTTTTTAGAATAATTATTATTTATGAATAATGTGTTACAAGCTCTGCTGGTATAATACAGAGAGAGCTTGGCCGTCCTTCTACCCATTGACAATACTGACGAGTCATTTCTCTTACCTGATTAAAGCAGGTGACACATTTGCTACCATTTCCTGGAGAATTTTCCTAGCTTTTTTCTTCACTTTGTTGATAGCTTTAGGATCCGTTTGAGCAAAACTACCCGGAGCACTTGGTTCAGAAGCTTCATCTACAATGGCCTTCTGGACTCTTAGCGTTAAAAAGTAAAACTTATGAGACAGTCCCACAACAGAAGAGTTCAAGACACAGACAATAACTGCTGGGAATGAGCTATATATTACTACAGGAGTAACTGGCGGGCATAAAAGAATATGCACACTAAAGTATTGTGTACTCCAAATGCATTAAATTTAGTTCAGTAGTTTTCTAAGTTCTGATTAAATAGGTGGATGATGGATGAATGTGCTCAACTTTGACCATATAAAATAGTATGTACGTAGATCAGAGGCACGGATATCAAGTGATTGCCAATTTTCAGAAATGGTTAATAAGGTTAAAAATACAGAAAGAACAGCCGAAATCTCCTCTTTGTTAATATTTTCTTTTTCCTGCCATAGCAATTTCACTTACCTCACTAGACAGATTTATGCAGCAGCTATTTTGCACTTCTACAGTATCTTCCCCCTTGAATTCTCAGTTTTACTAAGTGTAACTAAGTTTTATAAGGGCTATTTTCCCCATTTAAAACATACCTAAGAGAGATTAAGTGGTTTAACACACCATAACTGTGGCGCAATGTGGTCTGCTTTACTTTTCAAAAGCAACACTATCATCTCCAGATGGGACTCGAACATTAAAAATTCAGGAAAGTTAGGAATGTTAATGTAGGCAGTGTGTGCCCTCTGACAAAAGTAGACTCAAGCAGTGGGCACGTGGTGGAATTTTTCTGTGTCCAGGGAAAACTGATACCTTAATAGCTAATCAGGGACTCAATGGGCCATTGAAAATGTGGTATATGAAATGGAAAACACGCTCCACAAAGTAAAGGGTGGGTATTTCATTCTATAGCCTCTTTCCAGTTTTGCCTCGCAATCTTGGTGTACACTCAGGTGTACACTCTGAAATGCTGCTTTCCTATTATTTCTGAAACACTGACAACTTCTGATGACTGCAGTATGATTTCAGTGGTAGTGATTTACATGAATTAGATAAACAAATGTTTGAAGAGTTCCCATGTAGCAATTTATTTTTCTGTGTACTGTCTGCTGTCCACCACTATGCATCATTCATCTGGTGATTTATAATTATTAATCTCCCCTCTTTTACTATTCAAACAGAAATTGCAAGCTACAGTCCTGAAAGGCTGTGCTGAAGATACTGTATCTTCTAATATTTTAAATAGTCTGATTGTCATAACCTGACACTTCTAAATTCTGAAGTTGTATTATAATGTATCAGCCATTCAAAAAAATCATTTATTTTGCATTATCTTACCTGCTGTTATTCAGCACATTTTCTGTCAGATTCTTGGCAAACATACCCTTATGAACATCCCTCTCTTGCACAAAAAGGACATAACAAAAGCGTCTTGCAAGCCACCCTCTGTACCTACAAAAATATGAAGGGTATTTGAGAGTGACCCTCAAAATATTTCACTGCCAAAAAAAGAAATATTAAAACCACCTAAAAATACAATTAAGAAGCAAAGGTAAGTACAATTTTATGAAGGGCTGCCTAAAAGCTTCTGTATCTTCTAGTAAACTGCCAATATGTTAATGTTATGGATGAAATAACTGATGCGTAGCACAAAATACCTGAGACAACTGAGGTCTACGTTACTTCAATTCAGGGTGATACTGGCCTTAAAACATCCACAGTCTCAGAGGAAAGTAGCTACACACCAGCATACGCATTTTGTCTGTCCGCTGGAACCGTCTCACCAGCTCAGCGAGGACAAAAGAAGAGCTAGTGCCGATTTCCGATTCAGTGACTTTACAGTGAGGAATGTAAATGCCCAACTAAGAGGTTTGTCAACTGCTTCAAGAAACATCGAGTCCTCTTGGGAAAGTTGCTTACATTGTACGCAGAGAGTAAACTCTCACAAACACTTCTGAAAATATGTTCGCATTAGCCACCAACACTAAAAACAATTTTTTTGTAATCTTTTCTTCCTTGCTAGTGTTTTTAAACACCCAGCCCTACGTGCTTCCTATGTACCTTCTCCTTGCAAAGTTTTAACAGGAGTAGAACCACTAAATAATCAGTAAATCTCTCTATGCATTCAAGTGTTTAAGTAAGGCAACTTAGCTTATGCAGCCAGTCCCTTCCTTTTAAATTAACCCTGTCCTCCACTCTCCAGATCATATAAGCAGCAATCACCTGAGAAAATGTTACTTTGAACAGTTTTCCTAACATCACAGAAGATGCATGTGACACATGAAGGGCTAAAATCCAGTCCCCAGCAGTGAATATTTACTATTTTCTCTCCTCACCACCCTCACTCACCAGGCCAGGACTGGACAAGCCACCACTCATGCAGGACTCCTGAACAGCAGAGCTGATGTGATGGGACAGAATTAACAGTTGGAAGAAGAAATTAAATTCTGGCCATTCCTAAGACTAGAGCAGTCAGTATTATGCAAAAACCCTGTCCTGAGGACTGCTGGCGCAATGCATCACTGATGCTGTAGTGAGAGTCCCAGACAGAACCGTGGGTGGCAATGCTCATGCTGCTTTCCATGCTGGAGTGCCGCTAAGGTCTCACTCCTTGTCGTCACCCGAGTTACTGATCTTGGCTGTTAAACCTCCCTACCACATTTCAGTAAATTTATACATGTGTTAAAACCAGCTAGGAAAGATGAGAAGGAACTTTTACACTACAAAAGGCCAAACCACCTGAGTGCACAGGCCACTCGCACTGTTAATTGAGTGCACACGCACAAGCCATCGGCACTGTCTGACACATAAAGGTTATACAAGTGTTCAGACCATCTCGAAGGACAAAGAATTTTGCTATTCACGCTGTCAGGGAAGTAGACTGGTGACTCTGTTTTAATTGCTTTTCCATTTTTCCCTTCTCATTGGAGTTTGAAAGCCTTACTGATTTTTCTAAAAAGCAAAGCTAAGGATATCCTTCTTTCTGACAACAATTTTGGTAACTATGAACATATCATCACAACAGCACGCAGCTATTGCAGGGATCTGTCAAGGTATAAAGGCTTCTACGTTCATTTTACAGCTTAGATATGACATAGTATAACTAGAAAAATCTGTTTTCTAATCGTGTAGCAATGATAGCAGACAAAAACCCCACAGAATAGACCCAGTCAAGATATATTATAAAACTGACATATTCACACCTCAGAAAAAGGCTGTAGTAATGTCTCGATACAGGTACAGTATGCTAGCAGTTAAAGAGAATCCCTCTTGCTTTCTAAGGCCAAGAAACTGTGACTATGTAACCCCATGAGACCTCAGAACTTCATTAAAATTCTCAATTTTCAGACTATAATGACATTCTGAGCTAAAGGCATTTTATTTCAGAATAATTCATTAACCCATTTTTTGTTGCCCTTATATTTCTAATTTAAGTAATTCTGACCATCCAAAACCATTCAAGCATTAGACTTCTGAAACTAATTTTAAAAAAAATGTTAAAATTAAACACTATTTCTGTTCTTTTTCTGTATTCTAAACTACAAGCTCAACTTTTAAAAAGACATAATTAATTCAAATTGAAGAAAGAACAGCCTTGAACATTAGCTTCCTCCCTCTCAAGCACAGCACAATGCTGCCTTTCTTCCACTCAGACACTTTGGCTCATTTCTTTCAGGCTGCTGGCCTCTCTTTGTTTGCTCTGACTCTACGACAAACACTGCAGGACCTGCTTATGCTAATGATTACCGTAAAAAACTTAGCAAGCATTATTAACTTTCCAAAGAACAGAATAAAGATTTTTGTGTACTTCCAGTATCTTCATCCCAGAACACAAGATATCTTTCCAAAAATGCTAAGATACACCATCATTTTTAGGTCATATACACCATCCTTCAGGAGCTGCACTCTGCCACTGAGGCAGAGGAGAGACAGTCTCAGAAGACATGTTCAGATTTAATTGTCATTAGTGATAACAGTCAACACCCAAATTGTGAGCCAGATCTGCTCAGTAAATTAAAATGCAGCCTGAAGTCATTCTTGAACATGGGAATAAAACAGCTCCTCTCAGCATTATGCTACGGATGCTGCCATTTGCACTAGTGGAGAAAGGATTTAAACACGCTCTGGTTTTTGTGAAACAGGTTTGACCCTTACATTCCTTGTCTATAACCCCAGAGGACTTTGCCCAGCTCCCAAATACACACAGCCGGATTTAAAAAGCACATTAACTTTCCTGAAGTCAGCACCAATTCCTGCATTTTAGGATAGCAATATATATTCACTCAGTCCGGACTATCCTAGAGATTTCCCTGTGTAAGATCAGAACACACTGAATTTTAAAAGCAGAATAAAGACTTGCTACATTACCTCGTATGTGTTTCATTGATATATATGACATTACGTAGACCCAAAGAAGGAATACTAGCGTTGAAGAAGTTATCCTGTAAGACCAAGAAAAAAAAGGTTGGCGGACTACTTCGTTACATAGGAATAGTTGTGTCTTTACATTCATCATAACATTTAAGATAATGCAATATTTTTCACCTCTGTTATAAACAAAACCCAAAGCAGAGAAATGCTGAACTTGCTTATAAAGTACACACAAACTGTTCTGAAATGTACATGAAATTCAGAAGTACTATTCCTAACTCAAATACTTTCAAAGTATTCTCTAGGCTTTACTGCATACAGAAATGGTTGTATTGGTTGTATTCTTCAAGCCAGAATATTTTATCGCATTCTGATGTAATATAAACCAGGACTTGTCATAATACAGAACTCATATTTGAGACAGAACTTTATTAAGCCACATTCAGCGTTAGTATAACCATGAGCCTTTTGACACTCAGTCTGTGACAACCAGTTTGCCAGCAGATCAGGCATCACATAACGGCAGCCCAAGGGTCAGGATATCCATCCATGGTTAGGTGGCAAATCTCCACATTCCTGCTCTGCCTGAACAACAAACTCAATCCAGCTTTCTACATCCCTGATACAGACTCTACATGCCAGGCTATTAACTGTTCTGGGATGAGTTTGGGAGCAGTTCCACTTTGGATAAGAAAAAATATTCCTTGCCAGGAAGACCTAAACTTTGATATTACGTATTCCAAGTAAGTACCTTGACCGAGAGGCTAGTTTCTTTCTGCCCAAATAATACTTAATTATAAAACTGGTAGCATGCCAACAGTGAATTACAGCTAAAACCACTGGGACTGTGCATGTCAAGGAAGACAAAACATGACAGTGGAGGAGAAAGATGGTTACCAGCAACAGCTTAGCTGCAGAACAGCCTCGCTACCAATTTTGCAATGGGAATCAGGCAAGAGTCTCATTTGTTTGTATTTTGTTTAGGACATATCATTTGCCACAAATTAAAATATGTAAGTGTCCTATGTCACTTGCAAATCAGGTAGAAATTACGTGCTACAGTGGGAGCACACAGTCTTTTGCCCCATGTTAAAGCATAACTGCGTAGTACATACAATCAACAAATTGTTGCTCTAGGCTTTTAAGAGGAAACTTCAAGGTAATACTAATTTCTTTGACTGTTCACTGGTAATTTTTTGTGGATCTTAAAGCTAGATGAAACGTTCTGGTGAAGAGAAGTGAAATGACTTACTCTTGGTCTCCCCAAAAATCAGCAACAAATTTAAGTATCACTGAATGCCCAAGTCCACTCCAGTGCTTTAATCATTAGATTATAACCTCGCTCTGTGAAATTCATCCTCCAGCTGTAATGTCACACTTCAGCTTTTCCTTATTTAACTCTTCCCCCATCCTGTGTCAGGCAAAGGATGTGGTTCTATGAGACAAGTGAGCTGATACAGCATCTCCCTGCTGCTGCGCGGAAGAAGCCCAGCTCCTGCTACCACATCCTACCCTTTCCCACTGAACGCTATCCCTCACCTCTTAACTTACACCATCTCTAGTGTTCATCACACCCCTTAACGAGCCAACTTCATTCAGGCATGGCAGAAAACTAATACAGCCAGAGTAAATGAATAAATAAAGCAGGTAATTTTCTGCATGGTTAGTGAACTTGATCAGCCCCCAGGAGAGCAAGAAGGAAAACTATAGGGAGAAGCAAGACTGCCCACTCTTGAGCATCGGCAAGCTGTTAGTTTGGCCAACACACTTAAGGAAATGTGTCTCACTCATCCATCCCTTTTCCTTAAGAGAAT
Source organism: Haliaeetus leucocephalus (assembly GCF_000737465.1). Lineage (NCBI taxonomy): Eukaryota > Metazoa > Chordata > Aves > Accipitriformes > Accipitridae > Haliaeetus > Haliaeetus leucocephalus. The sequence goes on along the minus strand of NW_010972620.1, from coordinate 5,713,271 downwards.
TAACGAACAGGCTGCTCAAAAAAAAAAGAAATATCTGGAGTCCAATGAGAGGATCTGCTTTGTTATTGTCTGCTGCAAGGATGGTATTTTCTCCTTGTGGCAGAAGACAATAAAGGGCTTAATCAGGTCATGCCCCTTTCCTGAGTGGGATCTCAGGATAGGCAATTAGTTTCTTATTAAATGGACAAAATACAGAACAAGATTTTTATTTTTAAAGCATAATTCTCAACTTGAGAGGAAGAGCCTAATTACTAACAGACTAATTACTAAATGTATAAAGCCCTAAGTTGAGGATTCCTACACACCTTTTTACAAGTCAAAACACTTAAGTGTCTGTTAGAAGTAGTCTTAGTTTATCTAATTGCTTGTCTTGTTGCCCATATCATATGTAGCCTTCACAGAACATTTGGATTTCTATCCCACATTTGTATGTCATTGCTGCAATTTTCTATTCTGGCATAGGAATAGAGTGAAATAACAACTTTTCCTTGGTCAAAGAAACAAGCAAATTTTCACTCTAGTCCAGCCAATCATTGAGCTCAGTGCAGGTGTAACTGAGTGCGATTTAAAGCCCAGGGTGTACACGTAGTCAAATTACATGATGAACTGGTTGTAAACTATATTATGCCATTTATCAGCATTTTGCATCTTCAGTTTATGGAAAACCTGCCCAAAGCAGTTCAATAAAGTTCACATTTAAAATCAGCTTGCGCAACCTCTCTAGAGCCACTATGTTGACGCTGCTCCCAGCAGACAAATATCCCCACTATCATAACTGGCACTCCTTGTTTCCAGGCTGGGCAGAGTAGCCAGGAATCAGCCAGGTGTAGAAAACCACCATGTCTTCTCAAGCACAGGATTAATCTCTTCAAGTTTGAAGGGAACATATTGCTTACTTTCAAAACTATACTTATTCTGTGGATAGAGAATTAAGCATCTCAAAAGTAAGCCTTAACATAAGCACCTAAAAGTATGCCTTTCATATGCACCAAATTCCCATTATTAATCTACCAGAACAGGTAATTTTTTTCCATACAATTTCCTAGTGCTAATTCTGAAGAGCTGTTAAGTTTTCTGCAAGGAGTAAGTCCGCACTGAAAAGTGGAAGACAAAGCATCACAACAGGTCTGTGTCATCCATTAATTCCATGACAAAGAAAATATAACCATAAACAAAGTGAAAAACTATATTTCTTTATGAAGGAAGAACATTGTGACCTTAATTCTGAAAGTAACAAAACTACTGAAACTTCATTACGCTGCAACTACAAGTTATTGTCAAACATAATCCAGTCCGTAATCTTCTTACCCGGCTCTGGGGAGTGCATACATAGCAACACCGTCCCACAAACGGCCTTTTTCTGCTCAACAGAGTCTCTTTCCATTTTAAAGTGGCGGATCGGAAGAGAGTGGGCCTAGAGTTACACTCTCCCTGCAGAACAAAAGACCACTCTGTAAGTATCCAGAAATATACGTTTTACTAGGTATGTGAAAATTTTGAGTAAGAGGATTTGCCAGACACAACAACAACAACAAAAAACAAAAAAAAATTACCACCCAAAATTACATAAAACTAACAGAATTTTTTCCAAGATTTTTCTAAAATAAATTACATTATCTCCAGACGATGCCATTTTTAAAAATAAAAGCAAAATCACACTGTTGTACTTACGTATCTTAAGCACTGCAGCATTTGCTGACACACAAAATTTTAAAATAATAACTCTAATAAGAAACAGCAAGGAAACTGACAGCCGAGAGAAGTGGAAGAAATTAACAGTAAATTACTCTCTTAGTAATGTAGGGGCGCTTAGGTGTAATTAGGTGTAATATCAGCAATGTATATTAAGCTTTAACTGGACATCACCCTGTAAAATCGCAAGAAGACTGAATATACACAAAATATTAACTCCATTGACTCTGTACACCCTTTTTCAGCAGTTTCATGCAAAGTGATATGAAAAAAGAACCACTGTGCCTTCTCCAATGTTACGCTGTCTTTCTGAAGATTATAGAACCAAAAAAATCAGAGTAATTGTATTCACAGAACACATTCTCTTATGTTAGGATGTAATGAAAATATACTTAACTATAATTTTTACAAAGACATTGACTGTTCCCAATAAAGTCTACTGAATTATTGCTTGCCTGAGAATGAACACTGGATTGCCATTTTCTGAACCATATATTCTAAGTTTTTAATAAAAGGGAAGTTACAGAAACAAACCAAAACATTGTTTAAAATAGCACTTTTAAGTGGAAGAGAAGCAGGGTAGAACCAATACCTTAAACGAGCATAAGGTTTGGGAAACACAAATACAGAACATCACATACTCAGCTAGAAAGCCAGCCCAGCGAGAAACAACCCGAAAGTCAAAAGCAACACTCAAGATGCCTAAAAACTAAAACGTGCGTATATCACATTTGGCAAGCGGTATAAATTGGCAACTATTCCAAGGCTACGTCTTCCATCTGAAATAAACAAGCATCAAGATGCTAAGCCTGGCCCAATCGCTTCTCTATCACCTTCTGTAATGCTAAGTCTAAAATTAACCAACTTTGTAACAATACTGTCCTCCTTCTGCTTGCCTCCAAGCCCTGACTGAACTCACCACCACTTTCTTACAAAACCTCCTTCCCATCTCTTTTGTCTCACCTGCCTCTATCCCACTGCCTCACAGATCTTTTGGTTACTGCTAGTTGCTGTCCAATGTAACTTACATCTAGCTAGACAGAAAACCCAGCTGCCAGAATGTGTGTCCCTTCCCTCAACGCTGACCATGTCTCCAACTCTTCTTCTGTATCAAGTTCAAACTCCTCCTCCAGACCCGTGTCTAATTCTTCCTGACCTATGCTTCTAAACCAACTGCTATCAGCCCAGTCCCCATGTGGCTCTTTTTGTTCCACCCAGACCTCTCTGCTCACTGCCCCCTTTGCCTCCTCCAAATCCCAAGCCTCATTCAACAGAGGACACAGACTTTTAATAGGCTCCTTATTTATATCCACCAAATTTTCTCTGCGTCCTGTATCGCATGAAAAGCCCCAGCTACAATGGCTACATGACCGTGCACCTTTAGCTTCAGGCTCCTTTTCACTTGTGCATTTCAAACTACATCCTCCAGAACAGCAATGAGGTTTCTGTTTGACTTTCTGTTTGACCTCAGCCTACTCCAGAATGGGATTCTGCACATTTACTGCTATATAAAATGATTAGTAACATCACATCAGAAGACTGTAAGACTATCAATAGGGTTTGATAGGGTTTTTCTTTTCTAGCATCATTAGTCTTTGGCACAACACTGAACTGTTGGTTCCTCCTTACGTTTCAAGTTAAATTAAAACCAAACTGTATCATGCATGAGAGAGGTGATGCCTTATCTTCATTCTTCTTCATAATAAAAAAAAGTCCACCTTCGACGTGATGAAAAAATAAGATAAATATGGCCAGTAACATTCACAATTTTTACTTACCCATTCTTCACTGGAATGCTTACATCTACTGATACTACACTCTGCTGAGGTGGACAAATAGGAAACATCTATTGTTCCAAGGGACAAAGCAGTTTCATCCATGACCCAGGAGTTGAACTGAAGATCAGAAGCTGCAAAATAACAACATACTTACATACATATATACACACACACATAATTTCAGTGATGGGTATTTACCAAAAAATTAGCAAACTGGTATTTTTGCGCCCTTCATAAAAGTTAGGTTCTGAAGGAGTTTCACTGCAGTCAGAAATCAGCATGATTTTAATATGATAAAAAACCCAGCATATTTGATTTCCATAAACACAGCACACCAACCAGATATCTCCCTGTTTTTCTCTCCCTGCTTTTCTTCTCATTACAGGTCAGTATAGTCCCTTTATGCTTTTCCACTGTTCTTCACTGCATGGTTTAAACCATGCAGCCACATGAATACACATTTCAGCCACTTTCAAAAGTTTACTATTCTCTTGCACTCCATGACCTCACTCTTTCATCATTTGCTTCTCAAGGACACCTATTATCTACAGAAAAATTTATTTATGTTCTCTCCCGAGAGATCTCCTATCTCACAGTATATTTTATGCGTCTGATCTAGCTGTAGTCAAACCAGTTTGCAAACTCCTCAGAGGAAGGAGTGTTCTATACAAAAAGCACACCCCTAAATCTGAACGCGCTGCTGACATAAGTGACCTTACGGGCTTGTGGGATTAAAAAGCAGTAAAGTCTAAACTTGCACTATTATTTTAAAAGGGAAGTTTTATAGTTCATATAATAAGCACAATAAAGAATTCTCTCTTGGCCAAAGAAAAAAGAAAGTAGGCCTAACATATCAAAACCACTTGGCATTGTACGGTATATCCGCAAAAGACTACGAATTCAACTGCTTTGTTATGGTGAGCCACTGAAATAGGAATCCAGGCATTTTCGTCTAGAGAAACTGTAAAGTGGCAATACCGCCTCTTCCATCTGTCACTGCAAAGAAACTTATGCTCCAGCCAAGCTACGAGCCATCAGGAATGAGACTGTTCCCACCCTGTACGCTAACATTTGCAAAAGCAAGACCTAAAACTTTAGTCCAACATTTTGTCTTTCTTACCGTCCCCCCCCAAGCAGACACAAACCTCTCCTGTAATACCTCCACGTACAGAGCTCCCCATACAAACCAGCGTTCGAGCTAGTATATCCACGCACATACTTACCTTTACACACAGCCTAAGTACATAAGTTATCCTTTTTTCTTGGCTGGCTCTTACGCTCAATTTGCCCCTTTTTTTCTTTTTTTTTTTTTTTCATTAGCTAGCGCTCAGGCAAATTAACATCTACACCGCCCAGCAGATAAAAAAAAACCCGCTCACGACCATCCGGACGGTGAAAGCCAAACGCGTCCTCCCTGCGCTCAAGGTGACCTTGGCTGCACCGGCACACATAAAAGAGGAACTTTAAAAAAATACGTAATTAAAAGCCTGCCCGCGCAACGGCAGCTCTCCACGCACCTCCGCCAGAACCTGCCCCGCCGGCTGCCCGCTCTCCGCCGCGGCGCTCACGCCGTCGGCCTGCCGACGCACGCCATCCTCCGGGCTCCGACCGGGGCTCCGGCCCCCCGCACTCTCACGGCACCTGCTATAGAAGCAGAAACGCGGCGGCTGAGCGCGGGTATCGCCCGCCGACCGTCCCCGGGGCAGCGCCGGCGCCCGCTGCCAAGGGGCCGTCCCCGCGCTCCGCCGGACGCCGCC
>NW_010972620.1:5598950-5707304 GCF_000737465.1 Haliaeetus leucocephalus | reverse complement strand
TCCCCCTCGGCGCCGGGGGTCCCCGTCCGCGGCCGCCGCAGGTGCGGGGGCATGGCCGAACAGCCCGAACCGCCACCGAGCCGCCTCCCCGCCCCCTCCTTCCGGCGGCAGCAGGGACTGACGGCTGTTCGGCGCTCGGGTCCCAGCCGCGGAGAAGAAGAACGCGGGGAAAGTCGCGTCAAATCGCGTTTCTGGGGCTTTACAGCGACTGGGAGCTGCGACTGCGTTGCCGCCGAAATGAAAACAAATTGCAGAAAATTCGGGACGGGTATCGATCTGCCCACCCGGCCTTGCGGCGCTGCCAGTTTGCCTTTCACTGAGTGCAAAAGCAAATGTTGATTGAGATTGCTGCATATAAACAAACATGGGCTGAGAGTATTCTTTGGCTTTGGCAGTCCTGGGCTATTTAAAGATAGTCTTTCTGTGGCTCAACTTGAGTTACAGACCTCTGGGAAGGCCAGCACCCACGTTCCTTCTTCGAATGTCCGGGTCTTCACCGTTACTCAAAACGGTGCAACACGGGAGTAAAGTGACAAAATACGGGGTGTCATTTTACGCCAGTGCAAATACTCCGCTTACAAATTCAAATAACCTAAGGAGGTATTCTCCTCCTAGAAGTCTCACTTCTAGATGTCATTTTGAATTTATTACAAATGAGAACTGTTAAGCAGGAGTTACAAATGCTCTTCACACATAAAAGAAAATGCATGGGATGTGATAGACAAAAAACAAACTGCTACGTGCATATGTGAGTTGCTGTGCCTCCCACAACTGAGTGCCTCCCGGGGAATATCACTGGGGTATTAGAGCTGATACTTCATGAAGAGCGTCCTGCAGGTTTTGGGTCAGAAGAGATTTTGGACCTGAATTTTCCTCCGTTTAGCAAGAAAAAATACTCTGTTTTGTTGCAAGGTGGACTTTGGAACACAAGACGTCTACTTTTCAAATTAAAAAATACAATAAACTGTGATGTAGTGAAATGTACAACTTGTGTAAAAGTTTGTATTTCTGCATAATATACAGTGCAGCACTTGTGCACAGTGTATTGCAAAGCACCATTTTCTAGGGCATGGTATTTTGTATAGAGAAAGGACAATGTCTAACTGTATTCCTTACAACACATTCACATACTGAAGTTTTCTCCCAGTTTTCTCATCATCTGGGCCAAGAATTCCAGATTCGATTAGCGGTTCTGTGTGTCAGTTCTCGTGAAGGAGAGTTGGTTGAAATAGTGCCAAACATCCACTTTCAAGTTTTAGCCTTGAAAAGCAACGTAGCCAGAATCTCTGGCCGCTTCTGAAATACAAGCCCGTAACTGTCCAGCTTTATAACAAAGCTTTTGTCTTTATATCAACTTTTTCTTGAATTGATTTACTGAAGGTCAGCTGGGAAAGAGGGGGCAGATTCTGCTTTCATCTGGGTCTACAGCAGCTAAGTGGATTTGTAACTGCTTTGCTAATCAGAGCCTAGCCCAGGAGGCCATCTATCTGGAAAGAAAATATATAAGGGTTTCTACCGACAGAGAGTCACAGTGCTATGTCAGATTTGTGTGATCTCAGTTATTACATCCTCAACTCAGCTTCGTTTGCATAATGAGCATTGCATTGACTTGGTGGAGTTGTGGAGGCCAGAGAAGGAGACGTCTGTCTCTGATCCTGTGGCCCAGCCGGTCCCACACTCAGGATTGCGTGGAGTTTGTCCTAGGTGCATCGGAAGCTTCAGAAGGGGAAACTCTGAACTCCACTCAGAATAAGTGAAATCCAGTGTTACATCATGTATTTTTGTAACTCTCTTTGCGTAAAGAGCAGATCTCACAGAAGTAGTCAAAGTCCCAATATAATGCTGCAGCCCACATCCTGATCACTGCTTCCAGGATGGGTCTGTCTGTGTAAGACTGTGTGCAACGGGGGAAGTCAGAGCTGTGACTAAAGTGACAGAATTATCTCAGAAATCACGTTGGAGGAGATGATTCAACAACTGGATTACACAAAAACTGGATATAACAGGGATGGCAATGTCTAAGAGTCTAAGAAAATGCATGAAACATAAGGCAGTTAAAAATCTTATTAGTGTCTTCTAATAATTTCATTGCTCCACTGCATTTGTATTGTTACTCAGGAACTTCTTAGTAGGTACTTTACATTACAAAGGACCGTCGATATTGCTTACACACAACTTTACCTTCTCTAGGTATGGAATCACGTTGATTTTTTTCCCCCTCCCAGGCACAAAAAATAGGGGATCAAACAGCGCACTCAGTTTCAGTGTGCTATAATGCAAGTCAGAGCAAACTTTCAGCCACTGAATGTAAAGCAAGCTTGTCTGCTTTGCTCCCTTCTATAACAGATGAATTATAGTACATTCAGAATGTAATATGGATCTGTTGGCATGTTTTTTCCTTGCACGCTTTTACACTGGTGTATTTTTCAGGTTATGAAACAGTTATTTCTGTGATATAAGTAACAGAAAAATCAGAAAAAAAAGCTTCAATGGCTTTGTCATAGTTTTGTGCAGTCTCTAGAGTCTGATTTTAGTGTCATTTATGAGAAAACTGCTTAGGCTATTCTCCAGACTGTTTTGAAAAGAATAGTAAATAGATACAACGTTTTACTCAAACATAGTAATTCTGTGCAATCAAGAAAAAAAAAAAAAAAGTTGTTTCTGGTATGATTGTAGAGCAGTTTACTTGTTTTTCTAACCTTAGAAAATTCTTGGCTTATTGTGAAATAAATCCAGAGACAATTTTGTCACTCATCTGAAAAGGATGCAGAATTAGTCCAATGGCAATTGCAGCTCAGCAAGATCTTTTTACAGGATACACTTGTATAAATCCTCAGGCTTAGTAGTAAAATCTCATTTCAGTATTGAGAGCTCGGTGATGATGTTGTGTTGCCATGGAATCAAGCAAATGGGAAAAATTTTGGAATGCCCTAAAGGAACAGACTTTCAGAGCTGCATGTGCTCTAAAAAGCTCAAATACCGCTGGGTCTCGCTTCCAGAAAAGAGAGGCTCTATCCTGCTTCCATTGAAGTCAATGGGAGGCTTGCCACTGATCTCAGTAGGAGCGGGAGCATGCCTAAGTTTTGCAATCCATCTTTTTAAACTTCTTAAACTGAGGTGTTTACCGTGCCAATGAGTCCAGGGAGGTAATTTGCATATGATGGCAAATCAGCAGAACCCTGGCTTTGTGTGAATAAGCTGCTGACCACATCGTGCATAGCAGCCTGCAGATGAGAAAGAGCTGGCAGGACTCGTTTGTTTTTGTACATAATGATTAGTCCTTCCTATGTTTAAATTCCTCATGATGCTTTCAGTGGAGTTCAACAAAGTACCTGTTTGCTAGATGATGCTGTGGGGAGGAGGAGGGAGAAAGGACGAGGGGGACTTCTTTTTACACCGCCTCTACCCTGGGTCTGTGCTCTCAGCTCCCTCCAGTGATTCCCATGATGTCACTTCTAGTAATGGAGACATGTTTACAAAAGAGTACACAGCATCCTCTTTAAAAAGAAACTTTCAACCCAGGGAGTGCTACAAAAGTTAGGAAACCAAAAACTGCGTGAGGAGGGAGTAAAGATCCAGACAAAGGTTCTCTGTTTGCAGTGACCGAACTCGACCTCACATGACTATGAACAATAATGAATATGCAATTTGGCAGTTGCAGAACTCCATGTCAGCAATATTGCCTTTGGTATATGATGTATTAAGAGCATCTAAGAGTGGCAAGTAGCCATGAAAAGGACTGATAAGATTGTACGTAGAAATGCTTTGGGTATACTTTATATCTCCTTTCAAGACAAATAATTTCTTCTCTTCTATTTCATCTCCCTTATCTTGAGAACAAATGGAAAATTCTTTAAGAGTACAGTGACTCCCTCCTATGTAACACAGCACACTGTGTTTCTGTAATTTCTTCTCATTCAAATATCATATTCATTACTGTAATTTTGAAAAGATACGGGCATTTCAGCCCAAGCTGCTCCTAGCTTTTCCCTTGAACTTGTTACTCACATTAGTATAAAAAAGGCTTTTGTTCTAACAGAAAGCACTACTGGGTTAAAACCAGTATAACTAACTTTTACACTTGCAAACTTAGCACCATTTATCTATCAAGCAATTACACATATACTTGTATTACATACAAATCAGAAAATCTTAATTATCCAAAGGAATTTGCCAGCATTTTTAATTTAGGAACACTGACCGACAGAATTTGGAACAAGATTCTCCTGTACTCAGACCTTAAGCAATTATGTGCCATAACAATGCAAGCTTCCCCATGCCTGCTGTGAATAAGGGGTACATTTTGTAAGGGTGGTTATTTCAGTTCTCTGCGTTTCTATGTTGAGGGTATCTGCAAAGCTGACATTTTATCCAAGAGTTGATTTTATCTGAGAAATAACACAGATGAAACAACTAATTGACTGTATATAGGCCCTAAATACTGTTGGATACCTCAAAAATATTATCCATCTGTAAAATCATTAAAAATCAGTATGCGTGGGAGACTGTGGTTACAGAAAGGATAAATTCAGTTTTGTGTTTGCAGATATTTCAAGTTTCACTAGTGGCCTTATTTTACGTCAGGCCCAATGGACTTCTACTTGTTGCCAACTCCCCTGCAGAAGACAGACAGAAGATGAGTTTCTTCTCATCTGGTTCTCTCTCCAGGAATGCAGAGCTGCTTTCTATCCCTCCAAAGAAACAACCAAGGAATAGAAATAAAGAAATCTGAGAGCTGAAGTCAGTATGGACCATTTTGAAAAAACAGCATATCACAAAAAAAAACCCCAACAACAAACCCACAAAATTGTGATCTTGTCAAATTTGCTGTGACTCATCCTTGAGGGATTGCAAATTGTTCTAGAATAACACAACCCCTAATTATTATGTGATGCTAGGCAAGTCTTTCATTGGTATCTCAAAAGGAGGTGGTTTTCACTGCTCAGGTTTGCTCTGCTGTGCAGTTGTTGGCTTTAGAAAGACTTGTCATATCTTATAATTTAAAGCACTGTAGGTTTTGGAAGTTGGGGTCACAGACAGCTCTTGCAACTGCCAGTGCACAACAGTCTTTGCAACAGAGGGTATGGCCCAGGTGTTGAATCACACGATGTCCCACCTCTCCCCTCTATTACAGGTATTCAGGACCTTAATCCAGGAGTCGTCACTGGAAGAGTCTTAATGCCTTTGACATGGAAGACGCAAGACCTGTTCATTGGGAAATTTTCTCAGAATTTTGGGGACATCTTTTGCAAACACGTTGGGAAGGTTAGGAGAGTGTCGAGCCATCTGTTCTGACCTGATGCAATGATCCTGATGCAGACTGCCATATATTCCAATGAAGGCTTTACAATCCCAATATTTTCCAATCTCCAAAGGGCAACACACCCCGCCCCAATTTACCCAGGCAAACAAAATGGATTCGCTGATTTAGGTTTTGCAAAAAGCAAACGGGAAGTAAAACTTCCCGTAGATGTCTTTTTTTTTTTTTTTTGTAAGTCAGTCTCACTAAAAAATAAAGGTCTCCAGACTTTAGTTTATCATAGATATATATAATTAAATTTATGTAACTGAAATTTTATCCTTGCACACAATCAACAAAAAGTAAACTATCAATTTTGTTTCTGCGCTACAAAATTAACTGAGGGCCCTGACAAAAGCAATTGTTTTGCCTTCTCTTTGCACTAATCTGGCTACACCAGTTGTTACATTCCAATTCTGACATTCAAATCATGTTGAGCAATTTTCCCACAGTGTGTTTCCCAAACAAAAGCATTTTTTTCCACTCCCACTTATGTGTCTCCTGGATCTGGGAACTGCAGAAAAATATCCTTGTTTAAGTCCTAAGACCTGGCCAACAATTGTATTGCAGTGCTAGATTTCACAAACTATCAGTGATCATTTGAGCAAAACGATACCAACTGACCCGGCAAAAGCATATCTTTCAGTTACTAAATAACAGATATTCAATTCACAACGTTAAAATCCTACCTAGGGTTTTTTTTTTTAACTGTTTGAGCCATAACCCAATACTTTCCCAAGCACCTTATACCTTCACGAGAGCAGAAATATTTTTATGTGTACACCCTAAACTATTAAATTGCTTAATTATTGCAGGATACTCACCTGGAATGGCAGAGGTCTTGAAAAGGGTATCATGTCTTGCTAAGAGGTGATGTTTTTGCAGCTCTGGCCTTTCCCCTTTATAAAAGAACAGTGCATGGTACTAGCTTGGTATTTCACACATGACCAGCCATTGCTTCAGGAAAACTAGATGGGGCACAGCATGACAGGCTGGTTTCATAAAGCTGTTTGTGGGCTTAGGACTGAGTCACTCCACAGGTCTTTCAGATTTAGGATAATGCAGGATTATATATGCCTTGTTTATTCTTACAGCACTTTCCCCTTTCGTTCTCTCCATAGGAGGGGTAAAGCAACAGTGGTTTCTGGAGGGTTCTTGTTTGTTTTACCTTTACCTGCAGTGAGAGATGGGACTACACATTCCCTGCAGCAAAGTACCCTAGGCTGTAGGACAGAGGTGTTTTGAGCCAGGTCTTTTGGGGAAGAGAAATGACTGATGTCTTTCATTAGGACCTAATGAACTTAACCTGAGGTACAAGAGATGGTTATATCAGCTTTTGCCTTTAAAACACCTGTCTTTCAGAGGCATGAAGTTACAAAAAAACCCATTTCATCCAGCATAAAAAATTGGGCAAATATCAGTACCTATCCATCGTGATGATTTACGAAAAGTGTCATTGTAGTTGAGGTAACATAAAATTGGCATAACAGGTGATAGAATTCAGGTTGAAAGGCAAGATGAGGAGACTCTTGAAGCAGCAGTGTCTTATTTCTGCTGAGGAGCTGGAAAAACTAGTAAACTATAGATACCACTTCTGCATTTTCTGATTGAACTTTTTCATTTTCAATGTTATGGATTGACTACACTGGTCTGATTTTACAAAATATAAAAAGTAATGAGGCAGGCCAGTGCACTTTGTGCATTCAGAAATCCGCTTTAGTGGTCAGAATATACTGGGCATGCATCTGCCTCGGGCTCTTCCTTGCAAAAAGTTTTCTTCTCATTTTCTATCTGTGCTACTGCAATGTCTCCAAGATCAAACTGACCTCCACCACTCAAGCTGAGTGATGTTTCCTCACCAGCTTTTTCATAAAAGAACTTTCTATGCATTTTCACCTGTGACATTTCTCAGATATGTTTTTTGTGGATAGTTAGTATTTATTATTTCTTATACGACACAAGTTTAGAATGTGCTAATTAAGTTAATGAAAAAAAAAAACAAACTTGGGAAGTACTGGCGAGATTTGAAACTGGAGAAGGCTCCCATGCAGTTAAGAAGTAATTTCTGGAACAGCCTTCCAAGAGGTTTATGGGGCAAATATCAGCCTGAAGTGCAACCTACATCATGGGATCATCCTGATTATTTTTGGCCATTCTTCATTCAGTTTCAGCTCCTCTGGTAGATCATTAGTACATATGGGCCAGGAGGTACCACCAGTAATCCTAGTATGATGAAACATGGAACAAAATTTCATCGTTTGTTTACACTAGGAACACTTGTTGCTAAAAATGTCTTAGTTACTATATTTTAACTAATATTTCAAGCACTAGCATACATAGGTTATCTGTTCCTGATCAGCCCTCAAAGTGAGAGCCAACATATTTTGAAACATGATAGGCCTTGTTAAATCTCATAAAACCTGGGTCAGGCAGATCTGGAGAAAAAGTCATCCATATCTCTGTGCTTGCAAAATTTGGAAACAGAGCAATGAACGATTGAAGAGTCCAAATGCCACTTTGCAAATCTGTGGTCAGTAGCATGATCCACTCTCTCTGCTTCTCTGTCCTATTCCTCTGGTGAACCTATATAAGATGTTGCCCGACCATAGATGTGCCACATCTCATATTTGGGTGGTCAGTTGATACTCAGAATTGAAAAAGGCTCCATATAAAGCAAGGCGTGCATTTTTAGAGGACCACACCAGAAAATATATGCTGATGGAACACTCCAGAGAAGAAGTGCCTTAAATCTAACTTATGGGGTTTGCTATGGGAATTAAAATTAATCATTTAGAAAGGTGTTAAATTAATGTTAGAGAAGGAAAGGAGGTAAGTGTTATTATAGCTAACAACATTTCAAATTGCAACTCTGTCTATAATCCTGATTTAGATTTAAATACTTGTTTCATTTTTGCTATACTAAGATTCCTTTCCCCATCTCCATTCTCTTCAATTTCTTCCATTCCAGGCAAAACTCTGTATTTAATGCAACATCCAAAACATCTTTAGACTCTCTTTCCTCAGCACAGATCCTGACTCAGCGTAATTAAAATTAGATTAAATACAAGAAAAAGGGCTAACACAGTAAATGTAGTATAAAATTTAAAAAAAAACCCAAACTACCTTGTGAACATTGACTATGTCTTCTTCTGCTGTCTTCTCTATCTACACATTATTGTGTTTTAGGTGATACAGTCTGAGATCCTTGGGGTACAATCATGGCATGGCTAAAAGCCAATGGCAAAACTCCCACCCAGACCAGGAAAGCTTTATCACACTGGTATATGGCATGAATATCGCAAAACTTATACACTATATTACAGGACAACCACAGCTACCTACTTGCTGAGCCTTGTTTGAACTTACACTGTACGCTTCTGTATTAATCAAGCATTTGACTTATGCAGGGAGGATTTCAATTAATGTAAAATTAATTCACCTGAGAGTAACCTTTGAAACCATGCTTACATTATCAGTTGTGATTTGTGCAGGATACCTCATGGAGCTGCAATCTATGCATCCTTACGTAACAGACATTAAGAAGCAGTTACACAACTTAATGCAAACACCACCGACAGATGACAACCCATGGCACAGATAGAATCTTGAGTAATCATCAAAGCAGTGCCAGAAAGCAAATTCTACCTGCAGAAAACGTTTTTTTCATGTTAAATGCATTTCAGGGGATGCTCTGCATTTCAGTTGCTGGTAGTCTTAATACAAAGTCTGCCACAAAGTGGCTTTTTATTGTAAATTTTTCATCCTTAAAAAACCTGTTAATACAAACTTTGACCAACACTGCCACAAAATGTGTGTGCAATTCAACCATATCTTTACTGACTGTAATAATAAACTTTTGGTCTAAAACAAACAGATCATTAGCATCGTGCACTGTGATTACTTGGGCCTCTCTCCTCCTGTTATCCTATTTTTCACTTGCTGTTCACAGGCTTAGAGTTTGATGTCTGAGTATGTCTTCATGATGCCAGGGCCTTGCAGTTTTCTCAAATTTAGTAGGGGTGAAGAACATACTCCATTTCTCTGTGCACAAAGTTTATTAGTATCCCCTAATTATAACTGTTAATTCAGGCAATACTTTTATCTCAGGTGTTAACTTAGGTCACAGGGTATGTCTAAATTCAGGCAGTCATGCCCATAGATACATATATTCTAAATTCAAGAAATTATATCCAATTATCTTTGTACTACCTTCAGAATATTTTTTAAGTTGAAGTAATTTTTTGGTAAATAAATTTCATTTTGTACAAAAGGAGCATTCCAAGACCCCTTTTAGATACTTTATGTTGCAGAAGTTGAAGTGTGATACAAACTATTTTATGTGACAGATTCTGGTCACTTTTTTACATCAATAGAAATTGAGTCCAAATTTCTACTGGTATAACAAAACAGATTTTTCTTCTTCAGCCACTATAAAAGACTCACATGCATGGCAAGACATAACAGAAATACTTTTTGAAAGATGCGTAGTTTATCGCAGTTTAACTACATCACATCTTTAGAAAACACTCAAGTATTTTAAACACCACCGGGCCTGGAAGAAGACATTTACAGGGCTTTTTTATCTGTGGCACTGCCTGTTTCTTTGACTGAGGTGTTCACAATGGTTTAAGAGGTAATGTGTTTGAATCAAATATATTCAAACAGCAGTAAAATAGTAGTACCAGATGACTAGGGCACACAGAATTGGGCTGCGTTCAGGGGGACAGGAATGCTGAAATAAGGGAAAGTTTGGTTTTTACCTTTTTCACGGCCTGATAAGAATCCACCCATCCAACTTTACTTCTGACCCACTAGTCTAAGGAGGCATTTTATTTCCCCTCTTGAGTGTCCTCTTTTTAGGCTTCCATCTCTCCAAACACAATCACTTGGAAATACTTAAATATATTCATTCAGTCACTGAAAAGCCTATCCAGCAAAGCCCGAAGACCAGGTTTAAGAATCACCTGAAACCCTGACCCCGCCTGATTCACCTTTTCCATTGCTTTTCCCTCCCTCTCAACAGAAAGAAAATACACCATTCCTTTGGGGTTAAAACTCACTAGTGACAAAATATATCCCTCAGCTGGGAGGTGTGCAGTGAGCTAGATGGGGGAAACAATCCATCTGAAAAATAAGTCATCATTAAAACTATCAATCACACTGGTCCAACCATAGAGGCAGAGGAAGGGTGGGAAGAATAACCAAGGGAGGGGCAGGAGCTGCACAAAGTGGCAGGGCCATTAAAAGACATGTATGTGGATGTCCTGGTTTCAGCTGGGATAGAGTTAATTGCCTTCCTAGTAGCTGGTACAGTGCTATGTTTTGAGTTCAGTATGTGAAGAATGTTGATAACACTGATGTTTTCAGTTGTTGCTAAGTAATGTTTAGGCTAAATCAAGGATTTTTCAGCTTCTCATGCCCAGCCAGCAAGAAGGCTGGAGGAGCACAAGAAGTTGGGATGGGACACGGCCAGGGCAGCTGACCCAAAGTGGCCAATGGGGGATTCCATACCATGTGACGTCGCATCTAGTGTATAAACTGGGGGGACTGGGGCTGGGGGAAATCACTGCTCAGGAAGTAACTGGGCATTGTTTGGCAAGTGGTGAGCAATTGCATTATGCATCAGTTGTATATTCCAATCCTTTTATTATTACTATTGTCATTTTATTATTGTTGTTGTTATCAGTATTAGTTTCTTCCTTTCTGTTCTATTAAACTGTTCTTATCTCAACCCATGAGTTTTACTTTTTTTTTTCCGATTCTCTCCGCCATCCCACTTGGTGGGGGGGAAGTGAGTGAGCAGCTGCATGGTGCTTAGTTGCTGACTGGGGTTGAACCATGACAGTAGCCAAAAGATATAAACAAGGCTGGATTGCTGAAAATTAATAATGGGTTTGGACAACAAACGCACTTGTTGACATCATTTCCGTTAAAACACCTAGTATTCCAGTTTGATCCAAATATTTTTCATCTAGTACCATCCTTCTAACACAATGCATTACTGTATTTCCCATCATCTGGGAGTTGGACTAGATGTCCTTTAAAGGTCCCTTCCAACCCAAGGGTTGATTCTATGGTTCTGCTTATGCCGATATGTGGTCATGCTCAATAAGCTTAGTCAGCAGTAATTTGCTTCAGATTTCATTACGAAAATGTTTTTTTTAACCATTTTATTTTCTAAGCTAACTTCTACTTTTTTATTCTTGAGCTTTAAAGTCACACGGATATGTCATAGATACCTAGACAAAGTCCTCATGACAGAAAACCTGTGACTAATAAATGTACCAAACGAAAAGCATAGAAGAAGAAAATGTTATGAAATTCCAGATGCCAAAGACACTTTCTGCAGCAGCACCATTGCAGCAATGTAATGAAGGCTGTTTTCAGCGTGTATTCAATCAGTTTCAACTTTTAGTGGTGACAATTTGAGCTTAATAAAAATCAGAGGGGTTGGACTGGAATTGATGGCAAAATGCTAGACAGTTTCATGCAATGCACCCATTCAGATGACTTAGGGAAGTTATGGGCTCCAGCTTTCCTATCTTCATGCTGAAATATCTTGGCTATTTCAGCTGTAACCAATGTGAGCTTTAAGATTAATTTAATACATTAACCTTAATATGGTGTAGTCAGATGTAAGAGCCAACCAATTCTAAAATGTTCTTAACAGCTTTTCATAACGTCTTGCGCTAGAGCTGGTAGGATATTTTTGCATGAAAGAATGGATGGAAAGTATTCTATAAAAGTTAGTCTTTATGGGAATTTTTGTTCTTGTTCAGCTCCCATTTAATTATAAAATATAAGTAATTTTGACCCAATCAGTTGCTGAAAAATGAAGATACTAGCTCAGAAATACTGCAACACTGCCTTATGGAGATGGAGGATATGCTCACAGTTTAATAGTGTGTTATCAATGACATCATTGTGTTTCAAGAGAGATGTAGTTCAAATGCTTCCTGCCTTCATTCTCCTCTCTGTGCTGGGATCCTTGGCTAGGTTATATGTTCTGCAACATCTGCCCTGTCATAAGGCATCTTGAGAGATTTTGTCTGAGATAGATAGAAGTTCATACACTGAAATGCATCTCTCCAGGTCTCTGCAGCAGTATTTCTGAACAGACAAGCATTTCAGTTTTCTCTCTTGGAAGTCTTTGGACAAATCTGTGAACACAGACTAACTTTTCTCTGTTCTCTTTACAGAGCCAGCATTGCACATACACATGACAATATTTCCAGTAAGTTCAGCCATGCAGGGCAGTTTGTGGCAGAAGAGCATTAACAGATAATAGAAATTCAAGTCCTGACCCTCGAACATTTGTTCAGCTCAACAGTCCCCTCTCAGGAGAGGAACCTCAGTGATGCTGAAAAGGCCTGTGACATATGTATTACTCACAGGAGCCATGGTGCAAGACTGGAAATTCACTTCCAAGTCATTATGCATGTATGGTTTCAGTTCTCTTAATGGCAGGCTTACATAGATACATACATTTTAACTATACAGCAGTGGGAGTAACAAAAATCCACAAGCATTCAACGTAAGCGTAACAGCAATATACTGCAGTAGACACCTCTCCACTGCAACTGGGATGAGCTGGTAGCTGCTGCTGTGCCATACTTCAAACCAGCACTTTCCATGGAGAGGAAATAGGGCAGAATGAAGGCTATAAGGAGTTCTCACATTTTTACACCAGCATGTCTAAATGTTCATAACAGAACTTCAAAACTTCCATTCCAATCCCTGGATATGCATATTGGAAAGAATAAGATTCAAGATGCAAGGACTGTAAAAGGCAGTGAGAAAGAAATCTGTGCATGAATAAAAGGAAGGAAAAAGTAGATTCACTAGTCACAATTCAGTGGAGATAGAAATCTACTGATGAATGAGGCTGAGAAAGCTGAAATGTGTTGTGTCTTTTCATTTTCCACAACCACCACAGATAACAATTCAGTGACTGCTTTTGCTAATTCCTTAAATATCCTAGAGCAGTTTTTTCATATTCTGGTTCTTTCTATATGCATGCTTTAAAATATTCTTTAATCTGTTCTTTCTGTTTTCTGACTTAAGTTCCTACCACAGTTAGAATTAATTTTGCTAAACTTCTGGACACAACTAACTTTCAGATTGAAAGCCTTGAATAATTTCACTTTCTTATAATCTACTATTCGATCTCATTTCATGTTAAGTAGTAAAATTCTAACTTGCCTTTGTCTTTCTTTACATTTTCATTATGGAATCTTTTCCTCTTGCTTTTTTTATACCTTCTCAAATATGTATCAGTTTAGCCTTCTTGATTTTATTCCTATATTCTTGACCTTTATTCTCATCCTCAGATATGTCTCCTTGCTTCTGTTTTGTATACACATTTCATTCTGATTTTCAAGTCACAAAAGTGATCCTGATGCAGCATTGTCAGTTGGGAGGGGGGGCGCATCATAGACAGAGCTCACTCCAAATCAGAAGATTCAGTTTTTAGTCTTCTTAAATATATCCCTACAAGAAATTAGTTTATTAGATACCAATATCCAGGAAAATCCAGTTGCTGACATGATAAGATATAATATGACTAGTAGATATTCAGAGGAGTGAAAACAGATTTGGTGCTAATCAGGTGGGAACGTCTGAAACAGCAACACAGAAAACCATTGTGGGTTCTTAATCTAGGGGAGACAACCATCCGGGACAATATTGCATGTGTCATGACCACAATATTGTTACCTTCCAAGGGGAGGTGTGATTCTGTCTCCCTGGCCTTGTTCTAGAACTAGAAGGTCTATGAGGTAGCAGGTGTTGCTCTAGCACACTCAAAAGGGATGATCACTGGGAGTTTTTTTGAAAAAGTATTAATAACACAAAACTGGAGTGCACTTACAGGTCTGAACAAGTTCTACAAATGATTTGCCACACCGTGCTTTTCCGTCTGCTTTCTCTGTGCCTTCTACAACATAGAAAAATCATCCTAAATCCTGCTTAGTCCTGCTAATACTGAGAGATTACTGAGAGGCTAAGGAAAAGCTGAACTGGACTGAAGGGCAAACGTACTGGGTGAGTTTCATCCAGCTAAGCTTAGATTATCCATATCTGTATCTCACTCTGTAAAGAAACATTCATTTCTAGGGCACAGTTCATCTGATCCCAAAGTAGATGCCTCAAACATTCAGATGCATTGCTCGTAACAGGCTCTGAAGGACCCTGCTTCTCTGCACTGAATACAAAATTAGTTTAAGGTGACTAGTCCAAACATAGAGAAACCGCTGACTTCTAGTGATGGGCAGGGTAAACTCCATCCCAGCTGACAAGTCTTGACAGTACGGTACAAAGCAAATAAATGAAGAGTTTATCTAGATGCACAGGAGTGACATGAAGCCCTGAGATATTTGTAGTTACCCACTGGAACAGTTTAAGGAAGTCAAAGCCTGGACTTTGAAATATGAAACTATAAACAACTTCAGATGGATCATCAAAGGCTTTAACCATCTTAAATCTACTCCAGCAGTACTTTGCAGCTGGGCTCCCATCTTCCCTGCAGGGTTGCTTCAGTCCTTGGAGTAGACATTATCCTCCCACTGAAGATCTCCAAGGATCTAGCTGTGATGGAGCTAATTATAGGTAATCTGCTGATGTATGATTAAATATGCTCGCCAGCACAATTTGCGGGTTGCATGGTATGCTCTGCTACGCCAGGCAAAAGGATCTGACTTAGAACAGCAATAAATACCAGCTCGGACTGCAGGAGATTAGTGATTTGAAGCACCTGTTGTGTGATAAAGACATCCAAGCTGGGATGCCAGTTCAAACAAATTCCCTTAAACAAGGACGCCATGTCATGTATGTGCTAGGAAATACAATTCTTCCTTAATCACAATTAAGGAATCATTTTTTAATATTTACTTTTTATTACAGGCCAGAGGAGGAGTGGGCAAAACGGGTAATCCACCCACTGTGCTGCAAATACAGTGAGAAGAGACAATTCTTCCTCTAAGGAGACTGGAAGCTAAAAATACAAGGCAGAGGCTGAAGGGCAGCCAAAGACACAGGGTGATACTCTGTGCCTGTGATCACGCAGCTGGTCTGTGTCCAAGGACTCTTCTCTGTCCCCACAGCACTGCTTAAATACAGCTCAGAGAGTGATGTTGGAAATGAGAAAAGCCTCCAGAGACTGTAGGAAAAAAGGTTGCATGGAGTGATGTCTTTCACACTGTCCTTAAGTTAACATGAAGCCAAAGACCTCCATCAGTGCAACACTGCATGAGTTGCTGGCTGCTTTTCTGTAAAGCGGATGGCAGAATCTGCTCCTAAATGACTGACCCTACCAGCACTGTCTGAGGACTGATGAAACCAGTAGTGGGATTTGATTATGAGTAGTCTCAAATTGGATCAGAAAGCTGTTTTACAGAAACCATTGCACAAATCACAGAGTGAGCCTTAGGAGAGGTCCAAAGCACTGCAGAAAGCCCTACTGAGCTGGACGCACCAGCCTGGAAAGGGGCTTTGTACTACACCAAAGTTCCCAGAGTGCCTCCATTCTGAACACAAAGGGCTGCAAGAAACAGGAGTATGTTCTACATAATAACACAGAGTGATTCTGTCTTCTACACCTAATAATATGTAACCAATACAAAAATAAATGTACCTTAACTGCTGAATCCTGGTGGGAAAGTCAAGGGGAAATTACATCCTCCCAAAAGTTTATGCAAGTGTCAAAGACACCCAGAGCTCAAAAATACACAAGAGACTCCCAGTGAACTTGGTGAGTTCCAGAACAAAGTCCAAAATGTTCTGTTCAAGTCATTTCTTTGAAGTTACCGTCAAAAATGAAGCAGCCAAATGAAAAAAATTGCATAAGAGCACTACTAACAGAATATGAAAAATCCGAAGAAACTGCACAAGGCTTCTGACTCCCTGTGCCAGGGCTAGCATGTAGCATGTAAGTACTTGAATGTGACAGGATTTATTCCTATCCACGGACTACTCAATGTATTTATGTTTGGAATTGATCTATTGCACAATGCAGTGAATAACACAGTAATAACAGAGAATAAATCAGTTTCCTTGGCACCAGGTTCCGGATGGTAATAATCTGCAAATGACACATGACTCATTGGCAATTCCCTTTCATATGCCAGTTTAAAGGGAACAATATTGAAGTTAATGAAATTATGCCCTTACAGTCAGCTATATCCTCTTCAGATAACCAGTTTATATAGATGTTGGCTGTGAGGTCCACTAACCAAGGTCCTGAGCCAAAGATTATTAACCAAAAGCACTTACAAGAGAATGATAAACATGACATAAACAAAGCAGTATCTTTAGGACATTACATCTACAACAAAACAACTGCTATCACATAAAAGCAGAGCATAATCTCTAAGTGAATTAACAGCTACCTATTTTATAGGCGGGAGAAAATTAGTTTTTCCCAAAAAGAAGGTGGCAGGCAATTTGTTTGGGAAAAAATCAATGCCTTCAATGTTAAGATCATGAAACTTAAGCTACCACGGTGGGTTGTTTCAACAAGAACAGCAGAAGACATGCCACCACATCACAGGAGAATTCCTGACCTCCTTGATGTTCAATCAAGAAATGTCCCAGTTCTGAGCCTTGCTTATTACTCCTGCTTGGGTTTGTAAGAACAACACAGGGAGTAGAAATTCATCACAGGGGAGACAGGTGGTGGACACAACACACTTCCAAACACTGCATAGTTAATTACAGCCCTGGAATCACACTCAATTGATAGTGTGGGCCAAATAGATTCTGGGGGTTTTTAATTGCTTGTTGCTATATTAATGTTACTTTCATAGTGATTAGAAAAGATGTGACTCAGAAATGAGCCACCATAGGAATGACAAGTATTTCAAACTGGAAAGAAATGCACTGGTCCTTCTTGATGCAGATCCACCAGGTGGTGAGGCGGTGAAAATGAAAGGGAATCTTGTAGCAGATTAAATATTTTACTTAGCCCATGCAAGTTATTAAATACCTATCAGACATGAGTAGCATAGAGTCTTGCAGGGAACAAAATTGACAAAGTCAAGTCCACCATGCAAGCGATTCAGAAATACCAGACCCTTCTAGAGCTGAGAACCTGAGTGAGCAAATCCTCACTGTCTCTGCACTGTTGAATCACATATCCGCAGGTAGGTGCTTAGCTAATGGGTGTACTTACACCCACAACTGAACACATGCACACCAGCAGGCATGCACCTGTGTCCTGATTCAGTGTAACATACCTGCACAGCATCATACACACATTGAAGAAGAGCCCACACCCCTCCATGGTAATTTTCTGCTCTGTGCTAAGAGCATATCCCCCCACTGCTTTGTGCTAATTTGGCCTCCCATCTTTTTTCTTATTCACTTACCTGCTTGCATTTCTTTTGCCTTTCAATGTTTTCCAAAAAGAAATGAATGCTATGCAAAAGCTGTGTTAGTGCAATGTTTACCCAGCAAGGTCAGGAAGATGGCAAATGCTATCTGGCATACAAAGATGGGGGAGAAGTGCAAACAAGAGCAGTCATGCCAGACACTTTCAGAAGCATAGCCAAAAGCAGGGACAAAGAGACCTGAACAGTTAAAATCAGTCAAAATGTTCTATCCTGAGCACTGCAGTAAGATTCAAGGGATACTCATGTAAATCATCACCAGTCTCAAAAGACTAAAAATATGTTTAAATTTTCCTTCACATCGTGTAAGAAAAAAGTTTTCACATCAGAAGCAGCTATTTCCTAGTAGAAGGCTTTTGACCACAAAACATTGTCTAGCTCTTCTAAAGGTCTATCTCACTTTAGGGCAGAAATAAAAGCAGGATACGGGGGCTGACTATTCTTCCACTCCCTACTAGCTGCTAGTTGGTTATTTAGAAATTCATTAACTTCCTTAAGAGACCTTGGCCCTGATTAGTGCCTGGACTGATGAGCCTGCCCCTTTCTCCTTCACCTCTGCCCCTCAGAGCCTTCCACAATGATTAAAGGAAACCATACTCCTTTTGTACAATTTTAAAAATGGAATTTCCTGAGCTATCAGGATCTGCACACAACTGTTGAATTCTTTTCTGCCTCAGAGCTTACCAGACCACTCCTGAATTCTCCAGCTTGCTTTGACACCCTAATTCTTCATGTGTACATATATCACTCTTAAATCCTTCTCTAAACCAGGCTCTGTAGCTTCCTTTCCTTTGCCTTTCATACAACAGTATGTTTTAACTGCAATTGAAGTATCACCAGGGCCATTCAGCCAACTGTAATGTTAATGCCAATCCTGCGGTCTTTTTAACACCATCAGTGAGAGGGAAATGAACAAAAAATAGACTCATTCCATCTTCCAAAATTATAATGTATTTTGTATGTAGATATATAACCATACACTCCATAATGGTGAGAAAAAGAACTTATCAATATCATAGAAAAACAAGAGGACTCCTCACTTTAATTTCTGTCTAAATGGATGCAGTTAACAATATTAAGTTCTATAGGTATGTGAACTGAAAGATAAACAAACCGTAGAAAGCAAAATGAGAAAAATTATGATTACAAAGCACAACCACAGTCTTACTTATACACTTACACAGTTTAATGCATGTGGCCAGCTTGTGCAAAATTTTTTTTATTTCCTGAATTTCTTCCAATTTCTCAGAAATATGTTTCATATTCAACATGTCTGCACAAGAAAATAAAGGCTACCATGCCCTGACACTGGTCTTTTTGGATGACTGGACATGGGTTCCACTGCTGCACAGCCACAGGTACACTCATAGTCCAGCTAAAGCCATCGTCTTCCCAGGTAACTGTGATAGTCCTTATTCACCAAAATAAGAGGAAGTATTGTCCTTGCACATGGACTATCAAAATAATCAGTCCAAGTGCTATAAAGTAGCAATACTACCCTAACACCTCTCTAATTAATATAATTACTGGAAATATCAACTAAAGACTCTTATCTTATTGTGGATATGCACACAGATCTTCCATTGGCATTACAGGAAGGCAAACGGAAGCCATCATAATTCATTATCATAATTACCTATTAATGATAACCCTAGATTTTTTTTCCAAAACAATGTTCGAAAAACATCATCACTACAACAACAGAAGTCCCAGCAGGAGTGAGGGTAGTAATCTCCTGAAGGGTATCCTACCTGTAGCAATTAAATGAAATTATAAATCAACTAATTTCTCAGCTCAAAGACAGCCTGGTGAAAATAACAAAATATTTTAACAAAACATGATGCCATGACACTCAAGAAATTTCTTAACATTATATCTAAGAAAGGCATGAAGCTACAAGGTCTATTTAAATAACAGTCAGTAGCTCATTAAAAATGTTCCTGTTCTGGCATTCTTACCTTGAGTAGTCACTTATTTACCAAGCTTGAGCTGCAGGTATGGTCAAACCACTGATTAAGTATTTCCTGAATTCTATTGCTGTTTTGCTTAGGATTCCATATATGTGTGTACCCAAACCACACTTGCCTGTTTTCTGCTTTCTCACATTCTCATACACAAATTTCCAATTCTGTATTAACTGTCCTTTGTATTCAAACACAATTTCACTCACACACTCAGGCCTTTTCAATTTCTTAAAGACCAGTCTTTAAAAAGAAACATACTGAATAAGTACACATTTCCCTCCACCCTTCCTAAGTAAAAATTTCAGTCTATATAGTTCTTGGGAGAAAAGACTTCTGCTTCAGAGAATTCTGGGGGACAGAAAGCTTTCCCGAACAAGAAGCGCTTCCAGCTTTGTAAGCACAACTGATCAAATTTCAGAATTTCCGTCCTGAAGAACATGGCAATATTTCCACATTCAATCTCTGCAGAATTTGGATGAAAAGTTGAAATAATGAACTCTGTGGAAATATTGATATATCCTATAGATATACTCTCCTGTCAGAATGGAGCATTATGTCCTTACCAGTTCTCATTTTTAAATAACTTAAGGGCAACAGATCATCTTCAGAGTCAACACTGCTTTTCCGAATGGCCCTCTCTGCCAGTATTCTCAGGGCAATGAATTTAAATTGCCCTCAGAAATGATGGAGGCTCTCCGTACTTGCAGGATGAAGACCAATCTGAAGAACAGGTGGTGGGCTCAACAGCCTCGTTGTAAAGTAGTCTCACTGCAGGCAAAGTAGGTTCATTGGGAAAGGTACTTTGTGAAAGATAGGAGTTATTTTTTAAAAAGCTGTTCTGCATGAAACTCAAAGTGCAATAGATTTATTTGCCAAATATAGATGGAGAAGCTTCCAGTGCTGAGTAATAGTGGAGAGAGGACTATCAGGTTTGCAATCCTGAAAATCACTAGATTCAGACTCCTAAATAATTTCTTTTGAAAATACGAATTAGCCATCTAAATCTCTTAGATCACTTTTTTTAAAGGTATTTAGGTGCCAAGTCCCCCTAGAGTCAAGATATTTGACCATAAAGAGGAGGTTTTGAATAGAATAGCTATGTAATTTCAAAAAAACATTTCAAAATTAGAGCATACTGGCCAAGCAGAAAAAACTATTACCATCACAATAGTCAACCACATAAATAAATCATCAGCATGATTGATCTCAGTGGCCTTTAATCCTGATGGCTCTTTTCCCAGGCCATTTAGGACACTGTGTCCAGTAAGTTAAATCTAAAAGATAATGATTATTGTAGATAACATGACTATATAGAGCATTTAAATACAAATATCAGGGCATGTCCCTGCACAAGAACTACATTGCCACTGGTCAGGATGCCCCCAACTTTGGCATGGACAGACAAATAAGAGATAAGAGGACAAAAGGAGCTGCTCCTTCTTGTGTGATCTCTGCAAAATGAGAGGCAAAGACAGTCCATGCATCGGGGAAGGCTGGGGCAGGTCCCCTTGCACACAGAGCCGTGGAAACCTCCCTGAAGAAGGCAGAGCAATGAAATATCAAGGTACAGTTTCCCTCTTTCTTCTTTGAGCTTCTGGGGCCTCTGAGCAGCAAAACTCAGCCTGTACCTGGGCTCCTCACTTCACTTCAAGAGAGCATAGTTAGACTGAGACTAAAGGGTCCGGGCTGGCTATGACTGCGCAGTAAACCAGGAAGCACAAGAGCCTTTATTTCCTTCTCTTTGCATGGTAATGATTAAAATAGCTGATAAAGTGCAAAACCATGCATGACTAACCTGGGATCACAGCAACAGCCTGGTGCCAAGGAACCCTGTTAGCTGACCACCATGGGCTGCCCAACACCAACTAGTGCCTCTCTGCCGGCAAAGCCTTTCCTGGCTGATGGCACACTGCTGGTGAGAGGAGCAGAGGCAGAAGAGCAAGCAGGAAAACACCCCTGAAACCTTGCACAAAGTAAGGGAGAATTGGAAGGAAAGGTTTACAAACGAGATCTCACGCGCAAACTTATTTAAGTAGCATAGGCAAAGTCATGAAGCGATGGAGACCGTACGAGCATCAGTGTTTGCTCAATGAAAGTGGTAACTGAACAGAAGGGTGGTGGGAGAGGAGACGTTAAAGGAGGTGTGAAGATGAGAAGCCAGCCCACAATGCCAGAAGGTGGTATTACATAGTAACAACTGCAGACAATGTGGTTTTAGTGCCATGTTGGGCAGACCGTAAGGGTTGCAACTACAGGAGTGAAAATGAGGACTAGAAAGCGGAGAAAGGAGCTGCCGTAGGGATTAACAATGCTGATAGAAAAGGAGACTGAAAGGTTTGCGGTCATTCTGCAACTGGGAATCTCAGCTGAGTTGGCTCCTGACAGGAGTTGAAGGAGGAAGGGAACATGTGGCAATTGTTGTCCTGGAGAGAAACATCTTTCCAAACTACTTGGTAATAGCCACAAGAGTAAGGCTTGGAAGAGAAGTCAAAAATGTGTAGGTGTCTGAACTTATTCACTCACATCTGCTATTCCTGAGTGAAGTAGGCCTTGATCTATTCTATTTTATATTACCTGATAACAAATAATCTACACGGAAATTATGTTTGCCTTCATGTCCTTGCTTGCTTGCCATATTGAAACAACACCACTAAATAGTAATTATTATGGACAATGCAAATAATCAGAACAGGCCAATGAAAGGTCCAAGAGATGGGGCAGCACTCAGAGGAGGGTGAGATGTCTTCACCAGATTTCATATGAGTGAGTCACTTCGCTTTTCTGTGTCACGTGTTGCCTGTTTATAGTACACCACTAACACCATCTCCTGGCCAGTTGGTGTCTGCAGTAAAATCTTTCTAAAGGTCTCTGAGACCCTGAAATGAAAGGTATTGCAAACACAGAAAATACTATCTTTGCCATATCTTATATCCATTCATATTCATTGATTTTACCTATGCCAAAATAATACCACCCCACCCCGAATTAGATGTAGGGTGCAGGCATTTCAACTATGGCATTTTCAACTTTTTTTTTTTTTCCAAAGGATTTCCAGCAAGGTGTATCAGAATACTCTAAGAGCAGCTTCCACTTTCAGAACTGACTATTGATTTGGGTATACTTTGTTTTAGAGTGCACTGAGAAAAAACTGATATTAAGGAAAAGCCTGTGAAAACAGACCCTTTCCCATTGTTTCAAGTTCAGCACATTAAACCTTACACACTTTCTGAAACATCACTAATGTATCTTCACCACCTATTGTTGTCAAAGATTCAGTATTCCCTGTTCTTTTTACTTTTTTTTAGGTACCAAGACCATCCAGAGATGCAAAGAATAACTCTTCAACTTTATGTGCTTTTGGTACAGCCAAGCAGTCAATAGATCAAGGTCTGTCCAGTTAACACTTACTGAATTTATCCAGCTGTTTTCAAGCATTTAAAACAAGGCTTTGACATCTTCTTGATCTTTCAAAATCTTAAATAGCTGTAGATGTCCAACATAGCATGTTAAGGAGTAACCTTGGAAATTGCTCAGGGGTTACTGCTCATATATATCAATTGGCCCAGACACCTTTCATTTCAAAATCATTTAAGAACTGACTCACAGCTCAAGGAAGATACCTTCTGAGCTTTGGCTTTAGAGACCGTATTTCCAGAAAAAATATCAGAATCAGTAACTTGTATTTTTGCCTTTAAATTAATTCAGGAACACAGGGTCAACTTCTAATTTTAGCTAATCTCTGAATAAACAAACAGCAGCAGAGCCTCCTGCGTCATTACAGCATAATCAGTCTAGAGTCTTCAGCACAGTCCGTCCTAGAGAACTGAGTACTTGGAGCTGTAGTGGGTTTCTGAGGAGAGCAACCCTATGAATCCCTTGGAAAGTAATCAGATTATTGTACTCCTGAGGGATTTTCATAAAAGAGAACTGCAGTGTCATACTTTCTGGAATGGCTTGCAGGAAGTATGATATGAATGCCGTTGGTATATTATAATTGCAAACATTTTGCAGATGACCACAATGCTCTGTTGGGCTAGCTTAGACTGAAATGATCGCTTTCTGCAGAGTGCCTACTTCACCCACTTACATTACCGTAAGCCACACTAGAAGACAGAAACTGCCATTTTAAAAGCTACCACATAGTACTTATGATCATCATACAAGATGGTCAAATTGATTTTGAGTGAATCAATGCAAGACCAGCTACAACCCAGCAGAAGAAAAAGCAAAGGTGTCAACTTGGCTCAAACTTGGCTATCAAAGGAAGCCTGTGAAAATCTCTGAAGAGCTGCATACGGGCAGTAACCGCCATCTCTTGCATTCGGTGGTTCAGTGATTCTCCAAGAAATCCTGTCTTCAAACAGCCAATTAAAAAAGGAAGATCTGGTTTTTATTTGTGATTGGTTGAGTCATAAAGCAACAGGTATATGAATACCTGAGTGCCTGAAGCTTCTAGACTCAATTGCTCTGCTTCATCCCACTACACGGAGCCTGTAACATCTCTCTACTACTATAAAATATGGTGAATGGAAAGGACCATCTCAATGTATATCATCAGTAGTGTGTTGGTGCAAGTTGAGGAAAACGATATCCTTTAATTGATCTGAAATTTGGTCTGTTATCTATGGGAAGTCTCAGAAAGTGACCTTTTTGGAGGTTGAATGCACTAAAGGCTATGTCTTGACAAAGTGAGAAGAAAAACTTTGTTTACGGTATCAGAAGAGGAAAATCCACTGAGACACTCAATTGGTGATGGATTGTGAGTCATCAAATCATCATTAGTAAGCTATAAGGCCCAGTGTGAATAGTAAACTGACACACAGTGGGGAAATTAGTACTTTAGGTGGTAACATAGCCTCTGAAATAAATGGGAGTCCTCTGTTTCAGAAGACATGGCCTGACAGCCCAGGCAGTCGTCCTTCAGCTTCCCAGGAAGCTTTTCTTATTCACAGGACAGACTCATCCAAATTTGGCTTGGATAGCTTCTCCTCCAAGCTGCTTACCGTTTCAATGACATGGGAAATAAGAGCAGTATGGCCAGCTCAAGAGACCTACACTGGGCTTTGCCTTTCTGTGGCTCAGTTCCATTATCTGCAAAACAGAGATAATGGTACTAAGATTGTGATAAGCATTATTATGATCACTTTACAAGCACAGCACAAGCTAATTAATATAGTTAAGTTTGATACACGTAGTTCTCAAAGCCACGTAATTCTTTATAACAAACAGATCCCTTTCACAGCAAGAGAGACTGTCTCCAAGCATGGTGCTATCAGACTGCTGAAAAATCACAAACTTTTAAAAATAGGGACGACACTAGTATAATGGATACAGTGTGCTAAGAAAAGTAGGTCTAGAGAACGAACTAGCAGGATTATGTAGCTTGGGAAACCAGAACTGTGATTTTAATCAGCAGCTGCTATTGATAGAAGTGCAGAGGTTTGTGTTTGATTTGAGAGGGCAGCACTACAGATGCTGAAAGATTATTTCATAGGAAAAACAAATGGATCTTAACTCTTCAAAGGATAGGAATTATAGTGAGCGTTTCTAGAACCTGATTTTTACCAGTCCCTCACGTGTGCAATCCTATCCAGATCCCACAAAGTAGGTTTATAATTCAGCTGGCTCAGACCATTGGGTAATCGGGAAGTTGAGACAGGCTCTGTAGCTCAATTAAGGGTGGAGGTGTTACAGAGGGAGCAGGAGTACTCCAGGCTCCCAAGGCAATACAGATTGCAAATCTGAGGAAGAGTTTCTAGGCTTAGGAATGTGAATGGATGGAGGCACTTCCAAGCTAGGTGGCAATCAATTCCTTTATTGTAATTCTGCATTCCTCCTGCTTCTGAAATTTCTTTATCAGTTTGCCTCTGCATTATTCTTTGCTTTGTTTTTTCTTACTTAAGCATATTTTTAAAATAAGCAGAATACATTTAGGGTCAGTTCCTCAGAGGTCAATGGAACTGCCACTGAGGGACACCAAAGGAGAAATTTGCCTTTAATATATTTTTAATGCTTCACTGCACTGCAGTCCTTTTTTTTGTCAGCTTTTCTGTAGCAAAGCATGTAAGGCTGGGCAAGCAGCATTATTTATGGCCAATGCATCATGGCCAGGAACCAGCCAGAAGATCAGACAGCTGCTACAGACTCTTTCAAAGTTGTAGTGACATACCCCAACCCAAGCTGAGAAACACTATATTGCTGCAACCTCCCCAGCACTAGTGAGATAACATCCAGAAAAGAGAGCATTACTGGAGCAAGAAGAGCAATGGTTACTGTGTCAGAGCCAGCTGCCAACCTGAGAAGATTAAACTAATGAAGGACACAAAGAGTCCATTCTACCTTCTTTCTCACCTTCCTCTTAAAATCCTCCCCACCACCCCCCCGCCCCACACTGCCAAGAGATCAAGACCTGTTGTTGAGATAACAAGAACTAAAAGGCTTACAAGGTGTTATACAGAACGGCATGGTTGAGATCCAAAAAAGCACTTAAGCACCTCAGAAGCCATTTCACCACATTCAGGTGATTCCAGAATGCTATTCCCCAGCAACGTCATTCTGCTACAAAACACTTAATCCACGTATTCTCAACAGAGAATGCCTGCAGTTCTGCTATGGCACATACCAAGTGTATCAGTGCTATGGCAGCACTGATTACAGCTGAGCCCAGCAGCCACAGCCATGCTGTCTTCAAAGGACAGCTGGAGGAGACAGGCCTGGTGGTCACATCCCTTGCCCAGGACTATGGGAAACCCAGATGCAATTCTCCTTGCCTGTAGAGTTCAAAGCCGTCTTTCCCCAGAAGTGCTCTAACTTCTACCTAGAAGCTAGCCTTGGGCACTCAATGAATAATTTGAGGGCACTGTGCCGACTGGAGCAGGCTCAGGCACGTGTGCCGCACAGCGTGCAGGGGTGCTTCGACTTCCAAGGCAAACAAAAAATGAATGTCAAGCCAACCAGAGCAGCATGCCTTGTTGGTCTCAACTGAGATGCTCACACACAGACATCCAGTGCCATTTAAGATGTCCTTGAGTAGCCTGCGTGGCCTCCGGATCCCACTCTAAAAGTGCTTGAGTCTCCTAGATGTTCTGTGTCACAGCTGCAGATATCTTGGCCACCTTACAGCACCTGTTAATGCAATGCGTGCCTCGTTTAGGCAAATGAATCAAGTGCCTGGCAAGTTTAGGCATCTCCAAAAGGTGGTAGCCCAAGGATGGCTGTGGTCTCACATGACCAGTGTAAGTCATCAGTCCTGGTCTTGCATGACCTGTTTTACATGCCTCATGCCTTTATTAAATCAAGCCCCATGCCTTTATTAAATGAAGCCCAAAATCCTTAGCCTGCATAACTAGCTAGCTCCAAGACAGCCCATAAAAAAATACACCAAATAAAACACTTACCCACACAAAGGCTTCAAGGAAACTCAGCTGGAAACTGGTGTTTTCTTCCAACTGTAGCAAACCCCAGGCAGAACTTTGCTGAAGAAGCTTCCAAAGAATATTACTCTGAATACGCTGGCAAAGCTAAACAGCAACAGGATCAGGCATTCAAATGAACATAAGATATGATTATTTACTTCAGCCAATTCTGTGCTCGGCAAGATTTGCTCTTGTAAATGTCTGTGTGAATGCCTTGGAAAGCAGAAATGTCAAGGGAATGCTTCTTCAGCCGAGAGTCTGTGCTAACCCACACCCCAGGGAGTGCACGTACCAACAGCAGCGCTGCCTCACCAAGCGTATGGCTGCAGGTGATTGCTGAAAAATTATGATTCAGCGTTGCGTAGTTATACAGACAGACAGGTGATGCATGAGGAGGTTTAGAGCAGAAGACTGTCTCTTCCGGTGGCCTGAACCTCCATCGCTGATTTTTATGTGACTCCTTCTTCCACAAACACGATTTCCTCTAATTTCCCCTCCTT
This sequence comes from Haliaeetus leucocephalus, assembly GCF_000737465.1. Taxonomy (NCBI): domain Eukaryota; kingdom Metazoa; phylum Chordata; class Aves; order Accipitriformes; family Accipitridae; genus Haliaeetus; species Haliaeetus leucocephalus. Next base: position 5,679,743 of record NW_010972620.1, on the reverse strand, counting down.
CTGATTTGCTTTGTGCAGTTATTGAAGAATGAGGACTTAAAAGCCAGGGTACCTGTGGGTCCCAGGTGCTCTGTTATGCACCTGCATGGTTCTATCATTTGCTCACAAGGTTGAACTATCATAGAATAGAATCATAGAATCATTTAGGTTGGAAAAGACCTTTAAGATCGACTCCAACCATAAACCCAACGCTGCCAAGTCCACCACTAAACCATCTCCCTAAGTGCCAAATCTACTCGTCTTTTAAATACCTTCAGGGATGGTGACTCAATCATGTGCTGAAGTGAGTGACCAACCACGTGCCATGAGTAACTAACTATTGGAAAGGTATTTATTCTATGAAAGGCAAACCAATGCTGAAATCCATAAGGTATTTATGACTCGAGGCGGTGAGTCTACACAGCACAGCTCACTGTAGACTTAGGATGCAGGACAAGTTTGACTGTACCAACATAGCGCTGCATTTCCAACAGGACCCATTAACTCAGAGCAGGCCCAATATAAATGCAGTTACCATGCTTCCAGACCCGGCATGGGTGTCTCCATGTCTGTGGGATAAATACACTCCTTATCTCGGACAAAACCGAGTATGCCAGGTTTTGGTGCATCGCTGGAAACACCATCATCAGTACATTGCAGCCTAGAGGTGAGTGTCACCAGATCTCACTCCTCCTGGAATCAGCTAGCTGTCTCCATTGATTCTCATTACCCCATAAAGTCCTTCCATATAGCTAAGGGGCTCTTCACGTTTATTGTTTTATCCAAAACAATGAAAATTGGATGTCACAATATCCCTTGCAGATTCAAACAGCAGAACCTCGTTTTCTTCATGTAAGAACCAGACAGTAGATACTCGCACAGCTTTCCATCACAATGGAAGGAACAAAGCTGGAGAGACAAGCTGCCCTTGTAGGTGAAATTCACAATAAGGCCTTCATTTGCTCTTTGTCGAAATCTTTACAGATACTTAGATTGCTGAGATTATTCAATGGGCTTGGAAAGAGTCAGGAAAATGCAACAATCCTCAATGGTCTGCTTTGCAATTTAATGGCTTTCCTTTTTCTGTGTATGCAGTTACCGAGAGAAACCTAACCCCTCCCCAAGCCTTCACCTTTGATCAGAGTGGGTATCAAATGCTTGTTGGCTTAGGTACATTTTGTGCTTGTTTCTTATGCAAATGCAAACTACTATACACCAGCTGGCACTTCTGCCAAATTTGTTTCATGGATTTTATTCTGTTTGCTACCTTTCACCTAAAAGGGCTATTATGTACATGGAGATTACTTTTCTGTGAGAAGATAGTGAGAGATTTATTTTCTTTCAAAAATTATGGGACTAGATCCATCTTGGAGTAATTCCACTGAAACCTGTAGCATTACACCAATGATAATTTCATTGCAGTATTTGCTAAAAATCATCAGAACAAAGCTAATCTGTGTTTCAGGTGCTTTCTTAATGTTATGGCGAGGCTGACCACTTACATCATTTTTAGCAAGGCATTTACACAATGCCTAATCAAGCTTAGCCAAATATTTTATGCTCAAAATCAGCCCTGTGTGGGCAGACCTGAGAGACCAAGTCCAACCCCAGGGCTGAATCTGGTCCCTTGACCTTGAAGAATCAGTTTGTACAAGGTCATGAGGCCTTTCTCATGCACAAAGTCACAAGCTTTCTCCTGCAAGCCTCCCCTTGTTTCTGGACTATATATGCTTGATAACAGGGTGGGTCATAATGTCTCACCAGAAACTCTGGTTCCTGGTCCGGACCAAATACACACTCACACACACAGACAGACAAAAACAAGCGAATGCTTACACAGTGTATATTCAGAGTTGGGCTTAGGAAATCAAATTTGGGCCTCAATGCCTGCAGGATATGGGGTGAGGCTATAAAACAGACACCTAGAGCTAAATCTTCCTTATTTTAGGATTTCTGATAAGGATAATCCCTAGTTAGGTCACACCAAATCATCTATGAGCTTTGGTTCTTGTTCTTGAGTCAATTAAATTCTTTAATTCAATTAAATTAACAACAAACCCTGGCTGAAGGATTTTACTCGTGTACATCTTTCAGTAATCTCATTTAAATCAGAATGTGATGGCTTGCAGGACTTGGCTCGCAAGAAGAGTGAGAGCAGCCTGTTATGTGCTCTGTATTGCAATCCTTATGAAGCTTCAGGTCTAGGTTCAGGCTTATTATTTGAAATTAAACACAGAAATTTATGGGCTTTTCAGCCTTTCTTTAGGGCTTTGGATCAGTTTGGAAGAAGCAGAAACCACCCTAATTACTTATAAACATTTTCATATCATTGTAGATTCACCTGCACACCATCATCACTGGGCGAGAGCTGGCATCCCTTACAATGCATGGTGTAGTCATGGCCATGCTTTGCTAATGCCATCTGGCTTGAGACGCTCCTTGTAGTGAATGCTTTCCTGAAGGTACACCCATAAATCTCACCCACAGGAGAGCTGAAAACTCATTGTCTAGCATTTCAGGTTAAGGTCAGGGCCACTGTGCTCTTCCATCCCACTCCCTCCTCCCTCAAAAACTCCAGACTAATGACAACTGGTACAGCTTTACTACTGCGTAACCCCTACGTGCCAAAAGTTGCTTGAGAGAAGGCAGATCCACACCAAACTCCTGCCACAGATGGGGCAGAATGAGGGTCTCCACCGAAGGAGACACCAAAATCATCTCTGAGGAGCCCCACAGGACTGGGTCCCACAGGCAAGGTCAGCGAGATCCTCTGTGTTTTGTGACTCAAGACAGAATCAGAGCATAAGTAGCTCGACAGCACCCGGATCTGGGTGGATACACCCGTGCCCAAAGTTGAGGCCGTTTATGTGGCAAGACTGTTTACAACTCACGTTTGTTATGCAAGCGTGTAAAATAGCAGTAGCGTACCCAAGTCCTTTTTCTGGGCCTATCACTAAAAGATAACACAAACAGGATGTAATAGGTCACCAGAAAATCTTACCAGCTAACCAAGGCTTTCATACAGCAGCCACATGATTGATGGTCATATGAAGAGCAAATTTGTTTCAGCTTTCTGTGCAACGGCCAATTTTACACATTCTATAGTGTAGTATTTAATGTATATTACATAGTCTTATATGTAGGTATATAGTACCTTATATAGGTACTATAATTATGTAGTATAATACTTAGGCTTATGGAAGATCCTATCTAAATTCAGATTACATGCCTGTGAACTTTTAGAAAAAATAAGTAAAAAAAACCCCAAAACCCAAGGTGGTATATATCTGTTGAAATTACTTTTGTCCACTTGCATGGCACAAAAGGTTGACATTGTCACTAAGCCATTCAAGACAGGCATCTAATTCCTATAAATACATTTTTGCTGAATTCTAGAAGGCAGCTGCAGCTTCACCTTTACAGAAATTCTACATTTTCCTAATTAACTTGTAAAACAAAAATTTTGTGCCAGTTATATACCCTCAGCAGGTTTCTGTTCAATTATTTTCAAGATCTGTAAAAAGCCACCATAGGAAGTCTTTCAAAAAAATCAAATAGCTGCAACACAGTCCCATCCAGGGGAAGAGAACTGCTTTTCTATAACTCTTTTTTCCCTCCCTCACTGGACAATACTGGTGGGTTGAGATTTAACCAGAGATGGGCTCCTTTTACAAGATTGCTTATATAAAGCGAAGATAACGCCAGCTGGGTTCATTTGAAAGAGGACATCTTGGGAAGAGCCGACAGCGCAGCTATTGGAATAAGACTGGAATGAAAATCTGAAATACTTAGCCCCTTCCTGTCTCGTAGGTATAATACTTAATTTCTTGTAGAATGCATAGGATTATAATTAGAAGGAATTGTCACTGAAATATACTGTATGAGCCTTTTATAAATATGCATTTTTAAATAGAGGCTTAGTGAAAATGTTGAAACTGATTGTTTTTGTTGGAAATACTTAATCGGGAAGATTTTTTTGTCTTTACCTAAATGATAATTGTTACTTCTGACAGTCTGCTCAGTACTATGTATATGAGGGCTGACACTGAGGAGTGTCTACTAAGGGAAAATATGAGAACTCCAGTCCCAATCCCACAGGCTGTACATGCTTCTCCCTGTTTTCCTAAAAACTCAACATTTAGCAGTAAAGGAGAAAACGCATGATTTACCAAAACTGAGCTACATGAAGTTAAGATTATATACATCAGGATAGCCATCACCACAGAGAATAGTTTCAGCATTAAATTTATAAGCACAGTATGTATGTTATTGCATCATATTTCTTCTAGTAATTTCTACTCCCTCTTTTCTCAGATTACATTGTTTCAGTTTCACTTGGTTATACTAACACTTCAGGTTTAGACTCTTTACAAGAACAAAGAAAAACTAGAATAATTAAAAGCCACCACTAAACTGAAACAGTAAAATTGTCACAATAGTGACCCAGTGATAATAAAAGTCTTGGAAATATTTATCCTGTAGGTGCAATTAAGTTGGGCGACAGAATATCAGTAATGTTATTTGTTTCTCTCTGCAAGAAGAACATATTTAACAGTAGCTACACTTTCAGGTCTGCAGTCACTGCATTGTTTCTCTTTCCAATTTTAAAGACAATTTCAGCTTTTATTCCCTGTGTCCTCAGATCATTGCAAGAAATGGTGACTCTTACTATTTATCTGCTGGTCATCTTGGCTCAAGCTCTTGCGGGGCCTTGCAATCCAAATAAAGCAGGTAAAATAATTTAAGTCTCTTATGATCTTCTCTTGTAATTAAGCTGCCAAAGGGTTTTCTTCTATTTAAAAGTGGAAAGTTTTTCTCCAGAAAGTTAACCTGTGGATTCTGGAGTGCTAATGCTTACATTTTTTATTTACATTTTTATTGATCTGCTTTCAGCTAGCACAATAAAGCACATCCCACTAAAGTCCTAGGCCCGCAGAGAATTAGGCATATGCTTCACTCTGTGCAATAATCATAGTGCAATAAAGTTAAGCACAAGCAGAATTCAGGCATAAAATGGCAAAGAAAACAACAATTAGAAATTATCTGCAATAGCACAGGCTAGATGCAGCAGATCTTCGCTGCCCAAGCTGGGCTTCAGTCCCACTGACTGCAGATGACTTGCGGTGAATGAATGTGCTTGGGCTGAACTCCTGAACCACACTGCTAAACGAGAAAAAACCCAAAATCTCTGAAGGAAGGCTCTAATTGCACACTGCTTTCTGCCTAGAAACTCAAATGATCTGGTGCCAGGCAGACCTGTAATGTAGAATTCACTACAATTAAGAAATGTGCTTTAGAAATGTTTTGGAATACGCCTCAGTATAGAGTGTTTGCTTTGTATGTGTGTGACTGGTGTCAGACTACTGTCACTAATTTCATGGTATACCTTGAGTATATGGCCCTCTAGCCATTTATTTCAGTACCTGCATTTACACAAGCAGTTTCTCTGAACTGCAGGAATTTTCACAGCTGTAAAGTCACCAGAGTTACAAATCTGACCATCAACACAAGCAGAATCAGCCTGCGTGTGCCGACGGTTTGTTAACCAGACAGGAGTGAGTTGTTAAGGTCCATTATTGACTTTCCCTGAGTATTCCCTAACAGATATGGAAAGGCTACAAAATGAGGCTTTTATCATAAAAATGAGAGTGTCAAGGGCTGTAAAAGAAATAATTGAGTAATTCCAGGCAGGGTGTCTTTTTTCTGACTGTGGTAGTTGGAAGTCTTTCTCAATTTTCAGGTCACTAATGGTTAGTCAATATTTGCCCTTTAAATTCCCATCGGACATTCAAATTTGCACTGCCTGATTCTCTGAAAAATGTCCAATTCTCCTATCATGAAGCAATCAGTCTTTAAGTTATGATGTTCAATATTCATGGTTGTATTAGCAATCACCATGTTTGGAAACATATTCCACTGCTATTAACCATCGCTGTTAACAGGGCTAGGATTTCAGTTCATTTACTATTGCTATTGACAGGGCTAGGCTCTTCAGCTCATTTATTATTGCCATTAACAAGGCTAGGCTTTTCAGTTCATTTTTAGATCTTAGCTTTTAACTTGAGAATGGTAAAAATTCAGTTTGCGCTGGCGCTGCAACACCAGTGAAAGGAGAGAAAGGGCAGAATATCTATCGTGGCCTAGATCTAACACCGACACAAAAAGGTGCAGATCTACCAAAGCCTAACAAACAACTTCACCAATATTATTTTTACAGAATCAGTGGCGTTACAGAAGGCAGCTCTGCCAGCATAAGCTAATCTGACAGATTTCAGCGCAGCCATTTTTCACTTCAGATTTCTCAGCAGTGTCTCTGCTCCTCAATCAGCTATTCCAGAAAGATAAAAAATTTACACAAAGTTCTGCATTGATTAGAAGGCCAAACTCTTCCAAAGAGGACAGAATTTAACAACCCAAAGGTTAGTTTTGTGTAGCAAAAGCTGCTCACATTAGAGGACCTTCCAGCACATACCCCTGCTCACAGAAGTTTAATCCCAATGCAAAGTAGGTGTGCAGACCCACGTCTTTCAAAGAAAAACACCACTGAATATCACTCTAGGTGTATTATTTTCCTTTCAGATGTAATTCTGGTATACTGCTATCCTAAAACCATCATTACCAAAATTCCGGAGTGTCCTTATGGATGGGAGGTTAATCAGCTGGCACTCGGAGGCATTTGCTACAATGGGATCCATGACTCGGGATATTACCAATTCACGATCCCAGACCTGTCACCTAAAAACAAATCATACTGTGGGACGCAGTCAGAGGTAAGACTATCAAGGTCAACATTTCCAAGCTGGACTCAGAAATCAACTGGACTCACTTGAGAGAGTCCTGTTTGTTTCAGCTTGGAGTAGGCTTTAAGTACTGATGGAAGAAGGCAAAATCCAATATCAGGGAGAAGGAAGAATCAAATAGTTATGTTTTGCATCTACAGGCAAAATGTCTGTGTGTTAGTTGCCCATTTGCACCTCTATGACACAGAACATATATATAGTAAGGCATATGTATAGGCAGCACAGCATATAAAGAACTACAAAACCATGTTTCCTTGGGGATAGTGTTTTGTCACCAGGGTCTTCATGTTTCAAACTACAAAGTTGTTCCTGATGCCTCAAAGACTCAGTACTGCCTACATTTCTCTGTCTCGCCATCCACAGTTCAAGAACCCCGTTTATCATTTCTACAACTCCATTGTCTCCAATGACTCCTCAGTAATTGTGAAGAGCCAGCCTGTGAATTACTCATTCACCTGCACATATAATGCCAACTACCTGGTGAACCAGGCTGCCTTTGACCAAAGGTACGTCCACTTCTGGGAGTGCACCTCACCTCATCTTCAGCACCACGTCTGACTCATACAGAAACCTTGTTATGTCCCCAGGGTGGCCACCGTCCATGTGAAGAATGGGAGCTCCGGCTCGTTTGAAAGTCAGTTGTCCCTCAACTTCTACTCTGTAAGTGCTCTTTGCCACCCAGCTTTTCGCCTTCACCTTCCACAGGCTTCAGCCTAAGAGCTGGAAAAAAAGGGCTGCTGCTCCTGACTTTTATGTGTCATGGAGCATATCACTAGTCTGGAACAGATAATTACAGTGGAGTTTGCAGGGGTCCTTGTTTCTGCTGATTAACAGGGATACACTTAAACTGATCAGAGCAGACACATGACAACTGTTCTTTTAATCTGTCCAAATCAGGCAGATTTTTCTGCTGAAAGGCACATTTCTAACATGCTGACAGGTTTTATAAGAAAAAGCAAAACTTGTTTGTAGTCCCACTGAAAAAGCAGCATGCATCTGCAGGCACTGCTGCTATCACATAGTCTCTATAGATACAGCAAAGCTCCATGCATTTCTCTTGCAGTTTGCTTCCTGGTCCTCTCACCCGACAGATATCTCGTGTTCCCCAGAGATCTTTAGGTCATGCTGCTGCTGGAGCAGCCAGCTCCTGATCCTGGAGCCTTTTTTCCAGCAAAGCACAGTCAAAAGCACCAAAACAGCCCCTCTATTTTAGTACAGCTAGAAAAAGCACAACTAATAACATACTGTGTTAAATTTATAGGCCAGGTAGAGGGAGTATTTACCACAAGGTGGACTGATGGAAATCTGTCCCCCTACACCCTGCATTTTGGGCACCAATTGATCACTGAACACTTTGTCAGGCTTTGGGTGCCACATGAAAGCCCATGTGGTCTTTTTTTTTCTGATATATGGTACACTGGTAGTAGATACTGGCAAGGTCCCAGGAGGTACCACAGTGCTCCTGTCAAGTCCTGACAGAATGGCTACAAAACCAAATGATGGACAGTGAGCAATGAATCTCTGGTACCTTTAATTTTTTGCCAAACAACTGTTTTGTTCTAATGGCTATGGGGCTCCCAGGAGTCAAGGAGGGAGTGGCTGAACTGTACTAATACATTTTCCCACAGAGCAGAAGTACAGAACAAGCTCAGAAAGCTAATAGACCACTCCTTTGTTATTTTGTTCACGTTTGCACTGGGGAGAAAAGGTTACTTTCAATGAAATGTTCGGGGTTTTTTTGTTTTTTTTTTTCAGGATGGAAATAAAAGATTTATTTTGCCTTGCTATACATCTCTGCTGCTGCCTGACACAGCCCTCTGCCTCTGGTGGGCTATACTTCCAGGTGGTTCATGTGCCCATTTCCTCACCCAGAAGCAGTGCCCAAGCTGCAGTGTGACCCAGGGGCAACCCTTCAGTCTCACCTGCCCTTTAGTCTGTGACACACCGTTAACAGCAAAGGACTGTAATGCAGCATGAGGGGCTGGAGCTTGAATGGAAATCAGACCTTCAACACTGAAACCTGTTGTGAAGAAAAGCAAGATAATACCCTAAAACAGTGTAGAGCAATAGAGTTTGGAAAAAGAGGCATTATAGCAGGTTCAACTTGTTTTAGCACAAGGACTGATAAGAGTTTTGTGACAGTACTTCTGCAAGTTCTCTCCTTCGGGAGAAATCTTTGGTTAAATGAGAATTTCTCAGAGCACGTAACAGCCATAGGTCACTAACCTAAACACAGCCTTAAGCCTTAACTTCAGTGCATGTAATCTATCAGATGTTGCAGTGGGAATACTGTAGTGCCTCACAGCCACCTCGCTGTGTAGGCAATGAAAAGTACATAAAATCAGTACCAGGGAACTGAGCGAGCACCGTAGGGCAACATAGTCCAACAGCTCCAGAACTACATATACCTGAATCCTGCTGAGTAGATTTAACAAAGTAAACAAATTCTACAGCTAAACATGTTACTCTTTATATAGTTCTGGTGCTAGCTTCATTCTGACCTTATGCAATAAAAGCAGTGTGATTTAAGTAGGTACTTCAGTGTATTTGTAACCGAACTTTTTCACCTGAGCACCACACACTGCACTACTTTGAGCAGACTGGCTTTTTAGTGGGTGAATGACTATAGCTGGCAGAGCTCTTTCCGCACACTTGTGCCCCCACAGCTCTCCCCATGCTGGCCACCACAAGCATAAATCTCAGAGTGCTGAACCCTTTGCGCGCAGGCACGTGATTTCTGCTTGTCTTCATTCCTTCTCCGTCACACGTGGCCATCTCCCAAGCCCCTTCCCATTCTATACAGTTATCTCCAGTCCCCTACTCCCACCAGCTTCCACCACCACCTCTGGTGTACCAGAGGCAGCAGCAAGCTCACTTCTCACCCATGCTGTGATATAACACATACCACAACCCAAACAGCATCAAATTCTGTCACTTATTATCATTATAAGCCAAACATTAACAAAAAGATTTTTAAACACCATCTTGGGCTTGCAATAGGCCTACTACTAGGTGTAGAGTTTGCAGCTTGCAGGTAGTAAGAGCCCAGACTCCTGGAGTCCATGTCTTCAGAGCTGTCTGAAGTTGCCACCTGCTTTTGCTTTGCATGTCACTAGTAACGTATGATGCCTTTCTCTTTGTCTTTCAAAGAATGCCAAGTTTTCAAGTATAAAAGAAGCCCCTTTCGTCGTTGAAACATCAGAAATTGGTTCTGACATATTTGCCGGAGTTGAAGCTAAGGGCTTAAGTGACAGGTAGGCAAGGGAAGGAGTAATAATTAATAAATTGGCAAACAGGACATTCCTTGCTAATCTGGGGTTTATATCTCCCCAGGTTCAAAGTTGTTCTCAACAACTGCTGGGCAACTCCTTCCTCAGAGTATTTCTACCAGATCCACTGGCCCCTGATCACCAAGGGGTAGGTGCTGGTGGGACCCGGGGTAGCACCTCTGCCCAGCCCAGCCCTGAGGATGGCAGAAGGCCGGGGACTGGGGGATGAGGGGGCAAAAGAGAAGCTGGCCCACAGCAGGCCAAATGCATTCATCAGACCGCGACCTCAGGAGACGTTTCCCTGAAGCCGTGGAGGCTCTGACGCTGCTTCTCCATACACAACACAGGTGTGCCACGGACAGCTCCATCCTCGTGCACGAGAACGGGAAAACGAGCCGGGCGACGTTCCAGTTCAACGCTTTCCGCTTCCGTAACATCCCCAAGCTGTCCAAGGTCTGGCTGCACTGCGAGACGCACGTCTGTGACAGCGAGAAGTTCTCCTGCCCAGTGGTAAGGCCTCCCTCCCAGAGAAGCACGCAGTGCTAAATTTAGACAGAGGATGCCGAGACCTTCCTGAGGGCACGCTGGGTGCGGAGCCAGCGCCAGGGCTTTCAGTAAATGGGGCCACCGCAATGCGCGAACCTGAGTGGCCAGCCCTGCACCCCGACCCCGTCATGCCACAGGCACTGTACGCAACATTGGGCAACTTGTTTAAACGTATTGAGAAACAAGGCAGCCATTGAAACACCCAGCTCTTGTTGATATCCCAGGCTACAGTCCTGTCTGACAAACAGCTACAGTTAAACACAAGCCTGAAAAAAGGGAGAAAGTAGAGCTTTCTTCCATTTTACCAAATACCTCAGTGCTGAGGGCACCCTGAGGGCAGTGGGAGAACCTGGCTCAAAGCCCATCGCTAGTCAAACAAAACCTCCCAGTCCCCCTTCCCAAGGAAAGTCCTCTCTGCTATCCTGCAACAAGCTGCAGTAAGTTCCTGCTCTTGCAGCCTTCCTGTTCTGCATGAAGTACATAAATTGTCACTGGAGCAGGAACTGAGGTGGAAGAGTAGGCTCCTGTGATCTTAGGTGGGAATGAGGTGGGGATGCTAATACGGGAGTGTTATTTAGCACGGGGAGGTGCACGCTGCTTGCACCAGCTGATGCAAGGGTAAGGGCTACTCAAGTGTCTGTCTTTCAAGACTTCCCTCTCCCCCCTTCACTAAGTCAGAGCTTCACTATTCTTTCTTGTGTGCAATGAGTGTGCCATTGCTATAAAATGAAGTCAAATTTTATTTAACCTGAAATGAAAGCCCAAAATACTCCTTGGCCGACATACTGTCATTTCAGCAACAAATATTTCTTGCTGGAGAAGAGAAAGCAACACTCCTGTTGAAACCAACTTTTATTTCTAAACTCTTTCTCAGTCCAGGAGCCAAATTAAGATAGCAGCTTATTACCCAGCCTCAGTGCTAAGCGGGGGGCACTGATTTGTGCAAAATTTGCAGGTTTGACAAAAATGCATTGTTAGAAATTCTAAGTTTCAAAGGCAAAAGAAAAAACTCTGGGCTTGGATTTTGTTGTTTGTTCTTAAAGATTTCTTCAACTTTTCATCCAGACATAGACCAGGGTTAAAAGAAAACACAAAACCAGTACTCCATATCTGCCTTTCTGACAGTACTGCCAAACATCTACATCATCCTTTCAGGCACAGGGTGGAATTCCCTCCTCACCATCCAGCGTAGGATAATTGCTCGATCAGGCTAACATCCCTTGAGTCCACTTTCAACCCAAAAATGCAGCTGGTGGTCTGCTGCAATTAAGGTTGAACCAAGCTAGGGGGTCTATGCTTACAAGCAACTCATAACCAGAATTACTACACGCTGAGTTTGTAAAAAAAAATAAAAATGCCCACAGCTGGGGATCTGCAAAGGTCAGGGGATGGACAAGGACCTTTAATCTGTAGAGCACTGCCTCCAGCACAGACCTTGTCAGCTGTGACAGCCATCATTAGTGCTGGACATGAGATGATCTATATGGATGGGATTTGCTGCTTCCTGTTTCTACCCAATAGGCAACAATTATAATTAGCAATAAACAACTGAAGCCTTCACAGGTGTCACCCTGTTTAAGGCAGGGTGGAAAAGGCAACTGAGGAGGACCTGTGATTAGCAAGCGGACACCCATCTGGGCTCCTGCCATCTCACAACTGAAAAGAGCACTTTCACTGACAGTCACTGTAAGGGCTGTGGCATGCCAAAACCCTCAGAAAATGCACTGTAAAGACTCTCCTTAAATCTCTCCTGCACCAAAACCCCCCAATAATTATAGGGGAAAAAAAAAAATCCCTAGAAAGTTTGCAACAATATTGACACAGATTTAATTTCCTTGGATGGAAACATGAGAATTGGGTTTGGATATTTTTTTAATTTTTTTTTTTTTTTTTTTTGGTATACATGACTTTCTCTCTGATCTCTCGAGACATGTGACAAACGAAAACAGCGCATGGAACAAACTGGAGGTGTTTTAGTGGCGGAGATCGCTGTACGGAGTAAGTGACTGGGTTTCTGGGGTGTTTCTCCCTTTGGGAAGCAAGGAAGGTGGGAGCCACCCGTGGCTCGCAGCGTAGGAGCAAGCAGGAGGAGCTGAAGCCCTCTGCCAGAGCCCTTTCCCCCATAGCAGCAGGAGTCTTGAACTGAAGCTGGTCCCCTTCGGGCTCTGGCAGAAGAGCTCAGTGAAACTCTCCTTGTTTCCAAAGTGAGTAAAGGCACCCATTTGGCATTAATGACAAATGGCCAAACCACTTACACGCCAAGTTAGCAATGTAAAATCTGCTCACCTGCATCTGACCTCAGCAGCAGCCCAGACAAGCTCTGATAGATTACACATGAGTGGGAGAGAGGTCAGGCTTAGAAGCAGCAGGAAAGCTTTTTTTTACCCTGCAGATTGGTACTTCAGCATACCCATAACTCTGGTAGGTTAACCCTTCGTGCCTATCCCTCCTGATACACAAATTGAACTGCCATCAGGTTTCCCCATTATAAAGCAATGCCCATTTCCTTGAACTGCTGCCTCCTGGAGCCACCAGGAAATTCTCCCTGAGCTGGTTTAATTCTGCAGATCCAGCACATCTTTTGAAACAGGTCCTTGGAACAATGTATGCCTAAATTGTGTTTTCACTAGAGCCCTTTGTACTAGTTTATCAACTACATGACACCAACCTCAAAGCCAATTTAAAATTACAAGTACATGTAGAGCAGCATTATTATAACTCAGTATGTTGCACCAGTAAACCCCCACCAGTTTTAGAAGATAAAAGAACTGAGGATCCTTTTATAACCTCAGACAGCAAAGCGAAGAGGAAGAAATATCCAGAATTTCAATGTGGCAAATGTTATCTGTTCTGCTTTTACAAAGCACGCTGGTGCACTTTGCCCTATTTTAAACATGCCATCCCAATGTTATCTTTTTCTCTTATTTTATACAGGCAAAGGTTTATCCAGATTTTACACACTTTCAGGTAAATAGCAAAGTATGACAATGAAAATATCAATCCCAAATATGGATTTTTGAGTGACTCTGTCAACATTAAACCCATAATTCAAAGAAAGAGCTGAAAAATCTAGTAAACTTGACAGAAGGAAATATTTCAAAATGAAATTTTATTTCTCAACATTGCACACTTTGTTTTCCTCTTTTTGGCACATCCTTCACTCTGGACAATAAAATCATACCAATAACTTCCAATACTGAACGTTACTTCCTCGTATTTTCACACCCTCTTCCCAAAAAGGAACAAGCATGTTTCACTGCATTAACGGAGATGACTGAAAGCATTTCTATTTGGAGAGGGTTTGAAAAAGGACTTTCAAAGCCTATTTGTTAAAACTTGATATGGTGACAGAGCCACATTAGGGGCATGCAGTTGCACTGATGAGGGTGGGAAGAGAATGTGAAAGGCAGCTGACAGGGAAGTACTCACATTTAGTCTATGTTTCTCTTGCAGATATCATCTTCCACCTACTCTTTGTGATTGGATTTTGTGCTGTTTTATTATAATATGCAGCACAGCTGTGTTTCTTAACTTTTCCCAATCCTGTTTGGACCTGGACTTCTTAACTAAAGATGTTTATTTTACGGAGGAAAAATGACAGTCACAAAAAATCCTTGTGCACCATTTTACCAGATAAATAAAACATTCCATGAGCTTTGTGCCTTGAATACTGGAGAATCCCAAAGCAGATTTGCCTCTCCCCAGTCTCTACAGGCATTTTAAACTAGCGGAAACCCAAGGGTTATGTATTCCACCAATGTCTCCTTTTAAAGATTTGTGATGCCAACAGTACGTGCTTCTACAAGGAACACAGGGATGTGCAAACTCAGCATTTTTCAATGCCAAATTTACCTTCAGGGTCCCCCTTCCCTGTCAGTCTCAGTGTGGTACCAAACTCCCCTCCAGGCCTGGTCTTGCAAGGTCCTAGCTTGATCTGTGAAGCCCTTGAACAAGATGAAAACTAACCTAACATGTCAAGGATGGGAGAAAAGGATGCTATTTATGTAGCAATAGTTAGAAGGTCCTCAGAATTAATTACCTGACATTTCTTTCCTGCTTCTCAGCGTTGTCAGTATTGATTGGTTGAGTTAAGTAGAGTACGATGCGTGCTGCAGTAGGTACAATACTATTAGGAGGTGGATGTCTTGCTGACTGGACAGCCTCAGTGCTGGATAGCTGCATGGTATGGATGCAAATTAAGCACATCTGAGGTTGGAAAACAAGCTAATGAGCTTTACACTTCCTTGAAGACATAGCTGGTGTCAGATACAACAGGGTCCAGGTATTAGCTCTGTACCTGAGTAACAACAGCTCTTAAACAGCAAGAAGAAATCACTAGAAAGGGAAAACATGATTTCTAAAGTGCAGGAAATATCAGGACATAAAACAATTTCCCAGCAAGAGTGATGGTAGGTTCCTTCTGGTAATGACTAAAACAATACTGAACAAAACTCTTGAAAGTGTAAGAAACATTCCTTAGGCCTCTTCCATGAAACTTGCAGGACCCTAAATGTGAAAGAGAGGAGAATGACTACAGCTGTTACACTTCTGTTAATGAACACAGTGGGTGTACCTGTGTCTGTACATACTGCAGCATAAGCACATTATAGAATTTTTGCTATTGATTGTAGAGAGGAAACCTCCTGAATAATTCTATTAAATTAAGGATTTTAAGGTCCCTGTTCTTTTTGAAACCTCATTGTTATGAAGATAATGCATAGCTAGAACATTCATACATTACAGCCACAGTTTTCAAAGACACACAGATCCCCCTTGCTCCTCTAGGTGCATATATACGCATACGTATGTATAAGTAACTGCGAAAAATAAAGCTGTTGAGAAGCTGAAATTACAGCAGACAGCATCCACCCCGACAGCCTGCAGAAAAACTGTCCGTTGTGATGGCATGCATTTAGCCATTACATACAACAGAGGGCACTCTCTTGACAGAATTGTTTGATTTAGACAGACCAGAGTTAGAAGATCTGTCACTCCGAAATTAATCCTAATTTAAACACCAACTTCATCTCTTTATTCTGTAAATCCATGACATTTTGTTTAAATGTCCCAGTCAGGGACAAGGAAAAACCCTACTTGTCTCAGAATATTATCGTAAGAGCCATGACTCGATACACACAAAACACATCATAGAAGTACATAGCCTGTATTCGGAGTGAACCTCCTCACTCCATTCCGAAGATCAGATCTTTTCAAGTGATCTCCATCCAATGGGCAGCTGTAACTCACAGGCATAGACGAAAAAATAGCTATTGATTAATTGGACCCCACAGCCCTTTCATGTAGGATATCATTGTGGCCATGCAAAGGTCAAGTCCAGTGGCTTCAGAAAAATAAATAATAATTCTTGCAGCTAGGCAGTCAGGCAGGCACTCAAGGGGGAGACAAGTGTCCTGAGCTCTGTCAGAAGCTGCCTTGCATCCTGAAGCATAGAGATCAGCCTGCTGTCCAATACATTTTTCTTTACTTTGTTGTTACAGGGAAAACCTAGTACCTACCTAATGTCTTAGTCTGCTCTTTAAAAGCAATTGTTGGACATGTTTCTATTTGAAATTCTAAGAGAAATGTTGTTAAATTCCCCTATATGAAGCCTACCTGCAATGCAAACAGGTGCTCTATGGGGCAGCCAGTCTCCAGCCTTCCCAGATTGCTGCCCACATTGAGCAGCCTGCGCCTCCTCTCCTGCTAAATTTTCTCTGCATGTAGTTCATCCACATTAACACTCTCCTCCCACAGTCTGGCTCCCTCTGGGCATTTACACACTGTGACACAAAGAATCACTGGAAGGGATTCCCCCCTGTTGCAAGACAGTCTGGTTTTCTGCTTACTCATCTGCTCTAATTGGAAAATAACACCAGCGTTTTTCTTCTGGGAGCAAACAGAGCAACATACGTCAACACGCCTAAGACAGACATTCAGGATATATATCATATCGATCTTATTTTTAAAAGACAATTAAGCCACAATAGGTAGCACAGACTTGTCAGTAACATGGCCCTGAAATACGTTTTGAGATCTTGCAGTTTTAAATTGCATTCTGCTTTTCCATAAGCACATTCAGCAGAGTCCAAATGATGCAGTACTGCATGACATGAAGTGGGGCATGTAGATTCTATTCCTTGGTGAGCACTAAAACTGAGGTCTAACACTAAAGCAGAGGTCTAATGCTAAAGCAGAGGTCTTATCACTATGAAATGTTTGCACAGCACCATAAATTTACACAGTGATTAATAAGCCCTGATAAGAGCATTCTGAGCACTTCTCATTGTCTTCACGCCCAACACTTCCATGCTAGCACCTTTTAGTGAATACCTCAAAGTACTCTAAAAACAGTAACTGATTAATCTGGAAGATTTAATCTTCCCTTTACAAACTGAGAAAAACTGAGGCAGAAAGAATGACATGAGCGGGCCACAACAGGGCGACATGTCGAATAGATTGGTACTCACTCCAGTAGAGAGGAATGTTACTGGAACAGAAATAGTCATCAAGGAAAAATATGTAGCCTGATCTGGTATTTCTGAGGACGAATTGTGAACTGAGAAAATTTGCAAATTTTGCATTTATTTTATCTGTACTGGAAAAAGAAACTCCACACATACAGAAAATCAAGACAACAAATTTGAGGGTTCTGATACACGATTAATTATGTACCTGGTGACCCACAGTAACAGATCACAAGCACCTATAGCAAACATAAGATAAAACTCAAAGGTTAATCGCCTGAAAGGAAGTTTACACCAACAGGTTTTACTTCACACTTGTGACAGGTGTGCCACCATGCCTCAGTGGGTGGCAATCCTTACCCTCTGATGTACCCAGACCTCCATCCCCAGCTCACAACCAGCCAGACTCGGGCTGTTTGCCTGTGTGAAGGCCAATAACGCAGTTTCAGCTTCTCTCTGGGTATATGGCCTGTGTCTAAAGTAATCATGGCACTCGGGAATTTCACAGACATAATAGCCATTTCTCCAGTGTGGTTGATCCCACTGCAGACGGTTAGGCTGCTAGCCACCCGTGCTAGCAGTGCTGCATCACTGGGGTTTCTACCTTTAGCAACAAAAAGAGCGCAACTATTCTTATTGCATATCCTAGATGTGGGGTGCAGGGTGCAAATTAATCTGAACCGTCAATCCTGTAGTGACTATTTTCCAAAATGTAATGAAAAGTGGGGGGAAAAAAACCCAAAATGTTTTGAAGTTACTGTATCAATGGTCCTTCAGTGGACTAAACAGAAATTTTATTCTTTTTTTTTTTCCTTGGAGAGATCTTCAACCACTTCACACCTTTCTTTGGCAGACGGGGAAACAAGTTTCTTCCTTGCTCCCATTAACAGATTACAAAAACACATTTGCTACTAACCTGCCTAGAGTTATTCTAGCAGAGGTCCCTCTCCAAAGCCAGCAGAAGAGTCACGACAAAAGCTTTGCTATTTCATGTCTATTTGCTCAATAGCCAGAAAGTCCCAAACACCATGTGTTTTCAGGATGTTATAGAAGAGGCTGTACAGGTCACTCAGGGGACTGACCACTTGAAGGGGGATGCTGAGAGAACACAAGTTGCAGCTCTACCAAGCAATGAGCCGCTTTCTCCAGTGAAGCTAGGAAGGAGGAGGAAAAGGGATTAATTTCTTTTGTGACCACTGTTTCTTGCTGTCCATTTCCTTCATTTGTCCTGATTTGTTTTGGAAATAAGCCGAAGTTACTGACAGTATTTTCTAAAACTTCACTAGGAATCAAGGAATGCAATGCATGGACATCACTGCCCATCATGCTGACCAATATTGCCTTCGTATTTCTTCCCCTGCTTCTGATATTCCTTTGCATCCTCCATTAGCTTTTGTTTCCTACTTTCAAGCGTGTTAGAGCAACGCTTTGGTTAGCAACACATTTGTACAGAGCGTCAGTCAAAAAAACCCAGGCAACATTGATGACAAGAGCTCATCTATCTTCCTTTTCTCTGCCACCAACTACACCAGTACCTCCAAGCGATCAACATATTTTCCCAATTTGCTCACCATGTTGTCCAAGATCTTAATGTGCCTACTGGGGCATATACAACGAGGTCACATGTGTTTATCATCTGGTGCCAAGAAACACAGCATATAGTGTTTAGTTTCAGATTCCAGCAGTTTCCTCCTGGTGGCTGGATTTCATGGCAAGGGAGGGAAGAACCTGTCTGTTCCACGTTCCAGGCCTGTTCATGAGGTGCCATGTTTTGATCATGCTTGGGTCCTCCTACCACATGTCTCTGCAGAATCTACATACACTGCTAATTATGTAGTAATTTCTCACACTAGTTTAAAGGGGTAGCTTGCTGAGGGAAGAAATTACTTTGAAAGTAAATAATTTTCCCATCTGGCATAATTTAACACTGGCCTCACTAGAGCAGAATAAAGGTTCATCTAATTCAAAAGCCTCCCTCTGTCAGTAACCACCAGCTGCTGCTTACAGAAAGTACAAAAGCAACAGAACATGGACACAGTGAATCTCAGGGTCCCCTATAACAACTATTGTAACCTACAGCTATCTGGCAAGACACAAAGCTGTAGGCTTGCATCCTGGCCAAATTCTATCATAGATTATTATATAATAAATATATCAAAGTATATTAGAAGATAATAAAACTGAGATGTTGAAAGGAATAAAATGCAATTACCTGTGAGAAGGGGTTGCAGGGAGGGGAGATCAGGGGTATCTACTTTTTGGTAAGCACAACAGCAAAGGATGAGGCACTTTTATATATTTTATCCTTTTAGCTTATTTTGAGGCTTTTTATATGTAGCAAGATTAATGTGACCTATTTTGCTTCAAGAAGAGACTTAGACAAACATTTGCAATGAGTAGGGAGAGTACTGACCACATATATAGAAAACTAAACACGAGACACTCCGTCACACATGACACCTCAGGCAACCACAGTCTGTATTAAAAAAAAAGGGGGACTAGCTTACTATTTGCCTAATTAGCATGACAACTGGTTTCAACTGGATATTAATCGTCTTCATTTCCTGCTCTAAACCACCGAACACTGTCATTGCGGGCTGTTCAGCAGCTACTCTTTCCCTTCTCTACAACAGCTGCATTTGAGTGGTGAACAACTCTGGCACGTTTCACACAGTCTACAAAACACTTTTGATACCTGTCAGGTGAAAGGCACAACCTATTTGTGGTAACAAGCCTTTCACAAGTGAGCAAAATTCACCCTTCATGGCTTGCTTCTCTTGACCACAGAGAAGAAAATTAGTCTCTGCTCTGTATTTTTATCCAAACAAGCTCTTAACGTGGTGATGGTCCTTGCATTGCGCTTCTCCACACGCACTGGGGTGGCTGTAGGCATGAGTCCTTGATTCTGTTGATAACCTCTGAACACAGCAAGCATGATTCATCATGGTCCCAGGTACCCATACGGCTATTCTCATTTTAGTATTACCCATATTTGACTGAAGATGTGTATAACAACAAAAGGGATGTGTCCTTCCTATAAAGGGTTCCAGCTCCCCACTTGGGAAAGCTTCCAGGCCAAGGACTACATGCCACCAGAGAACCAGTAGGAATTAGTGCCAGAACTTACACAAATAAGAATATCAAATCAGGAGAAATTGTCTTTCAAATATGCAATGGACAAAAAGATATAATGTGAGTGCTTCAGGTACACTGGAGAGAAAGAGTGGCCACCATTGCTGAAACAGATGTAAAACTGCCAAGGAATTTTGCTGAGCTGCTTGAAATTTTGGGCATGGTGGAATTGGGGGGAACTTGGAGGGGTGCATGTGGTTAGGTTTTTTTGGTAATAGAGTTTACAATCAGTTATAGGATCTCCATCTAGCATTAGAAAGCCAGTAAAGCAATTACTAGTAAGCTTAGGTAAATTCTATAATCTTGTAGAATATTTATCAAAAGGTCAAAATCCATACAAGCCTTCAGAGATGAAAGGTAATATCTTTAGTAAGCAGACAGATACCTTACTCTGTCTATACTCATCTCAGGCGTTCTATGTTTCAATGCAAATACAGTAAATACAGCTCCTTCAGGATGAAAATAAGCACTTCCGAAAAGGATTGTATGAAAAGATAGTTCAAAACAAGCAATATAACAATCTGGCAACACTGGCTTCAGAAATCCTTGCTAGCTCTCTTCTCCATCCAGCAAACTTTCCCTCCTGAAGGGAATCCTGTTTCCCACCAGCCTACACAGTAATGTGGTTCTGCGATAGCTACAAGGCATTGCCCCATCTACCTTCAGACATCTGTCAGTGACTCGGGCCACAGGCTGATCTCGGTGCTGATGCCTAAATCCAGCCAAGTGGTACCTAAGAACAGACCCAGACCTAGCTCACAGACCCAGACCTGATTTGGCTGTACAAACAGAATAAAAAGAACAAGTAGGAAACTCAAATGCTGGGAAGGATATAGCAGTGCCAACAGACTGCTGTAGAAGTTTGTCTTAGGAATAACTTTAAAGTCCATTAGCCTAAGATAGATCAAAAAAAGACAGAAGAAGGAAAAATGGAACAGTTGTGAGGAGAAGCTCTAGAAAAAGTGAATTTTACACCCCAACAACAGGAACTGACCACAAAACAAGAGCAAACTGGTTCAGGTAACCACAGGGGAACAACCAGGTTAGACATTATGTCTGTTCAACGACAGGATGACTATTCTCCTGCTATAGTTCTGCCATTGCAGCTCTCTATTTATGGTCAGATATTAAAAGCAACACTATGCCCCAGGGCACTGTAACTCACACACTGAACATATATCCATGCCCAGGTTTCCATCCCAAGGGTGAAATAAGATCCTCATTCCTTTGTAATCGTCACCTGAAGGTTGGGCATAATTTACCAAGGGGCTGCCCAACTGTTGGCATTTCTTAACAGCTTACAGTTTATAAAAATATCAGGATTTTCTTTTTTCAATTATTTCTAGGTACAGGGAAGTGGAGCAAGGTGTTATTGCAGCATAACATGATTAGTGCAGCAGCACATTGTCAGCTTGCTTCGCTGTCATGTAATCTTTGGCAGCACTTCAGCACCTCTGCACCATTCTGGCAGCAGAGAGCAACCATGAAACTGGTTTGATCAGTGCTTGGGGAGTCTACGACGTGTGGTGTTACCTGGGCCGTGCTGGTGCTGCTGTCCTTGCCCTGGCTTTCCCAGAGAGCGTTTCAGTGGAGGGGCTTAAAACCACTGAAAATCAGCCTTAAGGATTGCCTGGTGATGATTGTGGAGCTGGACCAGAGGACATCTGTGACAAGATTGGTGTAATCTCTTGACTAATTTTAAACTTGCTCACAGACCTACATGCCCTGATTTTCAGGGCTTCTAATTAATCAAGCAGGGTTCAACTTTATATTGGTGACCAACTCTGGAAGACACTAAGTTTAACTTAAGGCTTAAACCTAAGCCTGAGCTCCCACCTCACACACACGTACCCTTTTTTTTGCCCTCTCTTTTTTTTTTTTTAATGTGACTGTGCACACCACAAACTTCCATTAACATTTATAAAAAGTCATTGTCATCTTTGAAAAGAGCAATGCTTTCCTCACTCCTCAAAGTACCTGACGGTTCAGTTCTTGTGACCCTTAAACATACTCACTGGTAACTGAAGTTTGGCAATATTCATTATGAAGTCCACCAAGTGGCCCGTCTTTAGGAGGAAAGCCATCTAGCCAGCTGACGGAAGCAATTAATTTTGTTGGACCACAGGTGGATGCAGACAGGTATTTAAGAATCCATTTCTGCTACCTTTTTTCTTTCATTTTTACTTTATTTTATGAACTGGGGGGGGGGGGGCCCACCAAACTGCTCCGTCATCTAAAGCTCAACACCACAGGTTGTTAAAAATGGAATGTTTTCTTCCTCACAGAAATTTCAGAAAGTGGGAGACAAGCTACAAATAAACAAAAATATATCAAAACCTGTTAAAATATAGTTCCTTCATGGAAAATCGTCTTTATTTGAGTGAAGAATACTGAGAGTGTAACTTTTCCAGCCACCTATAAAGTATGTTTTTCTAAAACAGGCTCCTCTCTCCCAATTCATCAATGTACATCAAGCCAGCAATCCCTAGGAAGACACGGCATTTAACACATTAAAGTTGTGGATGAGAGGAATGCGGTCAGTCTCAGCTTCTCTCTGCCTTTGCTGCATGTTGAGCTGGATGTTTCACCATTAGTTTCTCCCATTTTCCTTCTAGAAATGAACGAAAATCTGCAGAGCAAGAGGATTCCAAACTGCACATTTTACCCTCCTCAGGTTGTTCAGGTCCAATAAGAGTAACCTGCTAATTACAGACACCCAATGGACTGATATTTTACTGCAAGGGTTTTTTTGATAAATATATGATTGTAACAGCCCTGCTCATGTTGAAACCAGCAGGATCTAAGGCTGCCTGGGGAAGAACTGCTGCTGAATGAATTCAGGCTCCAGTTACACCAAAGCCCTTCCACAAGCTCTTGCATAGACAACAGAGCTACTTTCATGACTTAGTATCTCAAACATGGTACTTTCCAGGCTGGTGAAGAAGCGGCCATACTTCTTCCTCCATCAACTGCCACACTCTTGTGAGAAAGGCCTTGTGGTATCTACTGGGGGTGATACGGCTGAGGCATCTGTGCTCCCTGAACACACTTCAGCTACCAGCAAAGCCGAGAAGGCACTAAAAGCAGCTTTCAGGATAAGACTTGCTTTCCTGACCCTTATACTGGCTTTTTTGCTGGTCCTTAGGAACAAAAGGGGATTTTAGTGGGACTTGGGACAGACAGCAGAGCAACTACATCACTTTTCAAAGGCACATTGTGCTTGTGCATGTCCAAAAGAAACAGAAAGCATATTCCAAGGGAGGTGAGCAGCAAAAGCAGCCTGCCTAGGATGTACAACTCCTGTTCTCGTGCCACATCTCTTCATTCTGCTCAGCAGCCTTTCTAAACGTGTTTTCTTTCTCCAGAGCATCTGGACTAATGAGCTTGGTCAAGGCATGACATCCACACTCCTATTCCCAGTTCTGGACTAAATCAGGGCACCCCTCACCAACCACTGTAGACCTGCTCAGAGTCTTCCAGCAAGGTTTGTAATTCAATGGAAAAGACCCAGGACAGAATGAATCCTGTCAAATTTCCTCTGCTTAGTAGTGGGGGGAAGGACAATAAACATTCAAAAATCATTTTCTAGAATGCCAGGTAGGGGACAGCCTGCATATTGGCTGGTGAACTGTCTGAACCACACAGGACTGGCACCAAGCCAGTAATGCAATCAGTGATGCACCCGCAGCTGGTCAGATTATAAAAGCATTGCGCCTTACTCACCTTCCGCTGCCTGCCTGCCTGCCCTCAAGCAGTACCTCTCCCTAACCCAGATATCTCCTAATGACCTGGAGTTAAAAGGCAAAACAAAAGGTCATTCTGAGCAGTGTTTAAGGTAACTAGGTCATTTTGTCAGAACTGCCTGGATCCAATTTGGAGGTACTGATCTCAACCTCATTTAGTGACAGTTAAAACAGTACATTTAGCTACCACCTCAAAATACAGCTATAGCTGGTATATGCTCACAAGGCCTGCAACCACTCCTCCAGCTATAACCTGTGACGAGAAGCAGCCTGTTGGTTAACTCCAGCTGTATACAGCCAGGAAAATCACCTCATTGAATGCTTACCATACAAATGGATTTTATTGCAGTTTCAGATTCGCGGTAAGTGCTCTTTGATCTCAGACGTCCTTCCCATCATTTAACTTCTTATTTTTCTACAGACTTAGCCCCATGATTTAACATTTCCTTTACAGGCATGGCATACACCAGGACTGCATCCTGCAGGTAGGCTAAGTAAGAACATACCTTAACCAACAAACCTAAACCAAGGTGCAACAAAAATGCAGCAGTCTCAAGATGCTGCCTGGGTTTGGTATTTGCTAAATCATTTTCAGTTAAAAGTATGTTTTATTTTCAATAAATACATTCCAACTTTGTCCCAAATGCAGCTGTGATTCCAGACCATAATAATTGACAATCCATATCTAGAACTAGCTAGTATCATTCTTCAAGTAGGAAGGAACAAAAACATACGTAGAAATGTTCTATGTCACTCTTACACGGAGTTTGGGATTCCTTAGTCCCTGGGGGCTGAAAACCACACACAGGTGCCTCAGATGCACTTTGGGTGGAGACAAACTTATTCAGGTATGGAAATCTGGGGAAATCACAAACTGAGAAAAGGAGGAGGCTTAATTAGAATATTGTATTAGGCAAGCACTGTAAGCAGGGACCACAATGTCAAACCTCTTCCTCTGAAGAAAGGGAGCTGTGAAAGGGCTGTCCCTTCAGGTTGTTCCTAGCCCTCTTCCAAAAAATCTAAATACTTAGTAGATTCCCCAGGAGAGACAAGGGTGACCAGGAACCCATGCTCATAGACTTGGAGAACACTGCTGTTCTCAGTGCATCTTCCAGGAATATGTCCTGAAAACCAGAAATTATGCCCCTCCTCTCATATGCAGTCAGTAACTCCAGCATTTAATCCAATCAATTCCCTGGAAAAGGCTAGAAATTAAGGTTGGCTCACTGCTGGACTGTGAGAACATTAATGCATTAGTTTATTTGTTGATTTTCTCCTGTTGACATAATAAAAGTCATAATAAGTATGCAATAAGTATGTAATAAAAAAGTTAAGTTAAACTTACTGCATTGCTGCTGACCTTAAACTGCTAGACAACAAAGTTTCCCATTTAGCAGATCTGTTTAACTTCTAGCATAATTGACTAACATCTGAAGAGCTGCAGATTAAAACAATGATTGCAGGGGTGAGGGGGAAGTGAAAAAGCACACACAGTTATTCCCCTTCCAATTTGTCACAGAACAAACAGAGCTACTGATCAGTACTAATACTCCACAAACTGAATTTGTCACCACATAGCAAACACTTATGTACAGAATTTAACCACAGACGTGTTCCTGGAAAGCCCACTGGGCTGTAACTGAGTAGATAAACATGTATTACTTGCTGAATATCAGTTGGTTGGTGATCTGTTAAAGATCTTGTGGTGTTGCAAAATTAAGCGCTTTGTGGCAGCTGGAAACTGCCACCAATATTTTAACCTGAAAGTGAACTGCCTGGAGGTAGTACAAGAAAGGACTGCTTTTTATGCAAGAGGATTGCCAGCCGCAGGCTTCTATTTGCTGTGCAGAAAAATAATGTCTTCTGGAATACCAAATCAAATCTATCAAGTGCAAGAAAAACCCCTGTGAAAAGCATTTCCGTGAGTGATGGTGGGCAACAACCTAAACCAGCACAGAAACATCTCCAAACAAGACATCAGTGACAAGTAAAGACACCAGGAAACAACTTCGCTCATCCTCTCATCTTCTCTCTCCTCTGCTTTTGTGGAGGAAAACTGATTTTCAGAAACAAATATTTTACTAAAAAGCTGTAAAAAGGTTATTAAAACACCTTTTTTTTTTTTTTTTTCCTGACAATGTTGTGTTGAAAGCCCAGAGCTCCATCAAGATCTTGGAATTTAGTAGCTTCCAGTTATGCAAGAGAGGATTCTCCCATTTTTTAAAAATGGAAGTGGGTATTTCTCCCTCTTTCAAAACTGTAGGACTTCTCAAGGGAAAAAAAAAAGTCAATTCCCCATTTTTTTCCAAATTTCTGAAAAAGTTAGAATTTTCCAATGGGGAAAAGCAACAGTAACAAGAAAAAAGTTCCCCCCACTCCCACTGCTCAGGGAAAATATCCCAGTTTTCACGCCCAAAATTAGTGAGAATATCTACCAAAGTCCAGCACCTGAGAGTCCAGGAGTAACTGCTGCCTCCAGAGCTTTCCCAAGGAAGAGACACATGTACAGGCTGTATTTCTATTACTCCAGTGTCTGGAGAATGCAGGCGGGTGGGGAGACCACCTCATTACAGTGGACATTAATTAATGCTGATAAGCAGGGAAGGTTTGCGCCCTACACAAATGGGTGAGTCACCGAAAAGTCCAGGAGGACAGGTGCTGACTCCGTTCCTGCTCCACTCTGGCAATCGGCAACCTGGCAGGCAGGCACACCTCACCCAACACTCTTCATATGCCCAGCCCTAGCATCGACCACCTTTCTAAACACCAACCCCCACCATTGTGGCAATTAATAAAATGCATAATAATATACTAAATAAATAGAATAAAATAATTCTTCTCTTCCACTGATTCATTCTGACCTGGCTCTAAACAGCCTGACAGGTGGAGGAGGACAGTTTTCTGACTTCTTTCTGATGTTTTGCTTTTACATATATTTTCTACTTGTGTCACTTTTTGTATGCTTCAGGAAGGACAGAAAGTTACTGTTCTGATTTGCACTGTCCTGTTCAAGTACTGAATGTGCAGCCACATAATGTCATGCGTGGGAGTGATTTAGGTCAGAGTTTATTATATTCCTAGTTTCATATGTGAACACTTTTCTCCTCCTCCCCTCCCCCCAGGTAAGAGCAAAATGCTTCTTCTACAGAAGCAGAGCAAAGTCCTCCTCCTGCAGTTAGGAAGCACCAAGCAAAGAGGAAAGCAGCACATGCTATCATCAGCATGGTCTTGGGGCCAAGTACAGCGCCAGCAAGAAGTCTGTCAAAAGATCATTTATTTGTGTATAATTTACCTCGCTAGACTCAATGGCCTATGCTTGGGCTGTCTATTGCTGCAATATAGAATTACATGTCTCTCTAAGGTAACATGACAGAAGATAATATAACTGTATTTCAAAGATGACATAATAATGAGTTTGGAAACTAAATAAGAGACAGATCTTCAGTGATCACAGCTTCCAAAAATTGTGCGCTTGCAAAGCGCACACAGCAGATTCCTGCAGAACTTAGATACAGACCGCTATGAAATGGTCCTGAGTACCGACATCCTAATTAGAGATAGTCCAACAACTGGATCAGATACCCATTCAGATTCAGAATTTTGCTCTGTGTGGATAAACTGTGCTTTTAAGCTACTGGTTATTCTGGATGGAGATGCCATTTTTGTTACAGTGTTTGGCACACAGTAATCCTTGCTGAGTGTTCTGACTTGCGCTATGCTACTGAAGTGTGTAATGTAATGAAGTCCATGAAACAAATTGCAAAGAGGATGCTTGCAGTATTAGTCATGATAGCAGTTTTCAATATTCACTAACAGCATGGTTCCTGATCTGCATTTTAGCACAAAGAGGAACGCTTCCTGTTTAGAAAGCCTCACATGCTCTCTGCAAGAGCTAGCAAGAAATATAAACCACATTTTAAACAGCTAACAGCAAGGACAGAGTCCACACAGTTTTGGAAATGCTATAGTCTTTGCAGCCACATATATCCTCAAAAACTGACAGCCTTTGACCAAGTGTTTATTACACACTTGAATACTAACAGTAACAAACTTGGATGTATTTCTTTACTGCTAAAAACCAAAAATGCACTAAGGAAATAATCACCGCTTGCACACTATCCCATTTCTATATCCCAATAGTATAAAAGACAAGTTTCTTACCTTCCCAAGTAAGAAAAGCTAATTGTAAAATTCTGATAAAGCCAAGCTGATTTGTACTTGGTTGTGCTCCCTTAATGCATTCCTGCTGACACTTTGCAAGAATACCACCGACAGATTAGACAGACAAAGGAAAACTATATTTAAACTGAAACTTAATTCTAGCAGCAGATGATATGTACTTGACATTTTCCTGGTGAAGGGTTGCATCTTTTCTGTTGTACCCGAGCTTAGCAGCAATGGTGACATTGACTGATCTGCTTTTCCACAGAGGTCCACAATTCATCTGCTTAATCCTACACAGTAACTTCAGGTGAGCTTCCAAGTAATGCAGCAGAGGTCCAGCCAGAGGACGTTTATAAAGTACTTCTGCTAATCACTGTAGAGGGGACACAACCTTGACAGAAGTGTCAGAGAAGGACATTGTCCAGCTTTGCTGTCTTATCATACCCAAACATAGGGCTATTTCAGTCAGAAGGCCATAAAAAGTACCCTAGACTTGGTGACAAGAAGATGGCCTTTTAGTTTGTGTCAGAAAATAGAAGGCAAAAGTTATTCTGTAGTGCAACTCTGAATTGTTCTATAGTCTTCACTAATGACAATTGCCATTGGCTTCTGCTTTTCATCTTAGTTTGGCTTTATTGGTCCCCCACAGATTTCAATTGTTTTCATGCTTCATAGCACCATAATCAAGTTCCAAGAGAAATCTTAGGATTTCCAAGAGAAGTCAATTTATTATCTAATACAGTTGCCATACAGCTGAAAAATTACCAAATCCAGCATAAATCACAAAAGCTGTGATTTTGTGTTTTACTGGACAAATTCATACCCAGAGAAAATCCATTGATCCAGGTACTTCCCCAGTTCTTCAGTTAAGTTCTTCAAGAATTTGGAATAAATCAAAATGTAAAGATTAGAGCCCAAATTTTGGAGACTTCCATATGTGTGGTATTACTAGATTTGGAATATTCTTCAAAACCTCAACTCTGGATACTTTCTCCTTGAGAAAACCTTGTAAGGCTGATTTTCAACAGCTTTATGTCATTGATGATACCATAACTGAAGTTAACCAACTGAGTAAGGTCTACTGAGTACATTGGGAAGTACCCAGCCAATGAATGCAGTTTAGAAGCATGTAATTTTTTTTTTTACAGTTACAGCATAAAAAGAACGAAATTAGAGAGAAGGATTTCCTGATTTATCTCCATTTTTATCTGCAACTACATGGTTCAAAGCCTACTTTTCTGTCGTGGTTTAACCCCAGCCAGCAACTAAGCACCACGCAGCCGCTCACTCACTTCCCCCCCACCCAGTGGGATGGGGGAGAAAATCGGGAAAAGAAGTAAAACTCGTGGGTTGAGATAAGAACGGTTTAATAGAACAGAAAAGAAGAAACTAATAATGATAATGATAACACTAATAAAATGACAACAGCAATAATAAAAGGATTGAAATGTACAAATGATGCGCAGGGCAATTGCTCACCACCCGCCGACCGACACCCAGCCAGTCCCCGAGCGGCGATTCCCCGCCCCCACTTCCCCGTTCCTAAACTAGATGGGACGTCCCATGGTATGGAATACACTGTTGGCCAGTTTGGGTCAGGTGCCCTGGCTGTGTCCTGTGCCAGCTTCTTGTGCCCCTCCAGCTTTCTCGCTGGCTGGGGATGAGAAGCTGAAAAACCCTTGACTTTAGTCTAAACACTACTGAGCAACAACTGAAAACATCAGTGTTATCAACATTCTTCGCATACTGAATTCAAAACATAGCACTGTACCAGCTACTAGGAAGACAGTTAACTCTATCCCAGCTGAAACCAGGACATTTTCTCAGGCATGTGCGATACTGGCAATGACCACTTCTCCAACCGCTCTCCACCCTCAAAGCTGCCTTCAAATTTCAATGTAAAGTTCTGACATATCAGCTCCAAAAAGTACGAGCAATTTGGAGATTACTATTGGCCTGCTGAAATGGCTGATCCATAGGAGCTGCTATTAGACTGATAAACAGTGCTGCCAAATCATTGTCAGCTTCACAGTGTAGTTGAGCACCCATGTAACTAGTTCACATTATGGGTGCTAATCTCAGGGAAGACCAGGGGAAGAAAACATTGCACTGCTATCAGTCCGAGCATTTCATAACAAAACCCAGAGATCCAATAATCTTTATATTAGGAAGATAATCCTCACCCTCCACAACTCCACCTACAATACAGCCAGAGAACTCTTTGTCCAGAGAGCAGTTTTGTCAGTAAAAAGCTGTCCTGTATGTAGACTTTCCACCTCTCCACCGCTCAAGAAGGGAAGTCTGTCAGCCACCTATATATATAGATCAATAAAGCTTGCTTTTAAACCCCGTGACTCAATTATCTGGCGGCATTCTTGTACCTTCAGCAACAAACATGAGCCAATGTCTTCAGCCCTTAGGAAAGTGAAATTGCTCACACCACCTTGTTCCCTCTGGCAGGGCTGAGGTTTACTGCTGTCATCCTCGGGTAGGATACAGCGAAAGAAATGCACTCCAGAGCAGCAAATAAGAAGAACAATGCTTGAGGGCTTCTCAGACCTAAAGACACTTTGCTGGTTCACACTGGTGAAGTGTAAACACCCTGCAATTTTATTCAGTGGTTTATATACTCTACATTTTCACCTACTGAGCAGTGTTATGTCCTATGAAACATCCTGTCTTTTTCATAGTAACATCTCCTTCGGCATTTTTCCTACCATTTAGATAGTAGGAAATACAACTACTTTCCCATTTGGAAGTCAAGAACAAATGGATGTTTTCCTTACCATGACAGTCTCAAGAGGATTTTCACACAGCACCTGTTAAACTCTAGAAAAAGCTGCAGTTATGTTTTTTTTTCTCAGATCTTTAACCCACATATACGTGTCTAACTTCCTCTGTCAAAACACTGCTGTTCTTTATATTATTGGAATACCTAGATCAAAGACCAAATTTCAATGGTTTTGGCATGACATTCACACTGGAAGGGACCATATTGAAACTAAAGAGCTTGCAGGATAGTTAGAGGATGCAACAGATGACAGTGATAAAAAACAGGACAAACAGAGGTAACTATATGGGATCATGTGTTACCTAAGTAACTCTTACGCAGTCAGCAACAGATCAATTTTTTTCCTATGATGTGTCTCTGTATCAAGATTTATACCCAGTAATTCAAAGGGGATGACCAAATTTTGCCCTTAAGCAGCCTCTGATTAAAAAAAAAAAAAAAAAAATCACTTGGCTTGGGAAAAGAAGGTCAGTAAGAAATGAAAAAAAGTAATTGAGCAAACAAAAATGTTGCAAGATGAAAGCTAACCACTCTTCCATAGAAGTATGTCATGCTGTTTGCACCAACCCTGTGACAGCACAGAGAACTGCATATTACTCCCTGCAACCTGAGCTGGAGCCCAGCAAGGTAGACACGAGCAGCAATAGCTGCCTTAGCTGTTCTTGGACATTCTCTATTTGGACTTAGTAGAAAGCTCATTAAAACACAACAGCAAGATCCCTCAGAGCATAGAGGCGCAGGCCACACTTTGTTAAAGAATAACAATCTCTGCAGCAACAGGCAACTGCTCAAGCTTCAGGCCGTGTAAACTGTGGAAGAATTGAGAGGGACTTCTCCCAGCCTCCAGTAGAAATCCACTGGCAGTCACTTAAATGCATTCTCTTAAGATGACTGGAACCAACAATCACAAGGGCTCTCTGCATGAAAAGGTTTACTTCTTCAATTTTAAACTCTATTTTAACTCTGGGCACTGAACCTCCATTAGAAAAGTTTCAATGTCTGAAAATCATATGGAAATTCTACTGTAAAAGTGGCTTCATTGAGAAAATCCTTTTCCAAATCATTGCAATTTAATGGGAAAAATCCATTTCAGACTGAAATTCTTCTTCACCATATAGATCTATAGCAAATCTGTACCATTTGCTATAGCTCTTTGAAGACATACTTGAGGTGATCTTCTAATCACATAAAACATACCACTAACAGACTAGAAAGCCAGTTGGTAGGCAATGTCCCATTCAAACAGTGTTTTCAGGTCTGCAAGCTTGTAAGTAGGCTGGATAAGTCACTAAGGTAAATGCACTGCATCAAAACAAGTTATTATTACGTGAGGGTGTAGCTGCCACAGTATAAAAGATGGTTGAGTAAGCAGATAGAATAGCAAAGAGTGAGAAGCTAACAACAACAGTGCTAAGGTGCTAAGGACATTACAGAAACAACAACTGATATTCTACTGAAAGAGGTAAGTGACTGTAGACAAAAAACCCCTAAATTTAAAAAAATGTTGCTTGCTTTGTCCACTTCTTGGGCAAAGGTGCTTAGCTAATGTTAGCTCCCTGTCGCCACAAGAGTTGAGACTTCAATGATATTGTTGATCTCTTCTCTCTCCTGTGACACAAAGCATGTTTTGGTCTTTCGTAGTAAGCTCATTTAAATGATGCTAGGAGAGTTTTATGGTTTTATGTATGAGGAGTATCTTCTCTAGAATATCTAGTTCCACATACCAGTCTTGACTAACAGCTACTACATGATCACTTGCTTTGTGCATTTGTACTTTGGGGCTGGAGATGGGAAAAAGAAAGGGGATGGAGAGGGGAAAAGAAGAAATTCTAAGTTCTTAACTCTTATGACAACTATTTTATACATGGGAACCTGTGAGATACTGAATCAATGTATACTGGTATGTATTTTTGAAGAGCATGTGGACTTACTGCAAGACTGGAAGCAAGCAAATAGCACTGCAACCCACAAGAAAAAAAGGAACATCCCAGCAACAGCACAGATGTTAATTTCTTCTAAATAATGAAGTACTACTAAGGAATATAAACTACACCAGTGATTACATCGAACTAAGTGAAGCCATCAACTTTACTGCCTGGATACACCTCCCCAGACAAATATCATAGGGTTGTGGGTTTTTTTTTTCCCTTAAGGTTTTTTTTCCTTTTTTTTTTTAAACAAACATGGATTGCAAAATTTGGAGATAAAGAGAATACAAATGAGATGAAATCTACCTGGGTGTTACAGAAGTGTTTCCTAATGTGTCTTCTTGCAAAAATTTAATCCCCAAAAAAGAATTTAAAAGCACCAGTGTGCAACAATTTTGAATGAAATGGAAGATAAGGAAAGTAAAGAAAGACTTGTTTCCAGCACTTGGCAGAATCTCCAGAGCCCTGGGTTCTCCTCCAACTTTGTTGGGAGGCTGAAGTCAAACACGACCTACATTAGTTCCTGCTCTACCTTTGAATATGGGACCCTCTCCTTACATTTAGTCAACAAGCTGGGATCTGGATGTATTACTCTAATATGAAATAATTAATGATATTACTTACACCAAAGGTATTACAGCAATATGTGGGTGTTTAAAATTAAGAATGGTATGTGACTGCATATCAGGAGGAAGTCTTGCAATGACCTGCACTCCACACCATGGGCTGGAACATGTGTAAGCTTGGGATCTCAGCACCCAGAAGAGAACAATAAAGGGTGTTACCACAGAACAAGTCTTTTTTGTGGAGTATACGCAACATATGGAGCAGATACTGTTTACTATGTTCAAGCAGTTTTTAGTCTTTACAAAGTGACTGAACAGATTAACACAGTTCATGTGTTCCTCTGTTATTCAGAATTATCTGCCAAATATTCATATAATTAATGATCCATTTCTCATTGATAATGCTGATTTGACATTTATAGAATTTATAGCATTTATTGTGTGCTCCTGCAACCAGATGGACAGGTTGCATTGTACGATACAGACATGGGCCCTGCTTGGATGCCATAATTGCCTCAAGGAAGGTTTTAAGTAAGTAAGTTGGATGTTACCAGTTATAAACAGAGATGTGGTGTTGCAAGAATATTTTCTAGCATTTGCCTTCCTGTTGCATGCTTCTACGAGGAAGTACCTTCTTTGGATTGCTACAGAGTGAGTCGAAATGCTGTGATTGCAGTCATAGCAAATTCATTTAAAGCTACAGACGGATTGTCAGAGAAGCTCAAAGTGCAGTCTTGGGGCAAACCATGTTATGGCAGGTGTCGTGTTTGAAAGGTTAAGGAAGGAGCAGGCTCAGGACCTCCAAGCAGCCTCAAAGACAGTATTGACCCATGGTGCAGAGATTAATCTTGGCAGTGTACACTGTGGTGTGGGTGAAATAGCCGCCTCAGGCTTAAAAGGTACTCAAGGCAGCATGAGCTAGTGCTTGAAGTGCCATCCCAGGATGTACAAGGCTGGGGCTGAAGACACACTCTGCTTCTGACTAGTTAAAGCATTTCTCAGGTTTGTATCAACCACAGCAAATTATACTGCAAAACACTCAAGCCCAGCTGGAAAGTGCCAAGACATTGTGCTTCAACATTTCAGAAAAAATCATGCAATTCTCTTCAGCTAAAATTGTCCTCTTGCTTTTTAAGGCTTGAAAGATCCTCAAAGTAAAATAGAGCTCAGTGAGCTTTCTGAAACTGCTAGAGACAAAAGAAAACCCCTTTCCAACCAGCTCTAACACTGGTATCTTCTAGAAAGTACTTTGTAGGAAACAGTCTGAACAGAAATCAGCTCCTCGTAAGAGAAAATGATAAGAGCTGACTGCAAAAAGCCTTTGGCAGCAACCACTGGGGGCTCAAGAGCTCAATACAGCTGAAGAGCATTACTTGCCTGGGTTTGCTGTTAAGTGCTTTCCCTTCCATCATTTGTTATAATTAACAGACAAACAAGCCCCATTCCCTCCCAATTCCTAACAGAAAATACCAACTTCATAGCACAAGCAATATGCTTCAAGATCTGGCACAGGCACAAAGCAATCCACATCAAAGGCAGGTCTCACCAAAAGTGGATGAGGAGTCACAGGAGCACCGTGTTAACACTATGTTAACTAACAGAAAAAACTTACACAGAAGCAGCAATCCTGAACCTCCTCCCCACCCCAAATTTCCCAGCTTGTTGTCACAAAGTCTCATGTCATTTAGCAACTACCGGCAGGAGAACTGGAGTGTCACTAGAATTTCAGTATTTTTTACTGAGGAAGAGAGTATTTGAGTATCATGCTCTAAGCTGTGTGTACTGCAATAACCTGTGAGCTCAGAGGCAGAAGAAACATGTCAGAGGGGATAGAGCTCCCTGATAAAATCCTCCTGGGTCCTCAGAGCAATAGTCTTCCCCTGATGCATTCCTCCAGAAAAGCCTGGAAAAGGAACACAGTATTTTTGCATCTGCTGGAAAGCAGCCATCAAACTGGGTCTTACCAAGGATGACAGATGCAAGTTTGAGTCGGATATTAGGCAAAACCTTCTCCCATGCCAGCACTTCCCACTGAAACTGGGAAGACATTGGTCCCAGCACTAGTCTCAAATATACAAACCCCAGAATCGCAGGACTGGGGAAAAAACCCAAGCAAACCACAGAAACACATACTCCACCTCAGCTGCTTTTGAACGATCTGGTCCAAAAGGGCTGAAACATTCTCCTGCTGAACCTGAGAGGTGAAGGCATTAAGAGACTTCCTGGCATTACAAACACAATCAGCATAAACAAAAGCCAGGACTGAGTTACTGAAGGACGACTGGTCTGAAATGACTGTTGATGGCAATCTGGATAGCTGAGCCCAGCTTCTGGCTGCCATGTGGGTAGAAAGCATTCCAAGGTGCTTGAAATGCCACAACAAGCTCGAAGGTGTCTGCCCCATTAACCAAGGCATTGGCTAAGTTCACGGGAGCAAGAGCTACTGCAGCACCGTAACAGAGAGGAGTCCTTCCCTGGTACTGAAGGGCACACTGCGACCACACTGTCACCAAGTGGCCCTACACCTGAACCTCAGACACTTTCCTCTTACTCCTCTTTTTAATCTGCTGGCTCCAACTTCTTTGCCTGTCACCAGATTTTAATTAAATAATCCTAATTAATCAGAGCATTTTGGTTTAATTGCTTCAATGGCATCCTGAGTTTGGACTCAATAGATATTGCAACTCAGGGCAGGTCAGATTTTACAGCTTGTCATGTATTGTTTATCACACTTCATTTGGAAAGAAAACAAATGGATATATGGGATGCAGTGTAATAGTAATTGAGAAATGAGGCAAGTACTACTAGCAGTGAAATGTGAGATTGCCTCAGTGTTCCTGTTGTTCATCTCTCTCCATCCAAGCCAGAAGTTGCACCTTGTATAACATAGGCAGGGTAGAAATTCTCTTCCTGGACAGAAAACTCTGGCAGGTGAAGGGGAGAATGAAGGCAATACTAGTTTTGATTTATTTGCTTGGGTTTTTTTCTTTGTTTGCTTTTCAAATATTTCCCTTGGTTCTCCAGTGAGAACTGAATGAACACATGCAGCCTCGTGCAGCAATGGACGTGCTCCTCCGCTCAGGTCGCCATCAGACACAACGTGGATTTTATGCAAGATGGGTGGTTTAATTTGCTTTGACACTAAATGCAACCAGAACAGCTGAAGAAGTTCCAAATCCTCCAGCAACCTAGGTAAACAACGTCAGATACCAGCAAAAGATCCAGGAGAAGCAGTGGATGGCACGTGGTGCCCTCCATGTTGCTCAGGGTACCAGCAGTGTCCTGCAGAAAGGGACTACCAATGGCTGCTCCAAACATCTACTAGCATTTTTTGTCAGCCCAAATAATTGTCTTTTACCTTCAAACTTCTACACAATCAAGATCCCACAGGTAGTCCAATACCACTGGTAACAAAGGTCATGAAACAACCAAGGCAGAATAGGCTGCTTGTCTGTTTACAGCCAGCATGAATATATTTTCTGTTCTCTTGCATTCTGTTTATTCTGTATTTTTTTTCCTCTTTCTGTATTTTTTTTCTTTTTTTAACAAAGTTTGCAGCACTGCATATTCTTCATTGGACATCAGGAACAAATCCAGCATAGTTTACTGGTACAGTGACCAAGTCTCATTTTCTCTTGCTCACATGAAATATTCCACATGCTCTGCAACAGAAGATGTAACCCAGACAATCTATGTCTGAGCTTGCCCTGAATAGGCAGCTGACAAAACATGGTCATCTGCCCCAGCTATGGCCTGAAATCTTCTAAGAAAAGTTTGCAACATAAAAAGTAGGTCCTCTCCAAATTGTTTGGGGCTGGGACATGGGTCTTGAGGTAACTCAGCAGTATATCAATAGCCATCTCAGTGGGTTGCTGCATAAGAACTAGTAGTGTTATCAGTCAGAGGTAACTAGGTGGTTGCAATTCAAACCACAAGGTGATAAAAGCTGTGGAATTTTATGTGATGCATTTCATCTTGAATTCATTTGCCACTAGAATCATTGTAAGATGAGCTGCAAGTTCAGGTCCTCTAATCCACTTCCTACCCAAGCCAGAATCAACTATGCCCTAAATCAGCACATATTTCTGCTGCCATCCTTACCCAAGAAAAACCCCTGTTCTTGT
The DNA here is from genome assembly GCF_000737465.1 of Haliaeetus leucocephalus. Lineage (NCBI taxonomy): Eukaryota > Metazoa > Chordata > Aves > Accipitriformes > Accipitridae > Haliaeetus > Haliaeetus leucocephalus. The sequence continues at coordinate 5,642,237 of NW_010972620.1, read as the reverse complement.
AATATATTTATTGCAGAGTCCTCTCTGTCCATAGAAACTTAAATCTGGGAAACATGCTAGCTTAAAACACAGGAGAAGCCCCATGGAACACAATGGAAATTCAAGTCAAATGTCTGTGCTTAAGAGCTCATCATGACAAGTATGTTTAGCAATTTTTCAGGACTTCCCACAGGCTAAAGTACCGTTTGAGAATTATATTTGCTATAGCTAAGCCCAAAAGCATCAGATTCATCCCTATGTATTGCAGTGACTGCAGTGTAAGTGCCATAGACATGCGTTAGAGCATGTTACACACCCATACATCATACACTGATTAACCAGAGTAGACAAAGTCATTTACTCACCTCACTCCAAACCCTTACTAAACATGACCCAGGGGTTATAACTTTGCCACAGGAAGTACCAATTGCCTGAATTTGAATATCACTACCTTTTTTCTCAATGTATTTCCTTGAACTGCAATATACACCTACGTATTTTTAGTCAAGCAACTGGCTTTTTTTCAAGTTCAGTAGCTTCAGTTGGCACAAAATTGAATTTGACAATTCTTTATCTGCACAGTCCTGAAAAGCTATTGAAACTACCTCAATCACAGTCCCTAAATTTCTGAACCTACTTTAAGGCACCAAAACACAAGTGCCTTCATCAGTAATAAGCAACTGCAACAAGAGAGGCTTAATTAAAATCTAAATCCACAGTTTAAAGCAACGTCTCTTTTGTGATCTTGCACTACGATGATATCAAAAGCCTTCTAAAATTTAGGTCCAGTGTCAACAGATTTCTAAAGAAATACGTACAATTACTTTGGAAATTAAAGACCAAGACCATGCCAGTACTCATCAGACAGCATAATTCTTTTGCCTTTTTAATCTATGCATCTAATGAAGTCCATAGAATAAAATCACAAAAGCATCAGATACCTTATTGCACAACAAGCCACATCTTGAACTTCTTATACTCAGCTGGGTGTTTAATTGGGACAAAACTGACTCAGTCAAAGCTTGAGCTGAAGTGCAAGTGGAAAGAAAAGATTTCAGAAAGTCATAGGCATTCTGCATTGTTCCAATAACAATGTATAAGCAGATGATCTGCTGTACTTTAAAGGCTGGTTGTTACAGGTGAGCTTTGTATTGGTTTATAATGGCACCTCATCAACATAAATGGCATTATCTCTAGTCTGAAAGGAAAAAAAAAAGCCCCTATATTATAGAGTTGCTAAATTAGAGATGGATCCCAGAATATCAGAACAGAACCCCAGCTCCTCAGCATATCAGAACAAGAGCTGAACTCCAAGGCTTATCCTTTGTGTTAAGCACAGGTGAAGTCCAAGACACAACACATGAAGGACTGTAGCAGACATCTTAGCAAACCAATGTATTTACTAATCTGCCATCAAAAGCATGGTATCTTAAACAACAACAAAAAAATTGCTGGCTCTCTTGTTCAGCTAAATTACTCCGGACTGACATTGACAAATCAAATCTTCATGGCTATGTATACTAGAAATAGAATTTGGTTGTTTCAACAAAAGTTTAACCATCTAAACAAATTACAGCACTGTGATAACACTCAGAAGCAATCCAAGTGGTCTTTAAACTTTCCTCATCTAAATATTACACGTCAGATATTGCTCACTTTGAACATTAGCTTTCTTCTCTTTTATTAGTCCGTAGATCCAAAGTCTAAAGTCACCAAGAAAGAGTTGGTCCATTTTTTTTACTTCCAGTTTGAATGGTCAATAGTCAAAGTCTCTGTTCAGAAACTGTCACGTCTGCTTCTCTTGCCCACATTTTATCCTGGCGAGGTTAAGCACAGCAAAACGTTCAGGTAAATGTGTAGGCACAGTAACAGAGTCAAACTATGAAAAACTACTAAACGAATCAGAAGCTTCAGTTCTTGGACTGTGTTTCAGGATTGGATTTGAAAGTCTGGAGCTGATGCAGAAGCCAAGCTATGCATGGACACAACGACAAAATTGTGTTGAGCTTCAAAATGTCAGCACACCCTCAACTTTGGTAGGCAGGTCTCATTTTCACCAGGAGTTAAATACCATGAAATCTTCATGAGTTGCTGCAAGCTGGATCTAAGCTCATTTGTATCCATTGTGTCTGCCCACTTCATGTTTGAGCAGCTGCCATTATGTCATCAACCTTTAGAGGAGGAAAAGATCTGATAATTTAATCTGTCCACAGACCTTCATCAAAGCCTTGCTGTCACAGCCATGCAGCCAGGCAGCATGTGTGCTGGATGGTCTCCAGAGTTAACATGCAATATATGGCATTCAGTGCTTTTGAGATAGGAATGGCTTTACTTTGTTGGAAATTATGCAGACAGCTTCATTAATTTTTCATCTATGATTCTTATCAGATGGAACAGAAGCAATCAATGCCAAATATCTTCTCTGTCAGAGCTCAGAAGAACTAGTCTTTTGGGGACAAATTCTGATCCCAAATAGACCAATGTAAATCCACAGTATTACATAGTTTCCAGTCAAAATCAGTAGAATCATCTGTCAGTTATGCTAAGAGTCAGCAAGTCAGGATATAAAACAGATACTTTTAGTTCCTGCAAAGTGACTGGTGCCAGTTCATACTTGTGTGTATTTAACATCTACAGTTATCTTAAATGTCTGTTTCGTCTGGGTTTAAAACCATAGACACTGGCACATGCCACTCGAGCTCTGCATGGAGAGAGGAGAATGCAAGATTATCAGCATTAACGTGGAAGCAGCAAATTCAGTCAGATCCTTCAATTTATGCAGCACCTGTACCACCCAAGAAAATATGCATGCAGCTGCTCTTGGGCACCACAGAGCAACTGCAAGTATTCAAACATGAAGTCTCATTAATTGATCTAAACAGTTTAACTACACATCCATCCCTTTTATACAAATGCTTTAACACAGTAAGAATGACTTATAATATCCTGACACCAAACTTTTCTACTGTCAGAGCAATTATTTAGGCTGAAGGGTTAGAGTTTGTTTCATGTTTATCACTCAACAGCCTATTGCATTTGAGTAGATTTCACAAGACCAATAAAAAAAGGCTTCTTGTATGTTACCTAGAAGTGATTAAACTCCAGCTTTGTGTGGTAATGACCTTTAGCTCCACTCTTCACAGCTCAGACTGGTTGCACAATCTCAGCAAGAATCACTTTTAATCAGCATTCAGGGATACCACACACTTGTATGTTCACTGGCAGGTATCTAATATATCCTGTGAATCCTGCTGTCAGTAATGGAGCTGGAAGAAAGCTGGAAGAAACACTCCTTTCAATTTCTTTTGCTCCCTTTTGGTGCATATTCTTCATCATTCAAGTGTCAAGGGAATTGCATAAAGGGCAAATGATTAAATTGCTTGTGTGATATTTGAAAGAAATGTTAATGTGACTAGTGATACTTCAGATAAACACAGAAAACGGATCTAAACAGAGAAGGCAAACTATTGAGCTTTCTAGCACCTATAAAAACTAGCAAAAGAAAATTTGGATTATCACATGCTTAAAAACCATGTGCATGCAGACACTTCTGTCAAAAATTAATACTTTGAATAATATTTTGAGCCATAACCCGCTCAGAGATTTTGAAAATGACTAGCTTGGTACAATTCATAGAGCCCCTGCTAGCCTACAGAGAATTCTTCATTCCATGTGTCATCTGTTTCCTTTGTAATTTAGTCCTGAGGGGAAAAATTACCAACATTTTCATTAACTGAAAGCATGTTTTTTCCAAACTTATGGAAAAAAACCTGTGTGAGTAGGTCTACCTTGAGCTTCTCTTTTTCAGAACTGGGACATAGGTGATGTTTCCACAGCTGTTCTAGTCTATTTTATGTCATTGGTCATGTGCTTTGGTCACTGAGATCACAAACTACGGCATCACTCATTCAGAAACAACAAGGAACACAGCTAATGTACACAGACAAGCCTGCACTACTGAATGCAAGCCCATGTGTCTTCTAGGGCTTGTGAACATGTTTTCTCACACCTACTTTCAAAACAAGCTGAAGAATGGTTACCCATCATTACCAATTCAGCAAGACTTTTGATTAAGAGCCCAACCTACCCAAGTCAGAGATGACACACTCACTGCTCAGCATTGCTTAGGACTCCCAGAACGGTTTTTAACAGTGAACTAATCAATGGTCTTTATTCACTGGGAAGCAACTATATAGGTGAAAGGTGACAAAACATCACAACTTGGATTAATTTGCTGTTCAAAAGAGGTAAAAAGCCATGTACTTTATGTACCAGGGAGAAAGGATGGAGAAGGAAAAGCAGTTAGAGCTTTACACATACAGCTAGCTAGAGTAATAAGCTTTGTTCCCTCCTCATGTGACTCTGCTATGCTTCCACCTCTGCATCGGTATGTGAGATGTATCTAGGAGCCAAAACCACAGATGGTGTCAGTCACTCTAGCTCTTTTGAGGCAGTTAGGCAATATCCACTTACACTGAACAGGTACCTGCCCAGCTACTAATTACTAGTATTTATTGCATACCTCATAACAGCATTAAATTGACTGCTTTGTTTCCCACATGCAAGCTGCACCACAGACAGGAGCCAAGAGACTTGCACACTGGTACCGTCTCTTTACACCAAGTTTGAAACCATCCCACTCATTTTCTTTCATCCTCCTCAAACTGACAATTTATAAAAACTTAGAGGAGATGATTGCAAACTGAAGGTCTACGATGATAATTCGTGTTGGCACAGATGCTTCCACTTTTATTCATGTCCACTGATACAGGCAGATTCCCCCACCCCAATCAAGAATACTTAAGATCATAAGTGAAAAGTGTTAATATTGGTTTACCCTTCAAATATCATACAGGAGTCAAATTCCAGCACCAGTCAAACCAGGCCTGGATCAACAAAAGCTTCATGATCTTGACCAGTCCTGACAGTATGAAGTGAGTGCTGAAAGGAATTTGGTATTCAGCCTTCTATCTTGGATCATGAGGAGAAACCTTCTTCCAAAGATCACATCCACAGCCTTTGGAAGTGAAGCAAAGAAGCTCCACCAGCCAGCCCAGCTTGCATACTGCATCTCTCAGCTGAGTCTTTCTCAAGCAGTGCCAAGCACAGCAGCTCTGTTTCTCCCATTTTGCAGATGGAAGAAGACAAAAAACAAAACAAAACAAAAAAACCCGAACACTTAAATCAACATAATAAATCTCTGATGAAGCAGGCTTAGCCTACTTGCCAGTCCAGCATGTGCAATACCCTTTGTACAAGTTCAAAAGAAAAGGTGCATCATGGTAAGATAACCAGCCCCCCGTACATCCCCTGCACTGAGAGCCCCCACCATAAAGGAGCACACGACTTCACGGACCAATTGAGCTGTAAAGGGAACCCACGCCTCAGCGGTCGGACGTGATGAAGGAGAGGCCCCTACACAAAGCAGTAAGGAAAAATATCAGAATATGTTTGCTTGTTCAAAGCACAATCTAAGAGGCAGGTTTTCTCAGCAGAACAAGACTGATTCAGTGCCCCATGCATACTCTGAGTAAATGAGAGTCCTATTAAAAACCCAAGTGCACAGCTTTTGCAGGGCTGGGGTTAGCTTTCACAGTGCGCTGCTCTCTTCTAAAGCTGTTGCGCAAGAGTCGTATGTTTAACATTTCTAACCAGCCAAAATTGCTCTTTATATTTGATCAGGAATAATTTTTTTTACCTTTGAACCTGTTGCAACGCAGGTTCAAAGGTTACCTGGGTGCAGTGTTGCCTGTTTATTAAAGCCACACACCAATGATTCGGGGCTTAGTCCTGCCACAGGAGCTGGGGAAGCACCAACCCTTGAACACCCACCAGGAGTTGTAAAGCAGCGAAGGAAGAAAGCTGCACCAGCCCCTCCACCAGCGCTGAAGGAAGGTAAGCAAATCTCTCCTGATCAGAGCCCATGCTTCCTAAGTACTAGGCTTCCTGCTCCTGCAGAGAAGTACTGCAAGTGGGACAATAGTCTTAATTTGCTGCAACACCTGGATCCAATGCACTCTTGTAATCCCACTGTGTGCGGTTAAAGGCAACAGCTGTGTAATTGGCTCCACCTTATTAAAAAAGGAAGTCTGGGCTCAGGGGTGGCATACAGAGAAATCACAGCCTGAGTAACAGCAACCACCTGAACACGCCCTGTTGCTATAGACTGGTTGGAACTGGCAAACCTGACTACCGTCCTGGCTGAAGCCATTTTCTTATCAGTTTGTTAGTTATGTCTATTTAAAGATACAGTACACAGAGTACCAGTGCCAGGCTCCCATTCAGAATCATGTTTAAAACAAGAGTTCCAGAAATAGAAGAATCATTGGGTTCCACAGCATCACAGGTAGGTTTTGAGATCTTGTCAGTAAAAGCTTGTTATATGCTAGATCATTTATACACACAAGCTTATTGGCAACATTTGCTACAGTAGGACCTTAATCCCTAAGTAAGGACACAGAAGCTGGCTACAATGCCTTTTTTTTAATGTTTTAAAAGCACAGATCTTAAGAATATGGTGTACCAGACTGCTGCCATTGCCTTGGTACAACTGCTTGGTGTAGCTAGAGATGGAGCCTTCTCTGCTTGTATACAGAGCTGCAGCTGTAACAAAGGAGAGGATAGCAGAGACAAAGATTAACCAGAAATCAAGCTGCAAGTAAGAGAACTGGCAAAAAGCATGCTGCTCTTCCAAGTCCTAAACCCATCGTCCTGTCCATAATACCTTCTCTGAGGAACCCACTTATGCTCTGAGAAGATTATTTATATCCCTGTGCAGTTACTTTGCTTTAAAAAAGCCAGAAGGCTGCCCTTGAAAAGTGTAGCAGAGCAATAAAGAATGATTATTTTCATAGCACTAAGAAAACAAACTGGAATTCAAAACCCCTTCAAATTAAGTGAGCCCACACTTCCCACAGACTCAAAATTTAGATCCAAGTCTTGAAGTGACAACAGAGAAAACTACACTGAGCTAATGCTTCCCCTTCATTTATTTATATCCTCTGCTATTTGCTATAGGTAGATGGGCTCTTTTGGCATCTTTGGAAAGCAAAAGCTCATGTAATGCCATAACCTTAAGGTTTATTATAAAAGTTCATCTTATCCATCCTCTATGCAAATCTCTTGTGACAGTCACAAGACGGAAAGGAAAAAACTTGAACTTTCTATACGTGTATTTGACCTATTGCTCATCTTAATTTGCTAATGGGTATGAAAGATGCAGGTATACATTTTATATACATGTACAAAAAACAGCAAAGGTTGAGTTATTCATGACTGCTATATTTTCTGGCAGAGAATTACTAGCAACAAATGGATTTTTGCCTGTAATAAAAACCTGGAGTTTATTCAGATCATTTGAGGCAGTATCAAAAATTAAAAGCCTCAGAATTTGCATGTCACTTGGGAAAAAGCATCAGCTGTATTCTAATTTATGAGCATTAAACAGAACCAATCATTAAGGAGAAGCTATCCTCCCCAAGGCTTTTCTATGCACATCCCTTAACCCAAATTATGTTGGAGCTGCGAGACCCACTGAGTCCAGGCAATGCAGTGTAACCTTACCGGCTCAGGGACCTCTGCATCACATGCTGGGCTTCTGGTAGGACAGTGCTGCAGGCATGTTCTCTTGCACTTGCAGCCAGAGTCAATGCATCTGAGATACACAGCATTGCTACCCAACAGCTCATCAGAGACAGGGCAAATTCACTGCTTTTTCTCTTCCTCCTGGAAAAATCACAGCCTGAGGCCAGATACCTACATGGGGAAAATCCTCAGAGGCACTCAAAGAAGGTGATAATGGAGCTGGCTGGGCTAGGAGCCTGGCTTTCTTTCCCTTCTTTGTAAGAGGCATTGCCTTTCTCTAAGCATAAATGCACCTTGACTGGCACTATTAAAGCTGAAGCTTACAGCTTCACTTAAATGCCACAGGAACAGGTCAGGGTAGGCAAAGCCAAAGGCAGAGGAGTTTTATGCAGAACAAGCTATTTCTTTTTCATCTTCATGTAAAAATTACAGCAAAATCAGTGAATTAAGCCTCAGCTTCCCTAAAAGTATATCTGCATTAGTAAATAATGCCACAATTACAGTGTAAGTTAGCTTTACCTGAATAGCATAAAGTTTACAGCAGCAAAAAAACCCAATTGCAATTAGTAGAGGCTATGTGTTTTAGCAAGCTAAGGTCCAGGATGGGTTGCATTCTGGATGCAAGTACATGCAATGTTATTCCATCCCAGCTATAGTTAGTCTAGCTAAGCAGATTATTCTGAAATCATGCATTGTGGAAAAACTTTCAGATGGGCAAACTGTTAAGTGGGAAAACAATTCCAAGATCTGAGGTCAAGGCACTAAAGAAGAGAGATAGGTGAAGCTACTGTCTTCCCAGCCCTCCAAACCTGCTGGAAAATTCCAGTTATATTAGACAAGCATCAGAGAGAAAAAGGGAAACTGCAGCAGCTATAAATTTTTAAACAGAGAAATGCAACTGTAAAACCATGAAGAAAATCCCTGTCATAGCAGGAAACAAACCTGAAGTTTGAAACATGATTCACTGCTACCTTGTGCAAATAATTACACATATGTAAGTCTATACCACAGCAGAAAGAAGTAGGTAGCTTTTGAGTAAGAAAAAAAAAAACCAAAACAGAACAAAACCAACAACAATAACCCCACCAAAACCAAATAAACCAAAACCAGCAGCAGAAATGAGGATCTAGCCACCAGCAAGTATGTTACAGCAGTATATGAGAAATACTATACTCAAAGCATTTTGTCAGCATTACAGGCTACAAAGCTCTTCTCAACTAAATGTACGTGCAACTATAGAGACAAAATTGCTATTTTTGAGAGAACAGCTTTATACACAGAGAAAATAATAGCAAATAGATTATAAACAATAAATATAATTTCAAAAGGGTTTGGTCTACTTTTCACCTAGCTCTTCAAAACATGTAAACTTCCAGCTCCTTTTATCAACAAACAAAAAACTCAACAACTTCCTCCGTATTTTTTTTTTTTCTTTCTTCTAACCACTTCAGTTCCCCTGTGCAAGTTCCTCCCATTTACAAGCTCCCTTCCCAGCATGCTTTTTGCTTGCTGATTTATTTAAACTGGGGAGAGGGAACTAGCTGTAGTTTTTAACATGAGTGTTACCTAATTCGTGTTGGTTTGCTACTGTGCTGGTAAGACTCCCTTTTACTTAAGGAAAAGAGTTTGGTTTCCCACCCCATCTTCATAATGGTAGGTATTTTTGATCTCTTTCATTTGGTTCTCATCTCTGCATTTGCTCTGAAATATTTTCTGTATAAGCAATGAAGTTCTACTTTTATTTTATTGTTAATGGGCTTGCTTGTTGTTACTTACATGGGCTTTACTATAACCTACGTGTAAGTGCAGTGATAAGCTGCAGGGTTCAAGACAATGAGTTTTTTCAGGAGCCTGCTAAGAAATCTCTGGTAGTATGCTATCAGTTAGATGTTAACCTCAGGCTGAGTTAAGTTCAGATATACCTTTGCTCTTCATAGTATAAGTGCTGTAATAATATGTGGTGATAAAAAGACACTAGTATCTAAAAGTTTTTAGTGCTACCTTTTCTCTGTGTGGCTATGTAAGGTGCTTAATGATGATATTCTAGCTTTCTTAGGAGTTCTATGTGAATTTTCAAGTTGAGCTTTAGTTCTAGCTCTTTAAACCATGTTTGTTGTGTGTCTAGAGATAATTTCCTATTAATATAACATTGATGCATGCATGTTTTGCAAGAACGTCATCCTGTATTATTTAATAGGATAAACAGTAACAGAACCCATTATACTGACCATCTTTTAAATTTTTCAAAACTTCAAAGGGCTAGTTGAACGTTCTACCTTTCTGAGGAGGTAGTTTTCAAGGAGAAAACCTGATATAAAAATATATATCAAAGCTTGGCTTTTCAATTTATCTGACAAAACTACTTTTAGTACTACGCAGTGTTATGGTGTCATTGCCCTCCTCGTGGAGGGACAGTACTATCAGACATAGTAAAAATCTTTATAAAAAATGGCCTTTCTATTTAAGTATACTGAAAGCCCAAGTTCAGTAGGTTTCATAACTAAGGCCCAGAAACAGCCTGTAACACGTAGTCTCAAACCACAGAGCACTATACTTCCTGAAAGTAAGTTACTGAGGCCTCGTTCTTTCCCACCCCCTAGCAGAGCGCTTCTCAGGCAAGATCAAAGGGTGCTTGAACTGTTTGGCTCTGACTTTCACAAGAGGTACTCTGAAAGCAAAGCCTAACTAAAGTGTATCTTAGGCTTAATGCAAGTTACTGTGGATTTTGCTTTGTGGTTTTTACATGGCTCTGTTCAGCAGTTGCTGCTGAGCTTTTGCACTTTAGCTTCTCTCTGGATGCTAAAAGTTAGATGTTCCTAAACCCTGCAGAACACAAGACTTCTCCTTGCTGCAGCTGGAGGAAGATGGGATATAATGCTTCCAAGGAGTAAGAACTGCCACAGTGGCTCACATCTGCAGGACACCAGCCAAGAGCTGCACTGTGTAAGCAAATATAAAGAGTCAGCTACTAGTGGTTAACTAATTAATTAGTGACCCCAGTGTAGTTGGTTGTACTCCACTCTTCCTGCTTGGAAAGAATGTCACCTTACTAATGGTGATCAAGAAGTTCTCATGATCACCTCAAAAGCATACGCAAACTGTTTCTTAGGCAAACCTGAGACAAAGACTATAATTCTAGAAAACATTTTCCCAGGCAGTGCATGACTGTTGCTTCTGAAATTGTGCAAGTATCAGAGGTTGTTTTGCTGTCTGTAAAGAACTACTGTCATGGAGATGATGCTGATTTCTTTCTTCATACTTATATGCTTGGAGGCACAAAGCTCAGTTACTTTCCAGTGGAGAGAATCTCCTGACTTGGGAAGAATGGAGAATAACTGTTTCATTCCTTCTAGCTAGTGATGGAATTGTTGTAGATGTTGCAGGGGGAGGGGGCATACAGTAGAAATGAGAACATGTACTCCTGAACTCAAGGCTGTAAATGATATGACTGTAATCTCTTCTGATAAAAACTAAGCCTTTGCACTCCAGAGCCTAGTGCATCTTATCCCTGACCATTGATCAGGGCAGACAACCTAAGTAGACTTTAACTGTCTAGCATCTTATTGCACAAGGGGCCTAACAGGTGGTTTGAGACATCCTGTGCATTTTGTATCTTTCTGGTCACTGGGAACCAAGCCTTTCAAAACTCAGGGGTTTCAAGCACTCCACCCCTGTCCCCACACACTTAAGAAAGCAGCTGGTGCTCAGACTCACCCTGCAGTGGCAGCTGGTGTCTGTCAAAAATGCCCTGGCTTTGTCTCGTGCTGCACCGAGTTGAGTTTCCACTCAGTTGATATAGATCAGGTATTATGTATGCACGGGCCGTTGGGATTTGTGCGTTAAGCTCTGGTTGTAGTTGCTCCATAGGACAGATCTAGGGTAGAGCTGTTCTCTTCCCACGGACAGAAAACTCTGTCAAGTACAGACTCTTATACTCTCTGCTGGCTCTTCTGCTTTAAGGGCAGCAGGATTAAGTAGCTTTTGGAGGATAGCAGAGGTAATTAACTAGCAGAGACTTGTATTTGACAAGTAGTTACAGCAGAAGCTCTAGGTATAGGAAACAACTGTCCCAATGATGGGAATTGAGACAAATTTGCTGACGCTCTCTCGCCACAGCTTGAATAACACACCTTACATACTTTGACAGGAATGACTAAAACCCATCTGAGGAAACATGGTTGGAAAGTAAAAGCAAAACGCTGTCACTATTCTATTTATAAAGTAGGAGAATTAGAAACAGTCTTTCAGATATGAAGAGCATTTTTTTGTGTATTGCAGACAAGATCTAGGTATCTGTGGGTTTTTTAACGCAACATGAACTTCTGTAGCTTTAAAGGATGTTAGGTTTTGACTCTCACATGTATAGTCTCATTCAATGCTGTAAGAGGACTAATGAAGACAGTTACTAAAAAAACCCCCCAACCTAGAAGCAAATGAGCATGCAATACTTCCCAGGCTTTAGAGATAAACTTGCCAACAGGTCTGTCTTTAAATTAAAAATCCATTTGGCTTACAACTGAAAATCATCCTTGACTAGCTATAGGGATGCTGGTTAGGTTACACTGGGATTAGACTAGTGTCTGGTTTCTCTTTCTCTCTATGTGAGAGACTTGTGAAATCCATTCAGAATCTGAAGGCAAAAGCTTTGCTGCATTTAATCATCTTCAGGCATTTCTCAATTTCATCAGGTGTTCTCTCTAAACTTTGATTTCTCTGCTTCGAGCACCATTATCCATCAGAGCCTGATGTTCAGTCATCCTAGATGTCTTGGCAGAAACTGCCTTGCATGCGAGTCAGTGGGGAGATGAGAACACCCTGACAGAAAGGTTTTCAGTGACTTATCTGCTGCTGCATGGAACATTTGGGGTTAGTGGGTTCTCTGATCCTTACCACAAAGACAATTGTCCTCACTAGAGAACATTAGGATTGCTGATTAACACAGCCACTGGAAACTGAAAACTACAAGCCATAAACCAGATATGGGTGATCTAACTCTGGTCAGTCTGGGCTCAGAGACTCAAATTCTGGCTTAGAGGCCTGGCTGAATTTACTAACTGTTTGGAAAATACCTTCAACTTTCTTGGAATTATAGTTAAAGGGTAACTGGAGCCCATTGCTCCAGAATGCCTGGTATTCTTCTTGTACAGGGATTTAGTTAGTTGCTAGCTGTCTTGCTATCTACTGACCCAGTTCCCTTGGTTCTGTATGAAGGAATTTGAAAGGGTGTGGTTATTCATCTTGCAAAGTGTGATGTGTCATGTCCTGCATAGCTATTTAGATACTAGCAAAAATAAGTTGGTGAGATCTGAGTCAATTCAGAACAAAAAGCAGTCACCTGTGCTAGATTTGTTTTGGCCATTCAATCTTAAACGTACCAGAACATTTTACAGATTAAAGTACTTTTTTATAAGGGAGGAGGCTGAGGTAGATGTCTCTTTGTCTCCTATAAGAAATCCTGCATTCTCAATTTTTGCTTCCCTGCCCTTGAAGGAAGAGACTCTGGAGGATGCAAGCAGCAGAACTGCTTCTATATTTCCCAGCCAGACTTCCATTGCACGCATTGACTTCCAAGTCACCACTTCCCAGTGGAACGTAACTTTCACAGTTTTGACTTGTGCTGTACCTCATGCTGAGCACGCTTTCACTATCTGAAATACTTGTCCAGCATAAACCCTGCTTTCCAGTAAGAGCAGCTGATCTTGAAGATACTGCTTGTGTTGCAGACTTATATATGTAAGGTAACTTAGCAATACCCCTACTATTTTAGCAATACCCCCTCCTATTGGACAGCTATAATATTGAGGCGTTTTCTTACTTCCACTACTCACGTCACTGAACTGTAGGCATTTTCTGGTTATACTTAATTTGGGAAACTACATACTGGTTTTCCCCAGGCAGATTTTTACTCTTGAATAGAAAGAATTGACATCTGTTCCTCCTCTGACTTAATCAGGCTTCAGCTTTTTGTGGAGGTGGATGCAGCAGGGATTAAGATTTGTGGGGACAGGTGACTTGAGATCTTTTAAGAGGCTTAAAACATTGCATAAGCATGCTTCATTATGGTACCAGGACTCTGTAGGGACAAACTGCTGAAATGATTTGCAGTATTGCTTAACAAACTACTTACTTAAGTAACCATGGCTCATAGGTAGTGAGTGATTCTAACTCATGTCTACTAATCCTCCTGTTTGTTTCAGGTTCAACTCTGGCTCCACTGATCCAGCACAATGATCTGGATACTTCAAGTCTTGTTCTCACCGCTCCCAACACCAGCATTGATTAGTCTGATTGTATTTGGAGCTGGCATCTTCCTGTGGGTGATAAGCAGGCCAAAACCTGTTTTGCCTCCTGTTGACTTGAACAAGCAGTCAATAGGAATTGAGGTAATACTTACTCTGCTTGTGGGCATGGACTAGTTTTGAGCTTAATCTGAATACTGATCCATTCTGACTCGGTATCAGTGGAAACTCTCCTGTCTGATACACACAGCCTTCTCTCCCAGGTGTACAACTCAACAGTATGGTGGGGAGAAGGGAAGTCTTAAGACACTAAGAGTGAGAAACAGCAGCTCTTGGCAACAGGATTAGGTGGGCTTTTTGTCGGATGGCCTTGGCTGTCACTGACTTTTTTCTGTATTTTAAATGCTTTGAGGCTGGCGGTAGACTTCATGTAATTAGGCAAGTGGTAGCACTCAATCTTAGTCAAGTTCTCTCTAATAACCTGTAATTGAATATTAATCTAGGCCACCTAGAAAATTCCTCTGCATATGACTGATGACTGAGTAGATCAAAATCAGGAAGGAAAATGAGACTTCCCTAACAATGCAATGCTACTGAAGTGCTTTAAAGGGGATTGCTGGAAGAATGGCTGAGGAACAAATGACATCATTGCATCTGTTCTGCACGGTTCCATAACTATGCTCTGTTCCTAGGGAGGAGCCAGAAGAGGTGCACTCTTGACAGATAATAACCTGCTTTCTTACTACTTTGAAGATGGTAAAACCTTGTATGAAGTTTTCCAGAGAGGACTGCATGCTTCTGGTAAGCTTTGCATCTGCTAGTTAGTACTTGCCTATCACAAGTAAATAAAATTATTCCAAGCTCTTTTGCCTTGCCTTTTGTCTGTAGTAATAGTTCAGGCTAGCAAAAGCTTTCCTAGCTTTCTGTGGGGTGGACACAAAGTGACCATATCTTTTTTTTATCCCCCCCCCCCGATTTAGAAGTAGTCTTAGTTGGCAGACTGGGCAGGAACAAACATCTGAAGTGTAAGATGGTAGAGTTCAGTGAAGAGTCAGCAGATACCAAGCATCAGAGAGAGTTGGGGGGAAACACCTCTACTTTGCCTTATGATGTGGAGTTTAGTGTAAAATTACTGTCTGCTTACAACAGGAATGAATTTATGCACATGTGACTTCAGGGGTGCCATGAATGTGGGCTATATGTGATAGCTTGCAAGCAATTTCAGTCTCCTGTGGGTTGTGAAATGGAAAAATATCATCAGATCTTGGAAGTATTGCTTGTAAGGATAAAGCCAACAGTCTTACAGTCTTGGTTTGGTCAGAGTGCTTAACTATGGACACTGTGCATTTGCATGCTCCATGCAGTTAGCTGGATGACTGAAAATATTTCCTACTTAAAGTGTTGCATTGAAGTGCTACACAACTTCAGTACTGAGCTTTACAATTGCTTTTCTGAACTCTTCCATTAGGAAATGGCAACTGTTTAGGCTACAGGAAACCCAACCAACCTTATCAGTGGCTGACATATAAACAGGTGAGTATTGTACATGACAAATGATTTAAATTGGGATACTGTCTTGTAACACTAAAGTGGGGGGAAAACTATTTTACAGGTTTTGGACAGAGCTCAATTCCTTGGATCAGGGCTTCTGCAGAAAGGATGCAAACAATCATCAAACCAGTTTATTGGCATTTTTGCTCAGAATAGGCCAGAGGTAAGCAACAAACTGAATATTCTTTCCCTGAATATTCTGACACCCTGGGGAGAGAGGAAGGTCTGTATTTAAATAGCTTGAGGCCACACAGGGAACAATCACAACTGGCTTTTCCTTTTCCAGTTCCCTTATTACTGACTGAGCACATAGCATGCCAGGCATGTAATGCAATGATTTTGAACTCTCACTACTCTAAGAATCTCATGGACATGCTCCTTACACATCCCCCACTACTAATGTGTGCACGGGCTCGTCAAACTGTATGAAATCTGTAGGTAATCCTGTCTTGTGAGCTGCTAGTTTTCCTCAGCTTTACCATTTTTCTCTCTTCAGTGGATCATTTCAGAGTATGCCTGCTACACTTACTCAATGGTTGCTGTTCCACTCTATGACACTCTGGGGCCAGAGGCCATTATATATATTGTTAACAAAGGTAACTATTGACTTCCATTATTTCATAATGATTTTTCTAAGAAGCTTTCTTTTGAGAAGGCTGAAGTTCAAGGGAATTTGATGCAAAAATCAGAGTAGCTTTAACCTTACTGCTTTTATACTTTTATAGACAATTTCTGCAAATTAAGCTGCTTTGCAGGGAACATGGTTCAATGCCTAGAAGAAGCCAGTGGGCTTCCTATGTCTCCTAGGGTCTTGAGTGCAAGTCCACTGAAGACCTGCTAGATCCTGTAGACCATCTTGCAGAGTGCTCAACTATTTGCTATTTGAGGTTTTGCAATCTTGAACTCCCACACTGCCAAACAATCAGACAATGTAGACAGGCTTGCATGCAAATTAAGACTAGATGTGTGTCTCTGATTTAAAGTTGCAGGATGTAAAGAGTGGAGAAAGGAGGGGTAAAGATATGCTTTAATCTGTTCAATCTATCTGGTTAGGGCCTGTTGTTCTACAGAAGCAACAACTATCATGCCATCATGGAAGAAACTGGTGAGGAAGCTTGAATAAATCTTCAAACTTTTTTCCCCCAGTCTTAGGAGAGATATGGGGGGGAAAAAAAAATATCCACTGTTGTCACAATGATCTGGGATCCAACCCATAAATAGGATTTGCCAAGCAAAATCACTTTAACAGTTATGCTGGTGAACGTTGCAAACAGGTCTTGCCTTGGGACTATGCAGCTGTGACTTAGTAGGCTAACAGGGAAGCAGCATGTTCAGGCAAATCCAATTCCTCTGCCAACTTCAGGGGAAATGCTTTTGTAATTGCATAAAACCCTTGCACATGCAGGGAAGCTGAGGCATTAACTCAATACTTTTAGCTACCTCTTTCAAACAGGTCCAAATTTCTTTATATTTAAGGAAGATGGCTAAATCTAAACAATCAGTGAGGACAATTCTGAGCTTTTATGGCAATACCAAAAGTTTAAATGCTTATCTTTACTGTGACTGAAGGTATTTGTCTTCAGTTCCTCGGCATTTGCCCTCACTTTGTATAGCTAGAAACTCAAGTTTGCCCAATCACTTGGCCATGGTAGAAGGAACCTTCTTAGCATTGTAAGCCAGCCACTGAATTCATATGAACAAATACAAGTGGTTTCAGAACAAACCAATGCTGTGTTCTAAATGTATGTGCTACTGAGCTGTCACTCACTAGCCTCATGTCTTCTAAAAAGACTTCTGAAATGTAATTTCTTTTCTGTAGCTGACATAAGCGTAGTGATCTGTGATAAGCCCGAGAAGGCACAGATCTTGCTTGAGAACTGTGAGAAAGAAAAGACCCCATGTCTGAAGACTATCATTCTCATGGATCTTTTTGATAAAGAGCTCAAGGACAGAGGAGCTAAAGTGGGAGTTGAAATTCTAGCACTGCAGGAGGTTGAGGTAGGTGACTAAAGGCTTCTGCTTGATCTTGCAGAGGAATACCTTGCCAGCTAGACATCTGGACCTTCTCTGGCAACAATGACACTTAATGTAAGCATTATCCAGTTGTCACACGTGTACCTGAAATCTTGATGACCAGTCATTTTGAAACTTGATATATTCAGCCAAAGGGACTTGCAGAGTTCAAACCACTAACTAAAATTGTGTCTGTGTGTTGTGGACAGTCAGTATGCATTAAACTGAAGACTTCCTTAGCTTAATTCATGGTGCAGTTGTAACAGGATTTATCATGCTTCCAAGCTGGCAGTTGAGTCTAATTGAAACTGTAAGTGCAGATTACTGGCTGCTTTGATATCCCAACACTAGGCTTAATCTCCCAGATATGATGCATAAACGTGGAGTATAAGAGATGTGGCCTACACCAAATAAAATAAAGTATCTATCATCTCCACTCTCAGGACTTCCAAATTCCTTAAGTAGTTCTGATCACTTTCTACATACTCAGATTCATGCTTTCTACAACCCCAGGAGTCAGCTTTTCCACACTGTGTGTATTAAATTCAGGAAGACCCACATCTCTCTCTGAGGCAGAGTATCAAGCGGCAAAGTAAAAACAAGTGTTGCATTTGAAATACAATTACCTATTCATCTACTGTTGTTGCACATCTTTCTGTTGCAATTGTTAAGCTGGGTTTTCTCTCTAACACAGGAGCTGGGAAGAAACAACATCAGAGAACCAGTTGTAAGTATCTCTGGAACAGTTATAAACTTGCAAAACTAGTCTCTGAAAAGACCTCTTGCCATGCTGCTAGTAGAGGAGGCTGGCAGGATTTTTTTGTATCTTGTCTTGCTGTTTCCAAACAGAATTCCTGGTTCATACCACTTTAGGAAGTCTGTGTAAACACTGATAAGCAACACAGTCCTTAGACTGTTGACCTTATGTGGCTTCTTCCCTCTAGCCTCCTAAGCCTGAAGATCTTTGCATTGTGTGTTTTACCAGTGGAACCACAGGTAAGAGACTATATAGTGATGCTTCCCCACTAAAACAATTTCCCTGTGCTGAAAAAAATAGCTTTCCAGCACAAAAAAAGGAAGTGCTAACAACAAAAGTAAAACAGTATATTAGAATAGCGTCAAGCCACTACTGCAGTTTTACTTGGGATGTTATCACTACAAGTCAAGTACAATAAGACAAAGCTTCTTAGAGGTGGGGGGAAGAATAGCCAAATTCATGTTGTCTTACCCTATGAAAAACAGAGTCTTAATGTTAAAAAGATTGGTTGTTTAACTGTGTCTGTATTCTGATCCACAGGGGCTAGCGAAACATCTTGTTTCAGCATTCTCTATGCTACTCCCAATTACTCTGCTGTTTCAGTAGATGTTTCCTTTATATAATATTCATAGATGAAAGCACTCAAGATGAGGCATATTTGTGATCTCTTAAGACAATGCATACTATGACTCAGCCTAATACCAAGATAGTTCAAACTGAGCCAAACAAGACATGGGAAACTGACAGCAGAAGCAGTCAGAGCCACAGCTGACTTTGCTTGATCTCTCCAAAGGTAACCCTAAAGGAGCCATGCTGACACATCAAAATGTTGTTGCAAATGCTGCTGCCTTCCTTAGAAGCACAGAGGTAAGCTACTGCTAATAGTGATCTCTAGGCTATGTCACCTAGTCATGAAACTAGCTTTAACATGGGCATTTTCTGCAAACCATTCACTCCCAGCAAACTCATCCTTTCGTAAATGCCCATATTTCAATGGGACAATAGTATTGCAAGAAACTTGGTTTAACCTTGAACAAGAACTTCTACAGAGAAGTTATTCTAGAATGAGTGAGTCCTAAATGCCCAGAGTACTAAACTACCCTATTTCAAGTCTTGCTAGAACATAAAACTAATCTTGATCTAGTATGGCTGAGTTACAGCTGCAAATTTTGAAGAGGTGATAGATGAGCCTGAGTTACTTCAGTAATTTGAAGTCTCTGTTTCAAAGTACTCAAATTGATCCAAACTTTATTCACTTCCTACTTAAGAGTAACTCAAGCAGGCATAGGGGGTGCTAACTTCTATTTTTTCCCCTCTAGAACACAGTTGAGTGTACAAGTTCAGATATCACCATGTCCTATCTTCCTTTGGCTCACATGTTTGAGAGAGTTGTACAGGTATGTACAGATGTATGCATCTGAGCTTCTATAAATCACATTATAGTAAAAGGTATGATAACATTCTGTATTTCCTCAAAGGCTATTCGCACAGGAACTTTCCTACTACTGGGCACTGAAAATCATGCTGCTTTCCATAGACAAATAATTATGGCTAATGAAGCTAAGAATTATCCTTGACTAAGCTTAGTCTGGTCAATTTTTAGACTGTGGTCTACAGCTGTGGAGCAAAAGTAGGCTTCTTCCAAGGAGACATCAAGCTGCTAACAGATGACATGAAAACCTTGAAGCCAACGCTATTTCCAGTTGTACCAAGACTGCTCAATAGAATATATGACAAGGTATGTGAGCAATTTTAGCTAAATCATCTTTGTCTATATTTAAGCATGCATACAAGTTTAAATTAATATTGAATGCATCAGGACATCACCACTAGTTAACTACTCCTTAGCAGAAAGAATTTTTTAAAATCCTTTCTGAGGAGAGTCCTGGGACCTGGAGTAGAAGAACAGTGTATCCAGTCATGACTGGGCTAAGTCTGTTGGTTCAGAGACAAAAAGTTTGTTTACTTTTGGAATGCAAATGAAGCAAGTGCAAAGCTAAAAGGATCCATATCCCTCAAAGCTATGGCTGAAGTATGTCAGCAGTAACACAAATTAGTATTACCCCCTGCTTCATATCCTAGACCATGGCTGAAGTGAAGACAGACCCTAGAACATCAAAGTAAGAGATGGTGCCTCCTGACAAAGCAAGAACTGGAGGGACAGATGTGAGTTACCGACACTTTTCCTTGCAGATACAAAGTGGTGCAAAGAGCCCAGTGAAACGTTGCCTGTTAAACTTTGCTGTGATGATGAAGATGGCTGAAATAAAACAGGGCATAATTCGAAATGACAGCATTTGGGATCAGCTAATCTTCAAAAAAGTTCAGGTAAGTTATTCCAAGTGTAGGTAAGCTGAGCAATGTAGTATTGGAGAATCTGATGGCTCCTGTTTCACTTGTAGGAAACCATGGGTGGAAGAGTGCGTATAATGGTGACAGGTGCAGCCCCTATATCTCCTTCTGTACTGACATTTCTTAGAGCAGCATTAGGCTGTCAGGTAAGCTGAGTTTTTTTCTTTAAGTAAGACCTGATTATGTCTAAATAAGTGACCAATGATAAGCTGTGGTCCAGTCCAGCTTGTTCCTGGGGAGATTGCTGTCAGTCTTCAGTATTTACAGGCTACTTGATCTGAGTTAACTGAAACAGGAAAAAAATTCTGCAGGGCTGGCTTCAAACTACACTGCCAAAAACCTATCCTGTAGGCTCTGGGAAGAGGAACAGAGCAGCAGAAATAGGAACATGCAGCACTCAAAGCCAGGCAGCTGCCTCTGAGCTTTGTGGCTTATCCTGACAGTCAATGAGCTCCCAATGTAGTACATTTGAGAACAGAGTTCAGAGAATGAGGTGACCAAAGCAAGGTATGGATAGGTGAACTTGAAGAACATCTGATTACACCAATAAGACCAAGAAGTCTTAAAGGCCAAGATTGTCTTGGCTTCCTTCCTAAGAAGACTTGAGCATGGGTATAGTTGAAACTGAGCTCTTTCACACCAAGGACTTGATGTTCAAAGAATATTCATCCTTTCTCACACAGATCTTTGAAGCTTATGGCCAGACTGAATGCTCAGCTGGATGCACTTTCTCAATGCCTGGAGACTGGACAACAGGTATGGTAGCTGAGACTTGGACACCCCTCCCCCCTCCTGAGCTGTCAACTTGAGCTGTCACTCAAGCTTAGGTGCTCTACTGCTTTTATTTCAGTAAAAATTAAATCCTGGGTACTTAACTTCAAAGTGATTCTTGGTAGCAACAGTCACCTGCATGCTTAATAGGTACCAAAATTCTTGACTAAAGTAGGCAAGGATCTCTTATGTAAAGTGAGGTAGGTCAGCTTAGACCCTGTCCCAGTCTACAGGAAAGGAGTGTCTGTACAGACCTGAGCAAACTGGACAAGGACTTCCTAAAAGGCTTTAAGAAACTAGCTTTAGCTCCCAAATAACTTGTTTTACTTAAAGAATTATGACTAAAATATCAGAGATGATACTTGACTATTTTCCTGAAGAACTACCTGACCTTGAAGATTTAGCTTTCATCATAGCAAGGATGTTTTTAATATTAGGTATTCTAAGTTCAAGCTCAGGTCACTATCTGTGAGAACACAGTAACGGCAGAGCATAATGAGGATGAAATGCAAATGAATACCAGGGTCTATGGGGCAATTCTGCGGAGGCAAGTGTAGTATATGGTGGGTGTGGTTGTTTACACCAATAAATGGCTCTAAGCATTGAGACTTAGCTACTACTTATCCCACATTAACTGTCTAAAAATGGCATTACAATAACTTTCTTGAACATTTGGTGTCAGACTCCTTTAAATAGCACTGGTTCTTGCTAAAGCAGTGAACAAAAAGCCATTAAGTATCTACTATCACTCAAGTCTTTCATATGTAGGGGACACCTGAGTTCTCCCATTTCACTTCAAGACCTAGTCTTTCTAGCTTTAGATCACATAGGGTCAACTGCTAGCAGAATCCCTAAAACATAACTGTCCTTGTTTTTTTCTCTTAGGCCATGTTGGAGCCCCTCTGGCTTGTAATATCATAAAACTAGATGATGTGGAAGAAATGAACTACTTCTCTTCTAACAATGAAGGCGAGGTAGGTACCATCTGCTGTGTGTGTCAGGAAATACTGAAACATAAGACTTCGTGACTAACAATGTTCTGTGCTTGCTATAGGTCTGCATTAAAGGACCAAATGTGTTCAAGGGTTATCTGAAAGACCCTGAGAAGACAGCAGAAGCAATTGATAAAGATGGCTGGCTCCACACTGGAGACATAGGGAAATGGTTGCCAGTGAGTAATTGCTTAATACCTTGGATGTGAATTCCTGGCTAGTTTACAGTAATCTGGAGAAGTGAATTCTAGGATAAAAGCCTTACATGGTACTTTGTTATCATTGACCAAGTAACTCCAGGCAAAGCTCCAAAGACCAATTGGGTTACAAGATCTCAAATAACACCTGC
Organism: Haliaeetus leucocephalus; assembly: GCF_000737465.1. Taxonomy (NCBI): domain Eukaryota; kingdom Metazoa; phylum Chordata; class Aves; order Accipitriformes; family Accipitridae; genus Haliaeetus; species Haliaeetus leucocephalus. The sequence goes on along the minus strand of NW_010972620.1, from coordinate 5,619,650 downwards.
TAGGCCAGTAGTTAAGACTATGTCACTTCCACAGTGAAGAACAACAAGGTGTCTTGGTTTCTGTCAGAGGAGAATAAAGGAGCTGTCTAATTGTGTCCTGAGCTAACTGGAGAAACTGGAGAAAGTGCCCCTTCTCTCTGTAGAGAGCAAATACCAGTTCCAGAGTAGCATGTGCCTTTCATACAACAAACCCAAACCTATTATCTTCTACTTCTTATAGAAGCAAGACAGAGACTTGAAACTAACGACCTCCACCTTTAACTTCTAGAATGGAACACTGAAGATCATTGATAGGAAGAAGAATATATTTAAACTTGCACAAGGAGAATATATTGCTCCAGAGAAGATAGAAAATGTCTATATCAGAAGTGCTCCTGTAGCCCAGGTCTTTGTGCATGGGGAAAGCCTGAGGGTAAGTGATGTTAGGAGTGAGCATCCTGCAAGATTTCTCCCACGATGAGTTCTGGAAGATCAGGGAACAAATGTATGCATATATAAGAGTCCTTGAACAAGATCTGTTCCTGAGAGTGCCATGTTTATAGGAATATCCTTTTGGACCTATTGACCAATTGACACCAAAGAAAAGGAGATCTTGGCATCAAGTTACATGTTGGGTAAAGACTAATTACTCACTTGTATGGGATTAGTATGTCAGCTCAGCTCTGTACAGTTTAGAATCACAGAGTAGTTTGGGTTGGAAGGGACCTTTAAAGGTCATCTGCTCTAACCTCCCTGCAATTTGCAGGGACATTTTCAACTAGATCAGGTTGCTCAGAGCCCTGTCCAGCCTGACCTGGAATGTTTCCAGGGATGGAGCATCTACCAACTCTCTGGGCAAACTGTTCCACTGTTTCACCACCCTCATTGTAAAAAATTTCTCCTTTATATCTAGCCTAAATCTACCGTCTTTTAGTTTAAAACCATTACACCTTGTCCTATCGCAACAGGCCCTACCAATGTTTGTCCCCATCTTTCTTATAAGCCCCCTTTAAGTACCGCAAGTTCTCCTCTCCAGGCTGAACAACCCCAACTCTCTCAGCCTTTCTTCATAGGAGGGGTGTTTCTCCACTCCTTTGCCACAGAGATGTCACCTATGCTAGCAGAGGCCAGTCTTCAATCTGTAAACCAGCCAAAAGTAATTGCTGGAGCATTCAGCACACATAACAAACTGCATTAGTACTGCAATTACTGCTGTCAGAACTCAGATAAGTGACTTGAAAGTCCTTGTAGCTAGCTTCCAAACTCTGGAAATGGATGGGAATGTAGATGTAGCTTGTTCTAGAGCTACTGTCCACAATCAAGTTCACATAGACAATCAAAGTAATTTCACATGCCTTATCTTGGTCTCACCATGACTACTTCCACTTGTTTTCAGTCTTTTCTAATAGGTATAGTGGTTCCTGATCCTGAGACACTTCCAGAATTTGCAGCAAAACTGGGAGTGAAAGGTTCCTATGAAGACATCTGCAAAAATCCAGTGAGTGGCTTTATGTTTTTAGTGTGTTATAGATAGAATTTGATTCTGAAGTCCAATCTTGCATTGCTTTGACTTCATTCTACCCACCTTTTTTCTAAATTAAATTGGCTTAATGCTGGGTGAGTCATGCAAGCAGCCTTACAGTAAAAACTGGAACTAAGTATAAGTGTCTCTTGATGTTTCAAGGGCTATCACTGTTTCTTTTCCAATGAGAAGACGGATGTGACCTTGTAGCGGCCTTAATATGAGAAATCTTGAATGTTGAAATATGTATGTGTATTCTTGCCAACCTCAGTTTTCACTGACTGGGCAATGGGTATGGTCTTGAGTTGCAATTACAAAATGGCAGCTTCACTCACTCTGCTCCTGCTCTTGTTTCTTCCAGGCAGTGAAGAAAGCTATTTTGGAAGATATGGTCAGACTGGGGAAAGAGGCTGGCCTTAAATCCTTTGAACAAGTGAGTACTTCCAAAGCTTGCTTGTCACTAGCACCTGTATTGCTAATGCAATGGCTGGGAAGTCTTCATTCCTGTTATTGACTGTGCCAGGATGGGACCTAAGACAGCTGTCCCGGACAACTGATTGCAGTAGGCAGTGAAACATTGACTGGCTGCTTCTGTTGGCCAAGAGACAGGTGGCTGCACAGGGCAACAGTAGCAATTGCCATGAGATGGAGTGGAGGTTCACTACAGGCTGCAGGAGCTGTACTGTAGTTCCAGCCTATCCTCTTGCTGTGTCAGTCAAAAGGAGTTTGACCTGCATCAAAAACCAGTTTAGTTACTAGAGCTCAGTTCTTGCACTGAGGTCAAGGAAGCTGGGAAGAACTGTCCTCTAAGTAATTATGTGTCATGTGCTAAACTATTTTATTTTAATAGGTTAAAGACCTGTACATTCACACAGAGATGTTCTCTGTAGAAAATGGACTCTTGACACCAACGCTGAAGGCAAAGCGAGCAGAGCTTGTTAAACTCTTCCAGAAGCAGATTGAGGCCCTCTATTCAAGTGTGCAGGAATAAGCGACCAGTTTCATTTAAACTGCAGGGCATATCCAAACAAATCTGTGACACTACATGACCTATGGAGAACACAGGCATGAGTGGAGGGGAGCAAGGAGAACTTAAATATATTGTTTCTGGTATCCTGGGAAAAATGACTTTCATATGAAGATGGCTGTAGTATAACTGACAACTGGCAGTGTTCACATCTTGCAGGACTAAGCATCAGCTGTCTAGGCAAAGCCAGAACTTTCATCTTCCTTGGACTCTGACTGAAGTGCAAAAACACTCAAGAGCCTTAGCCTTTACAAGGCAGCTGTATGCACTTCTCACTGTCAAACATAAATCTTGTTTTCCTGCTCCAACTATGAACTCTATTGTGACCTTTTGGGGATTGATCTGCAATCAGACTGAACTCTTTCATGCACTTACATGGTCTTTTTGGGATAGTTAAAAAACCAAGATAGTTAAAAGATAGTTAAAAAACCAAATGCAGGAAAATAACACTTCAGTTTCCACTCAGGACGCTATAACCTGTCTCACCTCAAGCTGTCATAATATGAATTGGAGCTTAACATCTGTTCAGCAAATAGAGAAGTGAATTTCCTGTTCCTAGCCCTAGACCACACAGTATAGCTTGTTTTTAATGAAAATGAGTATTCTGGCATCAACTGGTTCATAAGGTATGTGTGTCTAAATTATGTATGCTTTATACTCTAGTAGGGGAGGCACTGGATCAGTTTTTGCACATGTTCTCAAATGCAATGGCAGTTATAAAGCCTCTACACTTACGACTTTGAGCCAGATAACTGGGAAACTTTAGCTGTCATTCCTAAGGATATAGGATGCAATAAATTGTAACTGCACAATCAGACCGAAGCCTGTGTGACTTGTTTCTCTGCTGCAACCAGACTGTCAGCTGCAAGGTTTATTGCTGCCTGGTTATATATAGCTGCAGCTAGAACACAACTGCTGCAGAAACCTAACTTGTTTCCTGTGCTGTCACTGCTCAGCCACAGCTCAAGCCATGAGGCAATAAGATAGTGCCAGACCAGATGTTGCTCCTCTATTCAACTTTCTTTTCCATGTAGTAAGCCCGTATGTGCCAAAGTCCTCAGCATAAATTCATTCTTCCAGCTCAGCCTATTGCATGAAATAAGGCACCAGATATCATTTTCTAGGGCTAAAGCTGCTTCTTTAGAAAACTGTTTAGGCAAGATGTGTACTGTCTCCATCTTCAGAAACATGTCTTTGCTCAGTGTATGCTGTCTCTGCTGACAGTTCCTCCCTGTCCCTGTAGCAGTGGGCTGTATCAATCCAAAAGGCAATGCAGTGCTAACAAGGATGTAACGGGGGGAGGAGTACATGCAGCTTTCCCATGCCAGTTCTTGTCTGTGTGTTTCTTACAGCTAGTGGCTGTTCCTCTCTGTATTTAATGCTCTTAGTCAGATATCCCAAAATAAAACCAACCAGTAGATCTGTTGGTCAGGAAAGACCCACCTCTTGCTGTAAGGCATCTTTAGGTTTGACTAGTAAAAACAACTGACCTAATTCTGTTTCTAGTCTAGACCCAAAGAACTTCACATTTTCAGGGAACTGTTGTGTCACTTATTGTGCTTGTCATAATGTGAGGCTATAAAGGCTTCTAAGACTCTGAAAGTGCATGTAACTATGCTGCTCATCTTTCCCGTGCATCCTTAAAACAACATGACTTAAAAGTTACTGATGGCTTGATCTTTCCCCCGAGGTGAGACTGGGGAGAAAAAAGGGAACCAGAGGGAAGAAGAAATGTATACTAAAACTGGGTTCTGATGAGCAACTCAGTTGGAGACAGTAAATCTAGTGCAACTAAGTTCTGTATAAACTTGAGGCTGAATCCTGTGATCCTGCTGCAGTGCCCCAAAGGTACGTTGTTTATTGTATCAACAAGTGAAACTTCCCTACAGAGATCTGCTTGGATGTTGAAGCCCAGCACTCTGTGGAGGGCTCTTCAACTAGCAGAGTTCAGATACCAATCACAGTGCTTCATTCAGCTTAAAGAGATCTCCTACTTGTGAACTGAGTAGAGAATGTCTACTTTTCTGTGTCACGTCTCAGAAAGTAGTAATTTTGTACATGTCACTCTCTAATACAGTAGAGATGCTTTCTCTTTTGGAAGAGGAAAACCACCTCAATCTCTGAACTTGGTTTGGTCTTAATGGCAATTAAGCCTCTTCTCACAGTGGCAAACTACAGTGCTTTAGATTTTCCATGTCTGTGGCACCTGCTAATAGCTGTTACAAAGACAGAATTGAATGGGTAATGGCACTGTCTGAACAATAAAACATACACAGCAATTCAAGTATAAATTGGTCTGAAACTGGTCTCTTGGGTGCTGCTTCTGCCATATGAACTGCTTCCACGATATAGATCTGAAGTGAAAACAGGAGTACTTTAGGCATGCTTGCATTGAAATGGTGCAAAAATTATTTCAGGCTATTGTTTGAGCACTGGAGAAAGCTACAGCAGGCTTGAAGTACTGTTAAAGTACAGCAGTACTTGAAGTCAGTGAACAAAGATTTGAGGTAAGGATTGGCTATAGTTACAATGAAGTTCAATTCTCCACGAGTTTTTTTCCCATGATACAGACTGGCACAAAAATAATGTCCACTCTTCTCTACTTCCTTTAAAATGCTTTCATCTAGTAGCTGTCCATTATGAATTGATCCATTTGGTCTGCACTATAGATGTGTATACATGCTGAATAATGAGGTATCATAGAATGGTTTGGGTTGTAAGGGACCTTAAAGATCACCTAGTTCCAACCCCCCTGCCATGGGCAGAGACACCTTCCACTAGACCAGGTTGCTCAAAGCCCCATCGAACCCAGCCTAGAACACTTCCAGGGATGGGGCATCCACAACTTCTGTGGGCAACCTGTTCCAGTGCCTCACCACCCTCAGAGTAAAGAATTTCTTCCTTACTTCTAATCTAAATCTGCCCTTTTTCAGTTTAAAACCATCACCCCTCATCCTATCACTACACTCCCCAATAAAGAGTCCCTCCCCATCTTTCCTGTAGCCTCCCTTTAGGTACTGGAAGGCTGCTGTAAGGTCTCCGCAGAGCCTTCTCTTCTCCAGGCTGAACAACCTCAACTCTCTCAGCCTGTCCTCATAAGGAAGGTGCTCCAGCCCCTGATCATCTTTGTGGCCCTCCTCTGGACCTGCTCGAGCAGGTCTATGTCTTTCTTACGCTGGGGTCCCCAGAGCTGAATCCAGTACTCCAGGTGGGGTCTCATGAGAGCGGAGTAGAGGGGGAGAATCCCCTCCCTTGACCTGCTAGCCACACTTCTTTTGATGCAGCCCAGAACGTGATTGGCTTTCTGGGCTGCAAGCGCACACTGCTCGTTCATATTCAGTTTTTCATCCACTAATACCTGCAAGTCCTTCTCCTCAGGGCTGCTCTCAACCCATTCTCCACCCAGCCTGTGTTTGTGCTTGGGACTGCCTCGACCCATGTGCAGGACCTTGCATTTGGCCTTGTTGAACTTCATGACGTTTGCATGGGCCCACATCTAAAGGCTGTCAAGGTCCCTCTGGATGGCATCCCTTCCCTCCAGTGTGTCGACCACGCCACACAGCTTGGTGTCATTGGCAAACTTGCTGAGGGTGCACTCAATCCCACTGTCCGTGTTGCTGACAAAGATGTTAAACAGTGCTGGTCCCAATACCGACCCCTGAGGAACACCACTCATCACGGGTCTCCACTCAGACATCAAGCCATTGACAACAACTCTTTGAGTGTGACCATCCAGCCAATTCCTTATCCACTGAGTGGTCTGTCTGTCTAATCCATGTCTCTCCAATTTAGAGACAAGGACCATGACTAATAAAGATACGATTCACATAAGGTAGATATTTAATATGAATGTTGATGATATACCTTCCTTTTACTTAACAAATTGGAAACAATCATATGTGCTGCATCAGGGATTAGATTGCCTGATTTCAGCTCTCCGAATCATATAAGAATTGTATACCAACATACAATTTAAGTGTATTTTCTTTCCATCTCTATGAAATAACCCCTGTGCTTGCAACAATAATTACTGGTTAGTCTCTTCTGTTCCTGATCCAGAAAGGAAGTGTTCAGAGGAAAATACTGACTCTTAATTCATCATTTGGCTTTAATGAGGTTCTTTTCAATCAATGCTCTCAAGACAGCTCTAGAATCATTCTCTAATGTTGTAGCTAGGCAACTCAGTTGTACAAACTAAATAACGTGTGAATTACTCGCTTCCTAGCATGGGAAGTTCTCTTTTCTCCTCCTGATCACTACTTTGCATTTGAAAAAACATATGGGAGATGCTTAAACTCTAGGACAAGCTTGTATTTACTCAACTCTTAAGAGATCTGGATTAAAATCAGAAGCCTCCTGGTTAATACTACTGAGGAGAGAACTCTGTCATCCATTTCATCTACTGTTGGTAATCACCTCAAAGTTACCAGGCATAAGAATACCAAGAACAGTCATTTGCAGCCTGTTGTATGTGGTAATCTAGCCCCTTCCTCATTGAGAACTGAGACACCTGGCACAGTCAGTAGCTTCATTCTGCAAAGGAGAGTCTCTTTGGATTGGAGTCCAAAGCAAGGGCAGATGAGTAGAAAGCAAAACTTTCATTGCTTTGGTGGCTGAACAGGCTGCCTGAGATGTCCATTTACTGTGGCCAGTATTGTTTGGTTTTACGACAGATTCCGTTTCTGGTTTGGTGCAAAAACTGCCTGAACTAACGTAGGTGGCTATTTCTTATTAGCCTACTTAATTGTTTTCCTTTAAATAGCAGGGCAGGGTTCCTCTTCAGTATGCAGTTACCCTTACTTTCCATCATACTAGAGCCTGCGCTAGGTGTCATGGACTGATTCTGGGAACTCTGTCAGTATGTTTCAAAGGAATTGTCTTGAAAAGGAGTTGACTGCAGACAGAGATGGGTTCTGCGGAGGCGGGACAGTGCCTCTTCCTGCATTAGTCTCCCTACAACCACAAAAGGTTTGCGCCTGCGCCGGTATGAGACTACACTCGGAACCTAAACAACAACCCAACTACCGCAGACCCATTCCTTGAACTCTTTGAGAACTTTCCAGATGAACAACTGCGCATGCTCAATGATACTCCTCCTTTGGGAGGGACACTGATAACCAGACTATGTAAGACAAAAAGGGACCCTGGGCAGCGCACGTGCCCCCTACGGACTACATCTGAAACCGGACCTGCGAGAAGTCACTGGATCCTAGGGTGGTGATCTCTCTCTCTCTCTTCTTCTCCTATCTATCTTGCTCCTCCTTCTCTTTGCAGCACTTTATCTTGCTCTTCCTTTTCTTCACCACATCTACCTCACTTCATATACATAGTTTGATGTTGCAGTCATTTGAATAGTTCATCCATAGAGTTAAAGTTTGACGTTGAATCATTTTATAAAGTCAGATAAACTTCTCCCCTCCCCTTTCCCTTTGGTTCCCTGACTCACCTGGCAGACAGCAATATCTAGAGTTTTCACACATACGTATATGCTTTGCTACTGTTTTCACTCAATAAACAATTTGATTGGTCATTTGGCGTCGCTTCGCCTTAATTCACTTTGAGGGGATTTTGAGCTTTACACGACCTCCCACGCTACCCAGGGTAGCTTGCTGATTGGGTCATGACACTAGGCTAGTGTGGCATTGCAAGTCTAGAATTGCTGATAGAAAGGATGCAAAGCTCAAAATTTTAAATAAAAAGAGCAATTCTTCCCTCAGGGAAAAGCAAGAGATAGTTTAATAGAGCTAATTGCTGTGTGAAAAAGACACTTGCTTTTTGGTTCCCCCAGATTTGGCTTTTCTAGGGATTTGAACCTAAAAGAAAATCAACTAATTCCTTGATGAGTTGTTGCAGAACAGTTATGTCAAATCTATACATGCTCCTTTCCTTAATAAACAAAGGTCTTTCTCAAGCAAAAAGCAGGCAGTGGGGAATGAGGAAGAAAAAAAAAGGTAGAATGGGATGGTAGAAAGAAAGGAAAAGAAAATCTACTAGTATTAAGAATCAGAGTTCCTTACAGGTGGTTTGTCTTTAAACTTCATGCTCTGATACAGTTGTTTTCAGCAATGGAAAGATAGCTTGTATTTTGTTTCCTGCAGAATCTCTAAACACCTTTAGGAGGTATGCATGTTGTTTTGGCTGGTTGTTCGTAGGCAAGCACTACTGAGTGAAGGTGTTGTTAACAGTAAATAGAAACACCAGTTACCCGTGCTACAAAAGGGAAGAGGTGGGACCGAAGTTACAGCTACAGGGAAAAAAGATGAAAGCATTAAAAAAACCCCCACCGAACATAGAGTCCACTTCAGATTGTAAGCGTGCTTCTGAAGCAGAGCTCCTGGGCATGCTGTAGTTCAGCATGCATTGATATTGGTGTGCAAAATTCTGCTTGGATTGAAAGGTTGAAATAGAGTTGAAGATGCTCTTCAACTCTAGAAGATATCCAGTCCCCTATAAACAGACCACAGCTTAAATAAATTCCCCTCCTAATAGCTAACAATCAACTGTGGTCATTAGTGCTGTTAATCTGTTCTTATTACACTGCTAATTGCTGCCTACTAATATAGATAGCAGCTACTTAATCATTTCAAAGTCAAGAACAACAGGTCCTTAGCTGCCAGCTTCCTCAGCTGGAAGACAAGCTTATTTTTGTAATCTTTGTTTGGTTCTAGACTCCAGACACTTAATAGAAACTACTGCAGTTGAGACTAAGAGTATTCCATGCAATTTGGAGGTTTTCATATTAATTTCTGCTCATATTCCAAAACAGCTACATCCTGCTGAGTTACAGCTTTTCAGCTCTTACTAGCAGGGAAACTAGGAATATGACACCCTCCCATACCTCTAATGAAGCCTGCTTCTAGAAAATAAGTGCTTTGATTTCAAGAGGGGCAAAGCACCTGCTTGCCAGCTACTGAAACTGAACACTAACTCACCATTGCCACAGCTCAGAACAGCCTAGGATTTAGGATTATGGCTCACCATCAGCACTAACGCACAGCAGGCTGGAGGTAACAAAAACCTGGAGATAGAGATAGAGTCTGAGCAGGAGCATACAAGAGTAATGCTAGTTTGTCTGTATGTAGTTATTTCTATATACACTTAATATTGTTTAAGAAATGCTCATCTACCTGAGACAACTCATGCAGGAGAAGGTAAACCAGGTGTTAAAGTAGTAATTTGCAAAAACTCTCAACATTTGACATGCAACTAGACTAACTATGAGAGAACAAAACCACCTGCTATATTTAAGATACATTTAGGAAGCCTTCACCTGGTACAGGTTACTCCATTTTAAGGTCTTCCTTCCAATAATCCATACCAGATGCTAAATAAAAATGCTTTAGGAAAGATGTTAATCACAGTAGCAACTAGGCTCACAAAGACTTCCATTCTTGGCACTACTGCTTCCTTTCATTCTAAGATGGATCAAGAACTCCAGTTTTTTGGGTACATGCTCAGATTTCAGAGGGAGCAGATACAGCTGGCTATACTTTTTTGCCACTAAAAGCACAGAATATTCTTGTAGCAAGAGCTGAAGTCTTTCTAACCTTGAAAAACAACTTACAACAGTGAAATCTTTATTCTCCCATCAGTTCACATTCCCATGCCTACAAACTAGCTCTTGCACGTCTAAGAACAATTAAATCCACAAGTAAATATGAATGTATCATTTATTTGAGGTGGACAATTCACATCATTAAAAGTCACAGGTAACAAATTTTATCTTGAATTTGAATCAGATGTTTATTTTAGTTTTCAGGGGCAGCTTCAGAGAAAGTAAAATACAAAAGATAAGCATCACGCATCACAATCAGATGCGGTTGAAGAAAAAAACTAAAATATGAACCCTCAGAATGCAATTTAAACAGCAAAAAGAAAAAAACCTGACTTAGGATGAGAAAGATGGATCTTGAAGGCAATCCATTGAATGGCTTCTTCAATTATTTATTGTTTAAAAAGTATGCAAACCATGGCACAGGCATATCCAACCCTTTCAGCCGCGAGGAAAAAAAACCCTTGTCCTAACATATTCATTGCATAAGTCTAAAGTAATACACAGAAAATTTCAAGTAAAGGATTGTGGTCTGAAGTAAAAATTCCATTTCTTATTAAAAAAATGAGAAGGCTATCTGTTTTTCTTCTCTCCATCCACTGGTTGATCCATTTCAGAGTCATATTGGCATTTTTCCACACATTTCCTAGGGAACCAGCCTCGTTCTCTTATTCCACCTTAAGACATGAAAAGTTGCATTAACTTGGGACAAAACATGAACCACTATAGAAGAAAAACACAGGACTGGAAGAGACATCAAGAGGTTACTTAGGTTATTTTCTTCTCCAAGGTAGGAGATCTAAGTCATTCCTAACATCATTGCCTGGGGAGGCATGGATTCTCTCCCACTGCCTAAAATGTTTTCGGAGATCTCCAAAGTTTTCCAGTGCTCTACCTTCCTTACCCTGAGAAAATCTTTCCTAATACCTATCTGAACCTTTCTGTCTAGAATTCAAGTTCACAGCTCCTCTTTCTACACACCAGGGACACAGGAAGCAGCTGACAACCTTCTCTACAACTGAGTTGCACACAGCTGATGAATATTTATACATAACCAGGCTTTCTCCCATCTCCTCTTCCTCTCCAGGCATGTCATCCCAATTCTTCCAGCTTTCCCTTGTAAGTCACATTTTCTAGTACTCTGATTATTTTCATTGTTCTCCTCTCAACCCTTTACACCTAATCTTCCTCTTTCTTGAGATGCAGTAACTCCTGTTACTTGCGGCAGTATTTCAGCTGAGTCTCTGCCAATGTTGAGTAGCATCTGGGAAGCTATATGCTCTTATGTTTTTTGCAAGTGTTGACTCATCTTAAGATTATGACTGACTCTGTTTTCCTCAGAAGAACTGCTACTTAACCATTAATTTTTCCATCTTGTTATAGTGCAGCTTGTTATTCCTGCCTATTTATACCATTTTGCTATACATTACTAACAAATCTCATCACATTCTTGAAGCCTAGTTCTCCAAAATGCCAATAATAGTCTGAATTCTAATCCAGCCTCTCAGTATACACCAAGTTCCCCACCCAGACCACATTTCACCTGATTTAAAAAAACCACATTCGATATAGCACAGATCTCTCCTGCTAATCTTCATAAGAAGCAATGCAATACAAAGTGTTACCATACTCATTTCAATGACTCATTTGGGTTTGATGTTTGAAGGAGTTCATTGGAGTAAGCTGCCAAAGTACTTTTAAGCCCATGAAGCTTTCAGACCTCCTATGAAAAGCATGGACACCTTCAATGTAGTGACTGTCAGCTGCCTCTCTTTTGCCAACACGGAATGTACATGCAATGAATTAACAATTGTTTGGAAGAGACAACAGCATCTAATGTACCCTCTGGCAGGTAAAATTTTAGCTCAATCCTAAGCAGGAGGGCTAAACTAAAAAAAATGTAAAAATTTCAATGCAGGTGGCTGTGATGTTGTCTCTCTGCAGACCAGCAGGAGTCTTTAACATCTTTGATAGCCATAGTTGTTAGTTTTGTAAATGCATGTCAAAGTCCTTGGATTTGATCCCAAGCCAAAGACATAATGTCTCCTTGTTTTTAAGATGTACAGAGAGTAATCCCAGGTCTTACACGTACATAGGGTGTTTAGGTAGGAAATCTGAATGTGTTTAAGAAAGATCGCTATTTAAATATCAAAAAAAGAAATCATCATTAACCTCTGTAGAGTCTAAAAGTCTACCTTTTCCTTAGAATATGAAGAAGTGTCCCCCTTCCCACTCAATCTTTGATAAACTACTAGATGAGTGATCTTTCAGTCTGACGGATTCATTTAATGTTTATCAAAACTGGCAAGTCTACCAGAGGTAAAGAGTAAAAACTCTGGATGTGGTTTTAGAGGGGAGAGAAGCTAATGCCAGTAAGGTCAGTCATTGTACATTTTGAGAACTGAACATGTAATATTGTCCACATTTCTAGACAGCTATAAAATTGATTTTTAATTTTCAACAGAAAAAGTGAAAATAACTGCTTCATACCATCAGCAGCTGAGTCGAGAATCTTCTCACCGTACATCCAGTGTCTGGGGAAGAAAGCATAATAGGTAATTAGATGCCAAAACTAATGTCAATATTTCTTTTAACCAAACATAAAGGTGTGGAGCCACTAACTTTAAGCCTCTTGTGGCTAAAATCAGATCCCCTTTACTCAGTGCAATTCTAGGTTCTTCAGTGCATGGTGTTGTGAAGAATGTTTTAACACCTTTAGTCACAGGGCAGCAGACACCACTGTAATCTTCTACTGCTCGATACCGCACCTACAAATTTGAACACGACATGGCAATATATTATTGTAAGGAGTTATGGCCTTGCTGACAGTTTCTTACCAAAAAAAAGAAAAAAAAAAAATCAATTCAAGCATACTGTTAGATTTGAGCATAATGACAACAGCTGTCAAAGGGACTCTAAATTCTAAATTAACTGCTTAACAATGAAGCACAGTCATCTTTATTATCACGTTTCTTACCATCTGGAAACTAAGGAGCAAATGCAAAGAAAGCTAAATACTAAGTTTAATTAAGCAGATGTTGCAGCGCACTGTGTGGAAACATGAAGTCTTTATTTAATTGCTAAGTTTAAAAATCAGGAAAAGAAATAGTCTCAGCAATTACTTACATTTATTTATACTGATATTTCAAAGTAATTTCAGACCAAACTTCACAAATACTTACACTTCTTACTCGCTTGTCTGCTTTCTGTTTCAGTTGCTCTATCTATAAATGATTACAAATAGAAATTTAGGCAGTGTTCAATTTAAAAGGACTTGTGTATTCAACACAAAATGAAGTTAGGTATTGAAATCATTCAACAAACACAGGAAATATCATTAGCATTTAAAAGCAGTCACAAAAGCGTAACCTTTTAGTCTATCAAAAGTGGGAGAACATTCGACAGAACTCCTGTTTCTTAAGTGTATGTATTACTAGTCAGTCTATTTTGGTTATTTAAAAAGCTGGTATATTACTGCAAAGGAAAGCAGGCAGCAGACAATTGGCTAGTGGATAGGATTAATTTGAGATATCATTACAGATCAATTACCGTCAAAGTGTATTGGTGACAGCCATCTCTTACTGGCCAATCCAGGCCATCTCCCTCAGGAATCCCAGACCATGTAAACACTTGCTTGAAGTTCTTCCATTTACTTCCCATATCATATGGAAAAATAAAGGTCTCGCCCGTTTGGTAGTACTGGATTCTGTCTTTGGCCTGGAAAATAATTAAGGAAGTCAATAATTAAGAGAGTCAACTGGCTGCACTGATTAATCCACCCCATGCTCCGATTTTATTTTATGGCTTTTTTTAAGGGCTGATGCCTGACTATTTCTCAGTTACATACAACGACTTCCACAGCTCAGGATTCTTTGATTAATGATCATGAGCATAATTCAACATTGGTAGTGTCTATTCCACTACAAATTACATATACAAGCATGCTCTGAAATCTCCCACATTGTGCAGTCATGAACTTCTCATTCTTTCAGTAATAATGACATCTAGTGGAGCAGCCACAGAAGAGTGTGTTCTCTTTGCAATACTGTTGTTTTTATTAAACACCTACATATTACAGTCTGTGTTCAGAAGGGACATATTAGCAGCCCGTGTTTTATGTAAAAATTTTAACAGATTATTCCAAATTCTACTCTACAGCTTTAACAAGGTTTTCTTTCATTTATGTTCCATTATCCTATTATTCAAAGCTCTAACAGGACTAGGATCCAGCTAAGCTAAATTCTGTACAAGGAGAAGGCATTACAATACTTAGGTACTAATACATAGTCAAGATCCTCGTGCTAATTTTGACACAGAATAAAAGAAAGACAATATAATAATGAAATGTTTGTGGACTTAGACAAAATAACCTGGTAGCACTGAACTAGTTTCTAAACACTGAGGCAGTTTTGCTTCCTCTAAACTTAGCTTCTGCTGCTTGGCTCTATTTCTTCTGAAAAATCTTGTGAAAACCTCTATAAAGATATGGAAATCAAAGAGAAATTTAAAAGAAGACTAGGTATCTCACTATTTTCTAGTACTTCTTCAAAATCAAGGAAAATCCTCCCAAGTTTAATCAGAGAAATAGGAAATGAGGAAAATCATGAGCCAAAACGTGCCACCTAGAATGGGTAGGGGAGGTGGACAATTAAAGATGCAGCCAGGCATAACGAGAAGCAAAGGCAACTCAAGTTTCAGATGAAAACACCCACATATTCCAAGCAGATAAGCAAAGTCTCTTATAAAGCAAGTATTTTTCTATGTTCACACCAATTCTCCCAAACAAAAAAAGAAAAGAAAAATCTATGCAGTTAAATGATTTCTCATCTATTCCAGTGAATTTCAGAGATAGTAAGGGAAAAGCTGGCTGTAGGTGTTAAGTCAGCAGTGAATTGAAATGACACCTTTGGTTTAAATCCAGAGAGGTGAAACAAGAAATTGATAAATAAACTTTGAAACAATACAGTAAAAAAATATTGTAATAAAAGCTTACCTTTTCTTCAATCCAGGACTCGATTGAAGTTTTATTTGTCAAAATGACTTTCATCTAAAATAAATTGTTAGGTGAAATTAGCATTGATTTTCTGCAGAAATACATCAGCTAGACAAAACCCCCCTTCATTTAACAAACTAAATTTGCTTTAAAGAACAAAGCAACTTTTATAGGCTTAATTGAAACTTATAAAACATTCAAAATTAAGATTCAGCATAAATACATGCTAATGCTATCCTCTAGAATTACACGCTTAGGCAATATCACACAGTATTTCATTGTATGCTTGAAATGAGTATTTTTGTTTCCTTACAAAGATCTCAAACATTGGAAGTAATATATCAGGCATGTTTATATCTGTTCAGAGATAGGGGCATGTACTCCTGAAATACCAAGTGTTTTGCCTTTTCCAGAGTTTATAAAGCCCATCTCGCGTTTTCTTAGTTCATTAGATTTTCACCTCCAAGTTCTCCCATGAAAAATAATTACAAAAGAATTGTGGTAGCAACAGAGGAGCTGGGAGAAAGCAACACAGAACCCTGGAAAAGTTACACAGCAACATTAGCTCTAAAAAACTGCTCCTGTCTCAATCCTGAATTCTGGTTCTGCTCCACAACCAGGTAAAACGTGCAGCTTTTAACTTCTTTAAGAGAAGCCATAAACTTACCTGGATAATAAACAGCATACCAACAGCAATAGTTGTTCCTAATGCCAGTCCTAAGGCAAATAAAGATGCAGCAAATGCAGACAATCCAAAGGGAATAATGGGTCGAGGGTCTCTTTTGGCTGCACTCATGTCAATCTTTACAGAACTCCACCCAAAAGATATCTGCAAAAGGAAAATATCATTCAGCTCTAGAACATTCCAACTGCTGAAACAAAACAAGTTACCAATAAGAAATCTGGCTCTGAAGGTAAGCGTCCAACTTCTGACAGGTTTATAATGCAAGTGGAGTAATAAAAAAAAAAGAAAAAAAAGCATTCAAAAGACTTTCCAGAAATATATTCTTTGCTAGATGTAGGCTTTATCTAGATGGAAAGCTAAACCAAAATTGCCATCTTACAAGCTCCAGGAGTTAGGCCCAAAATTAGCAAAAAAAATCTGGAGTCTGGCACATTAACAAAAATGACTGAAAATGTTTGCATAGCACAGTACCCGTTTTCAATGGAAACGCTACAGGTTTTCCTCTGAAAGATTTAGCATATAGCAGTTCTCAACATTATTGCTCTGCAAATACAACGCACAGCCTTCATCTGTTACACTCAGTTGATGTTTTCTAGCTCTTCACTGCAACCACAAAGGCTGAAATCAAAGCTTGTAATTTTAACCATGGATCTGAGATAATGTGTGTTTCAGAACAAGCTTTGCTCATTGTTGCCGCAGTTAAATTTTTCCATTTAAAAACAAATCTAATATAATTTATTTTTAGTTCCAAAAATAACGTGCTTTTTTTTCCTTGAAGAATTGGATACAATTCTAAAAAAGTGGCAAGCAAAAGAAAATAAATCGCATCTAACTTGTGTGTTGGAAATAAATAGCAGCTAGTTTCTGTGCCAGCCAAAACACAGCCTGTCTCTCTCTATATAAAGTGCTCCTCAGAAACTGTCTTCAGTCATTGCAAAGCTGTAGGAAACTCCCAGTGATTATGACAAGCAACAGGAAAAAAAAAACCAGAAAAAATAGAAACAACTTTCTCTGAATTCTCCTCCAATTAATGAACATACTTCTCACAGGCAGAGAGCAGAACTGAGAGTACATGTTGAAAGAATAACAAGGAATTCCACATGCTTCTTCTCAGGAAACCAAGTTGTCTCATTCTTCTAGAGATAAATTACCCATCTGACTTAAATAATATTTTAAGCATTTAATTATGTTTTCTTACTCTGTTGTAAAGCTGAGTGTACATAGTCATAACAAATATGAAAGAAGCGTGAATGCATCCCAGTGGAGCTAAGAGGAGAAATAGAGTGAAAGATGCATGATTCTGGTATCCACAACAGTTGTTGATCCAAGGACAATGGTGATCCATCTTCATGACACATCTGTGAATAATAAATATTGATTAATATAAAGGACATATATGATATTTTTCAAAAAGCTCCAAGAAAAGGACAGCTAACTTTCTACTACTCATACTCAACCTCCATTCATTCATGTAAACCCACCAATTTCTGACAGATCAACACAGTAGTTTCTTTTTTTGTTGCTATTCAGAATGAAATTTCATGTTGTAGAGAGAAAGAAAACAAAACAAAAAGTGCTCCCAGGTCCTATCCTCCCTAATTATCCCTCCCCTTCTTTACTCAAACTTGCTAGTTGCTAATAAACACCATATTCCAGAACCAGGAGACAGAGGCCTGGAATAGGACTTGCAAGAACTAGCAACACAATAATTAAGCACTAATATTATTGCCAGGTTTTTTTTTTAAATAAGCACACCAGGAAAATAAAGGAAATGCCAAATCCCCTGTGAACTACTTGCAGAAAGAACATACAAAGATACACAGACAGAAATGTGTCAATGCCTTTCTTTTCAGTAGTAGACCCTCTGAAAGTTTCAACGGCTATGTACTGACCTCACACCACTGTAAGTCCTTTTCAAAATCTATTTAACAAGTGTAAACACCCTAGAGACACACTTGTATTCAATATAAAGCTGGTTATTTTGGTGTAGCTTACAGGTGCAAAAAAACACCTGATAAAAGATTTGTCCACATCCCAAATTGCATTGATTTAACTCAACAGGTGTAAAACTCACTAATTATAATGTTGCAATTCATCTGCACCAAACATAAGTGATAAATAAAGGACTGAACTGCACAAATATCCAGCTCCTCTGAAAATAAAAGTTAATTGTTTTGGAACTACTGACCTCATTATTTTTTTAAGCTAGTCCATTCCCAATAGGAAGTTCAGTTTCTCCCTTTTAAAGAATTAATTATTCTTCATTAGCATATGCTCAACTACCACTATACAAGTTCCTGAACATGTAATCATAATTATAAGCACAAGTGTTTCTGAAGAAGTTCCTAGATCTTAGCTAGAAAACTCACCCCACTGAGGTGGGCCACAAGAAGTGGCTCCATTCACGCACTGAAACTTGTCCCAGAATAGAAGACTTTCAGCGATGCTTTAAGTTACCTACTTTGTTGCAACAGGCTAGAAATACGTGGGGAATTAGTTACTTTGGCCAGAGTAGAGGGGGCAGAAAATTCTTAAAGCGTATCAGCAAAATGATTTGGAGAATGTGCTACAGTTTCTTCAGTTTCATTTGACAAAAGATAAATTATTTAAAGAACTTTCTTTTGCAAAGACAATCATCAGGACCTACTGCCATTTTCTACTAAGTCCTCAGTGTAAAGATTGTCACTCAAGGAAAAGAGTCTAATTTTAAATCTCAGGATGATGCAGCCAAATTACAGCTCTACAGTTTCAGTCTCCAATTCCTCAAAGCACACTGACTGCGCATGGTGTGTTTATAGAAATAACAAATGAATCCAATGTGTTGCAATATCCTTTTACCACATTCTCTAACAGTCCTTCAGAGGAGGACCTGCCCAGTAAACCAAAGATAAATGCAACTACAGCCTGGACTGCAGACAGCAGACAAATTGAAATGGCTTGCTTTTTTCAAGCTGCACTAAATTCCAGTGCAGCTATTTATAATAAAAGCATCCTTTACCTCAGAACAAGTCTGTTGGAAGACTAACACATAACAAGGCACAAAGTTTTTAAGTTGACCCCAAAGGCTTATTAGTTCACTTAACATGTAGACGGCCTTCCAGAAAAAGCCTTTAGTGAAGAATAAAGAACAGTCCAAAATTTCCACTCAAATCAACATTTAACTCCCATTTCGAAAGGTGACAAAATAGGCTTTTCTACTCCCTGAGCAGGTGAACATTTGGACTCAGAACTTACAAAGGACTGAAAGATTTTTAGGTATTTACACAGGCTCACTTGCCTGAAACAGTACTGCAACGTTTTGTCAAAACTGTCAAGAAGTTCTTAAGAGGAACTGATTTCAAGCTAAAAAGAAAATGTTAAAGACAGATTTATTTATTAAACTAAAACATAGTAAACCCATATAGAAATCACATAACTAAAAAGTGCAAGTATTTGAAACAGGTATAGCGTTCATATGGAAGTCTTTTAAAAATGCAGAATACAAGATGTGGAAGAACAAATTATATTAATAGCTCATCACTAGATTTGAAGCTGCTTTAATATGGACATAAAACAATTTTAAAGACAGACAGTACCTGTTACACTTCCGACAGTGGTGTGAACGTGGTGCCTTATAAGATTGACACACTTTACAGTATTGGAGATACATGCAATCCTGAGATTTTTCCTTTAGACAGAAGAATAGGTGTGTTAGACGTATACACAATTTACTGGCAATACATATCTTGGCATTTTCCTAACCTAAGCATCTTTGCTTTCTTCTGACAGGGTGTGTTTCATAACCCAACCCTACTTAATGGTAGGTGGCGAGGAGAGAAAAAAACCAAAATTAAATAATCTCTTGGCTATCATCGCAGCCATCTCCCACTGCTGAAAGTGCTGGTTGCTACAAGAAGTAAACACTTCTTCCATCAGCAAGACTGACTGTACGAGCAGGGTTTCATAGCAAAGTTCTGGGAGTAAAAAACAGCATGAGGCCTTCATAATTTTTAAAAAACACTTGTGCACCTTGTCTCTCCATTTTATACCATAAGCCAACCTAGGCTTACTAAGATACAGTACTGGTAAGCATGGATGTTCAGCTAGCTTGTGTTCGCCACCCTCTCTCTTACACACACACATTTGCCAACTACAGCAAGGTGAGAGACTTGTAGATAACAAGTAGTAATATTGGCCAAAATCCTCTGTTCACAAAGTGGACTACCCAGTTGTCCTGCTTGGAGTACCTCAGGATCCTCTTCTCACTAGACTCTGTCCTGAGAAATATTCCACAAGTAGAAATGTAATTATTACTAATCTTTATGTCATGCCACTGGAACACAAACTCTTGCCAGCTGTCTTGAGATACGGAACCTGCATCATTCGGGTCCCTGAGTACTACTCTTGCAAAAGATTACTGAAGCAAAGGAAATACAAATTTCTACCGTGACTTATAATACTGTGCTGAACATAAGATAAGCACGTAATTTTCTGGCTGACGTAAAAAAAAAAAAATTTGCTAAACAAAGTTCTTCTGATGCTTATTACTAGCAGCAAAGCCTTCGATACAACGGGGCCTGCATGAGCGCGCAGGTAACCTTGAAGTTCTGGCTCCCGGCTAACAGGACTTGTTTGTTCCCTGTTGTTTTGCTTCGAGAAGCACCTGTAAAACGTAACGGCTGCTGCCGACAAAGCAGCGCGGCCGTTCAGCCCCAGGTCACCGCAACGGACAGAACAGGGAAAGGACGGAGTAAACTGGAGCATACTGGAAACGCTGGAAGCAGCAGCAAAGCGGGAGAGAGGCAGAAAGCGACGACGTCGAAGATAAGGAGGAAGGAGCGGCCTGAGGGGCCGGCTGCCTCCTTCGGGGAGAAAGGGGTAATGGTGGCAGCGGAGGATGAGCGATGTCTGCCGTCTTTCCGATCCTGCACCCCCTCCTTCCCGAGGGGCCGGCCCCGGCACA
>NW_010972620.1:5588403-5598432 GCF_000737465.1 Haliaeetus leucocephalus | reverse complement strand
CGCCTCCGGCTCAGCCAGCCGCCGCCGCCCCCCCGCTTCCCCCGGCGGTCCGTTGGCAATAGGGGCCCGCCGGGAAACAGCGCCCCGCCGCTAGCGCCGCAGCCGCGTTCCTCCGCCCCCCGCTCTCCCCCCCGAAGGAGCGAGGTTACCAGGCGGGGAGCTGCGGGGTCCCGGGTTGCAGGGCGTGAGCGGGCCGCCGCCTCCTCCTCCTCCTCCCTTCTCCGGGCCCGGGGCTGCAGTTCGAGCCCCCAAGCGAAGGGCGGCAGCGGGGCCGTGCTTTTAGCACCTGAGCGAGGGCGGAGAGCTTCGCCGGAACCTGCGGCGAGGCGCCCGGAGGCGGGGGGGGGACGCCTTTGCAGGTAGCGGAACGCGGAAGCGCCTGGGTGCGGAGCGGCTGTAGCGCGCCGAGCTGAGCGCGGCGGTCTCCCCCGGCACCGCCGCCATGTCCTCCGACTTCGAGAGCTACGAGCAGGACTTCGCCGTGCTGACGGCCGACATCACGGGCAGGATCGGGAAGGTGCCTAAGCTGGTAGGAGGTGAGCGGCGGGCTCTTGTGGCGGGGGTCGGGGGGGGGCCCGCTGGCCTGGCGCGGCGGAGAGGCCGTCGTCGCCCGGCGTGCCGGGCTCCCAGCCTTCGCGGCTCTCCCTCCGCACCCCGGCCGCGTCCTGCTGGTCTGTAAGAGCCTCTCCGGTTCCCCAGCAGCAAGCGTTTGGGGCGGCGGCGGGAGGCGTTAGGGTGTATTTTAACGTGGTCTGCCTCGGCGTCCCGTTACCCGACTGTGTTTTCTTGCTCCTCACGCAGCAGAGTCGGGATTCGTCTCCCTGCCCCGGGTGCGCATCAGTTCGAGCGGCGAGTTGTCTCATGAAGGATATTAAGGATAAACCTGGTAGGGTGTTTATTGTTTGGCGGTCAGCTGGAAGGACCAGCCCTTCCCTGCTGCCTTGCTGTGGGGCCGCGCAAAGTTAGGCCAGCGCGGCCCAAGGGCTGAGCAGAGCCGGGGTCAGGGCTGGGTGGATGTTGCCTGCACCAGCATTGCTACCGAGTGCTTTCTGTTGTGATCGTGACACGACATCAGTAATGGAAATCCAGCCTTTTTCACGTGGCACAGAGCGAATCTGTGCGTGGTTTAGTCCCAGTCTGTATTTTTGATGCCTGCTGTTAAAACATTTGATTTGGATAATCGGCTGCGGTGACTCACTTGTAGGAGCAGATTCAAAGAAATCGGTGTTGGTTTACTTTAACGTGTTTGTCAGTAGCCTGCAGCATTCATGGTCTGATTCATGACGTATCCCTGCAGTAGAGACAATCATGGCTATAAGAGTGTTAGGGTAGAAAGCTGAAAGTGATAATCTCTTTAACCAGTCCGGCTGAATCTTCTAGCACATATGAATCAGTGCCCTAATATACGTCTCCTAGTACAAGACAGAGGGAAGCTGAAGCTAGTGGATTTCTCGTCTGTCCCTCTTGTAGCTCAGCTTAATGCTTCCTCTGTTTCCAAGTCATTAAATATTTCTGCCTCTGCTTCCTATGCACATTTCCCAAAGGTTTAGGATACTTAAACTATAGGAGTATGTATCACATAAGGAGGGAATAAACGCACACTAATGGTATAGTTTTCCACATGACTAAAGGGAAAAAATATCATGCATCCAGGACCAATGAGTAACATCCTACTTTTAGAGTGGGAAATGCATCATGATGTGATGAAGTAGTGACTAAACAGGATTCAAGGTGGATGGTCAACTAAAACATGTGATCTCTGTGCAACGTTAATTCAGAGGCCCAAAACACATCTGAAATGAATAAACAGGGGGATTTTGAGTAAAAATCTGTCTGATTCTGGAAGGTTATGTCTAATTCTAATTTTAGCAAGTTAGAAAGTCTTCTGATAAATTGGGATTCAGTGACCACACTGAATCACAGGCACGATTAGAGGACAGGAAACTATGCCTTTTCATTGGCTTAACAAAGCTATTTTGCTGTTGAGTTAACAAAAAGGACACGGGGCGGGGAGGCGGGAGGATAATTCAGTCACAGTCTGCAGGTGCTTATGAGGTAGAAAGCTCTTTCTGTTTTGTAATGGAGACTTACAAAATGAAGAAGGGAGAGATCCAAAGAGTTCCTGTGATTGAAATTTAGAAGTGGTGTAATTTAGTCTGCTCAGAAATGATATTTAACCTGTAAATGGCTACTGGAACAATTTCCTGAGAGGATACAGTGAATTCTTCACTCATGTAAAGCACCTAATCAAGGCAGTATTTCCCGCTGCCTCACAAAGGTTTGTTCACATTTAAACAGAGTAAATTTAGGGATCTCTTGTAGGAACAGGGAGACATCATAAATACACTACTGGCTCCTCTTCCGAAATCAGTAATGCTACACTGATTTACGGAAAAAGAATAGAAATTTAATTTCCTAATTGTATAGATTTTGGAAGTCATCAGTGTCTGTTCAGTAGTAGGAAGAACATTCTGTTTAGTAGTAGTGGATTTCCATAATCCTCTCCTTGAATCAGTCTCCCTGATTCACTTAGGGAGACTTTGGAGCTTAAATACGAGATGTTTAAAGAGTATTGTCTTAAACAGTGACATAGCCTCAAAGCAGCAGGCTTTGAAATCATGATTCTTTTATGTGGCCATTAGAAGGCTATTTTAGAATTTGCCATCTTCTCAAGAGGAGAAAGAATGCGTGTTCCCTGAGGGACCAGTAGTATGGTACTGGGCTAAATGGTCTCAAGGTAAGATAAAGGTTAATTTTTATTTTTTTTTAAGAGGTGCCTTTTCCATGTTAGGTTTTGAGGCTGGTCATGCACACTTTAGACTGGCTTGTGTTATAGCTACTTCTTGCACTGTACATTTATGAGTGAGTGCACTGCTTCAGTTTTCAGGGCTGTTCTGTCTTTCATCAGCAAAAAAAATCACATATGACTTCAAAACAAATTGCAGTCTTAGCTAACAGAGGCATTTGACCAGCTGGAGAAAAAAAAAAAAAATATCTGACTATGCTGAACACTTTAATCAGAAATATTTTAAATATACATTTTTCCCTTGTTTCTTAATAGGAGTATTTGCAAGATCTTTGCTTCTTCATCACCAGAAGTTCCAGTTAGTTCTTGTGGAGATGGCTGGGAGAGCCTCAAAAAGAGGATTATGAGGTGGGAGGGGGACATGAGGAAAGATGCACGTGAGGTGGCAGTTTTCAGCAGCAGTGATTTGAGAGAGATTGCTGATGGCCTTCTTCCTCCACGCTGGAAGAAGCAGGATGAAAGGTGTAAGGACTTGTGCTACTTCTGCTTAATACAGAGAGATCTCCTGAAGTCTAGTGACTGGTTTATTTCCTTCCGCTGCCCATGATGGACCTGCTGTAAGCTTCGTGTTCAGTTGAATTGGAGAAACACTGGTTACTTGTTTTTGCAACATTCCTGCATTTGGTGTTGTCAGGACTTGATGCTGTCTTGTCTTCTAGGAGGATGATGGCTCAACAAACAATCCTATTGTCACAAATGCGTGAATAGTTCAGCAAGAAATGTAACAAAGGCACTCTGATACTACAGAAACAATAAGCAGCAGGGACAATAGAACGTCTTGGGAAGAAATGTCTTCTGTTGAGGCAAACATCATCTGGAGAATTAAAGAAAGTCTTCTAAATAGAGAAATGGCTTTTAAATAGATTTTCTGTGATGCTGCTGCAGGTCTTTGAAGAATGAAGATCATTGGCTGATGTCTTTTATTAATGTTCCTCGCTGTTTCAGAGAAACATCTGTCTTGTGATTTGACCAAAAATTTATATAAATTTTGATTGCTTGATCTGAAAGAGAGTTTTATAAGCGCAAATGGTGATACTTAGTCTTTTCCCAGCACAGTAACCTCTGGGTTGTGATGGTTTTAGATTTGAGTGCTGTCATTCTTCTAATACTCGATACCTGCATTTTCTACTGGGCAATCAAAGCACTGTACTTCAGTCTCTAACAGATTTAGCTGAAGAAAGTCCCACCTTTAATTTTCTGTTGTATCCCTGTATTGGAATTTACTGTCTCCATTTCAGATCTGGCTCATTATGTTGTGCCTCTTGAACCCAGTTTTATAACCCAAAGAGAGAAATGCATGTATTGTTCCATTTGTCTCTGCTGTTGGACAGTAAGTTCTGGCAGTGGTGGACATATAAACCACCTCAGCCAGTGTAGCGAAATCTGCAAGTGGTCTATGAACCGAAGCCCTTTGTTACTCGGTCTCTTCCTTGGCATGTACTAATAAAAAGAAGCAATTCCACAAGCAATGAGACTGTTCAGTCTTGGTCCAGACTTTTTTAATCTCTTCATTCGTTGTGAGATCAAACCAATGCTGTGTTATCTTTCTACACTTGTAGGCAGATTTTTGCCTTTCTGTGACTGCTGTATGTTGGGAGACAAAAGAGTGACTAATGCAAATGCAAAGCCGAAAGAACCGAGAAGAATGTAGTAAAAACTTGTTTCTTTTAAGAAAGTGATACAACCTTGTGTACAAACACAGAATGGTTTTCTTTGTTTGCAATCTTTACCCAGAGGAAAGAAACAGTTTTGTTTCCAGTCTTTACCCCTATTTTGTCAGTTTGACCAGTTAAATTATACAAGCTACGTGCAATATTTTCTTTAGGACATTCTGTCTGGCAATGTGGAGATAAAAATTCTATTCTGAATTTAGACATATTTGATGGAGCATTGTTTTTTATTTTCTTTAAAGGATATTATCAATTCTGAATTAAGAAAAAAGTTATAAAAACCCCTTTTCATTATTTCATATGATGGAAGCGTATTTAAGGAAATGATCAAGTAGGCAGATTGAAAACTACTAAGATGCAGTGGAGTAATACAGTTAGTAATATGAGGATCTTTAATTGGATTGTAACTTGTTTGTCCTGATCTACTAGATTAGTAGCAAGCTTCTCTTACTCTGAGTAACTCCCTCTGACCTCATCTGTCGTTTCCGAGCAAGTCATCCTGTGGATATTGTGCCCTCCTTTCTATGGGGGTTCTGACTGTGAAATAAGTTGTTTCCTTAGCTTAACTGTGGCAGTAAAACTGAAAGTAAATGGTTTGAACACCATTCCAGCAAGTGCTTTCTGATTGACAGTGTTGCAGCAGTCCATGCTTTGTTGCTGATATCAACAGCAGGCCTAGAGGTATTGGCACTCCTGCAGGCAAGTGGCTCCAGGCAGCATGCTCCCACCAGGATTTTACATGGATGCGGCTGGAGGAAGAGAGGAGAGCAAAACCAAGTGGGCGATACTTTGGTAAGCTTGCTTTTCCTTACCAAAGTGACTCTGCTGGATCCTGCCACCCCTTCTTGCTCTGGGGACTACATGGTATTGTGTGCCCTAGAGGATCAACAGTTGCAACAAGTTCAGCTGCTTTCCTGGAAATCTGTGAAAATATTGCTCCAAAGCTGCAGTGCTGGGATGTTGCCATGGGCCTGCTCACACATCTGTATTTGAAGGAACAACAAAGGCCTTTTGTCAGTAGGTCTCGCTCCCAGCAGTTCCTCTGGTCACCAGCTGGGTGATGATGTATTGGTAAATCTGGGACAATGTTAAAATGCAACTCTGGAGTTGGGTTAAAGTTTAATTAACTAAACCATTGAAGATCATTTGAATAGCTCCTCAATTTTATAGGAGCAGTTTCAGCCAGACCTCCTTGTATACTAATGGGTTTTCCCTACCAAAGGTCTGTAGCTTAATATCTCTGTGGGTAGGTAAGATCTTACTGGTAGGTGGAGTGCTAGGTAATTTTTATCATCACAATTACACACAGAACTTGTACAGCATGAATTATCTTCCCCCAAACCCCAACTTTATATCCCTAAATTTCAGCTTACTTAATGTGTATGGAAATTGTAATCCAGTAAAACTCAGGGAAATACTGAAATTGCTATAGTACATTTATTTTATGCTGCTATATTTTTAAATTTTATTTCACCTTCAATAAAATGGTATTGTGTGTTTCATATCTTACATTGTTTTTCCTTTTGTCCATTGTCATCTTGCCCGCCTCCAAATGAAGGAAAGAACAGACGTGTTTTGGGATGCTGGGTAGGAAAATTGAAATGTGGAGGCAAACAAGAGGCAGATTCTCTTTTCTTTTGGGTTTAGTTATGTTAGGAAGATAAATCACTAACCATTATGTTTTCTGGCCATAATGACAACCTGGTGGGGAATTAAAGACAGACATTACTAGCAGAGAAATAAAAGTGCAGCACAGAAATAAGCATTTCCTACATCTTCTGCTGTAGTAGAATCCACCAGATGTGGCAGTGTGAATTCCAGATTTGCAAGAAAGGTGCTGTTTTTTCCATGGGTTTAGCTTTGTAGAGAGGATTACTTGATGAAATTCTGGGCCTCTTTCAAGGTTAAGAAGGGAAACTGGAAGGACTTAGAGGTGAGCTCTAACTTTTAATTTGTGGGAGGATTTAAGTGCCTCCTTATCACTTGTGTCACTGGCAGAGTTGCCTTTACTCAGAGGGCTTCAGTGTTCTTCGAGATGGTATTCTACCTATGTTTTGCCAGATGTAGTGTTGTTCAGTTCTTACTGCTGCCACCCAGAAACACCTTGATTTGTTCATATAGGATATAGTGGAGTCAGAGCCTGAGACAGTCTCAACTTTAGGTGAACCTCATCAGCACTGAACCACTTGCTTATCCAGGTCAATCTCTGAAGGAGTCTTTGCTGCCTCTCCAGTTGGCTGTAACACATTCTTGCGAACTTGGGCTTCTCCGAGAGGAATTTTCCGCTAGAGAAGGATCTCAGACTATAGTCTTGGTTTTGGACGGTAAATGAATTACCCACATGTTCTACAATACTATAGCAGCTTCTTCGGTGACAACTTGGTGCATGTAATTTGTTCTTGTGAATCTGCCATATGCGGGATGGTGTATCCTCAGAAGTCAGCTGGTTATTTGCAAAAATCTCTGCATTATCTTAAACATGACTTGCTTAAGCTGGGGATGTTTCACCAAAAACTCTGTAGCAATACAGTCCTTTCAGAGGTAGTTCTGTTGCTTTTAAAGAAGATTGTTTTAAGGGCACATTTTACTTTATGTGGCAGAAATTCTGGTTTTGGTTGCTACCTCAGCATCCCTGATTCCTGCCTGTGGCACTAAGCCTGCTTAAAAATAAAGCATTTCAGCCTGTGAGAAGCTAAATTATATACATTTAAAAAAGGGGTTCCCTCTGGAAATTCAGTAGCTTGTGGCATGCAGAGGATCAAAGATCATCACATTGTCCCTTTTGGTCTTTAATTTGTCAATTTTATGATACAAAGAGATCATGTGGAAGAGAAGCAAAGGAATTCAGGCTAAAAAAGAAAACCGTGAAGTCTGAAGATACACAATAAAGTCTCTTGTGCCAATGTAGATGTATCCATCGTGATCTCTGAGGAGCAATGATGGGACATACTTTTGTGCAATTCGCTTTTTATCAGGCAAACCACCAGCACAGAGGTCTCATGATGCTCTTGGTTTCAAACGAACAGTGGTATAAAGGGTTGTATGTGCAGAGTTTTGTTGTTAACTTCATTGAGACAATGGGTGGATTTACAGTCTGAAGGATGGAAGATTTGGCCATGAGAGGGGCACAAGGTGATGCAAAAGGCAATGGAAATTGAAGTACTATTGAAGCCCCTGAATGCCCACAGTAATTAAGCAAAGTGGGGACTTGTTATTAACCAGTGACTGAATATTCCTCAGCAAGTCCCCTTTCATGCTGTAACAAACCAAGTGGTCAAGCAGTTGGAATATTTGGCAGATGTGACACTGAATCTCAGTTAATATTGGATTCTCTGCCTGAGAATGGATGGTTAGAGGCAGGTCGAAAGTCAGACATGCTCTCTATAGCTGGGATATAGACTTGTTGGGGAACCTGGCAGATGTTGATTGCTGCATATAGCTTATAACTGATTTTAATTTTTTTAAATTTTCATCTTTTATTACTAGTTCAAATTTTTACTGCTGCTAGAAGACAGTGGTTTTCTTGTAGTTCCCACGGCATTTCATTTTGGTTCTGTTGAAGCAAAAGAAACGGTTCTAGACCTGGCCTAGGAGCAGGGGAATAGAAACCTCATTTTTCTTCAGTACCTGGATTCATTGTAAGTGGGATGCTTGGTTTTGTGCATCTCATATTTTGCAAATAAATAGGATAAGCCTTTGTTCTTAAACCGTATTTTTTTTCCATTTGGAGTAAGTATGTGCCTTTTCTTGCATTTGTCTACACCCAGCAAGTGCCTGCTGAGGCATAACTCCTACACCTGGAGCAGCTGTAACTGCTTTCCTAACTAGCAAATGCTGCATAACAAAGCAGAAGACTTCAAGGATTCTCCAGTCTCCTTTGTTTATTTTTTTTAATTACTAATGTGGGTATCACAGTGCATGATGATGTCACACAGAATAAATCCTCGAGTCAGTTTTAACTGATACATATAAGCTTTTGAAATGTTTTTCTTCCATGGCAAGAGCACAATTATATTGGTATTTTCACAATTCTATTTCAGATGAGAAGAAGCAGATGGTTGCAAATGTTGAGAAACAGCTCGAAGAAGCAAGGGAACTGGTACGTTCTGCCTTTTCATATGTTAACTGCAAATTCCTAGCGAAAATAATAGGATCATTAGCGGTAACGTTTAACATACATGAGGCCCTAAAACCACTTAACAATAATATGTTAGAAAATGAAATAATATTTTTGAAATAGTTCTTATTTGAGGATATGAAATACCGAAGGGAAGTGTATCCTTTTTTAATCTTGTGATAAGTGATTTAAGGTTTGCATTATTGCTGTAAGCTATTACAGGCTGCTACAGGCTTTGAGATGTGGATTAGGTCTTTTACTTTAGGAATCGAATTAAATATTTACACACCCGCACTGTTCGTTTTTTTTTCTTGTAAGACCCATGCATCTACTGGATTTAATCTGTCTGATTGTGTTGTAGAGCAGTAAATACTTTTTTTCTCTTTTATAGAATCATAGAATCATTTAGGTTGGAAAAGATCTTCAAGATCATCGAGTCCAACCATCATCCATGCCCACTAAACCCTGTTATGGAGTACCTCGCCTATGCGCTTTTTGAATGCCTCCAGGGATGGTGACTCAACCACTTCCCTGGGCAGCCTATTCCAATGTCTGACAACCCTCTCAGTAAAGAAATGTTTCCTAATATCCAACCTAAACCTCCCTTGCCGCAACTGGAGGCCATTTCCTCTTGTCCTATCTCCAGCCACCTGACAGAAGAGACCAGCACCCACCTCGCTACAACCCCCCTTCAGGTAGTTGTAGAGAGCGATCAGGTCTCCCCTCAGCCTCCTTTTCTCCAGACTAAACAGCCCCAGTTCCCTCAGCCGCTCCTCGTAAGACTTGTGCTCCAGGCCCCTCACCAACTTGGTTGCCCTTCTCTGAACACGCTCCAGCACCTCCATGTCTTTCCTGTAGTGAGGGGCCCAAAACTGAATAAAAAAAACTTAGCAAGTGAGGCATAAAGATATTTAGTTGTTCGAGGTCAAGGGGGCAATGATAGTGTGGGTTAGTGATCCAAGAAGAGTATATATGTTAACTAAGCATTAGTTAGTGGTTTGCACTGACAGAAGAAAGCAATATGGGTTAAGCAACTGTGACTTTTTTTTTTTTTAATTTTGTTCCCATTACAGCCTGTCATGTCCTCCATCTGGATGGCGTATAAAAGTAAAAGTTTTGTAGATGTGGAGTGTCCTGGTTTCAGCTGGGATAGAGTTAACTGTCTTCCTAGTAGCTGGTACAGTGCTATGTTTTGAGTTCAGTATGAGAAGAATGTTGGTAACACTGATGTTTTCAGTTGTTGCTCAGTAGTGTTTAGACTAGAGTCAAGGATTTTTCAGCTTCTCATGCCCAGCCAGCGAGAAAGCTGGAGGGGCACAAGAAGTCGGCACAGGACACAGCCAGGGCACCTGACCCAAACTGGCTAACGGTGTATTCCATACCATGGGACGTCCCATCCAGTATAGGAACTGGGAAGTGGGGGGGGGGGGGGGGCA
>NW_010972620.1:5496084-5588393 GCF_000737465.1 Haliaeetus leucocephalus | reverse complement strand
TGGGGAGGGGGGGGGGGGGGGGGAATCACGGCTGGGGGCCTGGCTGGGTGTTGGTCGGCGGGTGGTGAGCAATTGCCCTGCACATCGTTTGTACATTCCAATCCTTTTATTATTGCTGCTGTCATTTTATTAGTGTTACCATTATCATTATTATGTTCTTCTTTTCTGTTCTATTAAACTGTTCTTATCTCAACCCACGAGTTTTACTTCTTTTCCTGATTTTCTCCCCCATCCCACTGGGTGGGAGGGAGGGAGTGAGCGGCTGCGTGGTGCTTAGTTGCTGGCTGCGGTTAAACCACGACATGGAGTGACTGAGCAAAGGTGTTGGTGACAGTTGAAACTGACTTCTTCCCACAAGGCCAATACTTCCTTGCCTGAAGTTGCTTTTGTTTATTGCTTGCAAGTGAGTTTATCTATCTAGTGTCAGAAATGTAATCTGACTGTTAGAATAGGGAAGGGAAATTAGTTGTCCTAGCCTGAAAGTTCATATAATTGAGCAACTTGAATCAATGATTTGGTTACTAACTAAACAGTAGTACTGAAATTCACTTTTTTTAAGTGGCATAGGAAGAAAAAGGTCTCTGGAGTGTTTGTTGACATACGTGGTGCTTTTGGTTTAAGAATTAAATGAGTCTTGTAGACCAGAGCATTGGAATAGCATCCAAGAAAGCTGGATCTTGGGATGACTCCCTGCAGGTTTACCCGGTGAGGATGGCAAGGCACCTAACCTCTCTGATTTGGTATTCTCAGTGAGAATCATGTAAAATTACTGTCCCGTCTCATGAGGATGTTCTGAAGATATATTAAGGCCTTTTGGGCACTTTCATATTTAAACAGCTGAAAGAAAGTAAAATCTAGAAATGTTTTTCATCTCCTTTTCACTAACTTGACATGGCAAAAAAGCAGAGCAGTACAGGGAAATTGTAGTATGGGTGGTCTGATGAAAAATCATTAAAATTTGGTTTTCTACTCAAAGTTAGATTGGAAGGAGCAGAAATTGAATTAATGGCTCATTACTTCTTATGTCAGAAAAAGATCATCTAAATTTGTATTTATTATAAGATTAAAAAGTAAATCCTGTATCTGTACTTTTATCCTGATGATGATCTTAATTTAATGTACTGACTTTTCTTTCACGCTTTTGTTTTAGATCTTGTTGCTAATGCTGCTAGACAGGTGCTTAATTCAATTATTGGCTTTAAGCAATTACCTAACATGTTTGTTATTAATGTCAAGGCTTGGGTTTAAAAATCAGTTTGAACAAACCTGCTAATAACAGAACTGATTAAAAAGATCCTCTTTTAAACTGAAGGCTACAGTAGAAAATCAAAACAAACCTAATTCCTTGCTACTGATAGTTTTCATACATTGGTTTGCTTCATTGTCTTGTATAGTCAGAGCTGGGTTTAGCTGATTTTATTTTATTTCTTACTTGGCTAGGAAGTAACACTCTCATGTATGATAAATATTATTGTAGAGATAATTTATTTACATTGACTAACCATTGATTGTTTTAAAACACTGTCTGCTTTGTTTGGGTAAAATCACTGGTGTAATTGATTCAATCTATGTGCAGAACTGACACCAAAACTTTCAGACTCCCAGGCTGCCTTTTCAAGCCAGCGCTGTTGAGTACGAGATCTCTGGAGAGAAATCCTGTCTTTCTACATCCTGTGTGCAGTATCTGAATGTTATTTTTACCAGGTTTTTAAGAAAGGTGAATGTTGTGATAACCTTAAGGAAATTCTTTGAGTATAAAATCCAGCATGTGCTAGAAGAGCTGGAATTAGCATTTTTGAGTGAAATTCTACTTTTAAAAAGAAAAAACTGTCTGTGTTATTTGCCTTTATGTTTTATGAAAGACACATCGCAAAATTGTTGTGTTGCAAATGCTAGGTTATTCTTGTTTAGAAACCTTTTTTTTTTTTCAGTATAGGTCTTTCTTTTAGTTCCAGGACTTTAGAATCAGAATAAAACAGCAAAGTTTACAGGTTTCATAAAATGCTAGCAACTGTCCAGAGCAATTTCATATGGAAAAGTTCCTGCGGGAAGGGGAGACTTATTTTGGGGTCTCAGTGGACAACATCAGCAGCACTACCTTACTTTGTTGTATTTTTGAGTGGAAATATCAGTGGCTGCCCTGCTTTATGCTGTATTTGGTACTGGGAGTGTACTGGTATTGTTAGGAGCAAACCTACTAGGTTAAACCCCTGAGGAGCTTTAATGATGGGGCCTGGTTTGTGAATTTGGGCAAGAGTTAGGTGCCAAAATACTCAGCTTCACCACTGTGGTGGCAAGTTTGAACATCAGCAATAACAGAGCTTGTAGGTTTTCTGAAGAAAACTTGAGCTTCTACAGATGTTTTGAGATTTAAGTGCCAGGTTATTTTTAGCTTTAAGTAGAATTTAGCACTGTTCTTGCTTGTGTACGAAAAATATGGTTTTATGACCAATAATATGAGGCCTGAAAGTGAAGATGCACGGAATTAGGTTGCATTTAGGTCCACACCTGCCTGGACCACTATCTTCTGCATGACTTTGCATGGAAATTTATCAGCCCAGCCACAAAGTGTACCCATTTAATCTCATGACGAAAAAAAAAGGTGTTAAACATTGGTCAGTCTAAATATGCATGCTTCATCATTGTTCCTTGGACCTTACACTCTCTGACACTGACTCTTTAGAAAGAATATTTTGGATTTCATGGACTGTGGTCTGATCCCTGCTGCAAATTCTGTATTCACTGGGAGATGGTTTCATTTTTATATAATAGATAAGAATTGAGTCTTCCTTAAAATATCCTGACCTTGCATATATAATTATATATATATGAGGGGAATGTTTTCTATGTTTATAGAACATCTGAGATCAAATATATTCAGGTGAAATTGATAAGAAATAATCCATTAATTCCAGCTATCGGTTTAATTTAGAATGCTACTTTGGAAAGTTAAGCCTGAGCCAAAGAACTGGGTAGAATTAGAAATTGCTTTGTACATTTCAATTCATTACTGACTATTTAATTAAAGTCTGTTTTACAGTTTATTATTGAATATAATTTTGTATAATCAGAATAGATCAGGCGGAATGACTTTTGAGTATCTGGTAATTCCATTGATTAAATTCAGATGCTTTTCTTATGATATGAAGATGAAATTTCAAAGTGTAAGCAAGCGATTACATAGGAATAAAGTGTAGCTGTCCCTTCTGAACACCTGTAACCAGTAGCTTGGGACCCTAATTGAAAGGTATCTCTGTTCCCATGCCATATTGCTCAACTGAGATCAGCAGGAGGTGAGTAAATATTGTTTCAGGTGCCTACAGCAACCAAGGAGAGATATTCTTTTATCTTTTTAAAGTAAGTTGCAAAGATTTTAAGGGCAGGTAAGGGATTCTTCAGCTGTGCAAAATAGAATTCCCAAACAGACAGCACCATGTAGAGGAGGCTCTATGACCCAGTGAGCAGGTAATTAGCAGGCAGCTCAGCCCTGGTTTATTACTCGTTTTGATTTTCTGTACCTCTGTGCCATATTCTTGTGTTTGAGGCCACTTAGTATTCTACATAGCAAGAATAAATAGAAAAAGCTTTTGAAAGATGTATTCTATCTCTGACATTTTAATGCATCCGACTGTATACAAGTTCTTGAATAGTGTTGTCATTAAACTCTGAAATTCAGCTATTTGATATACCTACATACAGATTTGGTATGTAGATTTAGGCAGTCAGTTCAGGCTTTGTAATTCTGCTGAGTAAGCAGTATTTAAAAGAACAAGAATTATTTTATTAAACATAGAGGCTGGGGGGAAATAAAACTTTATATGCACACACACATGTATATACACATATACATGTATATATATAAAAACAAATATGTTTGTGTGGGTGTGTATAAAAATAAATAAAACACCTTTTTCAGCCAAGGGTTTCCAAAACCACACATCTAGGTGGAGATAGGTTTCTCCTGAACTATGCTCATTTACGGGAAGTTATTTAACCTCAGTTTTACTATTTTATTTTAATAAAATGTATTCATCACATTTGGAATTGAAATCCAGAAATGTTTGACTAGAATAATTCCTTCTAGGTGTTAACGTCATTAATTTTGTCACTTCTTTGTTGACTTAAGGCTGTGTAAAGATTTTGATGAATTGTTGTCCTGGTTTCAGCTGGGATGTAGTTAACTGTCTTCCTAGTAGCTGGTACAGTGCTATGTTTTGAGTTCAGTATGTGAAGAATGTTGATAACACTGATGTTTTCAGTTGTTGCTCAGTAGTGTTTAGACTACAGTCAAGGATTTTTCAGCTTCTCATGCCCAGCCAGGGCACCTGACCCAAACCGGCCAACAGTGTATTCCATACCATGTGACGTCCCATCTAGTTTAGGAACTGGGAAGTGGGAAGTGGGGGGGGGCAGGGATTCGCCGCTTGGGGGACTGGCTGGGTGTCGGTCGGCGGGTGGTGAGCGATTGCCCTGTGCATCATTTGTACATTTCAATCCTTTTATTACTATTGTTGTCATTTTATTAGTGTTATCATTATCATTATTAGTCTCTTCTTTTCTGTTCTATTAAATCGTTCTTATCTCAACCCAGGAGTTTTACTTCTTTTCCTGATTTTCTCCCCCATCCCACTGGATGGGGGGGGAGTGAGTGAGCGGCTGCGTGGTGCTTAGTTGCTGGCTGGGGTTAAACCACGACAATTGTTTATATATTGCAGAATAAAAAACGTTTTTGTTGATGAAGAAGGAGTATTTCGTAGTATTTGTGAACAGCTTAGGTAAATACATCCTTGCTTTAACTACCCTTTTGATTTACATGTCTTTATTTTTACTTGCTAGCTTGAGCAGATGGAACTTGAAGTTCGAGAGATCCCACCTCAAAGCCGAGGAATGTACAGCAGTCGAATGAGAAGCTACAAACAAGAAATGGGAAAACTTGAAGCTGATTTCGTGAGTTTTTAACATATTACGTAAAGAAGGCAATAATGCAGTTATTAAGGCAACTGAGAGGTTGTTTTTGACTAGTGTGAGAGATGTGTTCTGTGTGTATCTTGATAAATTTATAGACAGATGACAACGAAACTGGGGAAGAGAAGCTTTTCTTTTTGTAGCAGTCTCATACCAATATTCAAGTTCTAGCCTTCTGTCCCTTTGCCCTGGATCTGAATTGTTTCTGGGCCATTAAACATTGTGAGTGTTCATGCTGTAGGAAAAGAGTCAGCTTTTAATCCTAATTCTCAAGGAACGACTGGTAGAACATCAGAATTAATACTCAAGTTGTAACATTAAGTATACCCTGAGTGGAAAATAATGGTTTGTTTAAGAGAGCTTGTAGTGATGTGGGCAGTAACATGAAAAGCAATATAATCTCCAATCCATGGAATTTTTGAATGTAGTTTCTCTCATGTGCGCTTCATTTCTTAGTCTCTGTGATTTCTTTTCCATTGCGCTTAGATTCTTCTTGGCTTTTGTACAAATTGGTTATAAATACTACATTTTTCAAGTAATGGTTGCAAACTAACAAGATTCCCTTGTTTAGGGGCTTCTGCTACAGTTATCGGTCCTTTTTTGTGACTAGGATTTGCACTGAATAGATTTACACAGAGACAAAACTGTTTCCTCTAAAATACTGAAAAAGTTCAAAGGGATTGCAAAGTGTAGGAAAATGCTGTGTTAATTGGCAGCAGCTCAGTTCCTCCAGGGTAGGGAGAAAGAAATAACTAGTGGCAGTATTTTTCATTCACTGGAGAACTGTGAATTTTCTCAGGTTGCTGGCAGCAGTTTATTCCTTCAGGGGCGGGGAGTCAATGTTTATACCTGCAGCCAGGAAATCCAGCTGACTGTCACTCCTCTGTGCTTCTGCCAAGTTGAGGAGTTGCACAAAAATGTGTTAGTTAGAAGATGGTTGCAATTTTGTAAAGTTTGAGGAATGTTAGGATAAAAAGACTAGCATCAAAATTTTGAGACAATCTCACGCTGTTCCCCTATAGGAAGTGTGTATGGCCCTACTGGCTAAACAGTGGCTTCCAAGAGAGAGCAATTTCTGGACCAATGGTGAATGCTGTTTATCTTCTCAGATGTGGGAGAATTCGCTATCAGCATATGTTTGTTGCTGGCATGTTTCTCTATGTGGGCAGATGGGGGAACTGGTACTTCCATATTCCCAGGCAATAGGGAATGGGAGAGTTCAGAACTGGACACTCTTTATGGAACAGGACAAATGAGCATGTGTGGAAGAAATGCATTAGAGCACTAGGAGTTACATGATTGAAAGAACGTAAGTTTGTGCTCAGAGTGAAGGAGCAAAAACAACATGAGAAAGAAGAAGGAACAGATTGTAATAATGGGAAAAAAAACCAACAGCCCAAAACCCAAGGACGGCATTTAGCAGAAGATCAAGCAAAGAAAGTTGAGTGGAGGATAGAGCAAAGTACTGAAAGAAAACAACAGCTATGCTTGGAAAAATCTCAGTTATCTAGAAAATAGTGTTACAACTAAATTCCCTGCATAATTCCAGTTTCTAAGTACTAACATTTTTCTAAGTTTGTATGTGAGGGTTTGAGACTCTTTTTGGATTATTCTCCAGTCAAATAGCAGCTTGTTGGAAACTATCTAACAGAATGATTCAGTTGTGAGTTCAAAGACGGAAGATGAGGAAGGAAGGGAAATGTTATTTTGACTCTATAAGCTGCAGGGCTGCTGAAGGTAGGAAGTTGAAAATATTTGCTGAAATGAAAGTGCTTTTGAGTGTTCTGCCTGAATATTGTCCTGAATGTGTTGTGACCTGTTTGACTGTAAGCAAAGCATATAGAGTTTATGTAAGAGCTTTAGTAGACCTTTAGGGAAAGCAGATCTAAGTACTTTTAAAATGAATTCAGTTTTATAGATGAAGGGAAACACTTAACTGGAAATGATACTGGCAATTTTGGGTTATGATCAGCTTACAGGTTTGCTGGTTAAAGTTCTCGGGTCTTCCAAAAGGAACGCAGATGTGAGCTTGCAAAGTTAAGTGTTGTTCTTTATAAATGGAGTTGGAATCTCAGCTGGATCCCACTGTATTTGGCTTGGCCTTTCTTTCTGTGTGAAGTAGTGTGTGCACTGAGCAGAGGACATTTCTCAATCATCTTGAAGTGTGTGTTTCATTTTAAAGAAATCATGTCTGTGAAATGAATTGCAAAAATTATATACCACAGTATACAGTCTTTTTCATTAAGTTGTATATTTCAAACGTGAAGTGAATGCAGAACTGGCTCAGGTAGTTTTGTTTTATATTCATCATAATGAACATGACCTTTGATCTTGTGGTTATTTGTATGCCTTATAGAATCTTGAAAATTTGCCCTCTCCCAAGCAGTTATGGAAAACAGCAGCACAGCAATATATTTAAAAGTTAGGAGAAGGAAATGTGAGGTATGTGGACTGTCCACTCTTTACTTGCAGGATGGACAACATTAAGGCTTATTTGTGACATGTAATATCTAATTGGTGAGTTTATTTGGTCTTGGACAGTATGTGTAATAATGACAAAACACTGACTATCACTTTAATATTATTCACTACATGCTGTGGCATCTTAATGAATATATAGTGGTTTTTTCTTAGGCAATTTACTATGCCAGAAGTATTTTTCAGAATATACAGCTTTAAGCTTGCTTAAGCTGTACTTTTAAAAGTTACTCCAAACATGGCTTGTTAACTTTGTAATCAAATAGGAACAAATTGCAAATAGGAGATTTATTTCCCCTCATTGCTAATCCTTGTTATCTTGACTCATCCCTGCAGTCAGTTATCAGTGCTCTGCAGTCCAGAGGCGTGTGTGGAGGCAATGACATCTACCCCGTGCACTGTATTGCACCTGGGTAGTTGGTAACCCACTAATTGCATTAAAACATATCTGAGGAGAAAAAGTCACCTCGCTCCATCTTGGCCCTCCCTCTTGGAGAGGAACAGTGGTAATGAAAAAAAGAATAGCTCAAGTTTGTCATTTAAAGTACTCAGCACAGTGAATACTGCTGGGGAAAATTAACAAAGCAAGCATTGCACCTCAAGTTAGGGCAGCAGTGGTTTCTGATGCTTGCCTCAGTGCTGTGCAGTCTTTCATGGGGAGCAGATGCCTGGGGAGAAGTGTAAGAATAGAGCAAGCATAAAGTGATACTTGTTTGCAAAAAAGCTATGTACACCTCAAAAGGCTAAGTTTCAGGCTTACTTACTGTGCGTGATAAACGTATCAAGCCAGAATAAAAACCTTACGCTGTCTTTTTTAACTTGCAGATGTAAATCTTGGTTTTATTATTTTATTTTCAATAGTGTATACCAGTACAGCAGTTTTGTAGTGGGGTTTCGTTCCTGCTGTCACGAAAGCTGTAGTCCCAGCCGTGCGGTGGCTCCGGGGCTCCTGCAGGGACCAGGCTTGCTGGGTTGCAGAGACTGTGGTAATGGCTCTATCTTGCGGCCCGAAGTGGAGTTGCAGACCACGTACTTGGTGCTCTCTGGGTTGATGAAGGTCTTGGGATCGCCTACTAAAGAGTTCCTGCGTTTTAAAGCAATCTTCCTATGAGCAGGTCTTTTCCCTGCACCTACCGATGCACCACTATGTGTTTTAAGCTTGTATTTTTTTTTTGACAATTTCAGGTGTAGAATGTCCATGGTGACTGCCTGCATGAAGTAAGTTCTGAATGCAAAAAAAGATTTATAGTTTATTGTAGTCTTTTAAGTACATGCACTACAGATATTGTTTCTTTTTTCAAATACAGTATTTTTTGTTAATTATTACCTGAAAATAGCCAGTGATCCTTAAACAGTGGGGATATGCAGTGGTAAAAGGCTTTCCAGATTTTATAAACATGCTTTGACCTGAAGGTATCCCAGTTCATGTGAAACTGAAACTACATAAACTTAGCAAATGTGTGGTCATCTGCTAGCATTTGTATTCACCCCGTGGGTTCCATGAACTGGCTCAACGTCAGGGCACCATAAAAAAGAAAAAAAAAAAAAAAGGTGGGCATTTTCCTGAAAAGCTTATAGCTGAAGCATGAGACATTCAAATAAATGAGGAAATATAAAAATCCAGTAAGACCATATTACACAGTAATATTCCTATTACAAAAATGAGTACTACACAATCAGTGCTGAAAGTGGGATAGGTGTATTCAACAAGAAAAATAGCCATCAAATAAAGGAAG
This sequence comes from Haliaeetus leucocephalus, assembly GCF_000737465.1. Lineage (NCBI taxonomy): Eukaryota > Metazoa > Chordata > Aves > Accipitriformes > Accipitridae > Haliaeetus > Haliaeetus leucocephalus. The sequence goes on along the minus strand of NW_010972620.1, from coordinate 5,579,214 downwards.
CGACATAGGAACTGTTCCTATTCTGTCATGGCAGCACAGAGGCAAATTTTACGGGTAGCAATTGTTATCAGTCCAAGAGACAGTACTCTTTCCTTTTAAAGACTCAGGATTAGTACTGATTTTGGTTAGTCTCACCTTCAACTTAAAAGCAAAAAAAAATAGGGGGAGAAGTCCTAGATACATAGACAGATACATTGTACAAAACTTCACTAAACATTTAAACGTTTTTGGCATTTTACAATAGCTTCAGTTCAGTCAATAGTGAAGGTACATATTCACATTTCATACCTCCTACAGGTTCTGTTTAAGATCATTGTTAAAATGGCAACTGCTGTTAAGCTTTAAAAACATTTAAGGAGATAAGCAATAGAATTTCATTTGATAAAGTTAGCTCTTTTGTGTGACTCTGAAGTACCACCTCAGTCCAGAAGCTCACCTGAACAACTGCTACAGCTGTGCCAGTTATATTCTGGCTGCTTTTTGCAAATACTGCTACCCTTTTTTCAGGTTCAGTCACCTACCCAGACAGATACTCATATGGCTATAAGCATAATGAACGACATTTGTCAAATGACAAGTTAGTGGCTTGTATCTTTATGGCCAGAGTCTTCCCTAGCTTTCCAGTTTGAGCTAAAAGTTTAGAGACTCAACTGTTGGTGCTGGATTATTTTGACTTATAAAGAAAAGCATTATTGCTTTATAGTTACAAATTCATAAACCATGTGTGGGACAGATCTGTACATCTTTGTAGTTGTATCCCAATGACGTTATTAAAACCAGGGAACCCACCAAGTGCACACATCATGTACGAACGTGCACCCTGCATGGGCAGGCACGCATGCCTGTAGTGAAAACCTGATCTTGTTGACAAATTTGAAACTTTTGAAATCAGATTAGTTTTCATTATGTGAGTAGTACAGCTCTTTTGAACAGGGCTGTGGAGGATTTGTTTTAATGCACACGAGATTGAACTGATTAAGTTTCAGAGGAAAGAATTTGAAATATCTGACCATGTATTTCGGCAGTCTAATTTTGAGAAAGCATTTTGTGAACAGAAGTTCCTTCACTGTGCCATTTTTTTAGATACTGTTGCCTTCTTGAGATAAGTAATCAGTCCTCTACACTGTACTCAAACTGCTCTGTACAGAGGTGCTTTTTTTTTTTCCTCTGTTCCTTTTCAAATAACTTTTGATCTGATATTTGTCTGATTGGCTGCTGCTGAACATTAGGCCAACTTCTTTTCTATAGAGGCAAATTCCACATTGTCTTCAGTTTGTTTTTACTTGTGTCCCCACCTTGGCGGGTTTGTGGTGGAAGAAGGTGGAGGCATTTGACATTTTGTAGTGACTTTGTTTATAATACTGCTATTTTAAATGGAGAAAAAGTGATACAGGAAAGAATGTTCCTTTTTTTTTTTTTTTTTTTTTGTAACATTCAAGGCCTAAACTGAGTTTCTGATGAAAGATTAAGAGGTGGTATAACTTAGATCCCCTGTAGAAAACTTGCCCTAATTTATTTACATCTTAAGAATTTTTTTATAGTTTTGTGTGGGGGTATGGAGAAGGAAGGAAATTTAAGTCACCGTGGAATTTAATAGTGATAATATGCTTTTCCTTAGAGGAAAGTGTGAAAGACGGGAGTTAACATGCTTAATTTGTAATTAACCTAAGGGGTTATGATCGTTTTAACTGAGATTCCTGAGAGGCCAGACCAGTGAAGCACACCTTACCTCCTGGGTTTTATAAATCTGTAAGTATTGCTTACAGAGAATCCTCCCATGTTTGACCACTAAGATGCATCTCATAACACAATGTCTGAAGAGAATATGCTGGGTAAGGGCAACCAAGCAGCAAATTTTTAATGTCAATAAAATTAATTCCTCTCAGCTGACTTCACCTTGATACTCGTAGGAAATTCTGTGTGTCTCTCTCCAGAGATGTTGCTCATCCGTTACCACATAGGGATAAGACTGGTGAGTTTTGTGGCATGCTGTTTGTTGGGTCCTTCAGCAAGTCAGTGACTGTTTCGGTCGAGGTGATGCACATGATTTTAAGAAAAACCAGTTTGTGGAGCACTAGGCTTGGCTGAGTGATTACAAATAAAAGTGCATTCAGGAAGTGATTTGGCGAGTCTGATAATTCTTGTGTCTGGCTGGGGGCTATGAATGAAAGGCATACTGACTCATACAGTGCACTGTAAGCATTCATGCCTCTTTCTTTCCTTTCTCCCTTCACACACAAACTGTTTCTGTATTAAATGAAGCTGAAAAGTGGTCTATGACAGAATGAAATCCTTCTGTAAAATATGTTTTAAGGCATGTAATAGAAATCCAGCATGACATCAGCTCTGCCTTTTTCACTGAACATGCTTTCTCACCTGGCAGTCGTTAGACATGTCTGGATGCCAGCCCTCATCAGCCTTTCCCAGGTAGAGAACTACCATTTCTCTGTTTACCATGTAATTTGTTCTTATGTTAAATCTTCTACTTCTCAAAGTAGTAGAATTAAATCTGTTTGCTGTTCTTCCTAGCAGATAGTGGAAGAAGCAATGTCTGCCCCAAATTACCTCTAGCCAGCTGCTGAGTAAAGTGACTTCATATACAGAAGGCGAATGCTGGTTTTTGGGGGGCAGAAGGAGGAAGGCTTTAATGTTTCCCACTTTCTTGGTGGTTTCTTATTTCAGTCAAGTGATTCTCCCCTACCTGTTATGCAAAAAGAAGCAAGCTGTCACTGTCCTGCTTTTGATAGGAGCAGTAATAAAGGTTCTACAGTTGGAACGTAAGTGTGGGATGCAATGTCGAATAAAACAGAACAGAGTGTATCTCACTCTCCCTTCATTTTATTGCTCATCTGCACTCATATAAGTAGAAGTTTGATTTGGTTTCTATCAAGTGTTAGAAACATAAAGATTTCAAGAAGAAACAGCACAAGCTGAGCAAAAAATCCCGTCATTTTAACATGCTTGCTTTTCAGACTAGAACTGCACTCTCAAGTTCCTTTATGTGTTGTTTTTCTTTTTTTTTTTCCCAGCTAGAGCGAGGCTAACTTGTGTTTGACTGCAAAATAGGGAGAGACATGTGCTACTGATAAAGCAAAAAAATAGGGAGAAAGTACTGTTTTGTCAGTGGAAGGATTAATTATAGCCCTTTTCGGATTTCTTGATTTGTTTGTTCAGGGAATGACACTAGATGGCACTGTTTGTTTGCAAAGCAAGCCCTTTCTTTTTCTCCCCCCCCCCGCCCCTTCTTTCCCCCTCCCGTTTCTTTTTTTTCTTTTTTTGCTTTGGTAGTAACTGAAATTACTGTTTCATGAATAAAATATTTCTGGTGGGATTTGCATTTCTATATTGGCTGAAGATACTGTGTTGAATGTTTTATTAACCAGCCCAGTGCAACTGTCAGCCTATTAAAGAGATCCAATGGACCCTGTTTAGCTAAATAAACTAAATAAATCCAATTCGTCAAATTGTGTTCCTGGCTGTTTATTTTCCATTCTTTTGATGTACAGTTTATTTTAAGTTAAAGCCACATAGTTTTAAAAATTAATGTGAAAATAGAATTTAGTGTTTGAAACATGAGGAGACTAATTGCCATGGTCAAAAATAGCTTTCCTTCATGGTGAAGCTGCTGTCTGGTAAATGGTGAACTTTTTATTGGTGACTGATTAACTGTCCCATGTCAAAAATTAGTTTGGCAAATGTGTGGTTAATGGCTTTTTTTGCCTGCTTGTTGGGTTCCATTGCTTTCATGAAATGAAACTTGAAATATAAGCACTGCTGTTAAAAGTAGCTATTTCTACCCAACTTCAAGAGATTTGTGCTTCATCTTGATATTTTCTCAATCAAAATTCAAGGAGAAATTTTTATATGATCATTACATATTAAACGCTTGTTGAAATTCCGATTGCATCATAGGCAAATATTAGAACATAAAAAAATCTCTTTGCATAACTGAATATATTGTATGTCTGGTTCTCAAACAGCTGTCAGACATTACAAATAATAGCATTCATTATATTCTGCTAGTACAAATAATATTTTAGTTACCTTGTTTTTTTGCTGAAAGCCTTTGCCATAGAATAGCAGGAGACAGGCTATAAATTTATGGTAATGTTATTGGCATAGTAAAAATTCTTCTGTGCCAGTTAAAAATTCCTGTAAATGCAAATATATTCTAGATTTGTTAATAAGCGAAATGAAGAACAGTGATGGATGTATTCTCTCTTTCTTTCTGATGCTTTCCGTAGTGCTGCTTTGGTGATGTTATGTGTTAACTTCTGTGTGTTTTACAAGAAATTGAAGTTGCCAAGTATCATGTTTTGCATAGTTTTATTTTTATGATCTCAGGTTTCCAGAAGTGGAATACTGAAATTTAGTGCAATAGAAGCACAGTTTGGTTAAATTCTGTTTCTGGCTTGTCTCTCAAGAGATCTACTATAATGGATTAAAAAGTCTTTGTGAAGAACTAACATGTTAGTATGAATTTGATAATGTCAGGGATTCTTAAGGAAAATTATTCAATCAGTTCATTCTATCTTTTTTTCTTACAAATTACAGTTGAATTTAACCGAAATAGTAAATTTTTGTTCCTGCCCCTCCCCCAAACTCTAACCCAAGAACAAAGTAGATATTGAGGCAGATGTCTTCAGTGTTGGATAGAGTGCTATTTCATTGTGTAGGCAGACTTCATTTGTCCTGAAAAATATTAAATTTATTCAATATTTACAAGTTGAAAATATTTTAAAATGCTATTTAATAACTAAACCACACAATGTTTTTCTCACTGATAAAAGCTTCCCATTTTGTGCTCTAAGCTGGCTATTTTTAACATACTAGTAGCAAACACAGAGGGAACTTTATGGTTCTTTATAACTGGCTAGCACAGGTAAAAGGAGACGCACTTTTACAGCAGTGGAGATGTCTTGTATCTGGCTTAGGACTTAGTGAGGAAGGAATACAAAGCAAAAAAATGCAGCTGGAAGTGTATTAGAATGATTCCCCCCCCGCCTTGTAATGTTCTTTACTGTGGGAAGCATATGGAAAAAGTGTGAATATCTCTGTTCTTTTGTTTGGTAACTTTTTATTTGTATTCTGCAATCATTTAGTAGTCACTCCCAAGTACAGTCAGCTTCCCTTAAAGCTGCTGTACAAACCACAACAAAAAGTGGTTCTTGGCCACAAAGTCTATTTAAGCTTGCTGTTCTTACTCAGCTGGGGAGGAAATCCCTGCAAAGGCTAGAGGATCTGTAAGTTGTACATTTGACAATTTAATGCTTGTATACATTTATAATAAGTGGATCAAATACAGCACCTCCCTTACTTTTCATTTGCTTTTTATAAACTGCCTTTAGGGTGCCAGTGCTAGAAAAACAAGCCTTTTCCAATATTTAATAAATACTGCAGAGGTTTCACTCCTAAAAGAGCTGATCAATGAAAATTAGAGTAGAAATATAAGGAACAGATAGTAAAAAGGAATATAGCAGGTGGCTTCTGGGATCAGTAGTAGATCAGAGTAATTTTTCCTGCTATAGCAACATTTAACCATTTCTGATGGGCTTAATGAAAAATGGTTTTGCTAGCTAAATATTTGGTGCCTGGTGTATAAAGAGAAAGAAACTGGGGAGTGTGTGTGTAGGCTCTGCATATTTCCCATTGAGTGGCATTTGTGCTTACTTTCTGAATCCCCACAAGTTTCCAACATGTCCTTAGTTTTTGGTTTGGTTTTTTTTTCAGAGAATTTAAGACTAGAATGAATAAGGGTAGTGTTTGCCAATGTACCCTCCTGTTCAGCATAGAAACATGTTAGGTAGGCTTTTGGAAAACACTGAATTGCAATTGCAGACTTTGCACCTGTTCACTGAAAACTCAAATGTGAATTCTGGCAAGTCAACGGCTTGTATTGTGTTTGGTGGGTCTTGGCTTGGGCTGTAGATAGAAAATGCTCCTGCATTATGAAGACAGCACCTTCCTTTCCACTGATTCATGAGTAGAAGACTGAGCCATTATTAAATCGAACTGTAACCTTTGCAAGGCTGTATCACCAACCAGGAAAAAAGTGGTATTTAATATTTGATTTAAGAGAGAATAATGGCATTAATATCAAAGCAAATTCTCTTGTTTCAAAATTTGAAAAGTAACTTTCCATAATGATGGTTGATATTTTGGGACGTGTAACTGCAAATATTTTGACATGGGGATCCCTATTTGTAGTGTCTAGCACAAAAGGTTTCTCAAACATGAGTATAGGTCTTTGGCACTGTGATAGCAAGTATTAACTAAATAGAAATATGCAAAGAACTGAGTTGTTATGTTGATGTGTTTCTTGTGATTATTTTTGTTTTGTTTGTTTAAGAAATATAGGTTAGTTTCAATATTATGGATTGTTCCACTAGCAGCTGTCTTTGTAACTACAGATTTTCATCTGTTATAATTTTTAGCATCCTTAAAAAAGGACTGAGAAGTATTTATCTAAGATTAATGTGGTTGGGAGTAAAACTAATAATGCTAAGACAGGGTCTTAACTATAGTTCTAGGATTATTTTTTTTATTAAAAAAAATGTTTGATTTGTAATGACTGACTAAGTGACCATGTAATTTCCTCTTCTTTCTGCCCAGTCTTCAGGAGAAATCAGACTCTGCGGTTCAGTTGTGTAAGCTTCCCACAAAGTTAGTTCAGTCAACTAAATCAAGGTTAAAAGTTACAGCAAGGTCAGGATTATGTTAGGGGTTGCTAACCTGAATCGCTTTCCCAGCCTTTTTAAACCCTTAGTGCTCCTTTTGTCTTTTTCCTCACCTTCTGTCATGTTGTCCTCCTGTTAGATCTTTATTTCAGTTGAAGGCACCTAGGCTGCATCTTTCTTCTGACCCATACTTGGAGTCAGTTTCAAATGTGTTATTAAGGTCCCCTTTTTCCATTCATGAGCTGTAAGTCCAGCATTCAGGAATGCAGATTGGTGGCTCAGCACTTGTGCCCTGTAGAGATCTTGATTTAAAATGCATGAATTTTAGAATGAGCATAAGGAAAATTTGCTCCTCTCCCTCCCCATTTTCACTTTTCTTTTTCTGCTTCTCTTTCTGGGACAAATTTTGAAAGTTTTCACTTTTATTTTCTACCTAAAAAGTACTGTGTTGCTAAAGTCATCTGCTGAGTTCCCTTCTCTCATATAGGACCAGTTTGCAAACCATTTGTATGTTTTAAGAAATGTCTTAGCTGAGGACTTTTCTCCCACCTGGGGCTTCACGTACAGTGGTGGGGTTTGGTTTGGCAGTGCTGTGATTTTGAAGTGAATCCCCCAGTTTTCCTCACTGCACGTGAGTCTGAATAGGATTGCTTTTTTGAAGAAAATGAACTGGAAACTCCATTTCAGGTGTGTACCAAACACAGAAATAAGAGTCTGAACTAAAGACTGGTATTTCAGACAGCTTTGAACCATGTTGAAGTGAGGATGTTTGTTCTAAGAACTGGGCTAAATCTATTCTGTGATAAAACGTGAAATCACGTGCACTGCAGAAACAATAGTGGAAAAACTCCAAGATGGTACCTGTTCTGATGTAGTTAAATGTATCCTTTTGGAGCAAGTCTATCTTTTGAGGTCCTTCCTTCCTTTGTGGAAGATTTGGGTCCTTTGGAAATTTCCATTCCCCTTCTCATACCATATTTCAAACAAAAGAAACCAGGGTGCGTCCTTCTGTAGCCTGAAATCTGGTTATTAGTAAATTTGGACTACTTCCATTTTTGAAAATTGTCTTTTCAATGGGTTTGAATAGTATGTAAAGATCACTTATGGTGGATCATGTGTCAATTCTTTCACCCAGTTGTCATTTGAACAGAAAAACAAGGCCTCTGGTTTTCCAACATATCCAATGCACTTTCAAGGTCTTGAGCATTAAATTTCTGATACCAACAAAGGATTAGTGGCTGATACTTATGATATTCCATATCTGGCTCCCCAACTGTACTCACTACATTTGTGATTTTGATGTAAAAGTGACATGAGTTAGTAAAATTCCTGTTGTCTAAGCAACAGGAGATCCAAATCAGGTCTTCAAGGGCACGTTCAACATGTCTAGTGTATTCTAAGAAATCGCTATCCTTATCCCTGCCAGGTAAGTTTTATAGAATAGTTAAGAGGCTGTGGATGCCATACTTCTTGATGTCCATAGTATCAAATGCTAGTATCAGCTTGGTTGTATAATAGTAAAATTCTTCTCCCTGTCCTATGCTGAGGTGTAGAGTGGGACTTGCTGAAGAAAAGAAAAGCCTCTTCCAGCAAGGAGAGATGCTGTCAACAAACAGTCCGTTCTCTATTCCCCCCCCCCCCCCCCCTAAAACTTTTTTTGCCTCCTGGTTGTATTTTGGCCAGGGTTTGGCTTGGGCAGGAGTGTTTGAACTAATGGAGTTTATCCTTGCATTCAGATAAATAAGGGGTTTGGTTTTTTTTCCCTATAGAGCAAGCTGTTGCAATCTGTCTGGAATGAATCGCTGATGAAGTGTTTGGCTGTGTAGTGGGGGGGGGTGAAATTCTTGAAATGAGGCTGTACTGCCCTCTGTTACATTTTTGGGGGGAAATATCAAGAAAGAAGTGAGAATAGGTTGTCCTTCTGACATAATAAACAAAGAAGGTGGACCTTTGATAGCAGCAATCCTCTTGAGGGAGTTGAATCAAGCACCTTCTGTAGAAAGTGGAAACAAATGTATTGCTTTGCTCAACTTCAGAGTTGTATTCGAAGTTTGTTGTGCCTTATATTTTAACTTTTATGCAGGCTTAGTATATTTTAGATCAGAAGAAGAAATCTGCAGTGTGTGTTTAAATACAGGTGAACAAATTTGTGTGTTTGTGATTTTTTTTTTAACATTAAACAAAGCCCTTTCCCCTGCCCAAACCAGTCAAAATGGAATTCAGATTCTCCAAGAATTATACTCTGTCTGTAAACTTCACTGTTGGACACATCACTTCAAAAATAGCCATATGAAGAAAAATGTGTGATGCACTTATTGACAGAAAAAAGCCAATGAATCCAATTTGATTCAGGAAGCTGAGAAATATTTTAATAACTTTTTGACGTTTTCCTGTAGTCCTTATTTACCTTATCAATAGTTATGGTGACATATGATTGTCAACTTTTTATATTAAACCAAACTAATAAATTAAACATGTTGTGTTTATACCTGATGAAAGCTGACGTTTTGGAAAGGTGTTAAAATATACTGACAGGTCTTGTTCATAAACTCCTTTGGTATAAATATGTAGATGACATCTTTAGATATTGTTTGTACATAGTCTGATAGGCAGGAAATGTTGACAACGTAACAAATGCAAATGTCAACCCCACAATTTAACCTTTCTGTGTAGGAAAAGATGTTAGTTTTAAGTTACATGTATCTTTTAACTTTATTTTCAAAGTTTTTTTTGAGCCTGTTATCATTGCTGTTTCATGTGCCACTGAAAGTAACGCTGCAATAAGAAAGATTTGCACTTAAGAGCTTTTCTCTGTGGTGTTCCTACTTAAATGACTACAGCTGAGAGGGTGTTTTTTCTTCTAATTCTTTTTATTTTTCATGTTCGCCTAGTACCTTCTGAATCTTTCTGCAATATCACCTGTTCGTTCCTGACTTGCCAATGATTCAGGGCTTATAAGTGTGACTCAAGGGCAGTAAACCAGTAAAACTATTTTAAATTGTTAGAGCGGTTTATTATAACAACAGATATATGGCCTTGGCTTTAACCCAGATCAGGGTTGCTTCATATGCAGAATATTTCTGACTTGACCCTGGTCTCTTCCGTGGTGACGTCAATCCACTGTGTGTTATCTGCTTGGCTTTTTTTCTGCATCCTCTGCAAGCTGCAGTTAACATCAAATCTTGCAAAAGTTATGCCTAGTTTCGGGTGGTCAGGTCCCTGTGGGCACCAATAGCCCTTAAGAGCCCTGAGCAGCCTCCCCAACCCGCCCATGGCCCAGGCCCCCATTTCAGGGCCATCAGTCCCTGCTCCAGGGATGCCGTGGGATGCTGCTCTCCAGCTCCCCACGGCCCTCCCCGGCCGTGGTCCTTGCTGAGCTGGACCGTGATAAGATGCTGGCCTGAACTTGCCGGTGTTGGGAGCTGCGTAGCTCTGCCAGATGTCCCAAGGGACATGTAAGTTCCTTGTCCTCAGTCTTTCTGACTTTTAAAACTACTTGAACCAAACTTCTCAAGTAATGTTTTTTTATCGCGCACCTAGGCACACCTGCCTGCGGTCTAGTGTCTGGGCGAGCAATGCAGGGTCTTTTGTGTACCAGCGTGGAGGACTTCTGGTGGGATTTCGTAGTGCTGACTTAGAGCATGCTTTGAAGTATCGAGTGTCTTGCACTGCTTTCAGAATGGGAATGCCCATTTTGATCCTTATAGCTGCAAGGAGAGTTCCTACTGAAGCCTGTAGCCTGTCTGAATTATGTGTCTCAATTTCCCATTTTAGTCTTGTTGAGGGGCTTTAAGAAGAAAAACTTACTGCACTTTCATGTTGTCCTCTTTCTGTCACCCAGACTTTCCACTCTGTCTTTTGGTGACCGATTTCACAACTAAAATGAACTTTTCCATAATGTCCTTGCTGCTGCTTCATGCGAGTCTTCCTTTATCACAACTGGAAGTGAACTGGTAGATTGGAAATGTGTTGGTAGATGTTTCATGATGTTTCACAACTCTTAGGCTGGAATCTCCAAGAACGAGGGAGTGGTTTGAATATTGACTCTAATAGCTAAAGATGTATCCGTGAATCTCATCAAGGAAAATCCACCCTTTCTTCACACCTCGTCAAATGTTCTGTACTCAGTGTGTCAGATAGAGGGGTTAAGCAGAAGTTTGGGAAGGGATGATTAGTGTTAATTGGTTTGTGATGCTGAGCTGTTGGAGTTAAAGCTGTTGATGTTGTGGCCGGAATTACAACTTGCTAAATTTTAGTAGTGGTAGAGCAACTTACTACCGTTTTTTTTGTTTTTATCTTGTTGTAAACGAGTTAAAGGATGCCCACAGTCACAACTGGACCTCTGTTATAAATAAAAACAAAAAAGTACCAGCAGTTTTGGTGTTTTCAGAGTGCCTACAGAGGTAGTTAATGAAAGTCAAAGTAATGGGAGGTTGGTGCAGGCATATAAAATTTAATAGTTTTGGAAGGCTTCAGGTTTATTAAAAATAACTCTTTTCCAGAATAATTAACTACTTTCACTTGGTATTGAATCAATCAGCCAATTAGCGCAGTCCTGTTTTGTATCTTGGAAACTTTGGTAGCACATTAATGAACACCAACCTTTCGAGCGGAGATATTTCTGCAGTTAGACTGACTTATGTATTACTTAAAGGTAGCTCTCAAGAGCGTTTTTCAGCTGTATATTGTTTTCTTTTTGTTAGTGAGATGGACAGATTTGGGATGTACATCTGTGATACTGCATAATTGACAGAAAACCCTCTGGTATTTGACTGTCCAAAGAACATGAAAGGTATACTTTACTTTGCAACAATCATATTCTGTCAGCTGGTTGCATTGACTTTCTGAAACAGTTGGAGAAAATTGATAAGACTTAATGTAAATGAAACTGTTACATTTGATACTTACCTCATGTTACCTCCCTGTGATACCAAGCAGTTCCCAATCGTGCAGTAAGTGTGTTTTGCATGATTCTTATTCCAAATTTTTCCCTGGGGAAATCACTGGAAGTTGTGGGACAAAGCTCTTTCATGTGCTGTTTAACCACCATTGACTTAGTTTCCTGAGTTATCTAACTAGATGGCTTCATTAATCCACTTCCTTTATACAGACTATAAATTGCTGCCTTATATCAGTAGAATTGGCCTTTTTTTTTCTGAAAAAAAAAAAAAAGAAAAACCAAACCAACTTTCCTTTCTAAACTGGTATTTGGGAATGTAGTTTTGAGATTCCCAATGACTCTGGCAGGGCCTGGGCAGCGTATCTGCAGTGTACTTTTGGAAGTTGCCTTTAATTAGCATTCTGGTTCTTTAGCTTTATTTAGCGGCTTTTCTGCTCAGTGTAATACCAGCTCTTTTTCTTCCCCTAGGTTTTTTTTGTTGTGCATTTCCTGCTTAACAGAATGTTTGTTTAAGTAGATATAAGTGAAGTGAATTTCCTGAAAGTTACTCATTGGGGAAATTGAAATGAAATTTTAAAATATCATTAGGAATGCAAACAATAAATTCTTTCATTTGCTGTAGGCGTCTTTAGGTTGGAATGACTAGAAAAGGTTCTGGTTAATTAGAAGTAATTTGTTAGAAACCTGAATCCTTTTTTTTTTATTTCCTAGATTAAAACTCGGTTCCCAGCTGGATGCTTATAAGTGCAGGAAATGTAATTGTGAGATGATTAACTGCAAAAAGATGGATAATTGGAGTTCATATGATATGTCAAATATGGCTAAACCAAAAGGTTTTCTGTATGTTGAAAGAGGTTGGCTGAAGTCTAGATTGCAGAATATTGAGCAGGGAGTGTTTTTAGAGATTAATAATCACAGATTGCTGCAAAAGGACTGGGCAGAGCTTGGCTGTGAAGAGCTAACCCCTCCCAGCCCTTTCCTATTACTTTGGGTTTTAATTAGCATGGTTTTGGTTTTGTCCTCTTCCCTTTATTGCTGTTATGTGAATTGGAGATTAGGAAGCACAGTAAACATCATACATCTAACACCAACGCTTAGAGACAAAGATATCTCCTCCTTTCCACTAGGAAAGGCTCAGCCTACCGTGGGATAACAGCTGAACAGTCCTAGTGGACTTGAGTATTTGAGTCTCTTGTGTTATACCCTCCCCGGTGTCTTGCCTCACAATCAGCATGTTTTTTTCTATAGATTTTTTTTAATGTTTGTAAAATTTGCTTTGAGTCCCTTTTTGCATTTTTTTAAACTGTACTGTAATCATAATTTAAAAGGTGATACATACAGTATAAACTGCATCAGTGGCATTTTGCTTTCATTATCCCTCATAGATGTTTAGCAAAACAGTGCCTGGTGTTTTAAATTACTTCTGCTTTACTTTAAAATGGGAACTTATGTTTGAATAGCCTATTGTTCTATTAGCTACTACAATGCACTTCAAACCGCAATGTTACTATATTCACTGTATTTTGGGATCATATAAAATATTTGTTCCCCCCCATGCTCCCAACCTATAAACTTCATATCTCGATAAGGAGTTTCTAACCCTTGGAAATACTGCTTTACAAATTCAGCTAATGACCCAAATACAGCTTGTTTGTTGTGTATGAGTTGTATTAAAATAACGTACTGTATGTGTATTGTCATTAATGATATGCTCATTTTGATAATGGAGCTGCAGTCTCTTAGTATGTAGTCCTTGGGGAGATGCTGCATTTTTTTAACTAAGTATTGTTCTGGCTCCTTTCCTTGATTGGCCCAGAAATAGCAATCAGCTGGGGAGCAGGATGACATGCCTCTTAGCGATCCCTTTTATCTTTGAGATGAGTATCAACATTGTATGCTTCCTAATGGAAGTGTAATTTAATGAAATCTATTGGGTAAACATACTTCAGATGTTCAAAGGAGGTGACAAAATTTTTGCTGGCAGCCAGGACCTGGCTGGTTTCCAGCTTGCCTTTAGCTGCTATGCATATAGCATTGAGAGAGGCACTTAAAATAGGAACACAAAGTATTGTTTCTATTGTGTTTTGGGTTGTGGATTTTTTTTCCCCCTCTGTTTTATTTTCCTTAATTTTATTTTTGTGGTATTTGTACTAGTGCCTTCTGACTTCTAGGTTTTCCTAGTAAAATGCTGCATGGGGTCAGCTCTCCCCCAAAACGCAGATAAGAATGTTAAACTTGGGGAGATTGTTGGCACAGAACGTGCTGCGTATTGGGGAAGGGGTGTGGGGGGGTGAGTAATTGAGACTCCTGTTAGTCAGTAGCTCTGTGAAAGAGTAAGTTCCTCTGTCAGACTGAAAAACATCCTGTTTTAAAGATTGTGGCAGAGCACTTTTCTTTTATCAATAATAATTGCTGATGCAGAGCTGTCCTTTATGGGGTTTTACAACAGATGGCTGGGAGTGGAAGGAAAGCTGCTCAGACTTCCACCTCCTCAGCTAGAAACAAGATTGCTAAAAGGAGACAGTTGTCCCTCTTACCATTGCTCCCTCCTCATTATAGAGCACAGCGACACACACACACACCCCGCGCCCGCCCCTGGTAGCAAACTTGGCAGAAAGACTGGAAGTTTGTATCAGCAATATTGTCCCGTTAAGTGGATGTTTAACTGGACAGCTGATGGATCTTATTGCTCAGATCCTAATGGTTTGGTGAACTGTAGGAAAGTGTTTGAGAGGAAATACATTAGCGTTTAGACACATTTGAATGTAATCAATGTGTCTTTGAAACATGGGTTTTTCTTCCTTACATGTGAGGTCTAGGGCAGGTAGTTTTTCTTTGAAGACTTCCACAGTGGGCAGAATTGTGGGATGAAGAACGTGCCCAGAAAAAGATAAGTGCGTCATTTGCCTTTTGCTGTTCTTTCCGGTGTTGGTGGCTAAATCACAGCTTTTCGTTGTGGCCCACTCTATTTCCTCCTTGATCCCATAAAGAAGTCTTATTCCCAAGCTTACGTTGTCACTCTCCTATGAACGTGTGACATGATATATTTCATCATTGTGATTTTACTGCGGTAACAAGTGAGTTCTTTGGACTGGAGGAAGTTATGGTCTGCCAACAGGGAGCTTCTTCCAAATGTTCCAACCTTGGGTACAAAGGCAAGGGTTTAACAACTGACTCTTTTTGCAGTGATGTTAAGCTTGTGTTCCATGTGGGGACAGTAACTAAGGATCAAAATGAAATAAGATGTAAAATGGAGTGAAACATATTTCTCATTTACAAATAAGGGAAGAGAATGTGAAAGACTGAGGAAGAAAATTCAGGATATGTCAATGTACCTGCTATTTCTATAACTGTAGGCTATAATGACGACACAAAATAAATTGTAATGGTATTGAACTGCCTTCATTCAACATCTTTGATTCCTCAGCCAAATTGCACATTACCTTAATGCTAACTATCTTTTACAAAATTTCTAATAATGCCCAAAGTTTGTGCAAGACCCAGGTGTATACTTCTTTATGTGTGTGGATGAATGTACAATGTTGTGCTGTATGTGGAATACATTGATGCCAGCTTAGCTTGTGACAGCTGTGGGATGGTTAAAACTATATATAATTTAAGACTATTTAATTTTGTCCTTTCATTACTTCTGGAGACTGGTGAAGAGAGGCAGGAAATAGACAAAATCCAGGTAGCAGCAAAGTTTATGACTTTATATGTTGTGAACCCAAAATAATTAAAAGGTTCACCAGGCTTTCAACTCAACAAAATTAATTCAGCAATGGCTCAGACAAAAATATTTTCCGAGATATAAAGTTTGGCAAAATTGTGAAATGTCCTGGCTTTAGATCTGCTTCTTTGAAACTATCCTTCATGTGAATTCGTCCTTTAAAATGACAGGTTTCTCTAGACCTTTTGTGGACCAGTTAGCACTGTAAACTGGTATCTCTGTGGCTGCTTCAATGAAAACACCTTGAAGTGATATCTTGGTATCTTAATATAATTTTTTTTGTTCTGTAATGCTTTCTTTAGGTACAAATAAATGTGGTGATACAGTATTTGGAGTGGTTGTTTTGTATAATCTTTGGGGATGTGCATGCAGCTTTTAAAGTCAGGTTTCAGGTAAACCATGCTGCAACTTGAGCACAGAAATACTAAATCTGCAATGATGTGATTGTAGTTATTGTATCTGTTCCATGGTGAAATTAGGCTTGAAGGAAGCCAAGGATTATATCTTTTAGTTTGGTTCCCCTTTACCTAATTATCAGTTGAGAGTCCAAGGGAAGGGAAATAACTGCAGCAGGCTGGCGAGATATAGTATTTATTAGCTTCATATCCCCTCTTTGCATTTAGAGGAAGGTGCTGCCTTAGAGCTTTTGTCATCTTGATATTTTTCTGAGTTTCTCTGCCACCAAGGACATAACTAGATGGTAGTCTGCTTTCTCTATCTCTTTTCCTTCATTTTATTCCTCCTGATCTGTTTCCTCCGTTATGGCAGTCCACGCTGCAGCTGCTTCCTGCCCTAGTGCAGAAGATTAAGCTGCTTCTGAGGCCACCATCAAAAGCTGCTTTCTCTCTAGGTCTATAGGAAGATGCAGAAGCATTACCTCTGACTACTGCCGTTGCCATCTTTATCATCTTTTTTTTCCCATTGTCAAGCCATCATTTGTAGCTGCTGTAAGCTTTTACCTATGGAAGCTTAAAAGATACAGGTTGAGATTTTTTCAGAAAGGACCCTGAAGACGTCAGTGGTCAATCCTCAATGGCTTTCAGAGCTGAGCAGCTTAGACCTCTTAAAAATTCTTGTCTTATGTCTTTTCAGGTCAGATTTTCAGATTCTCATGAGTAACCTGTAAAAGGAAGATATGTTGAAACCTGTACCTCATTTCATGGTTCAGGAGGGGGCTTGTTTTCTTCAGATTATATAAGTGCTTTTGAAATTTCATCCTTTGACAAGATCTTGTCTCAAGAAACGTGTTTCAGTCTTAGCAAGGTACCATTTGAACAGCTATGAATTCAGAAAGAATTGCTTGCCATTTGGAGAATTTCATTGACATGTTTTCTTTCATGTGAAATTCCAGTATAGTTGGGAAACCAGTATATCCAGAGGCCTTTCAGGTTGGTGGGCGTACCAGCTGAAGTAATAAAACCAGAAACTTATAGCAGAGCTAATCCTTAAGTCATTGGAGAAAGGGGCAGAAGTTACCTCAAAGATTTGTAAATGTTGGATGTTGCAAAGAATGAGAAATGCAAGGAAATCTGTAGTGTTACCTTGAGAAAGTCTTCCTTTGAGAAGTGATCATCTTTTTCTGGGGCATAATTCAAGAGCACTCTGTAATCTGTGAAAATGTTTGTCCTTACACAGCTCTTACTGGGGAAAAAAAAATCACCACCAAACCCACCAAAACCCCACTTCTTATTCCATCTTTACTAAAAGGAATGAATTTTCCTCTTTAAAAATGATATGGGGTAGACAGATGACAAGATTGAAGTGGAACTGAAATTTTAGCTGAGGGAAAGATACCATTTTAGAACATAGCATTGAGAATAATGTTATAGATGCTGCAGGTGATTCAGTCAGTGAAGTATAGTTCTTGTAAAATTTTCCTATAGGAATGTATTGATAAAGTTGAGAGAGCTTGGGATATCTTAGAAAAGTCAATATACATCACATTTGAAACCTCTATCAAACACTTGACATAGTAGTTAGAAGACAGTGGTATATCCCCAACTACTGTAAGAATGGCTGTATCAGGTTGGACCAAAACCCCATATAGCTTCATGTTGTTTCTCTGTAAAGGAGTAAGAGGTCACTGGAGAAGAGCACAAGGGTAAGGCAGATGTGTACCGATGCTATTCTTACATTCTTCCAGCCTTTCTCAATTATGACTGAGAGATTCCTGAGTCAGAAGTGATGTTTCCAATCTAGGGCTGTATCACCAGAACAGGAATTAGTTATCAAAGTTGTGGCTCAGGAGTTAAAGTTCAGAGGAAGAAAAAAATCAGAGAACTTCTGCAGGGGGTGAGTCAGCTGTGTTTTTCCCTAGACTCAGAAAATGATGAGAACAATGAAGCAGGATGCAAATCTCTAAATGGTATTTTTTTTCTCATTTTTCCATTAATGTTTTGCTTGGAGTTGGCTGAGTGTCTAATGGTCATTACTCCAGGGGAGTGAAAATGTAAGATCTGAACTGAAGACCTGTGGTGGCAAAAAGTATCAGGGCTGGGTCTGAAGGTGGGAGAAGGGGATGGTTCTGCCATGAGCAGCATCATGCTCTGGACCTGTTCCTAGCCTCCCTGTCAAGCTTGGGAAGGAGCAGGGGTGCAGAGTGCCTGGAAACTGATAGTGCAGCAAATATGACCATGTAATTTTGGTTCATATTAAGATTCCTTCACTTTTTAAAATTTGTTTCATCCTATGTAATCAGACAATATTATTTTGTGTCTCTAGTATTGTTAATAGTAAAGCTTCCTGTCTAGTAAGTTATGAGGTCTCTGAAATTATATAGTGTTTTCTGCATTGCATGGGGTTTTATTTTTTGTGTCTTAAGGCTATTATCTACTTAGATTTGAGCAGATGTTTGGAATTATACAAATGAGAATATCTGTATCCAAAAACATAATTTTAGGAAATACTTCATTATGCTTGTAGCTTGCATTTCTGTTTACTCTGATAGTGTGGGGGGTTTTTTATGCATATAAGTGTCATCTCTTCTCTATCTGGATAAACTTGTCATAAAGATTGTAAGAAGTGCAATTAATCATTTATCTGCTAGGTGTCAGCAAAGGTTCTCTTTAAGATAAATAAATTAAAAATTATATGCGTTCATACACTAGATCTTGAGGCTGTATGGCTCAAATCTGTTTGCAGGCTGAAAAGGAATTTCTGAGGATATATTCAGGGAAATAAATACTAGTCAGTGTCTAGAAGATACAGCTGCACTTCGTACCCTTCATTTAATTAATTTGCTCCATTGCATTTTTCTTGATGTATGTAACTTTGAACCTCCCTTTAATTAAGCAAAATTAACAAGCTTACTATGTATGGGGAAGATTTCATAGATTGCCATTCAGCAAAGTTGGTTTTTTTTAAATTAAGTTACTGTGGCATAAGAGAGAAGACACTTTCATAGATTAGGTCAAAAATAGGTAATAAAGAGTAAGAAGAAATGGTCAATTTTCACAGTGGAGGAAACTCATCAGTGGTGTCCCACAGCTTCCTATTTGTGTTGTTCAACATATTTGTAGATGGTCTTAATACAAAGAGGAAAGAGTTGATGAAGTTACTGGTGATACTAAAATATACAAGACAGTAAAAGGGAAAGCTAAATTAATTATTTCAGAAGTATCTTGGGGTACTGAGTGATGGATCATTAAACTCACAAGTGAAGCTCATTGTTGATAATTATAAAGTGATGCACCTGGCAGAAAAACAATTCTGACTTTGCATTCCCAATGATGGCGAAGTGCTACTGTTTGGTAAAACTACAATACAAAGTCCAAACTCAGTAGTGGCCAGAAAAGAAAATCAGACTTCAGGAATTACTAGGAAAGGAATAGAAATTGAGACAAGTCATCTCTCTACCTACATACATTTATGACTCTTCAGGACTTTGTGTGATTATGATTTCCTGTTCCCCAAAAGTGCAGTAGAACTAGAACATAGTTCAACTACTGATTATGAAAGCTCTAGAGCAGCTCAGTGTGAAGAACTGGGTAATGGACAGAAATTCTTCAGCTAGGAAAAGAGGGAAGGGATATATAGAGAGATGATTATATAAATGGAGTGGCATACAGGGAAGGTCAGTGTCAAGCAGTTATTCACCGTTGCTTAGAATATGCATCAGGTGGCATCAAATTAATTTACTGAATAAGAGATTAAAAAGCAAAAGAGAATTTTTCCACACGAGGTGTTATTAAACCATGGAAGTCATTGATACAGAACATTGCAGAAGCCAGAAGATTACTTAGTTTCAAGAAACATTTGCAAATTCAAGGAAGAAATACCTTTGGCGTTCTTAAAACAGAAGAGAGAGCATCAAAGTTGGGAAGTGCCTGATCCGTAGTGCATCACAAGGTGGGTGAGCAAAGAGAGTATACCAGACAGAGGTCGTGCACTTTTACTCCTTCTCTGGGCATCCAGTATTGGTTCTTACTGGGTACTGCATGTTAGACTTGATAGACCTTTGATCTGCATTAGTATGGCCAGTCAGCTCTATAAATGGTATTTTTTCCTGACCGTGTGTGACATTCAAGAGAATGCAGTCGCTTTTACGGGATTGTACCAGGTTAGGTATAAAGAGTGTGTCTGGACTTTCTGGCTTTGAGAACGGTGAATTTTTTGCATGAATAAGTAGTGGTCATTATTCCAAACTAAAAACTTGGGACCATAGCAGGCATGTGTTGGTTTGTTTGGGTTGATAGATCAATATATTTAGCTTCAGCCTATGTGGAAAATAAGCAAGACTTCCTTTGTTCTGGTGTGATTGCTAGTTCTGGAGATAGTATAACTTCAGTTGGGAAAACACCGCAAATACTTTTTGGGAATACAAACAAATTTCATCTGTTTCCACATCTCTGTCTCATTCACTTTATAGCAACATTCTTGAGAAGAGCTCTGTAAATGGAAATATTTTAAAGTTTGTATGCTTTGGATTTATATGCCTACTTAAGGATAATGCAAATATTAGGCTGTACTTTTATGCGGTATTGCTTATACATAACTCATCCAGCTGGGGATCAGACTGTTACCATATGACCTTTGTTTTTAAAACAGAGCACTTAAAATATATACAACAATATATATGGAAATAAAAACATTGTGTTGAAAGAGTTCCTTTAGAAATTTTTTTTTCAACCAGTTTGCGGAAGTTTGGACAGAACCCCCCAATTAAAGAAATAGATACACGCTTCTTAGGCCTTGTATAAAGTCTCATATTTGTCATTAAATATTATATACAAATTGAGAATTCATACTACCCATTGTGATAGTAATCATTACTGTTCTCTACTTAGATCTAAGTTTTTTGAAAGTGCTGTCTTAGAAGTGCAACTTCTTTTTTTGTCTGAAGTAGTATTTAGTAGACTATTGAGTGTGACAATTCAGTTCACTCAGACTGGTAATTTTTTTAAAATAACTATGTAACTGCACAGTAAGCCTAGTATTTCCCCCTTAGCTCTTGTATTAATGAGAAACAGTATTGTCTAATATTACTGTGTTACTTGTAATTCAGTAGAGCTCAAATAACTCCCTCAGGCTTGGTGGCCATACTGCGGCAGATGCTTTAAAGTCAGAAAGATGTCCTCTCTGCACAAAGAACTTAAGTATCTCACCTTTGCGTTGGCTTTGCTAGTGAAGAATATACCCACTTTGGTGGTATCAGGTTTAGGCAACAACACAATTGTTTCACTTGTTTTAAAATAAGCTAGTATTTTATTTTCCTATGTAAAACTCCTAAGAATTAAATTTAAAAACTTTAAAACTGAAGTACTTCATCGTCAGACTTTCAGCCGTGTTGCTCTATTAATTGCTGTGTCAGTGTATTGATGCAGCCCCACAGCTAGTGTTCATATATTCCCTGCTCATTCAATAGGATAACATGATAGGAATGCTGTCACTATGCAGTGAGAAAAGTTTGATATTTTCCCCAAATTAAGTCTTATTAGAAAGGACTTCAGCCACTGAGATTGAAGGGGTTTGTTTTGTTAAGTTCTGTCAAGCCAGGGAAGTTGCTTTCTTACATTTTCTGTTTAAAAAATAATCAATTGATCAATCTCTTCCCATCTCCCTCATATACTTGTTTACCAAATCATTTCCTCCCATGCCAATTTTCCAAAATTCAAGCTGAAGGATGAAGGTAGGTCTTGATTACCTATGCTTCAGCCTCTGAATTCTGCATAAAAAGGTCATAGTCCCACAAAGAAGGTATTAAAACTTCAGATATTGGCAGAACAGTATTTTTCCCAGTATATGAGAAAAAGACAATGACCACAGGAAGCAGGTTGCTGTGTGCTTCTGTACCTTGAATAACTTCTATCAATACAGTTTATATATTCTTCCACAGCTTTTAATCTAAAGACATATTAGATTTTTTTGAAATTCATGTCTTGATTGCAAATCAGGCAGGTATTGATTGAATAGCAAATAATCACCATCACCAGAACAACTGTAAACCAATTTTGTAACAATGTGAAAAAATTTTGCACTGCCAAGTGTTTTCTTTACGATCTCAGGAAATAATGAAATTGTCATTCAAAATTACATTAGTTTTGCTTGTTTTCATCTTCTATTTACTAAGCAGGACTAGAATGACATAAATATAGATCTGTGCAGGTGTATTGCCTGTGTTATGTATCTTTCATTTTGCTCTTTAAATACATAGTTCCCTTTCTAGACTTGTTCTCTGATGTGGTCATACAGAGAGTTGACTCTCTAATACAAGCGGGGACAAGGGCTGGCATCACATCTGTCTGCTGGCCATCATGCTAATTTCTTAAAATGTACGTAGGATTTGGAGAGCAAAGGAAAAGAGTGGAACACTGGAGGAAACCATCTTACATTTAGACTTACTCCTGTAAGATATGGAATATGACCATCAAGATTTTGGATTAATCATGGTAGCGTTCAACAAAAACCGTCTTGATTGTATGGTATTAGGGCCAAGGCTCAGATGCTGTAACTGCTGAAGGCTTAATGAAACCTGTTTATCATCTCTCTATATTTTAAAAGTAAACTTCAAAGTGTCATGGCTGCTCTGTATTTCCTACAAAGCCAGGTTGTCACCATTTTTGTTACTATTAATTACTTGACTAATGCCTTATATTTATACCATTTATATGCAAATTATTTAATTAAGATAGAGGTTGAGCTATGGGCCCTTAGTGTTCTACTGTTTTTTCTTTTGTTCTCGTTCTTCAAACTGAAACAATTCCAGGGAGTGAACTCATAGTCCAGGTCTTCTTTTGTGCCCTGTACCAGAAGAATGACATGTTATGCAGTGTTAGCATTTATAAACCTGGAAGCACAAGTTGGAGTGCCAGTGACCTTACAGCACAACTTCTCTTTCTGTGTAACCCAAAATGGAAAAAGGAGAATCTTGGCTTATTTTGTAAGGATTGAAGATGCTGTCCTGGGGTTGAATAGCTCACAGAAAGAATTAATGGCATTACTTTATAAAAGATTCCCTTTTCCATGCTTCCTTAAGGTCATCCGTATCTTAATGTGCTTTAAAAAGACCAGTGTTAGTATTTTAGTGTGGTGAAGATCTGTTTTGTTCTATGTGAGAAGTCTCTAGACTTACAAATGTTTTGAATGAAATGTGGTAACGGGACAACTGAAATTTATTTGAAGGTCTTGATGAATTTGGAAGCTTTCATTAAAAGATGCTTCAGATCATTGACAAGAAAAAAAAACCTGACGAAGAGGCATAAAAAAAGGTAGATGTTGGTCTGCAGTCCAAATATAGTGGAAGTGGGGAAAAAACTCTTGGGATCTGAGACCTATAACCAAGGTGCACTGTGGGAAGGGAACGCTTTTCTCTTTAAAAAAGGCACACTATATTGATCAGGATTTCTGTCTTTTGAGCTAATAGAAGACAATACACATGCTTCTGCAGAAGGGCCAGCCTTACCAGAGCACTACCCCTTGGGAGTCAACCAGGCAATGTGGCCTGTCATTGTTTTTAAGGTCTCAGGAATCTATGGAACTGAGAGATAACCGCTGAAAGATGCTGAATGAAGATGAGTGAATTGCAAACATTGTCTGAGGAGCACTGATGGGAAGAGGCAGCAAATAACTTTTTTGAAGAAATTCTCAACTTCATTCAGCAAACTGAATCAAACTGATGCAGATTTGCAGTTCCTCACCTTGCTTTTGTGATGATTTGGATTAAATACAGGGTAAGAAGCACACACAGCCAGTATACAAAGGAGGCTTGTATGTTAACATAAAATAATTTGTTTGGAAAAATTCTTCCTGTCGGCAAACGTGCAGAGGTCAGGTTATATATTCTTAACTTCTTGACCATGTGGAAATAAATAGCTTAGGGGCCTTGTGGTTTCTTTTTTTTGTAAGAAAATAATGTTGCAAAAATTGCAACATAGAAATCAGACATTTCATTGCTTCCCTTGCTGCTAACAAAGCAATGGAGGTATCAGACAGAGTTCCAAGATTATTTTTTCAAACAACATTTTCTTGAACCTTTTTTTTTTTAGTATCCAGTGTATTTACAAATTTGGAAATAACAGGGATAGAATAATTTTCTGTTTAAAGTTTCTCTGGAATATTGTAAAATGAGTGTGCGTGTATGTGGTTTGTAATAGGTTCTGAGCCTATAGCTTTAAAATCACTATGTACATAACATAGATAATGGAATGGCCCAATACAAATTAACTTAAAAATTTATGTCTGCTTGCAGCTTTACTTTTCTAATATTACTTGTTTACTAAAAGTGTATTAGAAAGACTTTTTCTACAAATTTTGCCAGGAGATGGCTTTCAAGTAGATAAATATTTCTTTACTTTTTACTTGATTTTGACACTCTTTCCATCAGTATAGTTATTGGTGGTATTTTTTTTTTTCAACAGGGTGGTGGGGTTTTATATCATTTTATCTCTACTAGGGCTCAGTCTTACATTATTATTTCGTGTTGCTTTTTTGGCATCATAATTTCTAAGGTAAGAAATTATAGAGTCACGAAGACAAGATTGCAGCTTCTTTCATTTGTCAGGGAAGGAGATGGAATATAAGTGAACATGCTGAGTTTTTCAAGTGAATGAAAAAAAAATCCCTGATATAAAAACAAAAGAATATTGAAAGCAGCAGAAAAAAGAAACAGAAAAAATTATTTAGACAAATTTGATTCCAATTAGCTTGTAGATGAAAGTTTCTTTTTTAAGTGCTATAATCCATAAAAGAAAAATAACTCCTAGTTCAAATGCTAAGGTCTGTGTAGCGTACTACCAAGTTTCAGAGGGAAAGTGTTTTCAAGGTCTTTTCATGAATGGTGTGTTATGGAATGGGGTCACTCGAAAAGGAATAATTACAGAGTGATCAGAAGATTTCTTTGAAAAGATTGTGCTAGACCTTCTGTGTGGTTTGTGGAAGAACAGAAATCAGTTATGCTCCTAGGGTGGGCTAACAAAATGTATTGTGTTTTTGCAGCTACTTCTATCTTTGCCCCAAAAGATGCATGCATCACCCCGGCAGTGCACTCAGCCTCTGTAAGGTCATTGCCTAGAAACCAGATCTTGGCGCCGTTAGAAGTACAACATACTGCTGCACCATTTGACCAATTGCAAAAGTTTCGTTTTGAACTCTAATGAGTCTTTGCTCATCTCCTGTCTCAGCACTACCAGTTGTTAAATAATTAATTCCTCTTTGATTGTTGCTCTTTATGTGCTTTTATAAACTTATTTGTATTATTTCGTGTTTTATTTTATTTGTACTCAGCCTCTTCTCTTTGTTTCAGAGCATGGAGTTACTAGAAAGAATTAATTTGAGGAATACTTTTGGACCCTTTGTATAGTGTATATACTGAGGATCTGTGATCTGCAGTAATTCTTATTCATTTGGAATATAGTAATTTGTTCCTGTCAGCACAGGGGCTGGTTTGTTGTTTTAAATTGCTGATTTTTGTTTTTCTTGGCATGCTCCCCAATAGAAACTGAACATCTGACAAAAATCTATTTGTACGACAGTTCAGTCGAGATAGGTGCTCTCAATTGCCTAACAGTACGATTTGGGGTCCC
Organism: Haliaeetus leucocephalus; assembly: GCF_000737465.1. NCBI lineage: Eukaryota > Metazoa > Chordata > Aves > Accipitriformes > Accipitridae > Haliaeetus > Haliaeetus leucocephalus. Next base: position 5,553,888 of record NW_010972620.1, on the reverse strand, counting down.
CAAGATAAAAGTTGACTAAATGCCAAGATTTTAGTAGAGCTTGTTTGTGCAGATAACAGGTAATCCATATTCCTCAGGTCTGCAAATCAAACAGACAAAGGAGAAATATGTATGCACACCATTCTCTTTGAGATAGTGGACCAGTAGTTTCTTCTTAATAACGATGGGGACTATCTAACCCCTGAGAACAACGGAAAGCTGACACCAGGGTTGTTCCTATATGAAATTAGAGCAATTAGAAGATTCTTAGAATGCTTCTCCCCCTTTAGCAGATAGTGCCTAAATAAATTAATCAGTGGATCTGGTTTGTGGCACTCTGGCAATTTCTGCTCTTATGGGGTTTTGCCTGTCTAGAACCGAATTCAGATTATTATAGATCTGAAAGTTGATCCATAATACTGTACAAGAGGAAGTCCAGCCACTAGGTCTTGACTGTGTGTTTTTCCAGGGTGATACAGACAAATGTACCAGCCTTAGTGGCCATCTATGGAAATATTGCATTGGAAAGCACATACTGGTTTCTAATGATCCCCTGCAATGATTATTCCAGGATAAAATAAGTTACTGAAATATCCTCTTTTTGATGAGGTGGTTAGATCAATAATGTGAAATCCAAACTAGGAGCCCTAGTGGCCTAGTAGACGCTTTTTCATAGAATAGTTTTTAAGGTACAGTAATTGCTTTTCATCCCCAAATAAAAATGTTACCCAAGTCAGCTGCATGCAAGTATGTGTCCCATTTTTGCTGCTTAGCTGTGGAATCTCTTACGTTTGGGAGTTAATGCTAAAGTATCACTCTTCTGGTTTACTGCAGGGCAAGTTTTTCCCAGGATGACAGCCATCCAAGCCATGAATTTAGTTTTGAAGACTTCTTGCTAGTTAAAATGTGTTACTCCAAGGGCATCTTTATGGGCAACTTGTATATACTTTGATACTTGGAAATTCTCAGGATATCTTTCAGTATGAAATCACTGTTATTTTATATAAGGATTTTTTTTAATGCAGAAATGTACTAGTTAATTCCTTATCCATTTACTTGTAAGTATCTCCTGAAAGACCATAATTCTTGCTTATTTCTCTCATATCTATAGATTTACTGATCTGTTAATTCAAATTCTGTGATCACGCATTTTTCATGTCTTGCAAAACCAGGTAAATAAATAAATAAAAGCATAAATGGTTCATCGTACAGTGTGTTCAAGATCAGCTGGAACCATATTTTGCTTTTTTCCCTCATCTTTCAGGCTGAAATACATCTTACCTGTTCAGTCCTTTCTTACCTTTATTGAACTTTCTCCACCTCTTTTGCAGAAAGGTTATAACAAAATACTTCCAACATGCAAACTGATGTTCAGTAAATTTTTAAAATGAGTATGTTGATAGATTTTTATCATCCTGCTGCCAATAAATGCCCATTTGTGGTCAGAGTCAACAGTTCTTGTGATGTTTTAGGTCATGTATTATCAGGTATAGGCATCTCGGTTTAAGAGAAAAAAAAGTATAAACTGTCACCCAACAACCTCCTAAATTTTTCCCTGGGGCCACTGCTTCAAAAGTCTTTGAAACTGCTGTGATCCTGTTACAGGGGTTGCCATTCTCCTGTAGAACCATAAAGCTGCCTGTAGTAACAGTGGGCAATGACAGTGGACAAACGACAGCATGGGCTCTTCAGGATGACCGCTCTTGTACGGCGTATGGTCCTGTGTGGGACTTGAGAGAGGGAGGGTAGGAGAGGACCCAAATATCTGAACAGAGGGAGGGGACCAGGAGGGAATGGCAAAATGGGTGGTGGGAAAGGGAACACTTTGTGATAGAAAGAGGTAAGTATGGTCGCACTGGAGAAAGCACATGATAAATTGGGGTAAGAAGGTACAGACTGTGAAAGGCGTATGGTGTAAGACCGATGAATGATAGGGAAAGGGAAAGAATGGTGGGTACACCACCTGAGAATTTAGAAGAATGGTTGCTGTCACTCTCTGTATGTTTGTGCGAGTTCATTTTTAGGTCGAAATTTTAACCTGAGATTATTACATAAATTTGGGTCTGTCCCTGAAAGCTTAGGAATCAAAAATCCAGATAAATGTTACACACGTGGGGTTTTTTTCCTTCCATTCCTTATATTCTTTCTGTGTCGGTTTTGCATGTCAGGTTTGTGAATTGGAGTTGGAAATATTTATTATGTTTGCCATATGCTATCAAACTTTGTTTTTCTTTGTATCAGATCATCTGTATTTGATGCTAACAGCTTTGTTATACCAGAAGTTTCTAAACTGTGCCATGCAAGAACAGCTGGTGGGGTGGAGGGACAGATGTTTGGTCAAATAGTACTGGGCCTTTCTTGCACTTCAAAGGAGCTGAGCGGAGATATAATGTGACTGTAGAGTATAGTTCTATTTTTCTCATCTGAGTAATTTGAATATTTGCCATAGTTTATTAAGAGATTGGGAGAGAAAATAACCTGTAAGAGCAGAAATTGTAAAGTGATTCATTAGATAATCTTTCTCTTACTGTGGACTTTACCCTGTAAAGATGAGAACCTCTGAATTAAATTCATATTGCCAATATGTGCCCCATGGAAGAGATGTTACAACATTCTGTGATATAAATTAATTGCTTTTGATATTTTAATTGTTACCTTCTTTCTTTGGAGCTTCACTTCAGTTTTGTTCAAATGAAAAGTGGGATAACTTTTGAATTTAATTTTTGCCCTAATATTGAGATCTGAACACCTTTCTTCTTGTGCATGAATGCTTGTTCAGTTGCTATTTAAATAAAAGTAGTATTATGTAAGCAGTAACCATCAAGGTTTATTCAGTATGAAGATCTTAGATGTACCTTGAACTCCCTGAACTGCTGATCATCAGAAACTGGCAGCGTCCACTGAAATGAGAATCATTCCATCCCTGCTCTGTTCCTTAAGATTTCCCCTTGTTATCCATTAATGGCCACTATAGGAGGCAGTACAAGTTCTGGACTAATTGAAGCTTTGACTGATATGGCAGTCTTTATGCAGTCTTACATAAAGTGAGGTTTTCCTTAAGGTTCACACTACATTGTCTTGACAGTGAAAATCCAGGCAGCTATAAACAAGATCAATAGAAATGTGTAAGCATTGTTGGTGACAACATAGGAACAGGGACAAAACAGAAATACTTGGTGAATTTTTTGAGTTTGGACATCAATATTTACTGGGAAATGAGCTACTGCCAGTATCAGTGTTTCTCATTATTCTTTTTGTTGTATGTTGGTCCACTTAGAGGCAGAATTTCTGACTATGCTACAGGTAAGGGAAGAATAACAAGTTAGCTGAAGCCTGTCTGTCAGAAAGACACTTTAAATGGCAAATATTTTGTAAATACCAATATTTTGTATAAATATACTGCCTTTCTGTTACACTGTGTTACAAGGCTTAAGACTTACATTCTGAAGAAATAAACCAAGTAGGGGAGGGGTTGGCGTTGCTATTTTTGATACAGATATGTGCATAATAATAATAATTTTTCATCCAATTTATGCACTTTAAGAAATTAATATTGTTTGTAAGTATTTTCACTGAATGCGGGGGACTGAGGAACTCAAAAGCAGAGGCAGTATAAAAAGGAAGAGGACTTTAGTTAGATAAATTATAGGTAGTGGATTAGTTACTGACTTTTATCTCAGGTAGTGTAAAGCAAGAACTGCTAATCATCAGCTTGTGATAAAACTAGAAAATGCCATGTCTGAACATCGGGCTAGTATTTTATCATATTAGCTATTGATTTAACACAGCATGAAACAACTGGTTCTGTCCCAGTAGTGCCTGGTGGGGAGCAGCAAAGGTACAGATTTACTCCTCCTTCAATCTGCTGCAAACTTCAAAGCCCAATTGTGACCACTTAACTACTAAAATTACTAAACTCAGATAATTTTTCTCTTTTTCAGACAAGGCAATGTGTCTGTGTGCAAGTACACATGATCTAGAAGGAAGGAAAAGAATCCCAGCTAATCATGTTAGGGCAAAAATAATAAATTCAGTAAGCACAGACAGCAAGATCCAAAAATCAGTTGGGCTGGGCTGTGTTATACACAAAGTATTTTTCATTTTCCTTTTTATTAATCAACAGTTTGAGCTAATGTGCTTATGGTCCAAAATAATTGTATTGAAATACACAGAATGAGCACCATGTGGGTATATTTGTGTGCAAACCACGTTAATTATGCTGTTTTTCTATTTAATTATTCTTTGCATCAAGCATTATTTTATTTTGTATTTAATGGTGAAGTCAGAAATTATCCTCTAGTACTCTCATTGAATAGGATTTTTCATATTTATTATGATTAATATTTTTAAGGCTTAACTGAAATATTCTGTATGTTATTTTCAGAAATTAAAAAACATGTATTGGTATATGGGTGGAAAGATGCCTCTGAGAGAGAGTGTATACGCTCAGTGAAAAAATGACAGTGCCTAAAAATAGCTTTTCATGCACTAAAAAGTATTTTTGGAAAGGCCTGCTTAAGTTTCTTTGGTATAAAATAGATCCTATCAGAGTGGCACAAACGTAGGTGGGACAATTCAGCTGCCTTGGAAACATCTCATTCATCTGCCTTGCCCTCATTCTAAGTGTCCAAAATGAGATCTGGCTTTATGGCTTCCTTTTGTTTTTTACTCTTGGAGTTCACAGTGGGCAAAATGTATAATTTATTAATAGACTGAGCTCTGTAGCAAAATTGTACTTTTAACTGAAAAGCCTAACAGCCTAAAAGATACCATCTTTTCCTAGGCTTTACCTACTGTTAGAAATTCAAGGAGTGGGAGAACTAAAAAAGATGGTGATAGCATTCAAGAATGGCAACTGTTTCAGCCCAATTATAGATTTTCATTACAGTTGCTGATCTCTGTAGTGTCTGGCTGGAGAGTGCAGATACAGGCTGATAAAGACAATTAAGTAACAAATGGAGGAAGGAAGTAACACGTGGATGCTTCTTTCTGGGAAAGGAAGGAGCTGGTGGAAAGTACCAGCAGATGTCTTGTTACTGTTAGCAACGGGAACCTAGGCTCCAGATGGAGATACTGGCTGAAACAAAGATATTTTAATGAACATTTCATGTTTTGGTTTATCTGAGGTGTTTACCATCCTTTACCATGAGCTAATCAGTGTCAGCTAATTAATTAAAAAATCTTAAGCTTCCTTAAGATTTTTTTTCCTCCCTGCTTCACTGTCTTTGGGAGCACTCTCTTTAAAAGTTGGCCCTCATAGTATAAACTTCTCCCCTTCGAGGAAAATGGCTCCATATTTTCATGTTCTCAGTTCATCTGTCTGTTGGTCCAACACACTGGAGTTTATCTTCTGTCTCCAAGATTTAGCAAACATTTATGTTAATTATGAACCTACTACACAGCATAAAATCTTTGGATGACAAGACAGTCTAAAGTACATGATCCTGATGTGTAGTTGCTCCTTGTCGTCTAAATTGCTCTTTGTCCTCTAAATAACTTTTGTTGGATAAATAATGCAATGAAGTTGCATGGTAATAGGCATTATTAAAAAAAAAAAAAGAAAGAAAGAAAAAAAGGAATTAAAAAAAGCTTTTAGTTAAAAAAAAAAAAAAAAGAGGAACCATTATAATATATGAGTTAGGTCGTTACAAGAAGATGAGTTGAGATGACCAATGAAGATTTCATAACAGAAACATAAGCTTTGTGTTTTACTGGCAAAAGGCAGTAGGAGTTCTCTATTCAACTGTTTTCCTTAACAATTTTCCCTAAAAGGTAATTTTGCAGAGACACTTGTAGCTCTTGCATGTATGCTTATTATGTGCATATGCCAGTTCAAAGTGCAAAGATCTGCTGTAGTTAAACCATATTCAAAATAAGCTTATTTTTGTGGCCTAGTTTTGCTGATCTTTAAATTGAAGTTATTTGTGGCTAGCAGAGACTTCTGTAGAAGAAAGCAGCCTATATGACATCAGTGACTGACTTCCAATGCCTGACGTGGCTTTTTAAAATCTGTTTCAGGAGTGAGAGTTTTCTAGGATTTGATATAGAGACTGAATTGTCTTAAGTGATCATACTGACATCCTTAAATATTTTTGCAGATTAGCCTGAACATGAATTGAGGATCAATTTATCTGTCAAAAATACTGGCTTAATTTTGGCTTTCCTGTTCTTTGCATCCAAATTTTTGTTGATGCCACAGTCTAGACATGTCCCTTTTGTCTCTGAGCCCAAGTATGAACCTATGCTATAAACAACAGAATTTATCCCACTACACCCAAATAAATAGGCCAGTTGTGGATTACTTTGAACCTGTATCAGGTGTGGTCTTACAGCTGAGGTATCTCCATTTTCAAATTGTCGTCTGAGTTGGGGAGAGAGGGTGTCCCACCCTCCAACCTTGCTCTTGCCTTTTCTTCCAGCATTGCTGATTGAAATGACTGTGGTAAGTAAGGGTCTGCAAGTTGCAAAACCTTTGTCAACAAATTAGGCAAATATATGCCAATGTTTGCTATACATATCAAGGCAAAGGGCACTAACACCAGCCAACTTTTAATTTAGCAAGCTAGATTATCAAACTGGTCTTTGAACACGCACAGGGTGATTACAAGGAAGCACTAGCCTTTTCTGAAAGGTGAATCTGAGAAGGAATGAACTCAAGTGATCTTGCACAATTTAGAGGAATTTCCATTAACTGAATAGGCAAGTTGGTTAGCTTAGACAGCTAAGTAGATGTGTAAAGATAGGTTTTGTAATGAAATATGATAGTTTAATAATGGTCATTTGAAGGAATCAATAGAAGGGAGTTGTATGAAATACTGAAATTACAGTGCTGAAAAGCACATTACAGGAACAGACTACCAGACATAGGTAACACTGGATAGCAGCATAGCTGCAAGTCGGCACTGCAGAAGGCAGACGTCACTACGTTGGCCTACAGAGAGGTTACAGTTAAATCTGCAGGAATACTCAGTCACTGTTCATGTGTCAGCTGATGCCTGGCATATTTTTTGAGATTATGGCACATGAGTAAAAAGGCAAACAAACTGTTGTGCAGAACAGCCCAGAAGTGATAGTACCTTGGAGGAAGTGAATTCTGATGAAAGAATAAAGTAGTGTATATGTAGGCACCAAGATTTGGTAATAGGGTGTGGTGATTCCAACAAGCAAAAAGATGAGCAGTTACAATTAAAAAAAAAAAAAAAATTGATATAAACACCAGGCTAAGGGCAATTATTCATTGTTATGTTTGGAGAGTCCTATCCAAGCCCAAGCAATAGTTATCTGAAGTTTTCCATGCTTGGATTTATAACTCTTGTACTTCATTATATTACTCTTCCATCGATGTGGTCTTGTTAAATTGGAAGCAATGGCAGTCAATTTTTGAGCATTCTCTAAAAAATAGAAGGGGGGAGAAGTCAGTTAGTTCCAGACCTTTGAATTTTGAAAAATCTTTCCTTTGGTAGGTTATTAAGTTTAAAAGGCAGAGCTCAGGTAAGTATAAACTGTTTTTCTAAATACAAGTGTCTTTTTCACAATAGAAATAGTCCCTGTTGCTCTTTAAATTCACAGAAACGATGACTTAACAATTCTCTCATAGGTCACCTGTTTTCTTCCCTACCTACAGCATGTGCAATGTAGCAGGTTGTTTAAGCATCAGCCATGTTGGTGACATGCATGGTCTGCTGGTCATGAGTTTGAGACAGAAGTAGTTTTGTGGGCAGAAGCTTCATTTTTCACGACCAACATAATACAACATGTTGTATCCTCATGGGGGTTTGCTTGACCTTCCTCCCTGCCCTTAACCCATAAAGAAACTAAAAGTATGTTTGATGATGATTATTGAAAAGAAGATTTATAGACCTGTGACTTCTACTTAAAATGGGTGATAGTATCTCTGCATTAATTTCACATTAGCACTTGAAGTTTGATTTCTCTCTGCTGTTGTAGGAAGCTGATGACATTTGGCAGAGTGGCAGAATACAGGTTTTAAGTTGTGCATTCCTCTTCCAGCATTGCCTGCAATCTTTTTTGTGGGCATGCAGGAAGGGCAGGCAAGACCAGGAGTGGCTTAGGCATTGACTTTTGCCAGCCAACACGTACTATTGAATTGGTTCTTTCATTCAGAAGTTTCATAAGATTTATAGAATAATTTTTATTTCCTTTTGGACAGAAGAAAAGTATTGGCTTTGGTTTTTTTATTTTCATAAGGAAATGCTTGAGAGTCCAGCACTGCATCAGGTTGTATATTAACACTATGTAATTGTTTTCCTGCTTCTTACACATAATCGATAAAAACTAAGCTACTTAGGAACAGGAAAAACCCTTTGGAATTGCAGTCTGAAGTGTCTAGTCTATTGTTCCTGGATCACCTTTACAGAGAAATTTTGAAAGTTTTGAAGAAGTTTTGAAAACTGAAGTTTGAACACAATTTCTTCAGCAATTTCAATTATTTTATTTCCTGAAGAAGTGTTCTTGTGTTTCTATTTAAATATAAGCTTTAGGAATGTTAAGTAGGTTCACTTATTTTTCTTCTAAATTTGTTAAACTACCTTTTCCATTTCTGCTCAGCAAAAAAATACTTCAGTACTTATTCTGGAAGGCAGAGATGAAAGTGTACATTCTGCAGTATTTAGCAGTCCATTTGAGGATCAGGTCACTTTTTTCACCTTGCTTTTAGCAAGAGCATTGGCAAAACTGACTACTCTCAAAGAACACAAAATAAAATCTAACTTATTCCTACAAATTATTTCTGGTTATGCTAACCTTGAATATTTATTTACATCTAGAGCAGGGCCAAACTCTGAAACGAGTGCCTGAAGATTTTGTAAAGCCATTTATATATACTAGGAAATTCTGATGAATTTTGTATGAAACCAGATGTTTGTGGATAAATAAGCCTTTTTGTTTGTTTACGCATATTTCACCAAAAAATCCGTTTAATCTGTTCTTAAAACATTGAGCCTCAAAAATGGAGAGGTTGGGACAAAAGGATTTGCTTGGCCTTTTGTCTGAAATGCACCTAGGTTTGCTTGTCTCTTCAGGGGGCTGCTTAGCATTTAGGAGGGGGAAAGCTATTCTTTAGTTCAGGTATGAAAATGTGCAATACTTTATATCAATTATTTGGCTGATTGCTGAAAGTGTGTTGGAGTGAGTGGGCATTGGCTAGTTCTGGCCTTCACTAATGGGAACATTTCAGAATGTGGATGGTAATTAAAGTATAGAATGCAGAAAATTAGGCCAAAATTGAATAGAAATGAATAAGTATGTGTTCTGTTGTGCAGATGTTGGAAACAGATTATTTTGGATACCTCTTTCTATCTACATCTTATTTGGTTACCATGTAAAAATCGGTCATACACCATGTAGATTGTTTCTCTTCCCATTGCCTTTTCTGTTTTTATGTTGTGATGTATCTGTATAGGTAGTAATTTAGCAAAATATCCTGTCTGCCAGGTGTGGGAACTAGCTGATTGTATTGTAATACCAGATCATTACTTAATTCATATGCAACCTAGCCTAGCACATGGAAAGCATTATAAATCTATTTACAGTGTGGCTGGTCTGATGATAACATTGTATTAAATTCCCAGGTGAGGCAATTTAAGCAATTGCTTTGCCATGTGTAGGCCATGGAAATTAACTTCTCATATGCTTTAGTAATAGACGAACTTCATTGGTATGCTCAGATTAGTAGTATAGCAGAATTCTTACAGTCTGGTTACATGTACCCTACTTCACATGTAGAATCATACAGGGGGGTGGTACTGCAGATCACAGATCTTAATTAGTTTAAGCTGAGTTAATTCATTTCAATTCTAATTTAGCTGGGCTTGCCCATGAACACATTCAGTTCTATTGGGAAATGTTAAGGCTTGGGTCAAGTAGACAGATTGTTTAAAGCCAAATTGCCAGACAGAACTGAGCAAGTGTATCTGTTTGAACAGGGCTTTAAGGAAATCACCCAATCAGTATGCAAAAATCCTGTTCATAAACCAAGAGAGATCTGCCTGGAATCAGAAATTCTTCCTTGTCAGAAGGTCTGGGTACTGTAGTACATTTAAAACAGCCCCTGAAACTTTCTCTGTCTTGAAGTTCTTGTAGAAAGTAGCTTAACCCTTTTGTGTCTTTTTGTGTTCGTGTGCATGCTACATTTGAATGCAAACACATACACCGAGTTAAAAACACTTGTGTGCTTAGACTTTTTATCTATTTATATACAAGGAAATATAAAATACAAGGAAAACTTCTATATATGACAGACCTTTAGAGACCAAAAACTGCACACAGAACCTCTTAAACCTATACTGAGCTTCCCAGAAATACCTTGGATTACAAACTCTGTAAAGGTTCTGTCTTTTCTAGAAACATACATATAAAGTACCAGTAGACAGTGGTAACTGACAACTAAGACTAAAAATGTTGACAATTTCTTGATTTGCCTGGTTAGCTTATGTATAGAAGTCATTAACTATTTATAAAATGCATTATGAATTGGGTTCCTTCAAACTGTAGCAGAGTGTGTGACATTTCCAGCTCAAACTATCATTCTTACATTTGGCTAAAGTACGTATTTATAAACAGCTGATAGTTATGAACTTAAAAAAAAAAAAAAATCTAAAAATTATTTAATTATTGAGTTCGGATGAACCGAACTGAATTTCGTAGCCACATTTTAAAGTGTTAGCCAATATTACTTTAATAAAAATAAGAATAGTAATTCGAGATATTGATATTTTGGACAAATCCTGAAAGAACAAACGAACACTTTAGTTCAAAGGCCTTTCCTTTTATATTATTGATTCATTTGGTAGTGAAACTGTGATCAAAAGTAGTATCAAATTATTTATTGATTATGGCAAAGAGTTATACCTAATTGTAGTCAAAGGGTTATTTCTTTTAATATAATTGCTGATTTTCAGATCATGACAGATTATTGCAATAAAAGAACAGTGATACAAATATTTTTATTAAGTTCAGTGGTGATGATATAAAGTATTATAAAGGGCCTCTAAAAATTGTATTGCTATTAACATTTATTTCTTTCCCATGAAGAATATTCTTTTTCCTTTCTTCTGTGCAGGCTCTTATGAATGAGAATATCAGCCAGTTAAATCTTTCAAATAAATGATGTGTAACCAAGGACCGTCTCAGTCTCTACATATAATTAGGCAACTTGTTCACTGGAGAACAAGCTCATGAAGCATCATGCTCCTCACTTCAGTCTAATAATGATAAATACATTCAACACTAACAGATTCAATGGGGTTGAGTCATTTTGTGAAATTGGGAAAGACTGTACAGTTGAACTACTAGATCTCAAATGGGAAGATTGAATCTTAATCAGAAAAGCAGATTAGATATTTATTGGTATATATTTGTAATTTTCTTCCTTGTTTGATGTGTATCAAATAAAAATAGGAAAATAATATAATTGAGCAATCTATGCCAATTTGTTGGCTTTTTGGTGAAAAAAGAGAAAAACAAAACCTATCTCCATATGATATTCTTGCATACTGTGGAGTGTTTTAGTCCCCCATAGTGATGAAATGAATAATTTAAACAGGCAGCTCTGATACCACAGCCTGTTTAAAGGTTCTCATATCCTTTAATGCTGTAGACTACTTTAGCTTGGTTAGTATGAAACTGTGACAGCTGAGATCTCCAAAAGATTTGGCACAATTCAGCTCTTGTAGTAGGTCCATGGTATGCTTTGACCTTGCTACGTACATCTGTAGCTTTAGTATATAATCTAGGTCTGAACACTAGCAACTGAATCACAAATTGGTGAGCATTGTAACGATGATGATGGTAATAAAGGCTGAACTACACAGGATATAAAAGCTAAAATGTGTTGCTCTGAGATGACCAATACAAGGCTTACTCCACTGCTAGGTTCCTAGCGTAAGGGGTGACCCACTTCCAAACTTCTTTGTCACAAAGGTAATTAATTTCCCGTGCTCAGTATAATTTCTAGTGGGTTGTGTCCTGTGCCCCAGCCCCAAGCACATTTTTTGGCATGATTGTTCAATAAGGGAAGGTTTGAGGAGGGATTTGTTTTTGCTGAGTTCCTACTGGTAGTGACTACCATGGCAGAGTGTGAGGGAAGCTCCCATCAATAAAGGAAGGTCCTACAGCTCAATTCTTGCTACTCTTGTGTTTCTTCCTCTGATGAAGTGTAAAACTGATCGTAACCGCACTCAAATATAAAAAGATTTTAGACAATACGTTAAAAATCTTTTCTCTCTTTTCATGGTGAGTGTAGGAATATTAACTAAGGGCCTGTTATTTGGCCAACAGAGAAATTGAAAGCTGGGCTGATGTTCTTTATGGACTTCCCTGTTGTTCCATTGAACGCTGTGCTACTTTGGTAATCTTCAGCCATTTGCTTTCTGTTGCTCGGCGCTTGATCTAGTTTAGAATCAATATGATGATCAGTTCATGAGCAAATCTGCTGCTCATAAGCTGTGAATAATGACTGTCTGTCATAACAATCTAATGAATGACTGTCTCAGTTTGTGGTGTTTCCATGAACTGCTGTAAACCAATGTATCCTTGTACTGTTGTTGTTTTCTTTCCTTTCTTTTGCCCCTTGATTTCTGGTCCTTTCCCAGTAGGCCTTCACAGCCTTACCAGCATAGAAAGCACTTGTTAATTTTCTACATCTTTAAGTTCAACCAGTTTTGTCAAATGTGTGTTGTTAGGTTTTGGGTGGTTTTTTTTTTTATATGGGAAAAGCTCAATCTTCCTTTCCTCTTTAGTGGCATCACTGCAGTGTTATGCCGAGTTCTGCATCCAGCTAGCGAGCGTTCTTCAGATAAATGCATTTGGTTCCGACACAGGTGTTTCTTCAGTGCTTCTGGTATTAGTGTATATTGCCTCTCCCGGTTACCTGATTATCAGAACTGGGATCACACGTTATGTATCTTGAGCTTCACTGAAGCTGCTTTCATTGCCGAAGCGTTGAGGATGTGACTGTCTTAGAAATGCTAAGGTTTTGCCATGCAGATTTGTCAAAATACAGCAGCTGAAGAACTTTTTAATAACTTTTACTTGCAGATATTTTTTTTTATCAAATAGGTATCCATTAGGGGGCTCTCGAGGTTTAAGATGATCAGCCTTGATACCAATGACTTCGGAGCTTTACTCCTAACCCTTTTTTCTTTTTGTTTTACAGAAAAGGTCACGAATCGCCTACAGTGATGAGGTGCGGAATGAGCTCCTGGGGGATGACGGGAATTCCTCAGAGAACCAGGTAGGATGCTAATCAAGAAGCCCTAGTGGGTGGCTGGAGGGTGAAGGAGGTCACTGGCACACTGGGCTTCTCAAGCTGCTCCTTAACAGCATTAGCAACAACTCATGTGGAAGTGATACTGTTTAATGCAAAGCTGGGGTCTTAATCAACTTCAAAATGTTTCTTGGAGATCTTACATTTAACCCTTTAACTTGTGATCACTGTCTGCTATCTTAAAAAAAATCTTTTCTTCTCTTTTCTTTATTATTTAGTACTTAAGAAATAACTTGAAACGCGCTGTTTGCCGACAAAGCCAAGGTCCTCACCTCAAACACATGTAAAAGGAATAAAAAAAGTACATAATGCAGCTTTGATAATAATGCAGTATAATTAAATCAACACTGGCGGGCAAAACAAATGAAAGTGCGCTCTCAGAATTAGGCAGTACCCCACTCAGTTTCCTTGTGTGATTCCTTCCCTAAACAGATTTTTCTCTCCTTGTACCAAAAACGCAAGTTGTACTAATAAGAGCATGCTTTCAGAATGCATGTCGTACTAGAATGCAGAGTGCTATCCATCTCTTTTAACGAAGGAAATCTTGATAATCCTGAGGCTTTTTTAATATCTTGTACCCGTATTGTTGTTCTGGACACTACAGTGAGGATTCTGCTAGACTACTGAAAATTATAAAGGCAACATTATATTCAGAAGGAGGCTTTGACCCACCTGTTAATATTTCTTTTGGTGCTGAAACTTGTTTGACAAGCTCCATCTGAAATCAGAATGTTTATTTTCTTTTTGAAAATCATGTCAGCTGTAATCAAAGTTGTGCATTTTGAGTTAGAAGTTAGTTGAAAGTTTTCTTAAATATCAGATTTTCTCTTCTGACTATATAGCATTTAAATTATTTTGGTAGTGAGAGTGAAAATTGTTTAAATGTTCACTTGATAAATGCAATATTAAATAAGGAAACAGATCAGAACCATGTTCTGAAATTTTTAGTATCCTCTACCCTCAATATAAGCTCAGTTCCACTAAGGATAGGAAAAAAGAAAGACTTGGAGACTTATCCCAGGACAATGCGTTTTAAAACACAGACCCCCTTAAGTCTTAACCTTATATAGTATTTTAAATGTGCTGTGTAAGTTTTAAACTCTGTAATAGATTTTAACACATACATTAATGCAATTATACACAGGATACAATTTATCTGTAGACATAAGACTGTAGTGTATAGCATGTCTAATATCTTTGTGAAGAGTTAAATTTAAAAGATATTAATCTTCATATTTATATATTATAGCAAGGGGAGATTCCAAAATTTGAATAAAATAAAGAGAGTTTATTATCCCTAAATAATGAATTTATGGCAAAGATGATTTTAGGGAAAAGAGTTTCACAGTCTGCATGTCATGATCATATACTCAGTCCCGTGAAAGTGTTAAGATTCTCATTTTATTTCTTTTAAGGTGCTGCTATTTTTACATTTCAAGAAAAAAATGTGTGAATTCAGACATAAAAGGGCAATTGTGATAAGAAGCTTTACTTATAACAGAATATCTTATGTGTAGGGATGAGATAAAATATTTTATTTTCACTTTTTAAGGAATGGTTAAATAACTGGTTCACATGTGCACTTTTTGCAAGTTACGATCTTTTTTCTAAACCTGATGGAAGAAACTTGGTCTCATCTCAAGGAACCAAATGATACCTTCAACCATTTGTCAACATAAGTTTGTTCTTCCAAATGACCACTTCTTAAATGGAAGAAAATTTTGGCTGGTAAAGGGGTTTTATGTAGTCTTTTAGGTAATCAAAATCCTTTTCTATAACCCAACTTGAAATTATTACCCCTATACCTTTGAAAGTTCTGAATTTCTTTCTTTTCTTCCTTGAAAAATGTTATGAAATATCACCATAAAGGAGTCACCTAACTTCTTTTAAATATGTGAATGCCAGTATTTTTAAGAAATATTATTAATTGTGTTGTTCCAATAATCAATCTCACAATCTCTTTTTCTTATGAAATATCATTATTTATATTTGTGCTTATATGCATGTAGTTAAAAAAATGACTTGCATGTAGTGGAAAAACTTCAGTCTGATATTGAACTTATTAGAATGTACAGCTATCCAAATCAAGTGTAAGGTTTGGGTGCTTATCTTATATTGAACATATTATATCGATATATTTAACTCAGTAACCCCAGGTCTAATACACTTTCACTCCTATACATTATTATATCAATAGAAAACTTGGACTAGATGATGAAAGGATGCTGAGGTATAACTTACAGCCATACAAAATATTTGAAGATGTTTCAAATTCTTGTTTTCAGTTTGTCTGATGGAAATAAATATAGGTAGATGGAGGGACCCTCACCCTAATATTGTAGGACTTTTACTTCTTAATCAGTTTGGATTAGGTTAAATAAGTTAAACTAAAAAATGGTGGGTTGTTTTCCCCAATTCAATCACCAAACTGTGAAAGGGGAGAGGAGAGTAGGGATTCTTCTTCTGACAGAGGTGGTGTTAAAAAAGTTGCCGGCTCAGAATTGCTCCTACACCAATCCACAAATATGGGTAAAATCTACCAATAGAAATGCTGAATATCTGGTTAAACTGGGGTGTTACCCAAGGGAAACAAGAGATAGGAGCTTGCACGGTTTAGGTATGGTCTTTGTCATCGTGATAAACATTTGCATAATGTTTTTGGTAGAGTGAGAAGACAAAAGGAACTTAATGTATACTGGCTAGTATGACCATATTAGGTATTCAGAAATAAATGGGGCGCTATTGGAAAAATAAACAATTTGGATCTTTTCTTTATTCAACTTCTGGCTTTTTTTAGTTGAGTTTCAAAGGTACAATTACAGCAAACCACAGCCGAGTTATAAGCTGTAATGAATAAGATCATAGTTTTGAGTTTCCAGTTATTCTCCCAGGAAGAAAGACTGAAGTACAAAGAATAGATTGAAGAATTAGCAAATGATGATTTATTTTTCGTCTTCTTCGTTTTTCCAAAATGTTTCCCATAAGTAGCAGTCATCATGTGTAGATGGCAACAACTTAGAATGCAGTTGCCTTATAATGATTAAACCAAGATTTAACTAATTTTACCAGATAGAGCATATAGAAACTTCTTGTGAGAAGTTGTAAGAATGATACAATTCTGCTATTCAGAGTTCCTTTTGAAATAAATGCATCTTTGCTTAATGATCTAGGTAGTGATACAGTGCTCTTAATGCACTTAGAGTTTAATGAAGTCGTTGCTTAGTATACATTAATTTCTTCTGAATTTGAATCATGTGAATGTAGTCAGATGAGGCACAAACAGAGGCTGAGAATCAGGAGATGTCCCTTCTTGCATCAAAAAAACCCCACCTCACAACCCCAAACCCAATAACCTACTGTGTGCATTGGGTTGTTATTTATTTTCCAGGAGTGGTCTTAAACAGGCTCTGTTGCTTTCAAGTCTTATTTGTCATTCTGGCCGCCAACATTTATCAAATCCCTTGAAAGTTTTGAGTTTTTCAGTGCAATGATACACTACTTAAAGTTGTGGCTTCACTTTAATAATCATAGAACTGTTTTATGTGGCAATTTGTATATTTTTTAGAAAGTACATATTGGGTTAAATCAGAAATCCTTCTTGACCAAAATAATGTCAGGTTCAGTATTATGAACTTTCTTGAAATATAAGTGTTCCTTTCTCTTTCACAACTATGTTCATTAATAAGTTTGAATAAATTCGCATTAGGTTAAACTGCATGTCTGTATAGGCATACATTGTATATGTGATTTGTGGTGAACAAATATTTTGTGGCTACTTAATTTCTGACTACAAAGTTGTGATAATATTAGATTTGGGCTTGCTGTGCATAAAGTGTGTCAAACTTCAGCTACAGACCAGGGGGTGAAGTTGGTCAATTTAATTCCCCAAGATCTAAAGAAGGTCGGTATCATTTCATATAGCCCTGGCAGAGCAGATCATTACCAGACACAAATCTGTTCGTTACATGCCGAGGGTTTATAGCAAAATAAATAGACTGTCATCATAAGTTCAGAAAATTGTGTGTTCGACCCACGATAATGTGTAAAGGGCGTTTAATAGAGTTCAGCATTTATTCGTTATCTATATGCGGACAGAGACGGCGGTAGCGTTATCAGCTTTTTAAAAAAAATTCGGTAGTTTTCTATGTCATGTGACGTGCCTCACAGACACACACACGCGCGCGCGCGCACAGCCCCCCCCATCTCGCTCCCTCGCTCTCTGCGGCGCAGTTTTGATTTTAGTCACAGCAGAAGGCTTAGCCACAAGAGATTCCACTGGTTCAAACCAGCGTAAACCAGATTTTTTTTTTTTTAGCCTACAAAGGAGCAGATTACCTCTTGTATCGAATTCTGTATTGCAAAAAAAAAAAAAAAAAAAAAAATCTTTGTTTCAAAAATATGCTGATTATCATAACCTAAAATGGTGGCTGCACACGGCTTAATGCTGTTTACAGTTGAGCGGTGAGCATAATAAAAATAATGTTTCAAAATAGAAAAGTAAAGGTAACACATTTTCATCAAGAGCATTGTTAAATGGGGGAAAAATACATCTTTTGTTAATTTGAATGAATATCTTTCAGCCAATGTTAAAAAAAAAAAGCCCTCTCCCATTACTTAGCTTAGCTGCAAATCCCATGCAGAGCTTAAATTCAGCCATGCAGCACAAACAAGATAGAACATTTTTGTTTGGGACCTATTGAAAAAACAAATGTGCAGCATTTTAAAACTCTCATTGATTATAGCAGGGTGGCATGCCCAAACGGGCTCTGTTGCGGGAGAGTAGGTTTAAACTTTGGCCCTTTAAGTATCATAGTCAACTGAAGAATGGTGGCCTCAGAAAGAAAAGATAGCTATGTGATCAACTCCCAGATCGTCTCTTTCTAAAGAGCCTTAATGTTTGCCTTTTTGGGGAAAAAAGGGGGGGAAGATCTGGAGAAAGAGACCAATTTATGATAGGCCAAGCACTTGAATTTAAGCGTCGGTTTGGCGGACAATGCAGTTTTCTTTATACCAAATTCTAGCAAAGTTCCTTCAGCTACGTACTGAAGAGCCATTTCAGTTTAAGTCCGTGTGGTAGTAGCCCTCCTAATTACATCTCGTTAGAGCCTCGTTGTCCATTTTGGTAACGGGGTGAGGTGTACGTTCAGTTTTAGACTAGCCATATGAAACAATAGAGAATAATGGAGGTTCTTTTATTTCCTTCATGCTGGCGAGACTTTATTAGTAGTAAACATTCTCAGCTTACATACATGTTGAAAATTAGTGTTATGAAACTGTAGGTGAAGTATCAGCATAAACTGAGATAATGATGTAGCTGTTGTAATTTCGAATTCAACTGGAATCGGTGAGAGAACTGTAATTTTTTATAAAGAGCCACTCTTATGCAGACATTTGTTGTGAGTAATTATACGTTTTGTTCCAGTACAAATAATTTATCTGTCTCTCTAAGGGGAGAGCATATTACAACATAGTTTGGTAATCAGACTGGGGTTTTATTTAGTTTTATAGTAAACCTGCCAGAGCAATATTATTAATAGTGTTCAGTTGTGTTGATTTACAAGCATAAATTGATAAATATAAATGTATATACTATGTAAGTATACACATACACACTATGTGTGTATATATACACACACTGTGTAGTGGTCTAGGTTTGAGAACCCGGAATGTGTCTTTTCTGAGGGAAATATGTTTCATGTTGTTCCCTATTCCTTTGTCTATTTTTAAATATGCTATGCAATAAATCATAATTCTGAGCCATTTAACTAAGCTGCTTCATTTTTTTTTTAACTGGAAAAAACCCTCTATATGAGTTTCAATAATAAAATTAGATAATATAGTTACAGTAGAACTCAGGTATATAAAAATGAAATACTGGTTACATGCTATAAAGATGCAGTCACCTATTAATAAGTTAGATCTGCTAGTAAAATAAGAAATCAGTTGTCACAACTAAAATATACAGAAAACATTCTGAAAACTTGTATATACAAAACCACTTCAGCTGTACAATCTTCGAAGAGAGGAATAGTAAACTTGTTTTTTTCTTTATAATATAGACTTCTATGAAGTCATTCCCCTTTATTTCATGATGGTGTCTTAGATGTGGTTTAAAAGAGAATTTCACACTATTCTCTTTGTTTAATGTGACAGTGTGAGAAAGTGATCTTTATTCGTTCAAAAAACTCTGCATGTAGTCTATGTTTAGGTTCTTTTAATGTGTTTGTCTGTGATTTTTAAATGCTAAACATGTAAACAGATAAATTGTCAATGTTAATTCTGTATCCTGTCACACAACTGATCTTTCTTTCCTGCCATTTCTTTCCTTTTTATCTTTTTTGTGCGTTCATGTTGCAGTTGATAAAATTACGTGAAGAGGTGAGTACTTTCTTGCTTTTTGTTGTCTAGCTTTCCCTTTAAAGCTGAGTTTCTAAATCTGAAGTAGATCTTTTTGTTCATTGTTGCAGGGAAATCTACACAAAGCAAAAATATTGATTACATTCCTTTAAAATATTCACTGTTGTGCCTCTTTTTCCCTAATAATTGTATACTTACATAGGAATCTCTAGATCAAACCTTAGAAATTAACATTCTTTGATAGTGGAAATTTTTTTAAAGGCACTAGAAAAAGAAGGGAAAACCCCCCCACCCTATTATTTGATCTCTGCTAGAATACCATGATCAAATCAGGTACAGTAATAATCATGTTTGCATCACAAAATCTTTGATAGGGTAAATACATTTATACAGTGGTATTGAAAGTGAAAGCATTGCTTTGGTAAAAACCTGTGCTGAAACACTGTAAAAATTACACAATATTTCACAGTGTTTTGAGTTTGGTGTGAGGCATTCAAGTAGCTTATGTACAATATCAGATATTGTATACCCACTGAAAATACAGTACAGGTAGACCTACGCACACATATCAATATTTATTATTTATTTGTGAGTGCTGTAGATCTGTAGGTGTAACACTAGAGATCAGTATTCCAGAACACCTTTCTTCCAGTTATAAAATGACTCATAAATATTTAGAGAGAGAAGCCTGTTTTAATGGTCAGTTCCTCAAATGTTTCAGTATATTTTCTGAAATTAATGTCTTCTGTTACTTACTGCTGTAGCAAAGCTGGTATCTGCACTGCCTTTTTTTATTATTTCCCAATAGCTGCCAAAAAGAAGGTCTCAGTAAAGTCAAGATTACTTACAGGTCAGATTTCTGAAGGGTTTTGTACAGAGAGTTTGAAACAGTGAAGTATTTGAATACATATATATAGAAGCACGAGTATTTTAACATCACATATTTGTCTGGTATCTTCTTTTTTAAACATGTGTGCCCAGACATATCGGTAATGAATACTGAGCTCTGCAGGAAAGGATTTGTAAGTTTTAGAAATGGTGATGACAAAGAATTGTAAAGTAACCAGCTTAAGGACAATTACAGAGAATTCTTAAAAACAGTAAGATATTTGTGATAAAAAGATTCTTTCACTAGTTCCCTGAATGCTTTATTTCTCTGTCTTCATGTGGAACTGATATTAGTATGTTAAAGCTACAGAATAAAACAGTTAACAAAAAAAATTAAACAAAATAAACATGGAACCACATGAAAGCCCTCCCACCACTGCTGAGCTCCCCTCCCCAGTAGTCCCAGTATTTAAACAGATGACAATATTATTGCGAGGGTTTATATAGCCTGATTTCTGAGATTTTTCAGAAGAACAAGGTTCGTTTGCTCATCCCTTTAACAACAACTGCACGTCTGCTCCTGTGCTTTTGTAAAAGAATGTAGTAGGATCATTTTTGCTTGCAAACATAGATGATAGTTTTATAAACATAAAGATTCCTAATTTGTAAATTTACTCTGAAGATTTAATCAGCTATAAAGAACAGAGCTGTTGCTTAACTGCTCCTCTTTTTGAAATAGCTGTGAAGGCAAACAAGAAAATTCAGGATGTTATTGCAAAGGGCTGCAACTTGGGAGCTCGGTCATACCTTTTGGAGCTTATAAATCCTCCTTGTTAGCCACCTAAAAAATGTTGACATTGCTTCTGGTAGTTTTATTTTTTGCTTTTCCTTGCTAGCCTCATAAGTTACTTTTTCCTCTCTGCATATTGTGAGAGCAGCAGCAAATAGAACTAAATAAAGGAATTCATTATTTTGTCTAGATCAAAATTGTACAGGTAGAGAGAGAAATGATTTAAAAAACAATTGTTAGCATTCTGTTCTCTGCACTTAGGTACCCACTATGTGTTGGATAGGTTGTGATTGCAATGATGTTTTTATACCCAATGCAAAATGCACATTAAAGTTTAAATGAGGGCTAGTACAGTGACTCAGGCATAATTCTTAACTCGTCACATAGTGAAACATCAAGGCATCCCCAATTATAGTTCTCCTAAGGAGGTATGAACTGATCTTAAAAGAAATTGTGGTTTGCCATACTGTTTGTTAATAAAACCTGTGCTTCCTCTCATTACAGGGCTCTATTCTAGCACACTTGCCGTACACAGGCTTCCACGGAGGCTGTGTCGCTCTGTCTTTTGAGCTCCTGAGATCTCAGTTTGAATCCAGCCCACATGGAATGACTAAATCTCTAGTGATAGCATGCCACTTTGCAAAACTTCCTTATATAACTCCAGATAGAAGCTGTTTCTGAAGCTGCAAGGCGCACTGAATCACCTCGCTACCCACCTCACAGAGCGCAGGGGATACTGTGGGAGAAGGAGTTTGGGGAGGGCTGGGAAGCAGTTGAAAGCACCAGCTGCTACTGTAGGGCATTGATTTCATGACCGAAGGACGGGGTGCCTCCAAACCCAAACAATGTAAATAACACCACCCTTTATAATAAAAACTAGGTTTCATTGTAGAATGGCTTGGGTGGAAAGGTTCTGAAATCAAGTAAGAAGCAGCTCTGAGTTAGTGTTAGCACCGAGTTCATGGGGCTTTAGTATTCTAACTGCTCGCAGTAACACTGAACTGAACTGTCGGCTTGTAATTTACTTTTTAGATTAAGTGTGGCTTATATAGTATATAAAATATACAGTTAAATGCTACTTGTTGGGTAGCTCTTCCACATTGTAATGCAAAATCTGATTATTTCCTCCCCTCTCCCTTAACATAGCAGGATAGTCTTTTCATTTCCAGTATACCACTACGGCACTATACATCTGATCTGTAATTATAATGTTCTACATCTTGTGCTCACTCCCAGCCTATGTTTGGTTTTATGGGTTTTTTTTAAAGTGTTTCCTCTCTTAACTTTTAGGATTCTTACCTTCTAAACTCCTTCTTTATATCCCCCCCCACACACACCCCCTTTCTCTTCTTCTTCTCTTCCTTGAGAGACATCTGTGTAATAGTGTTACGTTTCTGATGTGTTTTACAAAGTTTGAGATATTTAACACTAGTTGTTCTTTAATATCATTGGGAGGGGCAGTATTTGGAGAAAGGCACTGCCTTTTTCTTTCTTTTTTTTTTTCTTCTAATGGCAATGGAGAGGAACCAGCAGATGTTATGAAAAGGTGCCTTTTAAAAAAAATTAAGCAAA
This sequence comes from Haliaeetus leucocephalus, assembly GCF_000737465.1. Taxonomy (NCBI): domain Eukaryota; kingdom Metazoa; phylum Chordata; class Aves; order Accipitriformes; family Accipitridae; genus Haliaeetus; species Haliaeetus leucocephalus. The sequence continues at coordinate 5,531,077 of NW_010972620.1, read as the reverse complement.
ATTAACACTAATTATCTAGATTGACCGTGAGTACTAAGAACATGCACCACTCTAGTTGTTGTCATGATTTCAATTACAGCATTGTAACTTATGGTTTTAAATTTTATTAAGTGCTTGTGCTTATTTTTTTTTTTCTTGGTGGCCTGCCCCCCATGAATGCAAAAGGCTTTTGCAATTTACTCTTAACCTATCCAGTGTGTATTAGACAACTCTATTAATTATTATAGACTGTTATTGCAGCTTTCCTGACCTTCACATTGGGTCCTATCTGTGCTGATCTAAATGCATTGTTTTAATGATTTCCAAAAAAAGAAAAAGAGAGGAAAAAAAAAAGAAAAAAATTCAAGGCAAGCTTTGATGTGGCTTTAGCTGCCTCGATCGTCTGGCCGCATCTCAGAGATGTGTCACCTATGCCGGGAGGGAATAGGGAAATCACGTTTTGAATGGTAATGATAACATACTAATCACTTCCTTTCTTTGAAGATAGAAGCGAGATATTCTGTCAGCATCCCTGGCTGCTAGAGCTTGGAGGCACTGGTCTAGGTGTATTAGCTTAAGTGTGCATGTCAATACAGCTTGCATCTCCCAAGATCCATAGGGGCTCATTAGAGCAAGGTAGATCGTTTTGGTAGACAGCCACTCAGATAATATGTATGGCACCTCCTTTTTTTATTATTATTAGAAAGCATTTCTTCAATTTTAAAATGACATCTGTCAACAAGGCAAAGTTGTAGGAAATATTTTTTGACAAATATCCAAAATGTTGGTTTTGGATAAAGGGGTGCTCAGAAAGCTGTATGTGATTACTTTACTGGGGGGGGAGGGAAGCTATATTTTTTGATGGCTTGATTAGTCTAGGATCAAATTTCCAAACGAAATGAGCCTACATGTTGAAATGTTGGCCTTTTGGATGGAGAATAAACTAATGAAAATAATATTTTCACTTTTTCACTGTTGCAGACTCCCCAAGTGAAAATGTATTGGAAGACACATTTTTACTAGAGTTTATTGTTATCTCATAAATGGGCAAATGACTTCTGGGAAAAATATCTTACAGCTACGTGTGTGTATATTATTTATATATTCATATATATATTTAGGCATAAGAGATGTAAATCAAGAAACCAGTGTTTTGTTTCTGCATCTTTTTACATCAAACAGTCTGAAGAATATTCATGCTGTTCAGTATTCTGTATGAATAGCTCGTTGTTTTTATCACCTCACTTGAGTAGTACACATAAAGGAAATATATCCTCTGCTGAAAATTAAGTTCATGTTAAAAACTACCACTTGCATTTGAAGTGATGGTTTCATCAGACTCTAGTTGAATAGAAATCATGGGTGCTCGCATATATGTGTCACAAGGAAGTCTATTTTGGAAATGCTCTTCAGACAGGTTTCCTGTATAATAGTCACATTCAGTTTTGTGAGTTCATGTAATAAGAGTGAAGCACATATTCCATGTTTCAAAACAAAAATGATTGGTACACATAATTATGATTCATCATAGAACCTGCCCCTTCCAGTGGTCCTTGTAACAGGCTCTTCCATAAAATATATGTGGATATTTTTATGTTTTGGAATATGAAAGCACAATTAAAAAGGGGGGGAGAACATTGTAGACTGCTGCCTGATTATATTTTTTTTCTCTCTCTCCCCTTTTCTTTTTCAGAGGGCACATCTGCTCGATAACACAGAGAGGCTGGAAAGGTCATCTCGGAGACTAGAGGCTGGATACCAAATAGCAGTGGAAACCGGTAAGAATTCTGAGAGTGAGCAAATTGTCTTGCTTATGCACAGCAGTCTTCACAACACATGACATTTCAGGGAAACTTCAAAGGCAAAACAGAGACAGCAGCCCGAGATGTGGTTTACATATTGGGGAGACAATTGGGAGCTTATTTGCGCTTATCTTTTTTCAAGTTAAAAGGCATGACATCTACTGAAAACAGTTCCTGAGGTTTAAAAGTATACATCTGAAAAGAGATGGAATACTTTGTCTAAATTCTACATTTGTCTTAATATGCAGTTACATGTTGTCAGTTTACCCACCCGCAATGATTGCTAGCACACACTGCAGACTCCAGTTGTTTTTGTCTTTTACTTTTATTCATATATGTAAAAAATATCATTTTAATAAATTTATAAGTTATTAACTACAGGTGATGTATAACAAGGTTATCAGCTCAATTTTCTTGCAATCAGTTCAGTGACTGATTATGCAGCTGTTTCTGTGCAATGAAAGAAATAAACAAACCATACCCCGAAATACACAGATGGAATAAAATTAAGGGAGAAGGCTAAATTGAGGCTCAATTGTTGAATGTGTTGTTTTATTGACTACAACTTTTCAGCTGGTATTTTCAAAATGTTTTTAGTAAGTTTTAGCTATTTATAGTGGATTTTTTTAAAACCAGCAATAGTTAAGCCTCCGAAGTCTAATCCCCTTAAATAAAGCTTGCACAAAGTTACAAAAAGTTTCAGAAAATGTATGTTCGAGCAGCGAAGTAATTTTCTGGCAGAGAGTCCCAATTAATTGATATATTCCAATATCTTTTTAGAATTCAAGCTTTATTTAAGAGGTAAATTAAGTTGAACCCTTGTAGAGTTAAATACGGCTATGTTAAATGAATGGTATTACTAAAGTGCCTGCATTTTAATTTTTCTGGGCTTAGTGCTATGCACAGTAATGAAATGGATGTATGGAACATACAGTGTAGATTTTGGAGGGGACAAGGAGAATTAATTCTCTTATGCCAGAGGATGACACATTAGTAGAGATGGACATCTGATAGCAATTAAGTTTGCTTCCCTGCAGGTTTTCAGGTCTGTTCTATCAATGGTCATAACTTTTTTTTCCTTAGAAGAACTATTTTAAACTGGTCAAAAATGGTTCCTGATCTGCTTTAGTTGAGCCTGGATCTTTCACAAAGAAACGGTATATAAAAATTCAGACTGATCCTTTTGGGGAACAGATATCTTGTATCATTTTTTGCTCCATGTGGAATTTGTTTTATAGAGATGATGATCATGTTAACTTCCATTGCATATCTCCATGGTGATCTCTGAGAAATATGGTTGGAGTGCAAATATATATTTATATGGAAAGGGTGTCTTTTGGTGTCAAAACCAGGTGAAACTGCATTGAATTCCATAGAGTCACACTAATTCACCCCATCTTTGTGTCCATCTTTACTTTTCATCTTGAGCAGTGATACATATATATACATATATATATATAGTTCTTGTTCCCTAAACTCTGTGAAGACTAGTAGTGTAGCGATATTATATGATGTTTTAATATTAAATAATTTGGAGATTATGAATTTGGAAATATTAACTTCATTGTAGTGTAGATTTTTGCAGAAGATCTTTATGGAAATCGATTAATTATAGTTAGTTCCTGGCATAGATTATGATGATTCTAGGTACGAGTGAATTTAGATTAATTCAGTGCAATGAAAGAACTTACTTTTGGAGTTATTGTATGATCATTTTGTGTTGAGGTCTCATAATAAAATAAAATATTCCATTTTGGAGTTTCAATTCGTCATTGAGTTGACTCCTCAGACCCTGTCTTACCTTGATTATTACTTTTGCTGCATAAAGATCTTCTCTACACACCATTGGTGAGGCCACATCTGGAGTGCTGTTTCCAGGTCTGGGCTCCATGGTACAAGAAAGACATTGACTTACTGGAGTGAGTCTAGCAAAGGGCCATGAAGAGAATTAAGGGACTGGAGCATCTTTCCTGTGAGGAGAGGTTGAGAATGCTGACACTGTTCAACCTGGAGAAGAGAAGGCTAAGGGGGAGTTTATCAATATGTATAAATAAATAGCTGATGGGATGGGATGAAGAAGAGGGAGCCAGACTTTTCTCAATAATGCCCAGTGACAGGACAAGAGGCAATGGGCACAAATTAAAACCTGTGACATTCCATCACAACACAATAAAAGAATATTTTACTGTGGGAACGGTCAAACACTGAAATAGGTATCCCAAAGCGATTGTGGAGTCTGTGTCTGTGAAGATTTTCCAGGTGGGCATGGTACTGGCTCTAGGTGATCCTGCTTGAGCAGGGCATTGGACTAGACAATCTCAAGAGGTCCCTTCCCACCTCAGCCATTCTGTGATTCTGTGAGGAGGAGGAGGAGGTGGAGGTGACAACTCTAAAGTATCTGTGGTGTCTTTTCACAATTATGGATATGTATGTTGCTTATTGTAACGATGCTGGATGATTTTCACCTCTGAAATAAGTCACATTTGGGTCTTTCTTATTACCTTAATCAGCAAAAATACATATACTATTTTAACCTGCCCCTGTGATCATCTAAGGATTAATCTGACATCACATAACTAATTTAATGCAATTTCACATTACCATTCCTGAAACTTCCCATGATAAATTGGAAGCTTTTTTCCTGTTTGCATCTCTAAATTGATAAGGCCTTTCATCTTATGTACAGTTGTTCATACAAGCTGAGATCTGTTGGAAGGTCTGACTTCCTTCTTTGAGCAGTGCCATTGATTCATGGGTTTCAGTGGTGTCTGAACAGGATTCCACTTATGTCACCATGTCTAAGACACAATCCAACACTGACTGTCAGACTTTCATAGTTGGCTATGATTTGTTGATACTGAGGATGCTTAAATCTATGCAGAAACCTCCTGAAGGACTAAGCAAAGCCTTTAGTATCTGGTGACCAGTTCTGTAGTACTCAAGGCCTACTGTAAAGAGAAGAATGTTATTCTAAGTATTTGTAGGGGTATGTTGCAAATGTAAGAGGCATTTGAGTAGATGATTTGATAGACCAGTAAGTTCATCAAAGCATTTGCATTTCAATTGCCTGAGTTGTATGGCACAAACACACATGAGGGAACTCTCTCAGGACATACAGGTAAACCACCAGCTCTTTGAATCTTGAAGGTCTCCATTGTTTGTGCCAGGCAGGGGAAGTTTTAATAATGGCTGGTAACACTGCAAAGTGCACTCATCTGCTTTTTTTAAATCAAAATATTGTTTTAAAAAATATTTCTTGTGGTTATTTTTCTGGTTTTATGTTATCATCTGCTTTGCTGGTAGGGAACAGACAAGGAAGTTTACGGCCGTGTTAGTAGGCATTTCCAACACTACTCATTATTTACGACACTAGAGCTCAGTATTCTTAATTTCAGATCATTTAGTCTGACCATATACCCTCAGAATATGAGAAGGATTTTAAAAATGCATGAAAATTGCTGGTTTCAGTTGAAAGGAGACTCTGTTGAATTAATCCTGATTAATCACAAAATTATTTCTGTTTTGGAGGGGGAGGTTTCCTAATTCCATTCCCCATGCTTGGATTTCCACAGCACCAAACTGAATTCTAGAACTTCCTTATTTCGCCTGCAGAATATAGTGTAGTAAGGTATCCCCTTCTTTGTCGAGTCTTAGATATCTTTGCTCAGACAGGAGTATTTTGAATGAGGAATAGTTCAAAATGCTTCATTTATCTTCAGAGATAAAATTGACATGCAAATGTAAAACAATGTAAAACACCATCAAGCAGAAGAAGGAAAAACCTTGTAGAGGACCATTGTAATCTGCAGTTGAATTGCTTTCGGTAAGTTCTTCTCAACTGCCAGATACTTTCTAAGGAAAAAAAATTCCTGGTGCTTACATAATATAGACTTCACCTTGTTTCATGACAATGTAAGAGAGAGATTCAACCATTGAATGCTGTCCAGGCTTTCATGGCAAAACTACATTGCAGGTATTTATTTTTTTTCCTTCATGAACCTTGGATTTTTCTATAGCTTTCAGTACATGTAATTTGAGAACAAGTGTTGAGCTTGCTTCTATGAGTGATCATTATTTAGATATTATGCTGTGGCTCTGAATCTCTCTGAAATATCTGTGCTCCTAGAAGAGTTTGTAGTTTGTGGGTAATAAGTGTATTCTTTGCACTGAATCTTAAATTTTGTTTCCACTTCTGTTTTTATATCCCTTTTGTAATATATAAACATGGTGTTTTAAAGAAAAGAAATCAAAAGAAGAAAAACTCTTCTGTTCCATTTACAGAAAATCCTTCTGAATCTTGACTTTAGGTTGCTTAAAATGTTTTTTCCAATCCTCCTTACTCTTTGGGAATCCCAGGAATATGTAATTCTGAAACAGCTAAAGGAGAAATATCTCTGAGCAAGAGACACTACAGCTTATATCCCACCCTTGTGTGACATGAATAATTCTGGGTACTAAGGGATCCAAGCAAATTTCAGTGGCTTTCACCTGTTGTAATGAACTACAGTCAAACCTCCCTTTCTGGACTGAGCCATAAATATGTAATGTAATGTAGTGGTAGCCTAGCTGACAGGCAGATGGTCAGACCTGCCTCAAAGTATCGGCAGCCTTCTAGGTGGAAAGCAAATGAGAATCTCATTAGACAGGGGTGTTTACTTCTTTAGGAAATAATACTAGGCATTGTCTTATCTGGATGCAGAATTGAGTGAAAGTACAGCGAATGGATCAGTAAAAGTGTGCTAAGAAATGTTTATAGAGGGCTCCTGAAGGCAGGAGTCTTCAAGTTCAGTGACTTCAGCATGAATAGGGAACTATTTTAAAACAACTCCAGTAGGTATCTTGCCAGATATGAGTAATGCGATTTGAGGTACCAGCCCATTGTCCACAGCAGCATGCCGCAGGTTTGGATTCCTGACTCCTTTACTGATGGAACAACCTGAGCCCCAAGCACCTGCCCTGAAGGACCTTCTCCCTCCATATTTCCTGGGGTGGTTGTGCTGTTCAGGTGTCACAAATGAGATGCATGCCAGAGCTGACATAAAATATGTGAAACCATGAAGATTTAAGTAAGAATATCCATTAACCTGATTCCATCCCATTACAGTTGCAAGAGCCAGAGGTTGGCTTTTCAGGTAGACAATATAGTAAGCATTGCTATGACCAAACTAAAAAGTGTTTGCTCAGCTTAGAAAAAATTTAAATGGCTTTAACATCCAACATTAATTTAACAAAATAACAAACCCTAATGTCCAGACACGTAGGGCTACGTTAGACTAGTGGAAAGGGTGTTGCTTCTGTGTTGTAATCTTGTATATTTAGTAATTTGCTTGCATTAGTTAATATCACTTGGACTTTCACACCCCTGGTCTGTCTTCAGGTGCATCCAGATTCCAATTACATCTGAGCTCCAAATAACTGAGAGTATGGAAATAGAAACCAAGTTTTGAAAATCAGAATCTTGCTTCTAGTGCCCCTTGCTTTAAATAAAAAAAAAGTCTATTCCTGTCCCAGATATTTACACTTAATATCCACCTGTTTCATCTCTAATGAATTATTCATACATGTATATGTGAATACTGTATGTAAAACCTTTCATTAGAGAAAGAGGGCTTCTGAGTTCTGGAGCATATACCAATATCTCCTCCTCAGGTGTTTCTTTGATATGCCAGAACATCTTTCTACTGAAATCTTAATCCAAAGTTTCTACAGTGAAATGAGTTTTTATGCAGTTTCCAGTCACCATCAGAGAGAGCTTTTTCATGATCCCTGTTTCTTCTGCTAGCAACTGTATTTCATGTTTCATATATAATTTTTTTCTTTGCTGGCTGATTTCTATTAAAATCTGTTTATTGTTTCAGAAATTCATTTTGAAGTGGCATATTGCATTCCTACATCTCTAAGCCCTCTGCCCTTCTTCATAGTCCGGGCTTTAAAGCGGGGAGGAGGAAGAAATAGGGAGAGATTTTTGTTTCTGAGGATGTCAGGCCTCAGGAGTATCCCAGCTGCACGGTCATGGGGGGGAGACATGTTCAGGTAGTGCTGCTGCCGCCTTGTAACAAACAGTCAGAAGGCGCACTGAGAGGGCACGGAGAGACCAAACTACTCGGTTTCCATTTCTTAGTGTTTTACAGTGCCATTGTTGATACCGGCAAAGTGCTTTTTACACCTTCAGTTTGAATATTGCTTGCTGGTTTGTCGCTTGTCCAGTCACCGAGCTGCCCCCTCCGGCCTCCTGTGGGCCCCCTCCTCCTTCCCGGCCCTCCCGGCCTCCTTCCTCCCCCTCACCAGCCTTCCCGGCTCTGACCTTCCCAATTCCAGCTCCAGATTTCTCTTCACTACTTTGTTTTGATCCAGATACTGCTGCCCATATTTATTCAAGTTCTGGCACCAGCCCCATTTTCCTTAGCTCTGCGTTTCCTCTGAAGAGATTTGATGGAACAGCCGTATGGGCCTTGCGGGTTTGTGGTCATGAAAAGTTTACCCTGAAACCCACCTAACCATGTCTGGTACCGTTCAAAGTCTGTTCCCTCTGCTCAGTGGCCCTCTGCATTTGTGCGTGGTGTCTGAAATGCAGGATATGGATTTTTTGAGTATATTCCTATATTTACAAATGTATTGCATAAAGTGCTTACCATGAAGTAAGGAAATGGTGACTTTTCATTATTTAAGTACTGTCCTCTACCTGCTTCAGAGTACCAAAAAAAAAACTTTTCCAACTATTTCTGAAGAGACGAGAAAAACTTATTTTGTAGTTTTTCACAGTCTATGCAGTATTGTAAGACCATTTCTGTTAAAAGCTTATCTTTTGGGTACTCAGCACCTTTCAGCTGGAATTCCAATAAAAAGAATGCTTATCTTTCACCTCAGTAGGTTTGGGATTATACCATTAATGCAGCAAATAAGGAATGTCAGATCTGTTCAGTAGTACGGATTTGCTAAGGTATCGTAGGAAAAATAGTGATCCAAATTTGGCCATTTTGTCCCCTGTTCTGGAGGAAGTCTCAGGTTCTTTTAAAGTTCACTAATGTGCAGGAATTCATTATTGTGCCACATATCATGGAACAGCTCAACTTCAGTCTTGTTAGGAACTGGCATCCAGTTGAAGTAAGTTTGTTCAAGACTGATTTTTGGATTAGCAAAACATTGCAATAACTTCTTAAAGATGCTTTATTATACATACTAGAAACATAGTTTTCAGATTGTGGATTTTTATACCATGCTAGAATAATGGAAACATTTTGTTTCAGATATCAGAAACTTTATGCTTAAGTACTTCCCACGTGCATTCCAGACAAATAATCATACAGGCTGAAATCTGTGTATATTCTCACGAATACCTTGCCCTTGTCATAGAATACTTGTGAATAATATTAATATCTGAATTAGAAACTGAACTCGGAAGATAACTTTTAAAGCATTATTTCACAAGCACTGCATTGGACCACCTCTACTGTGTAGACTGCCCTACAGGAAATAACCTCTTACTGAATCACTGAAAACAGCATTTCATTGTAATCTTCTTTGGTGCTGACCCTCTTTCTCCAATGTATTTAGCAGTATAAGATGGTGTTATTGGTGAAGGTATTCATTGTAGCTTATTCCTCTGCCCATAGCAAAGCTTTTGAAGACTACTTGTCTTAATAATAATGTGAAGATTTCAAGTTGAGGTATGTGATTACATTTTTTGGTCTGAAGTTACACTATGTACTTCTTTCAACTTTGAAATTATTTAGCCTCAGAAAGGTTCCCCCCCTGTGATAATATTTCAGAGTTTGTTGTCCGGTTCTGAGCGCGTAAGGCAAATAAAAGAAAGAAGGATAAAAATAAAAAGATAAATGAATAGTAGCTGTTGTTTCTAGCAGTCCAAGTAAACTCTCCAAACTACCTTGGTTTGGCAAAGGGATAAGGGAAAATGCCACCAGTTTGACTTTCCTCCATATATATATATTCTCTTTCCTCATTTGCACAACACTCTCAGCCACCATGCTTAGGTGTCTGAGAGATGTCAGAATTTTATCTAACATAGGTTGTCCTGACAACCCATTGCAGTAGGTGGAGAAAAAATGTGAAGTCACGTCTATAGCAAGGAAATGTTCAACTTGTGTTGGCCTGAGCAGCTCTCTTGATCAGGTTTCATATTCTCCCTGAGAAAAATCAGTTGTAGAGAACTTGCCCAAAAAGTTTCAGATAGTTGGGAACTGCTGGTTAGTCTTTAATGGGTAGACTTCAAATCCTGATACATTGTCCCTAGACACTCTCCCCTTTTACTCATGATTTCTTCTCTTCCTCCCATCCTATACCACAACCACTTCTTTTGAACTTTCACTGAGTGAAATGAATTGATTCCAAGTGATACTGGCTTGGCAATGACAGTCAGTTACAATCTTTAAAAGCACAGCTGAATGGAATTACAAGTCCACCTTTTGACCTTCAAATATATTAATACCCTGCTAATTTAATGACTTCATTTGGTGATTTCATTGTCTACAGAACATAAGCTGTGTATTTCATTAAAAAAGCAGACTTTGGTGAGATATTATTTTGGGTGCCTAAATAAACAACATGATTTTCAATAGTTTTTAACAGATTTTTCACTATATGGGCACAGCTGAATTTGCACAGCATGAGGTCTTGTTGGGCAAAGACTCTTTGTATTACAACGTACATCAAGAAGAAAAGTTGATGAGCTTAGACTTGACAAAATAAAATTCACCCTAGGTTTTTTTTTTTATATATATATTTTTTATTTTTTTTTTGTTTGAAGCTTTCTACTTCTACTTCCTGTGAGGCTAACAGTGTTTTCCTCCAATTGCACTAAAGAACAAAGTTTCACATGAAAAAATTTATCTGTATTGAACATGCTTTTCTAGGTAAAGTCAATATCAAAAGGGTTTTCATGGCAGATCATCTTTCAAGTGCAGTATTTTGCCCTTTTACAACTTAGGACTGAAGAGTTATAGTTACACAAATGCCTTTTTTTTTTTTTTTTTTTTTGGAAGAAGTACGGGGGGAGGAGAAAGCCCAAACTTCTGTCCTGAAGTGAGACATAGAAGCAGAGGATTGAAAAACGTCATTCTCACCCCAGTATGGAATGATTAAAAAGCAGCTTATCTAGATATTTCTTCATGTAGTTCAAGTCATACCGTACTACTTTATGCTAATGATTTTACTACCCTGCTTATAGAATATGTTTTCTCCCGTAATTACTGGCATTTATAGTAAAAAAAATATCAAATTGTTGCATGTACAAGCAAGCAAATTTGATAAGTACTGAACGTTATAGAAACTTAGTCCAGTCATGGTTGAAATGTCTGCTTGTGTAATGTGTGTCAGTTGAGCACATAACCTCTGATTTTTGCAAGTAATACTGGCCATCCAAGTTTCTATTTTTAAGTCAAAACTTTGTTGTTTTTCAGTTGGATTTTGTTTGTACTGTCTTGCTTTTGAACAATGAGGCTTATCTCGGCCTAATAGCCTGTAATATGAATTTTACTTGATTACTAAGTAAACGTATACATTGTAAAATTGAAATTAATGCCATTCTTATGGCATTCTTACAGAAAGAGTCAGGAGTTCAGTGTAAGAAGCTGTTTACTAGCTTGATTTCATATCAGAGTGAGTTCAAGTGCTGATCTGCAGTACCAGTTGTCTTTCTGAACTAGCATGATAATTTTCTTTGAGCTGTTGCAGCCTTGTTTTGAGAAACTACTGCTAGTTATTAGCTACCAGGTGTTGTAAGGAACTGTAGACCCACAAAATTGTTGTTCATGGCTTTGAAAACTACAGTTTCACAATTTTATATCAGTCTGTCATAGGCCACTTACACACATCTGTCCATTCTTGTTTCTCTACATTTTTTCTTTGCTCAAGAGTGCCTTTTTCGTTTTTTTGTACTAACTCATCTAGTTCAATGGAGGGTCCTTCTACTGATTCTGTGATTTTGTATTCCTTCCATATTTTGCAAACTCTTCCCTTGCTCCTAATTTCCAGCATCAGCTGTCTGTCACATTATGGTTGTTTTTCTGCCATTTGCCATTTACCTCATATTACTTCACTAGCTCCAAAAATGTAAATGTAAAATTTTATATGAAATTTTATACTCTTGACCTAATCATTACAATTGTAATAAATGCTCATGGTTGTAAACAAGCCCAGTTATTGGCCAAGCATAAATATTTACATATTGAATTGCAAGTGTGTATGTGCACATGCATTCATGTGCATGCTGGGGAGGAGAGGTGGTCTACTTTGCTTAGCACATTTCCAAAAAGGTTTGCAAGATAAGAGCTTGTTACCGTGAGTGAGGTCAAGCTCAGCGTAATGATGTCTGAATCTAGGTAGCTAATCTGAATCTAGTAGCTAATTGTTGCGGTTTGCATTTTTGTGAAATAAATCACACAATTTACGCTGCGTATCTTGCAAAGATAAACATTGGTGCAAAGGTAGTCTCTTACATCTGCTTGGTTGGTCTCTACTATGATGAACTTTTCCATATTTTATGGTCTCTGTGACTCTATAAATGTGAAAATTTTGAAGCATTCATCTATTTCGGAATTTGGTTCCTGTTTAGCAATCTTGGAGGATCTAGACAGACAACATGCAAAACAGTTAGATGAAGGGATTGTTCAGTCTTTGCTTTTTTCATTATTCAGATAGATGCAATAATTCTATGTTTTTATTACATATGTCTTGAAAGTATTCATCTGATTTTTATAATTGCATGTTGTAAGATTTCCATGTGTTGAATGTCTTGGCACTCGACTGCTACAATAATTGGCTGGAATGCCATCTTGAGAAATTTTGTGAAAATGACTGATTATATTTCCTTTACTCCGTATGTAAGTGCTTTTACTGGTTTAGTGCCGTATTTTTCAGCAGTGTAATATCAAGTAGAGAAGCATTAAGAATGAAATTTATATACCACATTAATTTTTTTCATTATTTTAATTTTAAAAAATTAACTGCTTTATATTTTATGGCGAGGATGTATTTTAAATCCAGTCTGGAAACAATGATGTTTTTTTAGATGAGTTTAAAATAATGAGTCAGAGTCTTGCTGAAATGTTAATGAGTCAAGTGGAGGTTTTTTATTGCATGCACCATAAAATATTCTACACAACAAAAATTCTAGCATCAGCATAAGATTTATAAATATGTTGTGTGCTAGATTACATATTTACTGTAAGTATTTATAATAGAGTAAATGTTAATTTTAACACTGTCCTTAATTTTTGTCATTCTAGTTTAGTGTGCTGAAAAGTTATAGTCTTAATTATTTTAGATTTTAAATAACCCAACAGATGCAGAAAAAAATGTTACTTTCTTGGACTGGTTCATGGTGAATTCAGAAGTAGATTAATTGTCATAAAACGAGCTAGTCTGCTCTACTGTTTAAAGTTCATATAAAAGTGGGACAGGATGACACTTAATTCAGTAAAAAGTTATTCAGGATCAAATACTATAAATTATGGAGCTGCAGCTAGGATTTATTGTCTTTTTCTGAATTAATTAAGCAGGTAAGGTACCTAAATCAGATGGAAGAAAACAGTACTTGATTATAGACCTGCTTTGCCATTTTCTGAAGTAATTGTAGGCACTTAACTCCATCTTTGGAGAAAACACTTACAAATACTTCTAAAAATCTGGCCCACAGAAATGGAATTTACACTAAATTTGTGGAATAAATTCATAACTTGTAAATGTAAAATATGCTTGGATAAACTTTACTGTTTTCCCCATGTTGATAACATTTTTTTTGAGTTTTTTTATTCAGCTACTGAAACAACAAAATAGTGGTTTATGCTTTTTCCACAAAAGTTGCTTCAAATTCAAAATTTAAAAAACATAAATCACATAAATAAGAATAATATTCTGTAACCTACACAGCCCTTAAAGAACTATATGGAAGTATAGTATATCCTCCTGACTACCCAGAAAGGACAAAATTGAGTTTGAAAGATTTTCATTTGGTGGAAATTGCCATGTTTTAATGGCTATGCAAACAGAGCAATTGTTTCATTAATAAAATAATTTAAAGTAGTGGTTTAAAATATGATTGACTGCAGTTATTTAATTGCAGGGTTTTACTTCTCCATTAAACCAAATATATATTTCTGTATGTTTGTAAAGAGCAATGCTTACTATTTCACTTCATTTTCCTCTTAGATACATAGTAATTTGCATAATCACATTTCTTAAAATGTTTTAAAACTTAGACCATTTGTAACAAACAAGACATTTTATTCATCTGTAATGCTCCTCATAACACACTTGCGCCATTATATATACATTTTTTCTGGGAACTACTATGTTTTGGTAGCAAATGAATGTTTGAATATTTGCCTTGTAAATTTATGAAATTTGAAGCAAAATTTTGATACGGGCAGGTAAAATATTGAATTAACATTGGAAGTAGCTTTATATTGTCTCCTGTTGTGTTGACTTTTTGCTTGCTCAAATATTCGAAGAAAGGTCCTGTTGCCAAAAAACAGATGACCCGTGTTTTCACTCGTATCTACAACACAGGTCTGGAGTCTGAATATTAACAGTTTTAGTTCTGTACAATTTGTGGACTATAAGCCTTTCTGTTACAGCTTATTCATGCATAAAATAACATTTTCTGCTTTGCATAATGATAAAAAGTCCTTGAATTGTAAAGTTCTGCAAATGTGCTGAATGTTATTAAAGTTTTGTAGTATCCTTGTTGGCTATTTTAAATGCTTGCCAGTAATGCACACAGTGTGCCTTGTTTGTGCTGTAAGTTTAATAGTATCTCTTCACACAAATATAATTCTTTAGAAATCTAATATGTAACTTCCATATTTTGAGACGTTACATTATTGACCATTTGTTATAATGGAGTAATTAGCTGCAAAAATACCTGTATGGGCTTGGCATTTCCTGAAATTTATTTCCTTCCCAGTTGTTTTCCAAGAGTATGCTAGAGCTTCACTGATATTTGTCTGTGTAAGTTAGCAGGAGACTAATTGCCCACTTCTGATTTTTCTTTAGACGTGTGAATTCTTGGGTAACAAACTACAAATGAGAAGAAAACTTAGGGTGATTTTACAAGGGCCTGCTCCAGAGTTCATTGAAGGCAGTAGGAAAGTTTCTTTTGATTTTGCTGGAGATCATGTTGGAAAGAATGAGGCATAAGAAAAAACAGAAAGTCCACAACTGTTATTTGGCTACTTCTTTTCTTATGAGCTTTATTTTAATTTGGTGAAATATGTTAATGTCTACTTGATATTGAGTAGTGTCTAAGAGGGATTCATTTTTGGTGTTGGGAAGTAACACCATGAATGACCATTCAGTACTTGGGAGGCATTAGGGTCAGAACTGAAGACAGAGCTCATGAAGCTACTAGTTCTAGATTAATATAAGGGTTTGAGTATTTGAAAACTTTGAAAATGATCCAGGTAGACTCTATTCTTAACTTTTAATGTTTTGGGTTTTTTTGTATCATGTCAAATACAGTGCTTTCTTATCTCCAAAGATTAAATTTGCCCATTTTGCCTATGTAATATTTATATATGGACAGGAAATAGAAGTCAGTATCCAGATTTGTTGACCCCCGAGATATAATATTGACCTCAGTGAGTATTAACTTCTGAGATCAATAAATGCTGTTATTGACCTCAAAGAAAAATCAATAGCAGCTTGTTAATTTGCAAACTATGACTGCAAGAAAATGGTACACATTTTGTTCTTCATTATCACCTATTTATATCTGTACTTTAACGCCTTCAGTATTTCCACCTAGAGATCATCATGTCAAAACATTTCAATCCCGGCTGTTAGAAGGTTGGGGAGACAGGCTTTATACATTATGGAATAATTGATGAGCAGTACATGTTATTTCCCATATCTCATGAAAATAATACCCTGAACAGTCCTATATCACCTGTGTTGTTTTCCTTTTTTGGGTAGTCCAGCTCATTTCATTTCATTTTCTCTGGTGCACTTCATCAAAACATTGCATAAAAGTACTATATTTTAGCTGCCAAAAGAACATTTCTACATGAAAAATAAGGGGGATGAAAGACTGACTACTGGAAATGAGGAGACTTAAAGTGATCACTATAAAAATCATAATTAATATACAGTAGATTTTTCCTATTTGCATAAGGATGACAGGCTTCTAGGCAAGAATCTGCTCTGCAGCAGGCTGGAATATAACTATATGACTATATAACAAAGTAAAAAGTTTAAAATGACAAAGTATTGGTGGAGAGGTGTTGTTTTGTATCATAGCAGGTTTTGTATATAAACACTGAGATGTCAGGTTTTACATAGTTTGAAATGACTAAAAAATGCCTATTGCTGAAATTCAAATGTCGTAACAGTCCTTCTGCATATATATCACTTTGATATTTAATCTTAAAAACCTCATAAATGATTTAATATTACTTTGGCCTTGTTATGATCTGACTGCCAAAAAAGGCAGAGGCTGATTTTTATCTGGTCTGGAGAGTAGTGTTTTCATTCACAGAAGACAAAGCACAAGTCTGTCAGCCTTTTACAGTCATTAGTTCTGTCTGATACATCTGCAGTGATCTTGGCAAACTGATTGCTATATTTAGAAAACTTTTCCTTCATTAAATGACAGCGTGAGTGGTATTCAAGTGCAAAAATAAGGCAACAGTTTAACTTTTACAATAACTGAAGTAGCTGCAGGTTTTTTGCCAGCTTGATGGTTATATGGTTTTGCCCTTTAATATCATGAGCTCCCAGAACTTCGTTTGTGCATCCATGTTATCCTCTTTAGAGACAGTCAATGATATTATACTCCTTCTGTAGATAGGCAGACTAAAGCATAATGAAATTAAAAAAAAAAAAAAAAAGGCAGCACCAAGCTAGATTAATCTCTGAGGTTCAGATAAATGAGGCCAGTGCACATCTGGTCTGGAAAGGTGTTTGTGGTGATTATGCAGTTTCTTTTCTGTCTTACAGAAGAACTCATGAATGGTCAGGAAGGGTAGTATCTGTAAGCCTATACAGAGTTCCCAAATAGTAGGAACAGTTTCCCCACTTCTCTCTGATGTTTTGAGTCATCTTTAAGTAACCCAGGAGTTTGGATCCTTCTACAAGAGACCGAAACAAAAGTGATGTGGGAGGATGGCAGATTTGGGGAGGATGGAAAGTTCATGGTTATACTGCAGGAGTAGAGAGATCATGTCATTTTTACAGTTTAGAACTATCTCTTCGGCCCACACAGATTGCAGAGCAGCACTCAGGTGTTCAAAGTACCAAATTGTCCATGTTCTATCAGAATTTTAGTAGTAGAACTGGGAATAACATCCTGGGCAACCAGACATGGAAGACAAACTCTTTGATCATAAGCCAAATGTGGCTCCTTGACTCTGCAGACATTTATTTTTCAGCCTGGAAGTTACCTAGTGTGCTCAGGAACACTGTGCTGCAGTGGCAGGATCGCAACATGACCACAGGCAGGTCTCAGGATTACGGAAGATGGTGCCAGTGCCAGTTCTCATGGTGCCTTAATGGCTGTCTGGCACCTGGGGAATTCTCTGCTCTGGAAGCACTCTTTAAGGTGTACTGGAGTTCAAGAAAAAGCTTTATGAATTCAAACTCCCACTACTCTGCTACAAACATCTAATGCATTATTTTCCCTTTTAATATTCTCTGTAATCACTGGAACTGTGTACTTAACTGATGAGAAGCTCTTAGGACTGATACTGGGTCTAACTTACCCAAAAGAGAAGGAAATATAACATAATCCACAATGTTTTAATTTTTAAAAAGTCTTGTTCAGAATCCAGCTTATGTGGTACGTCAGAAGGAGTTTGGTTTATAACTATAAAATCACTGAATTTAACTTCTCAATAGATGTCACTGACGGCAGAGTTACTGATTTCCATAATTGAAATGTTTTGAGATTTTGCACTAATGGTCAGTGGGGCACGAGCTAGTAATGTTATAAGATGAGATGTTCTGCTTATCCTCTTTGTGAATTACTTTTACTCTCCACATTTTGCTTTATTAAGGGAATTTTCCATTTACTTCCTATTTTGGGAAAAAGTCTCTACGTTATTAAAGTATATAAAATATTTGATGCCATAAAATGGATCTATTTTAGTTTGATAAACTAGAAATATGCTGCACTGTGAGGGTCATAGCTTATAATACATACTGTTAGTACTTTTTCATTTTTCTATATTAGGAGATTAGTGAAAAATAAGCTCTATCAATTAAGTTTTATTGCAAAATTATCTTCAGATGTACAGCAGTGAAGATGATATTGAGTGATAACACTAGAGTGGATTTTGTATAAAGCAATTACAGCTTGAAAACCACAATCTGAATGAAAATATTGCTCAGGGTTTTTTGTAATCTAGCATTAATACCAAAAAACTCTTCCTTTGGAAACTGCTTAAATTACCTCTGTTAAACACAAGACATTCCTAAGGTGTTCATGTGTGCTATTGACTGAAAAATACTTTACTGATACCTGGTTTTACTGCTCATGCTTTGGCAAATCTGTAAAGTACATATAAGTGTGTGGTTCCACCTCTTAAGATGATTCTCCATTTATAATATTACCATGTTTCCCTAAAGATATTACTTTGTTTATATGAATAACAGAGTTCTTAATTCAGAAATTATTTTATGTAGATGCATTTCAATGCTATGAAATTTTTTGCATTCTTAAAAGCGATTATTTACCCTGAGAGAAGCAAGCCTTTTTCACAGTATAATGTAATACATATAGTCACATAGGTTTCCTTGACACGTTATTCTGGAGTTGAAAGTGCATTGAGCTTTGCAAAATGAATTTCAAGAACTTCAGAACTGAATTGTTTAATTCTGCTCATAATGAATGAAATCTGTCTGAATGCTCAAATCATGTCTATTGTAGTGTTCCATTCTGCCATCCCACCTTCGGTGGGACAGGCAGCCCCTCAAAACACCTAAAGGACTTTGTTAATTTAGAAAAACGAATCAAATTGTTCAAGAACTGGAAAGCAGTTTAGTCCCTGTTTGTGGCATGGGGAATTTTGCATGTAGCATTCACTACTTGTTTTGGAATAGCATACTTCAGAATGTTTTATTCAGTGCATGTACAAGAGCAGTATCTCTGTAAAAAGCCGAATTTGGAATAAACTGAAGAGTACCTTAAGGAGGGTCAAATAATTTCAGAAGTGTATCAGTTGTACTCCATTGTTTCATTGTAGATAAATAGTTTGTGGCTCTGACCAAATCTCCAGTGATGCCAGCATGAATCAAGACAATTGAGTCAAGTGGTTACAGGTTTCCATCCTTTCAAATTGATCAAATTGAAATAGCCCATTAGGAATTGATTTAAATCAGTTTAGGTAAGCTCAGTCTTAGTCCTGGCCCTTGAGGCTTTGGCTACTGAAAGTTCACTTGATGCTGGACATATACCAGCTCCACAGGCCATCAACTTTATTAGTGTGGAGATAAGCTGATTAGACCTTGTCAATCAAAGGTGCCAATATCTCAATTGAGTGTCTCTCCCAGTCTTTCTCTCCTTCTTTGTTGCCCACTTCAATGCCTTAAAAAAAAAAAGAGAGAGAGAGAGAGCAAGAGAGAGATGTGTGGTATGCATCCCCCTGGTTGTCACCAAGCAGGGTGCAAGGGTACTGTGATGATGTGATGACTATATTAAAGAGGACATCAATTTGTTTTAAAGTGTTTTGATTTTTTTATGGTGGCATTAAGAGAGAGAACATTGTGGTTGCAGCTTTACTAGAAAGCAAAGAGTTCTAGAAGGAAGGAAAAAAAAAAAAAGTGTTTCTTTGAAACCTACCGGGTCTTTGAGTCTTGCTGTGCCAATGGGCGCTTAAGTGCTCCTGTAACTGGCATACTCTGATCCACCACCAGCTTAGGTACTATTCTTCTTTCCAAATTATTCATTTATATAAAATGAAAAGGTTTGTGGTTGTTTAATCCTTGCAGAGATAATTTAAAATATTTGTTAAATATAGCTTGTTTGGGAAATGTTTGGTTATGCCAATAATGAGCATGATATATTGTAACAGTCTGGGAAATTACAGCATGAATTAAGGTTGGGTTAGGACATATACAGTGACCCTCTCTCTGAAAATGAAGTTATGCATACACTGAATAAATACATGCAGGTATTTGCATCTCTGCTTTGTAGAGGAAGAACCAGATAAACAGAACATCAGCTGTAAAAATCTAATAGTGCAGTGTTTCAGCTTTAGGCTTCATCATATAGTTAAAGATGGTATAGAGGAAAACTGGGCTTTTGTTCTTCACATCTGAAGTTTGCTCACACCATGCCTCCCTGATACTTCAAATGCAAACAACAGAAGCCCGTCCTTTTCTTCCATCACCCTACACTCACCACCCAATGAAGGCTGGAGCTACAGTGCTGCAGAACTACATTGCCACACTGGATTATCTCTTTATCAGTTATTCTTCACTCCACTGTATCAATTTTCCGCTAACCAATCAGACACTCCTCTTAGAAAAGACTGTTTGACTATTTCTTCTAGATAAATGTATTTATAGCTACGCCGATCCACACAGGCAACTCATGTGCTACATGTCTTGGGGACAGAAAGGGAATTACTTGCTCTTTCCAGTAGACTTCAAGTGTGTCCCCTCTAGTTAATGCTGCTATTTGGGGCTGTTCCAGGAAAATAATCTAGTATTTGTGTGAAGATCTTAATTATTCACTTGGGTACTGGAGTTCAGGTATAACTCTGTTTTATGTTGCAAACTGCAACACCGTGTATTTACATAGAATGGAAGGATGCTCTTTTCTAATCTCACCTTTGTTTCCTGCCAGTCATTCTTGCCAGCTCCCTGTTCAGTCTGCATGCAGAGGGGAAGTTAGTTAATAGCCAACTTTGGCACAAGGAGGATATCATAACAGTAAGCTGTCTGCATTATTCAAGTAGGAGTTTTCTTTTGCCACTACCCAAAAAAGATAAAAAGTTCCAAGTAGATTTAAAGACATTTACATGGGAAGGAATTGTGGGGGAGAATAGCCTTATTACCTAATAGTAGCTAATTAGAATTCCTCTGTGTTTAGATGGGGTTGTTGAGCTGTATTTTTTTTTTCTCTTTAATACACTGTTAACAGCTCTTATGTTGTGCAGTTACAGTCAATCAGAAGCAAGTAGGTTTTTTTGAGAAGTTATTGAAGGAAATCTAGCAGACCACTAATCAAATGATGCACCTTTTTCCTCCAGCTACTTCCCATATGGAAATCGCTAACTCATTGTTTAAAATGTCATTTTGAAGGCTGAAAAGAAATGTATTGGAGTTCCAGCTTGCCATTTGATTGATCTGTCTTAGCTTCATTAGTCTTTTTTTTTCAGACTGATGTTTGTTTCTAATGCAGTTGTCTTTGAAAACCCTTTTTTTTTTTTTTTTACTGGTTGTGTGGAATTGCGCAGCATGGAACTGAATCAACAGTACAAAAAACATGGTGATAATATTTGATAGTAAACTAGTATTTCACAATAAGACTATAGTATGGTCATGACTTCCAAAATAATTTGTACATTATTAAAAATAGGGTGTGCTCGATTTGAAGTTATAGATACATGGCACATATGTTTTGTCTTGGCAATTCCGAGAGTGTTAAATAACATTTTTATCTCTTCTTTCAGTGAAGTAGCAAGTGGAGGAGCTGAGCTCTGTCTTAATGGGTGGGTCTAACATAGTTTTATTGCTGTGTTTATTTCAGCAGATGCTTCAGTTAATACTTATATTTAGCTTGGTATAAGGCCATATATGACGGTAAATACAGTTTCTAGAAAGATGCATTAGCCAAATAAGCAGGGATTTTTGGCAAGTTTTTACTTCAGGGCTACAACTGCTACTGAAGTTATTTGAAGTTTGCATCATGTGTGTACTGTATTTGGGGATGAGTGTGCCTAATGAAAATTATATATGCTTGTAAACATCCTCCCATTGTTACTTAATAAAAGCAAATCTAGAACATTGCCGGAAGGACTTGTATGTTAAGGCTCTCTTTGACAGCTGATATGTAATGTTCTTATTGAAAGTGCTTAAAAGTCATTTAAGGAGGGTCTGTAACTTTGAGGCCGCCATCTTGAGGGAATGATTTCAATGTAGTGACTCAGTTTTGGACATAAATAAAAAGCTGGCAGTGCTTAGGGTTTTTTTTCCCCTTTGAAAGTTTTATTGTTAAACAACCAAGAAACCCATTTGGTTCATGGCATTGTTACAGCTCAGATGTGAAAGCTTGAAAATATCTTAATCGGTACACTCTTTTTTCATTCTGTTTGTTTCTTTCTTTTTTATTTTTTTTTACTTTTTTTTTTAGAAAAAAGACTTTTTATCACTGATTATTTCATAATCAGCTAATTAATGTGTTTCAGTGAAGTACTGTAAACTAAGAAAATAAGATCTGGAATGAATTACTCTGTGTACATGTACTCCATGTACTCCTTTCACAAAGTTCCCCAAGCCATCTTCTAGAGATAATATTTACTGACTATGTATGTGCTGATTAGTGTACAGAACTATATTGCATATATGACACTAGAGGCCAGGTTAAAGGTATCCTCTGTGAACTATCAAACACAGAAGTAAAGATGTTTTAGTATTAAAAAAAAAAAAAAAAATCAATATTTGTTTTATGTTCTTCCTTGGAGGTTAATCCATCTTCAAGCATTAGAGGGCCACAAGCATCCATTTTCCCTGTTTACCCTGCAGCTTGCCAGTTTTCTAACCAGGGAGTAATGCGAGTGAATGTTGGAAAGTAAAGTTACTATTGCCTAAGCTTCCTTTTCAGAAGACTCTTGGTTTTAATGAATTTGACAGAAAATGTTATTCAGAACGAGTCCTCAGTTTTTACTTTTAAAAAATCATATTCTTGAATTGTGAGGTAAACCAACTCTTCTGCTTTTAAAACAACATTCAGATGTCTTTGATCTCTACATTTTGGGAATTCTTATTAGCTTAAACACAATCACTTTCAGGAAAAGTCCTATGAGGAGGGAAGGTTTTTCTTAAATGGAAGGGAAAAAAAAAAAAAGGAAAACAAAAAAGGGAGAGAGAGAGGAAAAATCTTTTCCTGTTTCTTCCCTGAGGCTGAACTGTTTATCACTCCATCCTTGTTCGATAGAAGTGAATTTTATAATAAAATTTTCCCTAATCGGGCTCTGTCAGTGAGGTGTCTTATCGTGGGGAGGAAAATGACACCGATCCTATCGAAAAACAGAGACGATGTCACAGTGTCCCCAATCACAGCTACTCAGCTTCCATATCTACCTTCTCCACAAACACCAAGCACTGCTTTTTCATAAGAACATCAAAACCTAGCGAAGTCATTAAAATTGCACCCGCGTAGAGTTGCAGGGATCAGCCGCACTAGCGCAAAATGGGATGTGGGAAAACAGACTCTCTAAATGTGCTAATTCCATTGTCACGTGTTTACGGCTTAATTTTAATCAGTTAAAAAAGCCACACATTGCAATAAATTGGCATTATCTTCTGTGACACCAGAGGACACAGTTGGTTCAAGGATTTAGAGGGTCGCTGGCAACAGTATATAGTGTTACAGACAAAGTATTTTTACGCTTGAACTACGGTAGCTAAGGTGCAATCCCCAGTTAAGACTGCAAACAAAGACTATAACCCACACAGTACTAAGTTCAACATGCAGACCACCTTCAGCCTGGAGACACTGTAGAATGCTAAACTGAATATTGCTGAAGAACATTTTCTAATTTAATGGTTAAAGGTAATTTGTTGGCCGGTATAATTGAGGTTGCAGTTCAGTAGCGTTCTCTTATGTGTCCTGTACCATAATGAAGAAAGATCTATTGGAAAAAAATCCCTTTGCTGTATTTGCATTCAGTTTCTAAACTGATGGTGCTTGTTTACATTGTGCCATTAGATTTCTTCCTCAAAACTATGCGCTGCATTTTCTATTCCTCTACTCACGGAAATGTAGTTAAATCGGCCAACACAAACTGAAATGTGATAGTAGTAATACTGCTGCTTCCAATGAAAGGTTTATGGAAAGTTTAAGTTTTCTAATTAGGCAGTATCACAGGTCACATGAGAATTGTACATGGTATCCGTCTCTACTCCTCCCATTTTCTTTCTTTTCCTTCCCCCCTCCCCCTTAGACTTGTTCTTTCACTTGAATATGGCTGATCAAAATGTTTATAAGCAGCAGGAGAATTATTTTCTGTAGAGCAGTATGATCTAACTAATAAACATCCATTTCAATAAAACCGTGTCTATAAAAGTTGTCTAGTTTTATTTCAACTGATCAAACATGAAAAATGTGTGTGACCAGTTTAATTCTAGAATGAGCAAACAGAAAGCAGCCAAAGAAATACTTGGAGTAGGAATTTAACTTTTACTGAATAAACAGCTCCTTTCAGGATGTGAGCACATCTATAGCCGAACACAAATGTCTGTTTGAAACAGCATTAAAGAGCACTGCTAAGTAAGTACACAAAGTCACTACTGCGAAAAATAAGATGTGCTTAGTGTAGGATGCAGGTCGTCACTCTGCTCTTTCCAACATTTGATATTTTGGCTTAGACAGTTTAGTGCCAAGTATGTAGCATATCATTTCCATGCATTCTAAGCCCTACAAGCTCTTCAAAAATAAACATGAAAATGGCCAAAGAAACTATTATCAGTCAGCGATGAACAGCATTAGCAAAGAAAGTGAAATTAGTATGTGGATCTCTTGCGTATAAAGAAATAGGATCATTTGACCTATTTGGAAACAAGCCCGCAAAACTGTTTTAGGTGGAAAACAAAGGGACAACATTAGTTGAGCTTGAGTTAAATCCAGGATTTTTTCATTAATTGCATGTTTATAAAAAATAATAGGTGCTAACACTGAAAAACAAATTCCTGAAATGTATAAAAAAGGTTTTACACTCTACAAATTAACTTATGCATAAATAAGTGATAACCTGAAACAAGTTTACTGTCTGATTTTTCTGAATTTAGTATCTACTTCTGTGCTTGCAGTTTTCTTACTGATTTGGGTTTGTAACATGATGCAAGCTATGTTTTTGCACTTACCTGTTTAAACAGCTTGAATAAATATGCGGGGTCATTTTATTAGGATAATAGAAAAAAAGAATTGTGTGTAAATATAACACACTATTCTCTTCTATGTCTGGATTAGCAGCGAACTCTGCTGAGTGACAAAAAAAGACTTCTTTATGTCAGTATACTTGGCTTTATAAAGACCTTTATGACTTTGTTCTCTAAAACAAAATACAAACATCTAATTGTTTGAAAGATTTTACTGGAGAGTTTTACCACTACATGTCTATGGATATGTGCTTATATTCTGTTGGGAAGAGAGTGACATATCATTTTTTAAAAATGCTTTTTATTTTGGTTTAAATTCTGGAAAATTAGCTAGGCAAGTGTTTCTTTAACTAAACAAACTGCACTGCTTGCAGGTTTCCCCACTTAAGACTCCCTAAGCTTGTTCAACTCACTTGCTTATAACAGGTGATATAGGTCATGACATATCATAGCCAGGTTTGGGACATCCACTTTGAATGAACTAACTGGTATTTTAACCAGTCTGAAAATTATTATCCAGTCCTTTAGAGGTGTGAGCTGGTCAGTCTCCGTCTCTTTCTCTCCTTCTCTTGCTCAAAACTCCCCGATTTTTACAATCCGCACTTAGATCCTGTGCTGGAACTGGTTTGTGATCATATTTAAGTAGAATTACTGAATTTGGTTGCTTTGAACTGAGTGAGGGTTGGGGTGGGGAAGTAGGAGAGCTAGTTCATGTTAGATACGTATATAGGAGGAGAGTATTTGTTGGTGCTTATATTTGTATGCCTCTGTGCTAAAATTCTTAGCTTATAGCTACAAGCTAAGAATTTACTTGTTACTTATAGCAGAGTGGTAAAATATTTTACACTTAATAGATCACTTTGAAAAAAAAGTATAAATCTAAGTAGGCATTTTGTCTCTGAAAAGAACACAAACCAAGCAATACTAATGTACTCAACTGTGCATTTTAAAGGTTATGAGGTGAAATTGTATTTTATATATATTCTCCCACTCTGCAGTATCTTTTTAATACAGAATAATTGAAAATCATTGTTTCAGATCCAGTCTTACAGAAAATATCAAAATAAATGATGCTTATATATTAATTCTGCACAGAATCACTTGAATTTCATGTTTTCCATTGTGGAGAATTTCATTAATTTAGATCTATAAGTATGCATATTGTATTCAAATAATCTTTCATTTATGCAGCTCATCACTTTTGTAAATCGTAGGTATGTTTGCTTATCTAAATGCAGCAAAACCAGAGGGTTGGCACCCATTTATAGTAGTATAAACTTCTTGTGTTATACTTTTGCACACATAGGCTGCGCCATTGAGCCACCAGTCAGATAAAACTGTTTTCTTACTTGATATTGTGTAATGGGTGGAACTAAAGATGTACTTAACAGAACTGGATATTAGCATCTTTTTGTGTTTGTTACCATAATGGAATTTGGGGAAAATGCAGCATGTTTCTAAGTACCTACTTGTAATGTTACTCAGTGTCTTATAAGTTTGACCCTATTAGATTTTTCTGTGTTGGTAAATATGCTGTAGTTACTTTTTAATACAGTGCTTATAACACAGTTATTTGTTCTTTTGAAATGTATATCAATTTCCTATTAAACATTTATCTGCATACCAGGGAAATTAATAATAAATTTACCAAAAAAACATCTGGCTGTATTTGAGTAAGAGTTAAAAATAGTGTTAATAATATGCAAGTAGTTAAAGGGTGTTTTTCCTGAACTGGATTTAAACTTAATTCATTTCAAAAAGGTATTTGTTACTCTAATTAAAGTAACTTTTTCAAAAAGTGTAGAGATACTTTAATATATATGTATGTTTGTGTGTATATATATACACACACATGTGCACACGCTTTTAATTTAGGTATTGAATTTTATCCATATTGTAAGATCAACCAATTAACCTCTCTATCTGTGAAAGGGATTTTAGAACTCAAAGTGAATATTATTGCTGCTCATCTAATTGAAGATGTAAAATGTCCTGTAAGTCTAGGCAAAAGATTATTCTGTTCTGCTTAATTTGTAATACACATTAGTAATATATTTGCATAAACACTAACCACATCTAATATGGGGGGGAGGGGGGCAGGATCTCTGAGCAGTGTATTTAGTATTTTTAGTTTCCTGGGGTTTGTTATCTTTCAGTGTTAGATATTTGGTATTTTTACTTTTTGAATCAGGATACAATACATGAAAAATGTAAGCACGTTTGTATGAAATTAACAGTCACTCAATGTTATATAAAGGTATTAGAAATAGAGGGAATTACCTTCAGTTAATAACTGATTAGTGAGATAAACTTCATACTCTGCAGATCTATGATATACTGTTAAAGATGCTGTATCTGTTTCAGAAAACCTTCTGTTTAGAAACATGCATGTGTTATTTTTAAGTGCCAGGGGTTTTTATGCAGATAGTGTCTATTTTTTCTCACTGTTGTCATTATAACTGGTTTTGCATGTGGCTGTGTGTCTCTGTGTGTGTGTTCTGTTTATGAATCTTTGTGGAGAAAGTAGGTTTTGGGGGGGATACATGCCATCTTAAATCATTATTTGCATCTTTGAAATCCTGTTTTGTATTACTGTGGCCGGTTTTTCTTTCTTGTCATTGCGGATTCAGGATCCAACTTACCTGAAACACAAATTCTCCTTGGTCCTGATAAGATCACTTCTTATGAAGCAGAATAACGGTCATTTTCAAAAGTCTTTAATATAAACTGCAAATTTTATAACAATATAATGTAATTTTATTTTAATGTGATTCTATCAGGGTATTATTCTGCCATTTTTATAAGTTCATAGGTAGTGATGTCATAGTTTTTCATTACCAACGTGTAATGATGTATTCTGAAAATGTGCTGTCACTTAAATGTGTATATACTTAATTTGGTTAGGAGACATAGGTCTGTGATCACTAAAAAAGCATAGCAGAAATTACAGTATAAAGAACAACAGAGTCATCAGGTTTGAAGTATACCTACCTTGTATATATAAAATAATTACAAAGTAATCAGAAACTCTTCCTTCTTTTCTAGTATATTAAAGGGATGTTGTATAAATGTGGCGCAGTGGCATGGGGCAAGGTTTATTTTATGCCAGTACAGCTGTGGTTAGGAAATCTGCAGTATCTGCAGTTTGTATGTATGTATAATGCAGTCCAGCAGATCTCTGGCCTTGTAATTACTCTTACTATATATTACCTTGCAACTTCTATTACCATAGTACTAAGGATCCTTGTCTTGGATGAAGACTCTGTTGTATAATTTGCTGTGCAAATGAGGGGGGAAAAATACTTCCTATTCCAAAAACCTGGCAATCAAGGGGAAGATGGATGAGGATTAACAGGTTGAAAAGCAAAAGAAGAGCGGTCATGATTAGCATCCCGGGCAGGGATCTTGATGCATCTGTGGCCTGCGTGTGGTAAGTTTGGGGCTGTTTTTTTTTGTTTCTCACAAACATTATAGCAATAGAATTTTAGCAGAGGGATTGAGAAAGTTTATAGGGAGAAATAGTAGTTGTAAGCATAATAGAAAGGTAATTGTAGGTGGGGCTGAAAATCCTCCTAACTGTGATGAGCAGTGAGACAGAGGGAGAAGGGGTATTTGCTTGCAGATTTGACTGGTCACTTTGGCCGGTCATACATACTTGCCAACAGGTTGACTGATATACTGAATGAAAATTGAGAAAGTGCAATTGGCTTGGCCTTGAAAATTAAGATGAGCAACTGAAAATTGACATAGGAGAGGAATGGAAACTGGTGGCAGGAGTGAAGGAAGTAGAGGGAAGCACTGCAAAAAGAGAGATAAATTGCCCAAACCACCTGCTAGAAAAAGATTGGTTTGTCAAGGCCAAGGAAGAGATTATTTGAGTAATCAATGCAAAAGCTGATGAAAGCCTGGACAGGAGATTTACATATCAGTTGATAGGAGAGTCTGTATTTTAGTGTTAACTTAGAAAGAATCTACAAGATTTTAGACCCAGTCCAGTAAAAAGGACCTGAAGATTATGCTTAGATGATGCCAAACCAGCAATGGTACCACAGGAAAAGAGAAAGAAGGTAACAGGGAGAGTTGGGGATGGTAGAAAGTTGAACTCTGTTCTAGTCATGTGGAGCTTGAACCAAAGGCTGGATATATTCGGCTATGTCCCTGTATGAGCCAAGTCTTCCCAGATGATGCCTTTTTTCTTTAAAGCTAGATTCCACTATTGATAGTCTCACTTAATTCTGATGTCGGATAAATAGTTAATGAATCAGGAGGCTAGCACAAAATTGGTCAGCCCAGATTTAGTGTGAAAACCTTTGTCTGTCTCATGCAGTATGCTAAGTAGTGTGTGACAATAAAGTAGACAGGAAAGGTGAAAATAAAATTACATGTTTATTCTCGAGGTCATCGGAAGCTCATGGAAGGAAATTTTTCCAGGTTTTGTTTTATTTAGGTAAATGGCTGCACATTCTGATAAATGTGCACGCTTAACTTTTTTCAATAATTTGACTGTAACAGCACAATGCTTGAATATTTAAGTGTGGTAGATCTAAGGCTTAGTTTTTGAACTTGTAGAAGCAATGATGGAATGTGTTAAAACCAATTGTTCGGTTCAGTGCTAGTGATGGACTGAGAGATGCAGAAGCAACATAACTATTTGCTATCATGGAAAACAATTGACATAACTCCTACAAGAGTGCCTTATAAGGCACTGTGAGATTTTATGTATTTATCTTTTGTATGTACACCTAGATGCATACAATTTCTCTCTCCCTTTTTTTTCCCTCTCTGTTAATATATATATGCATATATATGTACAATTCTTCAGTAAGGCTTGGGAAGTAGTAAAGAAACCCCTGCTAGGCAGCGATCATATAAGTAGGGGGATGGCTGATTCTACCGAAATCTTTGTAAAATGAGACACCCTCTTTTTCAGACCTGAGAATGGGCTTATGTTCCCAATCATATGCCTGTGATTTCAAACTATACCTGAGAGAGGTTTTAGCTCCTCTGCAAATCTTTTCATTTTGAGGGAGCTTGTTTGGTAGTATGGCAGTAACCTGTTCAGTTGTGGCCTTGGTATGGTAGGTAGAGTGTAATTGATTCTGGTGTTGGTCTTGCCCACGGATCGCAATGGGGATGGCTTACATTAGACTTTGTAAAATGAAGAAAAAGGTCCAGTAAGATTTTCACAGGGTATGTATTAAAGTGTTTTGTTTGGGGTTTTTTTAAATAGTTCACTATTGCAATGATGCGTAAATGCTGCACAGAGATTTACGTAGCAAGTGGTCTCATTTCTTTCTTAAGAATTTAATTTCGGGTCCTGTGAATGAAGAGGCTTGCTTGCACCACTCTGTACCCACTTAATCTCCTGTTCTAGATTTCTTCACATTTACATGCTGTTCCTAAGGGCCTTATTGGAAAGGTTCAATTTGCACTGTATAGATTCAGGTTCAGCATTATCTACTCAAAGTTTTCCATGGCCCTTGTCTTGCATGTACCCTAGAGAGAGAGAGTAATTTGATAAATCTGTATTTAAACTTGTCTCTAAATTGGAGAGAGAAACTGCTGTCATACCTGATGGAGGAAAATGATCAGACATTGACACAGTTCATAAATTCATAGATTTTAAGGATGTTAAATCTTATCATCTCACCTACTGTATAAAAGAAAGCCAGTGAGTCTCACCTAATTATTTCATCATTTATCTCAGTAAGTTGTATGCATGAAAATATCGTGTCCAGAAAAACACCCACCATTGTTTTGAAGGTATCAAGAGGTGGGGAAGTCATCTCTTTCCTTAGTAATTATTCTAATAGTGAATCAGTCTGCATTTAAAGGATTAGGAGATCCTATTTCTGATCTGAGTTTGCCTGGCTTCAAGTTTCAATCCTAAATTCTTCATATTCCCTTTCCTGACAGACTGGAGACTGCATTAGCAAGTGAAACCTTCTGTCCTGAAAATATTAAGGACCATAACTAAACTTCTCTTCAGTGTTATTATGATAACTGAATTCCTTAAATCCCTCGATGTAAAATAGGGTTCTTTGCCCCCAATTTGTAAATCTTTTCTGTGGCTCTTCTCTGTACTCTTCAATTATTCAACACCCTTTTTAAAATACGGAGAGGAGAAGTAAGGCGCTTTCAATTCGGTTTGGTGTTGTATTTCAGGGGAATATGATTCACAGGTGATTCACAAAGATTATGCAAGACATCATGAGGCAGCTTCTGTGTTGCTTTTATGTTTCATGTCTGCCAAGTTATCACAGTGTGTCATACCAACTCCAGTTTACTTTCTTTGTCTAACTGTAGAAAATGTGGTAAAGAATCAAGAGTTAAGATAAGGTCTCCTGAGCACCCATGTTTTATGTTTTCTCATCCTAAATATGCAATTCCCACAGCTGAGATCAACAGAAGAGTGTCATATTTACAAGTATTATAAAAACTTCTGCAGACTATAAAAGTTGGTACCACAAGTGATAACCCCAGTCTGCCACTTCTTTCTCGTGTTGATGACACTGACATCTTCACTGCAGCCCTTAGTGTAGACTAAAGAGGGTAAAACCCTCATCTTGTTCATGCCTTTTCCATCCTCTTTCTCCTGCCATGAATCCGTACTGTAATCAGGGGGTCTGTCAAATGACTGCAACTCCATGTCTCAGGTGGGGTGATGTTTTTTTCCTGCCTATGAATAGCACTGATCCCTGCTAGCTTTTTGTATTTTGATTTGATGGTGATGTTAGAGTTTTAAAATGGGATGTGGCCTAGAGGGCATGTGCTTCAAAGTAGCTCACCTACTTTCTCAGTGTGTGACAGTGTGTCCCTCTGGCAGAAGAAATGTCATAATCCAAATTTTTTTTTACCTATCTGAAAGATTGACATCTGTGCTGCGTGCTGTGAGTTCTAGGGATTTGTTGTTTTCTGAAGCAGGAGCATCCTGAAGCATGTCCTGTTTGGAAACTTAGTAGGTGCTGTGTGGAAGGTGGAGGAATGGGATGATGGGGTAAGGCACAATATATCTCCTTTCAACTGCATCTAATTTTTGTCACATTGAGAAACAGCTGTATAAGGAGAGGCCAAACTCGTAGCAGAAATGCAACTGTGTAGTGGGATTCCTGCACTTACCTGTAGCAATTCCAATGGGTGTTTTAGGGCCAGAAATGATGGTCTAATTGTTGGCAAAAAAGGGGCATGTAGGTAATATTGCCTTGATTGGAAGGGTCATTTCACATAGGGAAGCTGACCATAGAGAATAGGTTAATGAAAATAGTGCTGGCGAAGATTTGTTCTAGTCCTCCCACTGCAGTGCATGAACAGTCAAGTTCTTTTTCTCTGTATTCATTTATTTTTTTATTTGTGTCTCTGCTGCTGTCAAAGTCAAAAGCTCTTACTGAGAAGAGGCTGGCTGATATCAGTCAGTGCCTTGCCTCACCAGCCTGCATTTTTAGGGAACTTGATCATTCAGTTGCTCCACAGCCTCCATTTCTGAGACTGTCTTGGTGTTCAAGCAGTCCAACTAGCAAAATGATTGCATTATTGCCTGTTTGTCAGCCACACAAGCTTAATATTTTTTCATGGATTTTAATCCATGATAGCTAGAAGAAAAACAGTTTTACTTTTACATTCATAGGTCTGTAAACGTGAGGTATCTGTCCTGGGTCAGACTGCTTCCATCTAATTCAGCTTGCTTTCTTCAGACATGTGCAACATCGCATGACTGGCAAGAAAGTATGAAAAGCTCTGTCTGGGTTATCACTACCTGCCCCACATGGAAATTACATGCCAGGTCTTTAATAGGTCAGAATTTACTTAAACTCTGAAATATGGTGTTTCAGAAAGACAAGAACCATCATTCTTATCTGTATTAACATCTAAACTAGCACCGAATTGTAATGAGATTTCTCAGGCCATCTCTTTCCTGTGTTTCTGTCAGCTAGAACAACCATCTGTGTTGCTACAATACCCTGTAAAGCTAAAAAGGGCTTAACTTTGGATTTCAGTTTTTACATGAAGCAAAAAGAAAACAATTTTATCCATCAGGACTTGTTTCAATTCCTTGTTGTTTATCTAGAGCTTCTTGGTGGTGTGAATTAAAGAGGGGAGATTCTCAACTAAGCGTGACTGGCACAGTTTAATTTTTTTTTTTACTCCAGTATGTGAAGTTTTGTGTGTTTTATTTCTAACTGCGCCTTGCACTGAGGAAATCCAAACTGTGTTGATAGGGCTGTCAATGCCTTCATTATCAGGTTGGGTTCTAGGAACCCATTTTGCTACTATGTGACCTTTTACACCAGTCAATAAAGTCAGTGGATTTGTGCTGGTATACAACTGGAATAACACAGTAATGAGTGAGGCCCCAGAAAACAGCAGACAGCAACATAACGGTATATTTATCACTTTTAAAAGGTTATGGCAGCTTCCATTGGACTATGTAAAGAAGTTTTTTATTGGTTTAGTTAAACCTTGCTTAAACATTTGATTTTGTGCGTGAATCATATAATCAGGAACTCATTATGGTTTTATATTAAATTTATACTCAAAACCTGCTTTAAATTGCTGCATTCATAGAATTTATAACCCGCAGTGCTTTCTTATGCTTTCCTCACCCATTTGGGTTTCGCAAGGGATCTCAGAAGAGTATGTCCTGGTATATCCTTCATGACACGGTGTCGAGGCACAGCTGTGGGAGGTGAGGGCAGGGGAACAGCCTCAGCTCAGAAATGCCTCGTATGCATCTTTTTCAAACCAATATATTTTCCATAACCACATTTATTAGTATTACTACTTTAATGTATCTTTGTATGTGCATGTATTCATGGTATCAGGGATGTGGTAGCATTCGGTTTTGTTGTTCTAAATGCTGCTGTTCGTGTCTGCAGTCCACACAGTTCAATCTTTCAGTCCTGTGCATTTACCAACCATTCAGGCTCCGTTCAGTATTCACACATATATTATGTAAAATAAAATAATAAAAAAAATACGTTATTAAGACTGTGGGGGCTGTGAATGGATTATTACAATTTGCCTATCATGGTAATGACACCTGTTAGAGGTGTGATACAAAAGGCAGTGACAGGCAGTGTAATTTAGTAATTGTAGCTATTGTGCTGTATAGCTGGTCAGTTCACCAGGCAAGTACAAAGAAACCAGTGTTAAGGCTAAGCAGGGGTGGGTAAGCTTAATAGAGCTAGTGCTTTACTGAAAGAAACTTTTGGTGGAGGGCTAACTCCCAGGGGGAAGGAGTTAGAATGGGTTGAAAAGAATGAACAGAAGTATAAAAATGGTACAGGTTTTCCTGTTTCAGTTCTTAAAGTGACAGAGGACTTCTGGTGATGAGCATGGCTTGCTCTGCTGGCCAAAGGAGGGCAGAGGGGGAGAGGGAAGCTTTTTGAAATCCTAGAAGGGAGCTGATTTATTGCAGCTGCAGAACTGAGGTAAGCCCAGGCTAGTGGATGTCTCTTTCTCTGTCTTGCTGAACATCGCAGTTGGGTTTGGCAAAATTGTTTTCCTATCAAGGTAGTGATAAAGGGGTAACAGAGTCAGAAGGTAGGTTTGAGAGGGCGCAGAAAACCACTGCTGGCAGGTCATAAACTTGTGCCTTGGACAAACCTGTGCGTGCATATATGATTTGAGTGTTCGTTTGGATGGCAGGCCTGCCAACTGCTAGTATTTGAAGAGTCAACTAAGGTCTGAAAAGTTAACTAAGGTCTTCAGTGGCTTCTTTCCACTTCTTTTCTTATAGAAACTATAATGTTCATGGAGGTTTTTTTATGTTAGAGGTAAAGGAGCTAAAGGTACAAGGAAAATTTGTTACTAGTTCCTTTGTAAACGTGTTTGTTTTGTAGGCTGTTTGGAGCACAGACCTCATCTTCCATACCTTGGACACAGAGGAGTGAATACTCAATACTTTCTTAATCCCAAATATCATCATTTTCGATCATTTTGTGAGCCAAAGAACAACACAAAGACTACACAAATTAATCTTTTCCCTGATGCAGTATCCCTGTAGACCCCTAATAGACTATGTAAAATGCATAGCCATTAATTAATTTTCTGTTTCTGTAATTATGAGAATGCTAAAATGCATATAGACTTCTTATACCAGACCTATCTTTTTTTTTAAAGTACTTTGAGATTGTCTTTCTCTCTCCTCCCTCCACTCC
>NW_010972620.1:5461093-5496074 GCF_000737465.1 Haliaeetus leucocephalus | reverse complement strand
CCCCCCGCCCCGTCTGGATATTTGATTTTCCACAGAGCATATTGGTCTTTCTTCATGTGAACCTGTAATTATTGAACAAATTGTTGTCACAATGAAGAACCTCTTAGACGTTTATGAGGATGCATTAGAAAACAATAGTCTTGAAAGATAAGTATTGGACACAGCACTGAAACATATTAAGGCCAGATTGACTCATTTAACAGCTTTAAGGGAACAAGGAAGTAGCCTGAAGTTAACAAAGGTCTGCACAGCAGGGCATTTATGCTAGCAAACACTAATTCACCTTTGCTAAACAGTATAAACAGATTTGCAGGCAACACCAGGCATCCCATTTAAAGGGATTAGGTGTGCCCACTTACCTATTGTCTGGGCTGAGGAATGTGGGGTGCTCAATATGCTCCTCTGCCATTAGCCCAATTAGGCAGGCACGCCCTTTGTGCAAAGCCAGTTACAGGGCACTTAATCCATTGATTGGAAAGGTAATATTTCTTCTTTGAATTTAGGAGCTTGTCCCGTGGTGTTACTTGCATCTTTGCTGATTCCACACTTAAGCGTTAAAGTGACCATGCATCGTGCATCAGCCAGCCGGTTGACAGAGTGTATTTGGTTTTTATAAACTATGCAAACTGACGTATTGACTTTGTTGCAGTCAGCTGATGGAATGCTCCAAGAAGAAGGGAATACCAAGGAGCTTTGTAATCGGAGCAAAATCAAGTGTTAATAAATGGGCCATCCCCATGGTCTACTAAGTGCAGGGTGGTGCTTTTTTATGTTCAAAGTGCACTGCCCTTGCTAGTAACTTTTTTTTTTTCTCCCAGCAAGGGTTAAAAACACAGCGGAGGATTCATGTGATATACATGCTATTATCACTAATTTCTGTGGGAAGTGATTCACGTTACACTGGAGCTGCAGAAACCCCTGCACTCCTTGTATCCTGCCTGTCATTCAGGTGGTAAAGGCCATTTCCAGGCTCCTTCAGCTGGCTGGAGGGTCAATACAGCAGAGTCCCTCTGAGCCTTGGAAGGAAGTTAAAGAAGAAGTCCCAAAGGCACCTTCCTAGAAAATTATTACAAAAGAAGGTTGTGTAAAAACAGGAAAAGAATGAGCTGGCATTCAGCCGAGTACTTACGTATTGTCTACAGGCATCTGAATTAATTGCGGATTATATGCCAAAGTAAAATCACGGTTTGTGCCAATAAAGAGGAGCTGAAGCAGTGTGTGTTATTGAGTGATCTTCCTGCACTCTCTACTGGCCTTCTGCTGTCTGGAGAGGAGACTGGTCACAGTGCTGAGCTGCGGAACGCCGCCGTCCCCAGGAGGAAAGGTTGGGTGCAGATACAGCTGTCAGCATGGCGTGTGCACGTGTGCAGGCTCAGGGAATCACGGTGGGATTTGGAGCTTCTGCCAACCTCCCAGGTGGCTGTTACAAGCCATTTCAAACGTAGACCCTAAGTAGTCACTGGAGTGGATTAGGCTGGTACAGACTAATTTCTCAAATACTGGTGGTGAAAGCCTCACCTAATGCATCCTGAGCTTCAAATCTGCCTATGCCCCCTCTGTCATCATCAGGACCTGATTTACCAGTGATAGCGTTTCAGAAATCCATCTCTAGCTATGTAGGGACGTCTTTATTAAAAGAAGCTCCTCAGGTTTGTAAAGGATCTTCCTGGAGATGGAAATATGAAGTTCACGGAGCACACATAAGTGAAGAGATTTGGCACTGGGCTCCATTTCTTAAGGAAAGGGAAAGAATATCCGGTCTATGAAACTGAAGTGGGTCATTCCACTCATGCCTTTCAGGTTAAAGTATTGTGCATAAAATTATCATACAAGGTGTAAAAGAATGTTTCTTTCAAACAGACAAGAAATTGGATCAAAGGCAACACACCTTTTCTCAAGTGCAGCCTTTACTTCTTGTGAAATCACTGGGGTTCCTTGGTGGGTTGGAGGCAAGGATGTGGCTACAGCCCTGCTTGTGGCCACATTCAACCTTCCTGGAGTCAGGCTCAGTGTTTGTGTGCAGTGTTTAAAGGGTAATAGCACTAAACACTGCCCTCACAAACCATGGTAATTACTTCTACTGCTGAAAAAAACCAGAACATGAACAAAAATATCATAGAAAAGCTATTTCTAACACTAGTGCTGCTCTTTATGGCTAAGTGGCAGCCATCGGTTTTTTCCTAAATTATGTGTTCTTTTTTCAAGCACTTAGATGATGCAAACCAGATTTTTGTGGCAGCATTATTGCTCATAGCCAAAAGAGCATTCAAGGAAACACTATTTCTGCTAAATTGCCGTTTATTCAGAACACTTTGAGTTGTTTATCTTCTTTCATTCTCTTGACAAATCAAGTAGCCATCGAGCCTGTATTTCTAAGTTCAGTAATAATTTTAGTAAAAGTAATAGCTACCATCTACTTTTTGGGGGTGAGAGTATGCAAAGTTCTGGCTTTTGCTTTATTTTTAAAAGGAAAACTCCCCAGTAAAATTGTTCTTCCAGTTTGGCAGTAGAACTTCCTGTTTGTTTTGGATTTTTTTTTCTTACATGTAGTACTATAGTAGAAATTTTGTTGATGTAATTGCATTCTAGGTAGTGTTCTAGAGTTATTTTTTGATTTGTTTACCTATTCTCTGGACTGACGCTGTTAGTTTAAAAAAAAAAGAAGATTGTGAGCATTCATTAGAATACTGTGAATGCCTTTTAGTTTTTCACATTGCTTTTTATTCACTTTGAGTGTTCCTAATAGTAAGTGTTTAATGGAGGGAATGTTCCAAAGGAAAGAAATGGTAACAGATAATCATGCAAAGGTATGTAATTATGAATATTTGTCCCAGGCATGTGAATATGAAAGTTCTTTGGGGCTCATCCAGTCAGCAAGTAAGAACAGTAACATGAGATGGAGGTGATTGATCAAGTGTTGCAGAGAGAAAAATATGAATTACAAGTAATCAAAACAGTATCTAGGACAAATAGTTCACAGGCAATCCACAGGCCACACATGTTCACATGAACAAATTATTGAATTGTTTCAAGGTGAGGACATTTGTATACATGAAAATCTTTGTATGCGGTCATGAATAGAAGAATGTACTAATACAGGTGCATAAATTGTTTACTTTATAAATGCTATAAAATTCCTTTTTCAGAATAGACCATTTCTGTTCTGCCTGTAAAGAGTGGAAAGTACAATCGTTAGCTTAGAACTGACTTCAGACTTCTGCATTAAAGAAAGGAGGCTGACAGTCAGCTCTATCCAATGCATAGCATACCCCTGAAAAATATTGTATCATTCACCTTTGAACATAATACTGTGGTTCATTTTAAGATGTTAAAACCTAGACTGAAGGATCAAAATAAACATACTTTTCTTTGTGGTATTTTCTGATTTTTGTCATTTCTGCAGCGCATGTACTCTTGTTCTACTGCTTGGCTTCTGCATAACTGCTAGTTCCCTGCTTGCTTTAAAAAGTCCAGAGGTTTTATAGGGATATTTTTTATCCTTCTTGCTAGGTATTGTAACTCTTAGCTCAATAGTGTTTTATTCAATTACAGTGAATTAAGTTTACCTTAGGATCTTTGGAGCCTCTTAGAGGGCTGGTCTGATTAATTACTGTGCAAAACAGATTGTTAAAATAACTAGGCTTTATGCAGTTTCTCTTTGTTGTTTCCCTTAGCTTCTGTAATTCATAGACCTTGATACTGGGTGAGCAAGGTTAATGTGGGAGACACGTTCCCACAAGCTCACTGACTCTTCTGACTTTCCTCTCCTCCCCAGTCAAGAGTGGGCTCCCATGGGTGGGGACCGTGTGGGTCCCCTTCCTGGGCTGTGACGTGTGCTCACCAGTGCAATGGATTTTGTGTGTCACTCCCAAGCAGATGACCAGCAGAGCAATCAGGATGGCCTTATGTACAGGTCATTATGAATTCAGTAGCCAATGAACTTTGTAATGCAGACTACAGGTGGAAGTTAATTTTATATATGGTTTTAATTGTAGCAACCTCTAACAGCCAAAGCTAGAAATTGTATCCTGCTCAGCATCAGCACTCCTGATCTGTGTCGTGTCTGGGACAGTAGAGAGCAGCAGGGTAAGGAGTCACCCGAGCTCCTGACATCGCTACGCTTTTCCATGGGTTCACACAGGTCAGGGGTTTAGTGGTTTGTTTAAGTGGCTGTGGTCCTGCTCCTGAGCCAAACCAGCCAGGCCTTGGTAGAGACACGGCATCTAGTTATACACTTCCTTATACGACAAATAAAAGTGGCTTATACCATTTTGGGGCAGATTTTTCCCATCCCTCTGCAACCTTGGCAGGCTCGCTGGTAACAAAGCGGACATGGTTTTGAGCCAGGCGGTGCAACGGGGTGTAAGGGGCACTTTGAAGGGAAGGGAAACCACCTGTGTTGGGCATGGCTTATAATTTTGCTGGATGCAACTGCACAGCAGGAATTAGAAAGGAGAAGCCAGCGTGTGCTCTGTGCTCAGAGGGCCTTCATGTGTCCCTGCGTGGCTGGAAGTTGTAGCTGCACCCATAGCCCGAGCCGTGGGGACGGAGGAGGTCTCAGCCCCGTGAAAACAATTGACTGGAGTTCATCCTGGCTCACTTCTTTCCCATGTTCTCCAACGCAGAGCAGAGCGAATAAAACCGGTCCTTTCCGGGGAGAAGGAAGCTGTCCGATACAGACTTGTCAGTCTTTATATCCTGGAGTGGGGATTTCCAAAGCTAATTCAGGTCCATAGGGGTGAAGTCCAACATCAACCTTTTCAAACAGACCAGGGATTTCCAAAGCTAAATCAGGTTTGTAGGGACAAAGTGCAGTGTTATTCTCTTCAAACAGACCGTGCAGCCTCCAGTTTGTGAGAGGTGTGTTAACAGGACCCTATGCGTGTTGTAGCTCTGATTCATTTATAGGTTTGCTGTGATTTTTTTTAAGTCTACCATTTAAGCTCTGCCATTTGTAATTTTCCTTTGACAGCTGGAGAGGTGGTGAGAACGGAGGAGAGCTGAGATGTTACTTACTTTCCCCTTTTGGGGTATAGGCCTCATTTTATGGAACTATTGAAAGTTCTCAGTAGTTTAGTCTCTTTTTGAAGCGCAACAGAAAGTCACTGCTGCACTGATGTCATCAAAGAAAAATGAGCCAGTATTGAGCTGAAAAGTGCATAAAAAGTTTATGGATCTTTTAAAAAAGTTTTACCGTGAACTGCAGCAGTGGATTTTAACTTGAACAAAACCAAATCAAGTGTTAAACCTTTCCACATTTAGATGTTGTAATGGTAACTGAAACTTTAAAGGCAGTGTTGAGAGAGGCGAAGTGCTTAGTGAAAGACCCTGGCGATGTGCACTGGAGGGGGATCCAGAGCAGGAGCAGGGCTGGGCCTGCCGGAAATCGATGCTAAAACTCAGTTAAACTAGACCGGTGCCAAGAATTTATCGCACATCTGGTTTGCCTTGATTTTATATTTAATTATCACCTGCAAAAAGTCTGATTTCTAAGCATTTATTATGAAATTAATAAAAGAGTTTACAAGGCAGTGCTGTAATGCACTCCGGGGTGTGTCCTGCTGGAACGGTGCCATTTCCGAAGTTGTTGAAGTTGTTCCTCATAAAGTTAGTGCTTCGGTTTGTGGTCAGTGCGGAACAATATCCCAGGAAAAATACTGCATAGTTCTGGTAGTGCGACCTGGCAGAAAGCTAGCTGCCATGCGTGGCCCCGGAATGTGCAAGGGCTGTGCATATAGCAGCCTTTATTCTGAGCCATGGGTGAAGTGGCACCGAAATTATGAAGACCTCCTGATAATCACTGTTGTGCTATTTGCTCATTTCTTCTCTGGGAAATTCATACAAAAGATATACTAACACGTTAAATATATTCAGGATAAGATGCATCTTTATATATGAATATATGCGTGTATATGTGTTTAAAACGTTGAGGAGCTAATCCTAAAAGATGAGAAAACCGAAAGATGAGGAACTCATTTAAAACTAAATAAATAGTTGAAGAGCTTCTTAATCTGTTGCTGTCTTTTCTCAGCAATGTAGGCAACAGGTGGTATGAGATTAGGTCTCTTTTTGAGTGTTGTGGTTTTGGCTGTCATTGTGTAGGACTCAAGTATATTTTAGTGCATATTGAGCACTTCCGTGTAGTAGCAACCCTAAGTTCTGTGCATGTCAGCACTGTGCAGCCTCTGTCAAGCAGCTTTTTCATTTACTACTTCTCTCCTTTGTATTTTTTTTAATTTACTTTTACTTTCCATAGTGCATCCAAACATGCTTTCTCCCAACAAGTCAGGAATTTGATCCACTCAAAAATATAGGACATACTTAAAGGGTTTCTGTCAGTGCATGGCCAATATATTTTTTTCTTGCCCTTTTATACCCTTTCTTTTCAAAGTTCAGGTTAGTCCTTTTTTAAATTTCTTTTCAAAGGAAATATTATTTAAAGTTTAAGCCTGGTAGATTGAGAAAATTTAAATAACAGATCTCTGATACCTACAATTGCACTTACCAATGGGATAATTGCAGGATTTAGGTGCAAAATGTATATGCTGAAGTTTTTTTAAAACTTCTGTTCCTTATTATTATTTTGTTATTCAATTATTGTAGTGCCTAAAGGCCACAACCGTAATGAAGACTTCACTGTACTGAGTATTGTATAGACACGTGGTATGATTTAGGGTGTGAATGGATGACTGTGATCAATTCAATTGTGGTAGCTTCATGATTTGCTTCTCAGATGAGTAACGATAACTGATTATGTATTAATTACTACTTTGTTTCCATCAATGCTGGCCTGCAAGGGTGGTTTAAAACGA
The DNA here is from genome assembly GCF_000737465.1 of Haliaeetus leucocephalus. Lineage (NCBI taxonomy): Eukaryota > Metazoa > Chordata > Aves > Accipitriformes > Accipitridae > Haliaeetus > Haliaeetus leucocephalus. The sequence continues at coordinate 5,489,262 of NW_010972620.1, read as the reverse complement.
TGTACTTTTCTCTGTAATTACAGTGGTTTAGAAGTACGTAATGAGCTAAAAGTTGATTACCTCAGCTCATACAATGAATGGATGGCCCTGGGCTTGTAGCAATTTGATCAACTACCTATGGCCAGAGTCTTGAGACTGAACCTCTGAAAACAAGCTACATGCAGTTTGGGAGAAAAAGACATGTTATAGGTTAAGTGCGAAAGGAGAAAATTTTCAACATACAGTACTATGTCCCATAATGCTGTTCCTGTCTGACTACTCTGTATTTTTCTGCTTACTCCACCAGTGCAGTTCTTAGAAATCACAAAAACCTTGCATCAAACCTTGCGGACTAAAATTTCTGCCTTTACTGTTCCAAGTCAGAGTTATTCTGTGGCATGGTCCATTGCTCAAAGTGCTGTGGCAGCTTTTCCTTTTGTGGAAAGCTCCTTCCTCAAGCACCTCATGCTGCCCAGAAATGCAGAAACATCTCAAATATTTTACGTGGGCACCAAGTCATTCAGAAACTAGCTGGCAACTTACCCGCTTCTTTGGAGCATAGATGAAGCTACTCCTTTCTGCCTGGAACCATCCAGAGTTGGTGAGCATAGTCACCTGCCAAGTTAGAGATGTGTTCTGCACATACCCAAGCTTCCAGAATATGGAAGTTATTCCCTTGTATAGCATAGCAGTCAGAACAGAAGGCAACATCTATATGATTAAGGTTTATGAGGTCTGTATTCAAATACACTGGCAGCTTTGATACAACTCCCCAAAATGAAATAATATAGAAACATATCTCTCCAGAGATGTACTCACTTTGAGAACTTCAAAATCCATCACTGATGGTGTTAGATTGATTTTTTTCAGGATGCTATCCACTTATTTGGAAGTTATTTAATGCCATGTCAAATAGATAATTGATTTGAATTACAATTTGATATGTACACATTTCCAGTTCTGCACTGAGCACATGGACTACTCTTGTACCTTTTCTCCCATGAAAATGAGCTGTTTCTATTTCAGCCAGGACTGACCGTGGTTTTCCTGTTGCTATAGTCAGCTCCAAAAGTATGTTATGAAGTAAAGGACATGGATGCTGTTCATTCATAACTTACATATATAGACAAGCACTAGTTCTAATCTGTTATACTAATGAAGTTTACAAATGCCTGTTAGAGGTAATGTTCTGCTCTCCTCCCCTTGTAGCCAAAACCTCTCTTAGCTTCTCCTGAAGTTCTGCCTGTCAGAATTTTAGTTTACAAAGACAGGACAAACGTATGATGTGGATTTTTTTATTGATGCACTTGATTAATTTATTGCTTCATAGTCTGTTTATAAAAATCTAACTGTGCAAGTTTTCTCTTAAAATAACAAAGACTAATAATGATGAGATCTATTCATGTTGCTAAATAATAAATAATATTATTTATATACGTATCTTTTCTTCCTAGATATTATAACCTACGTAATAACAGTTCTGTAATTTCACTATGAAAAATAGTTACCTAAGGACCATGTCCAGTTCCTTTTATTCATCCACTTGGAAACAAGTTCTTATTTTTTGCTTCGAATACCAATCTGTCTGCACTGTCCATTTTAAACAAATTATTTGAAGTTTCGAGGTATAAATATGCCATCAATTTTGTTGTAGGTGTGGAGGCCAGCAGCAGAAATCAAGGTTTCATCTGTTCTGTTCTCCAGAGTATAACCTTAAGTAAGACTTAACATGACTGAGTTTGAAATGGATTGTTTCTGGAAAAAATGGTTCCTCCTTTTGCTCAGTACCTCCCTGTACTTCTTAACTGATCCTTCACTTTCTGACAAAAAGATCTGTCCCTGCTTTACTTTGTTTAAAAATGTTCCAGCAATGATATTTCTTCTATGAAACACTACTTTAAATTTGTTGCTTAGTCTTTTGGAAATGGTGAAGAGGTGGGAATTCAGTGTGTTTATACAGTGCCTAGTACAGTCAGATCCTAGTCTCTTAGAAAGCAAATATTAATACACAATTTTGCATATCATCAATGCAGTTTTCAAATGTTACATTTTTAGACTCTTAGAAACTTAGTTCTAAAGGTGTGCAACTTAGAAATTAATTGAATTAGAGCCTCAGATTCTGACTTCAATTTGTACTATCGCTAGTTAGAAAAAAACAATTCTGACCTCAAAAAATTTTGTTTGAAATTAGGTAATAAACTTGTATTATCCTGTGATGTAACTTGATGTGGTGTCTGGTATAATTACAGCCATATTGTCAACTTTATATATCAAATCTAAGTGCTGATGAGCATATCAATTGTTGAAGCTTTTCTTGCACTCTAGCCATTGGTGGAAGTTGCAGCGTACTACAGTGAGGTATACAGATGTATATTAAGGCTGTTGATGTGCTGAAAGATACCTTTGTGGTAATTAGAAAGATCATCCTTTGTGAAAGCACATATTCCTTTAGTTTTTACATGAGAACATACACGTGTTGTATTTGGTGGTAATGGGATTAAGATTTGAGTGAAAAGTTGCGATATAGGCACATTGAATTTTGTAATGGAAAATAAGACTTTTTCTCTTAAACATCACGGAAGACCAAATTGGCAGTGTGAGGCCATTGGCCTTCTGAGGTTTTAGCTGGCAATATTAATTTACATATTAAAGTTATCTTCCTTTATCCTGTGTCTTGTTACTTTACAGGACATTGGTTTAGCTGCTTATCGCTAGTGTGTTGAGTTTTTCAAACATCTGATGTTAGTGGATTAAGATGGGGATGCCTTGCTTAAGGTGTTTCCAGTCACAGATTCTTAAATGGTAACAAAGGACATGAGCCTGTCTTTGAGTTGTGTTCAAATTAAGGAAAAATTATAAAAAGAGAAAGCAAGGGAAAAAAAATCATGCAACTAAAACACTGGACTAGGTCTCAGGAGATCTGAGTTTGGTCCTTTTTTCTGTCACATCCTTCCCATCTGACCTTTCTTAAATCACTTAGATCTTTTACAGTTGTTTAAACCTTTTTACACAAATATCTTGTCCTTAATTTCTGTTCCATATCTCCTTATTTTTACAAGTAGATTAAAACATCACTGTCTTCATTCTTTACCTCTATATACTGTATATATACTGTATTGTAAATATACTGTGAATTGTTTGCAGCAGTAGACTATCAAAGAAAAGTAAATAATGGCTCTTAACATAAAGTGGTGTCCAAGTATTACTGTAATATGCAATAACTGAAAAAAAAAAAAAGGACATTGAGCATTTCCCCCTCTGACTAATTCTAAGTTTATTTTGATCACTTCAAAAATTGATGCCATTTCCCATAAATCATGGAAGTATCAAAATGTGAGTGAGCAAATAATGAGACCTTTCTATAAACCACAAAAGCATGGAGTATTTTTCACTGTCTTCTGAAGCTGACTATAGCTAGACATAAGGTAAGAGCAGGCGCTGTTATTGCCATTAAACCCTTCAGCGCATCCTGCTCACATTGTCAGTGTTAAGCATATCACCAGGTTCTTAGTTAGGAGGGATTTTTTTTTCCCCAGGCCAGATTTGCAGGAAGTAGATTTGGGTTTTTAGCTTTCCTTCTTAGTATGGCACATGGTCTACTTTCTGGGATCTTTTGCGACTTTTGATTGAAAAAGTCACCCAAGTTCTCAAGGGCTTAGAACATTGATAGTGTCCTTGATCTTTCTTGTGCTCTTCTTCTCAAACACTGTAACTGTGGCTTTTAATCTTTAAGCGTTTTTAAGTTTCTTAAAGGATGCTGGGAAGAACTTCTCTTTGTGGTATATGTTGGCGTATAGGATAGATGTTCTGTGGCTGCTTCTGAACTAGGCATGTATTTGCGCTGTTTCTTGCTATTGAACTGTTCTAATATCCATTCTTCATATGTAGTAATATATTAGTCCTCTCATTAGAAACATGCAGCAAGCTCCAATTACTCATTCTTATGAACAGACCTTCCTCTAAGAACATTCCCATACTGAGATACTAAGAAAGTCGAGGTGAAGTCTGTAAACACCTAAAGTTTAACCTAAGAACCCAGGCAATAAAACATGGTTACAAGGTCATGGACATAGATCCCATCTTGCCAAGCTTACTTGTCGGGGGGTAGGCAGAGAAAAGGAGAACAAGGACACTGTAAAATGCCACCGTTGTAGCTTTTGTTGAGTTGCTTTCGTGTTCTGTTACTCCATTAAGCCCTGGGCAGCATGTTCTGAGAAGTGCCAATTCTGTACTGAGCTCCAGTGAAGAAAAATAAGAGGTCACTTGCAAACCAACAGCAAGAGTATATGCTGTTGTTGCTCCTCTAAGTCAAGCCATATTAAGCTCATTTTTAAAGACAAAATGTGGCATTAGAAGTGTTTGATTTCTGGTTTCATGGAAATGCTGCAGTATGTGCTTTCAAAATGACAATGATTTTTTATAGACTTAATGTGTACAGGGATTGAAGAGCAAAGCCTTAATGTTGAAGTGCTATTTAAGTACGGATTTCTAGTGTGCATGAAACAATAGTTTTTTACACAGAGAAATGAACTCAGTTGCTGAACATAACTTTTCATTCCACCTAGACACGTTTATTTTATGTATTGTGTATCCACATGTCTCCAGACACACAACTGAAACTTCCTTCACGGTATATTCCCAAATAGGACACCATAGTTCAAGTGCAATTAAGAGTCATCACATGGTTGTGCAGCTGAGGAAATAGATCAAAGGCACGTTTATGCAATTGTGGGGGGATCGCTGTCTCGAATGACAAAGCATATGGAAACCATACATTTTTCTTTACCTGGTCTCTTTCATTTAAACCTATGTCTCCAGTCTTTGAAAGCCAATATTAAAAACACCCATCTTCCTCTCTCACATGCCATTGCTAAGCTCTTGAATAGACGAAAGGTTGTTCAGTGTAACAAGAGATGCTTAAATTGACCACAGTGGCATGTTCCAGTTGAGGAACTTAGCAATGACTTGAGCTTGGTAGAAATATGTGGAAGAAGATGGTATTTAAGCCACCCTGATGGAGTGTGGCCCTTATGCTAGCTCCCTCCTTCCAGTATAAGCAAGGCAACGGAAGGTTGTTCAAACTTTGTAGGTAGTATTAGTAAAGACGTGGATTGACGAAATGTGGCATGATCACCTTGGAGAAGGATTTTGCCAAATATTAAAATATTTAAATGTTCCCAGAAGTGGATGGGTATTATGTGGGTAAGGAGGAATATCGTTTTCAGGTGGGCACTGGAAACTTGGTTACATTTTGGTATTCCCAGAGGAGAAACACTGGTGTGGTGTCTTAACAGATAGTGACAGAGGTGATGCCTAAATTAAATATTCATGCTCCTTCACATGGCTATTTGCTGAAATATTTATGTTGGAATATATTTCATTCTTTTTTATGATTAAAGTTTGCACAAAGTATGCATGTTTGTTTATGCCCCAGAGATTAGGGTCAGTGGTATGATATGAAAGGGAACTGATTAGATGCTACTTCAGTTTAACAATTATTTATTTATTTATTCATGAGGTTTCAAGTAAGTTTAAAAATATGTTATTATTTTTTACCTTCATAGACAAAATTGTGTATCTTGAAATCTCACAGGTTTCTATAAAAGGATACCTATTAGAAGTAAAGAAAAACAATGGCTAATGAACTATTAAAAAGACAATCCTATGTCACATATTATAGTCAAAAATTTTTTAAAACTATCAATTCTGTAAAGGTTAATAGAGGTAATTGGCAACCCTATTGATGGGCTTGCTTTTATCATGGTCATTTTTTAGGTTTGATTAACATAGCATTATGATTCACAAACAAGACTGGATTTTTGCAGAATTTTCCCATCTATTGAGGCTTACAACTTTCCAAATCATTTGGTCAGAAGTGTTTCTGCCAGCTGCTTCTGGACCTTCAGTGACAGATACCGTTTTCAGTTACAATCTCTCTAGGTCCTAATATCTAGATTACATCTTAAGCTTGCAAATTTGACTTATATGGTACTCCTAAGATCTAGTGTTCCCTGACTATCCACACATCCCCAAATCTTTTCACTAATTAACAAAAACTTTTTTTGTTTTATCATAGTTTTTCCCATTCTGAATGCTGCTTCAAATATTTTCCAAGTCTGTTGCCTCTTTGCATTACCTCTTCTTTTTTTATCATGCTAGTAGCTTCCCATCTTCTAGCTTGTCAGAAACAACCTTTAAAGTATTTTCTGTCGTATCCCCAACTCAGTTCTTGTCTCTTGTTCTTTATCAGGAGATTGAGTGCACAGTTGTGAGCTGATGATGATTGCCTGCATCACCCGCAGAGTGGTTTTGGCTATTCTTCCACATATAGCAGCTCACCAAAAATTAACCCCGCTCATGTATTGTGGGTATGATTTCATGCTATAACTAAACTAATCTAATGTCGAGCTACGACTAAAAGGCACAGGTACAGACCTTCTCCCATCTATACAATAACAGGTAATTTATTTAATACACGGAGGGTAATTTGCTGAGACCTCTTGATGTACTGCTAACTTTACGTTTCGAGGTATTTACACTTATTGAGTTGAAAATTTACCTTGCAGCAGAAATAGGAGGAGGCATAATGGTCAAAGCCTCTGTTCTGAAATAACTAGTCATCAGATACAATGGAGGAGAATACAGCGAGACATGGGTGAAGGAGGGGAATGTAAAGGTAATGTAATGACTGTTTCTGTGCACTCCCATCCTGAGCTGTTGTTAATCCAAGCCCTGACATGAGTCAGTACAGCCCAACTGGTTTATCTAACATCTGGGAAACATCTATATGGAAGAGTCCCTACTATTGCAAGCCATTAGACCTACACGGACATGATTTTCCCCATGTCTGGCTATCAGTGGCTTTATGACCATTTTGCTTCAGGGGCATGATGCAAGGTATCTGTATGCGTGCCTTAAGCTGTTTATAATCAGAAGTTTCAGTAGGTGTTTAAAGTTTTGCAAGATTTTTTTTTATTGCTCATGTGCACTTTCATCACACTTTTCACCTGAATTTTGCAGTCCTTCAAAGCTAATTGTTGAGGAAAATGCTAATTTTCTTAAGTGGCTTATGATTTTTTTATTCTTAAGTTTATGATGTCTTTTGTTGCAAGGTGATTGCTTTTTCCCTTTTCGACATGTTTGCTGAAAATCTTGCGTTATAGCTACTGACTTAAGACTAAGCAGTGCACATAAAATATATCGACATCTATATATTTTAAACATTGATTTTTATCACTCTTCACAAATAGTTTGAAGAGATGTTTTACAAATTCCAGTGTATTTATTCATTCCTGTTATAGAGATTATCCTTATTTGCCCATCTCTCTTCTAACACTGGTTCCTATTTTTGTACCCGACACAAGAGATAATATTCGATGCTTCCAAGTGCAGGAAGATTTGTAATTTGTGAGAGATTCTTTCAGAAAGGTTGTCTGATTACTGAAAATGGTCTTACCATAATTAAGTAACTCAAGTTAAAATAACTGCAGACCAGATAACTTGAGTTTTAGTTCAAGTTTGTGGTTCAAGGTAAATCACTCTCCAATAGGCTGAAGTTGTTGCTACCCAAAGTTGAAACTTGGGTATTTTGTACAATTTCCTATTTAAGTTGTAGACTTTCTTTTGACATTACAGACATGTCAAGGCTAAATTCAGTTAAATAATTTCATCACTAAACATTTATTTTAAGTTTGGTTCCTTCCTCTCCAGTGTCAGGAGTGCAGTCTTCCTGGACTAGCACAGACATTTTTTAATATCCCCCTAAGTGAACATTAGCAAGGAATGAATGAGAAATGAGACATTTTGATGTTTTGAAGAGACTGAAGGCAGACAAAATACGGTTTACTGAAGATTTTATGAAGGAGCACCAGGGTCTTTACTTGATAAACAAATCCAAATCACTGAGATGAAAGCTTAATTCTGGAAATAAATGAGGGCTTTTTGTTTGGCAGTTTTTATATATTCTAGCCTGCCCATTCTGGGAACACATTATTTTGAATTGATTTAGGTAGAATTTGCTGTTTCTTAAGCAGAGAGATTATCATGAACAGTTCATAGTATTTGACAAAATATTTCTTCCAGTAAAGGAAGGTTTTTCCGACACATCTCTGAAATACTGTCATCTGTTACTTTCCCTAACACATACAAGAGGAATGAACAGCTAACATGTACTATTGGAAATCAAGCTAAAGAAGCTGAACCCTTTTTCTTCACTGACGTTCATGTTTAATATGAAGACCAGTTATCTTCCTGTAATTCCTACTAGCTTACTGAAGCTTCTGTAAAGAAGATTAAATTTTTTTTACAATGGTGAGATGTTATGTGCTTTGATAAGGAAATGTTTCTTTTCTGTAAGTCAGTTGTTAGTAATACAACAATTATTTGATAATATTTCATTCACAATGGCATACTTAAAATAGTTACTGCCAATTCATTTTTAAGAAAATAATTACTTGTTTCTAACATTCCTAAAGAAATAATTATGTAATAAAAAAATTACATGACTGACATATTCGTTACCTATAACAAGTGCAAGTATTCCTTGAATTTTTAAGCAATTTCATAGGGTTTTATATTTAAATACTGAAACCTATTAAAATTGCCCATGGAGATTTGTGGGAGAGGTTATCTATGGGCCTCTGCTAATTAATTATGATATATTTTACTTCCATGTGATTTGTCACTACTAGTCCTGTAAGGACTACAGGAAAAATCATTTGTTTAATCTGACTGGGACCTTGTGGCATTTAATTGTAAGCATAACTGTGATACAATAAATCCAAATGAATTTGGACAGTGATTAACAGGGAGCTCCTTGATATGGTAATGAGATTAAAAAACTGGTTCCTAACTGTTCCTGTGGATTTCATTAACGTTTTTGCAACTAAACACTTTTTGGGATAAGAATGGTTGCTTGTTGTTGACCAGTGCACGTTATTGGTTGAATGTAACCTGCATGAAGATATTTGTTTGTGTCTATGTATAAAGTATAAATATTTATGTATATGTATATATGTGTGTGTATGGAAAATGTACAAAGAAAATACAGTATGGAAGACTTATGCTGCATTTAATGATGGTGAGCCAAACAAAAATACACCACAGGGTTAACCTTATTATTACACATATTTCAAGCATCCTAAAATGTACTAGTGAACTAATCACAGATATGTAGTTCCTTCTCTGAAAGCTTATTATCTAAGACACCTGCAAATATTTAGACATCCGCATAGCTTTACTACTGTGAGTAGTTCTACTGATTTTATTTATCTGTTTTTGTAGGATTTATGCCCAAATTTGTCATTACATGGCAAATTTATGACATGAAAAAAGAGGAAGAAAAAATCAGAAGTTTGATACGGTTATTCAGAAAGCATATATGTTGATCCTTTCAGATGCTTTGTCATCACTTTGCTAGAAAGCTGAAATTTTAAAGAATATATTTATAATTTTGCTATTAAGCAGAATTATAGCAAAACTGTGGAGAAGAAAAAGAGTATTTCCAGTAGAAGCATCAAACTGCTACTGGACTTCAAGGCAAAGGAATTTTTTGTTTGTTTATTCTTGCAACTCCTCTTCTACTTATTTTAGTCTTTTTCCAAAACTTGGCTCATCTTCTGTGCTGATCATTAAATGGACTTGATATCATCTCCAATTGTTTGATCATCTTTCCCTTCTTTATTCTTTTAATACTTTTATTGCTAGAAATAATTGGAAGATTGCTAGATTAATTGGAAGATGGAAAGCCTCATTCTTTGTAACCAGCATTCATGTAGCAATAGTGCATTTTTCATGTTCTGCCCTGGGAAAACACTATTCTGTGCTCTAGAAGGAAAAATTATTCCGTTCCTACAGCTTCTCCTTTCCTCAGGATTATGGTTGCTAACCAGAGCTTACTGTCCGTTGTCATTGCAACTTTGTGTTTCTTCACCAGTAGAAATTAGACTGCACCACAAAACGGAGACCTAGCAGAGGTTAGTATTTTGTGACTTAACGAACAAGCAGGACTTGAATTTGAGACTTACTGCCAACCCTCCATGTATCACGTTTCCCTTTAGACTCCAGTTCAGGGAAATCTTTAGTATGAGAAACATATGGTATTGGGTGCTTGTTTGTTCATCTGCTTGTTTTCCGTGACGTGAAAGGAGGAGGGTATAGTTCAGTTGGAAGGGGAACTGCTTAATAGTCTCTCCTGGGATGTTACAAATGTCTAGCTGCTTTATCTGCCTGTGTGCTGAGGTTTCTGTGTGGAGCTCAACTTAGCACCTAGTACTTGCTTGGCCTCCTACAGCCAGCAAGCTCTACCAAGAAGGTCTGTTCTTTGTGCTGCCATGTAAGTTTGTCCACCGCATTCCTTGCGCCCTTTATTTCTCTGTGTCAGTCATTTCCTTAGCTCCCTCCTGTTTGTGCTGTTCCATGAAATCCTTAGAGAAGGAGCTTCAGTGTGTCTTAGAGCTGATGTGGTGGCAGTCCTGTCACCAGCATAATACAGGTTTCTTGTTTCCATTTGCTTGCAGAATTAGAGAAAGGGCTTTGAGGCATCTAACCCTCCCACAGCTCCAAGGCAGGACCCATGATGTGAGTGGTTTAGCTAGTTTTGTTTTGGTTTTAATCTGGATTGCAGCTTCATACTTGGATTGTTTTTTATCTTTGGGGAAGAAAATGTAGATTGTTATGCTAACAATGGGTAGACATTCATGCCACAAATGGTGATGTGACCTATATTCTGTTGCTCTCCCCCACGCAGAGCTCTCTTTGCCTTCATTGGAAGCCCAGATGTAGAAATGATGGTGAGAACTGGCCACGGGCAAAGCTGCATATGTCTTGTAATGGGCTGGATTAGAATTTGTGGTGGTGTCCCCTGAGCTCCTGTGGTACTGCGATGCAGCAGATTTATTCGAATGAATAAACGAAGGGTTTTACTCAATTAAATATCAGAAGGTATTATTTGTATAGGACATTTACTGCTGTGTGCTGTTTATATAGAGGTTACTGCAGCTGCCCAATTTCAGCTCCCTGCTCGCTGCATAGCTTGTGTTACAGAACTTCCATTAGCAAAGCTTGATGTATTGATGGCTCCTGTCAGCTGAGGTTTTGGTACTTAAAGAGACTGGATTAAACACATACTAATGGTAGCGCTAAAATCTTCAGCACAGCAATGGTTAACAGTAGTGGTTAAACAGCCAACAGTCCATTGTTTTGATTACAGCCATTAATTTGACGCAATCTTAATTGCAGTGACATCGCAGTCATCATTTCAGGCTGTTTGCAAACTCAAGAACATAGTCATGTCATTACAAATTGTTTTCATTTCATGCCTATGAAGATTTTCCTTGCGACCACAAGAGTTAGAAACACGTTTCTGAAGAAAGCTTAAATATTGCAGCTGAATATTGCAGCAGAGAGTGAACACTGCATCAAATTCTGCTTCTGTGTTATCGTGGAATATGCAGAACTGTGTTCAAAGGTTGCACAACAACCATAGTCTGAATATGGATTTTTTTTCTTTTTTCTGTTGAGACACATACGATAAAAGGGCTGTGAGCTACCTAGACCTCAGAGTTGCTTAATAGCTTGTGGGAGCTAGCTACTTGCCAATTTTAGAGCATCAGTCTATCTGACTTAACCACATGTAGACTTACTGGCAGGTCTACTCAAATCAGTGGTGTAATTATTTACTTCTTAAAGAGAAAACAGGCTTACATTATAATGGCCTTACAATAACTTTCAGTTTTATGTGGAGAAAAATAAACAGTTGTCATTTCCTTGTTATTTTGAGGTTTAAGCCTTTACCACAAAGGTTTTAAATATTTACTAACTACTATGTTCTCTGAAATTTCTCTGTTTAAAAATACAATGAATTTATTCAGGGAAATCTTTCTGCTGCACCAAGCTTCACAATGTTGATTATAGGACATTATAAATGAATGTCTTTCCCCTCCATTTTTCTTGGTATTACTTTTAGTGCTTTAGCTGCCAGCAAAAATTTCAAAATACAAAGGCTATTTTTTAATATGTGATACAGCCACGTTCCTAGAAAAAAAGTATTTTTGGCATTGGAACAAGAAATAAGTTTGCCAGTGTCATACCTGAAAAATAATTTCACATCAGAATGCTCCCTGAGAGTTAAATTGTGTTGATATCAGGGAAACTGAGTAAAGAAGTATTTACTTATTTCATTTTCTGTTAATGTTATTTTTTTTAATATGACCCAAAGAGGAGAAAGTGTTCTCATTTAACCAAATATTAATTGCTCAGTTTTTCCTGCTTTGCCTGACATCGATGATTAGTAATTCCATTTTTCCTGTTATACCTTTTTGCTTAATTTGAGTAGTTACTCTGAGATCTTGAGCACTCAAAGAACATTAAAAAGAGGTGAAGCAGTGATTTGGCTATCGTGAGGGAAGGAAGCAGTTCTAGGACAGTAGTACAATGCTAATGGTCTGGTGGAGCTGGCCATAGGAACAACTAACTTTGGAACTGTATTTGTAAAGCAAGAATTGCATCACTTCAATTTCTACTTTCTTCTAAATGTATGACCCCTGAAGCTAGTCAGTAGTTGGGCTTTGTCCTGGGAAATGCCACCATTTCATCCCTTTTTATTTGAAATCAGAATGGAAAGTTAAAATTTCCTTTTTTTTTTTTTTTTTTCCACACTGAGCTTCCAGGAAGCTCTTCAGAATTTTGGCTAGGAAACATTGGAATATTTTGTTTTGTTTGGAAATCTTGAAAGGAAGCTTCTCAGTGTTCCCAAACCATGTTGAACTATTTCATTCTGGTTTGACCTTAACCTTTTTTATCCCAAATTGCTACAGGGCTCTGTGGTAGTTGTAGGCCTAGCATGTAGTCTTGCTGCTGGTACACTGAATGAGTTTGGCTTCATGGAGGTAATGCATCTCCATGATCCATCACATCATTAGATCAGATGACAGAGTTTAAGATAAGACCTTGGATTCAGCCATTTAGTTAGATCTGGCAAAGAAAATATCACTGTACTCCAGTTGGAGGTTAATGCCCAAAGAGCTTAGACTATGGGAAAGAAACTGTGAGTTCTTCCAAATGTCTCCGTCCCAAGTGAGCCAAGTTTCGGACAGTCTGTCTGATTCTTACCTGTAGCAGATGAGGAATGCTCATACATGTTTTGCCAGCTCTGCTGTCGTGATGACTGTACTTCTAACAGGGAAGCAGGAGCCTTAGCAAGATACATGGTGGACAAAGAAGGGCAGGAGTCTGATAATAGCATCTTAAATCACTTCAGTCATTTGCCAAGTAGACCTATTCTGAAGATACTGTTGGATAGAAATTCTCTTTTCTGTGCTACTCCCCCCATATGAAAATGAGAGCACAGTAGCTCAAGCAAAAGTACCTGAGTACCAAAAAGAAACTTTTTGGTTTGCTTCAATGTCTAGTCTGTTTTAGCCAAAGACAAAATTAAGGCAAAATTAAAAACTCGCAGTAAATTTCTTAGCTGGCTGTTAACGTGGCTTAGCATGAAGAACTTCACAATATTTGGAGTACTGTGCTATAGATACAATTTAAATTTGTATTTGTAAATTATAGCATTAAAAAAAAAAAAATCTTCAAACTTCGAAAACCATATGCCTTCCATTATCCCACGACATTTTGTAAGCGAAGGCTCCCCTCCGCGAGGAATGGTGTGTGTGAGCAGACTGCCATGCTGTAGCTGGTGGGCTCCGTCCAGTGCTGCTTAGCCAGACTGCAGGTAGGTCTCCCAACACTCCTTTAAGCTGAATGAGCAGCAGCATACTCATTTTATAAATGAGTAAACAAAGGCACTGAGAATGTCGAGAGCTGGTGTCAGGAGTACGTGTGTGGTATTTGCTTTCAAAAGCTGGGTTTAGTAATGATGCTAAAAGAGAAGGCTGGAACATTTTTCATAAATGACTTTTTTTTTGTGTGTATGTAGATACAAAATGTTTTTGTCTAGAAATTTTTAAGGCATTAAACCTAATATTTCTCATGCTCATGGGAAGAAAGTGCAAACATAATTCAGCCTGGCTTTGTGAATTTTCAAAATCCTCCCTACAACAGTACAAAGGAACTTGCCAAACATATAAGAAATTATTTAAAATTTATTTACACTGCCTGATCTCCTTTCGGTTTGGATAAGCATCATATTGTTAATTCCTGAAGTGACAGGTGCCAAGTATTTAATAGCAGAAGCTGATGGAGAATAAGATAGTACCCCTCTTTGTGGTGTTCTAGTGTACTGGAGAGATGCAGCCCTTGTTCAGCTCTGGTTTCTTAACAGGTGATGTTCCTTTGGGCTGGAGATGGGAGCTGAAAGGGAAAGCAGAAACTTCCTCCTTTGCTTTTGGCATGATACATTCTCAGTTCGTTATCCAAGATGTGTGAATTGAGAGTCATGTACTTGCAGCCCCAAATATCACTTTGTGTGTTTAAGCATCTCAGTATAGGTCGAGAAGTATATGCAGTGTACTAAACTGGGAGTTGTGGGGTGGGTGGTTGTTTTGGTCTTGGTAATAGAAAATGCAGGTCATCTTGGGTGGGGAAAGTAGGTATATTTTTATGCAGCACCCAATACTAACAAGTAAATATTTACCTTGGAGCGGTAATGTCATGTTACTATGCTATTTCATTGTAGGAATAAGTAAAAGGTAAATGTTTGCTTTCTAGTTACTGTCCCTGGAGCTTTTAATATAATACCATTTAAAATCCTTATTCGTATCTTAAAAAGGCAGTTTTCTCTTTTTACAGAGAAAAGACAACAAAGACAACAGCAATTCAAGCTTTGCTTAAGGCTCCACCATGGTGCAGTAGCCCATCCTGGAAGAACAGCCTCTAACGCTCCCCTTCTTAATGTTGATTATATCCTCAGCCTTTCTGCCTCAACTGCTAGCATGGCTGTCAGCTGGAGGGAGTTTTGGTGGTTGTTTTTCTGATAGGGACATCAGTTCAATTGGAAGTGGATTTCTGCCTCAAAAGATGTATCATTCAGCAGTGACTTGTGGCCATTATTGCCTTCCTTTGTTTCTGCTGTCATCTTGTGGGGGACTAATGCAGAATCCTACTTATTCTGCAGATCCCCGCCTGCCCTTTTAGTTGCCTGGATTATAACGAACGACTCAACCAAGCTCGTCTTCCATAAAATTGAATTTGATACCTTTTAGACTTGCTCTACGTATAGAAATGAGATGAATTTTGGGTGTGCCAGTCACAATTAGAAAAGATACTCCAAGTATTTTACCTTATTAGATGTACTTTTTTTCCTAACCACAGAAGACAGTGAATGGTCAGTCATCTTTGCAGCTATTGCCAGTGATTTGCCATGTCTTTTGACAGAAGTGGAATTTTATTTTAGGTGACTTAATCGCGGACTCTTGGTAGGAGTGAGAATAACGATAGAGTATGGTCTATGACCTTGTCCTGTCAGTGCCGATAAACCAGACTATACATTCAGATTTCAAACAAATGAAAGTTTCTGTCAGTAATCCTGGGGGTAATTTCTACAACTTCCTTGACAGGAGTATTGAGACAAGAAAGCTTCTAAAAACTTCCTTGGAACAATACTAAAAGATAAAGCTCTCTGCAGGTGAAGGGGTTATAATGAGGGTGGATCCCAGCATGGTGAGGGCAGCAAATAGTGATCTGCAAAAAGACCAACAACAGTAACCAAAAGCAATGGTAGGAGAATGCTGCTGTGTTTTGGCACAAGCATATGGTAACTGGCAGCAAACCATGGGTACATTTTGTGTGCTGAGCTAGGCGGGAATTGTTATATTTGTGTACAATGTTTATTTGCTAAGCTTTATAGTCAACTTCATTACTCTTCATTTTATTCATTATTATGTCACTGAGCAGTAACTTGTTAAAAGATTAAAAGTTCCAATTGGTTGCTCATGCCTAAGGTATGTAAATGCTTTGCAGCTCTGGCAGTAATTTACTGACATTCTGGCAATTTGCACTTAAATAGTTTATGCACGCGCATATACATGCACACAAGCACAGTGTAAATGCGTAATTTTTTTAGAAACCCAGTGCAATTATCTCTTAGTATAAAGGACCTGATCCTACAGTACTCATGCACACAAAAATCCCATTTATTTCTTTGGAATTGACCAGTTTAAAATGTCTGTAGGAGAGGTCCTAAGAGAAGAGCATTGTTTTTTCAAAACTAAAAACAAGCAATGAAGAGGCAAAATCTAATGCTTCTATAAAATCCAAGGTGCAACAGTTAGTACAGAGTTTCTTTTGATGCAGATATAATCAAAATTTTCTCAGAACCAGTTTTTGAAATAGTAATTATTCTCTCCTTAGAGAACAGATATTTCCTCAACCAGACCTGCAAAATCATGCAGTACTACATGAGTTTGGATAGTATAAGACTGGTAGGAGACAGCAGCCTTTCTTACTAAGTTACATTACAGATTTGGCCATAAAAGCAGATTTTTCAAAACTCATGAAGTGATTTTATACAGTTTGCCTGCCTTTATACAGGCACCACATGTTCCTCTCTTTCTTTCAAGTAAAAAGAAAACCAAAACACTTTGTCATTTAAAACTAGACAGAGGTCATGCCTTTTAAGAGTTTTTGGAGATTACAGAAACCAAGATGTATCTTTAAAAAAATGAAAATTATTTTGTTTAATTGAAAATCATTTAGTTTCATGACTTCACAGTTTTGGAAGTAGAAAGTGAAATATATTTGTAACACTTATGTATAAACATGCACGGTACTGTTTGTCTACAAATATGGGATGAAGATCTGTCTTGTATATCCTGTAATGGAAGAAGTAGGAGGTGAAATTGAGTAAAGAAAACTGAATGATACGGATTCTTTATCAAACTCTGTGGACAACAGAAAATGTTCAAAGACTTTGAAAAAACATTTTTGCGTAGTTAAAACCTAAATTACACAGGAGAGAACAAAAATGATGTAGACTGTGTATGCCACCAGTTATGATGTTATTTAAAGAGTCTGTGCTGGAATAAATGGGTTCCGAATCATCAAAGAGACAAGACTGCTCAGTTGATGTGAATCATTAACAAACAGATATTAACTGAATGAAGGTTTCTTTAAACAAACATTTTTGAAATGAGAGAAAAATCATTTGTTTTCAGTTGAGTAATAATCGTACTTCAGAAAGAATTTTATTTGAAGAATTGTCTGATTTTCTTTTAATTAGGGCAGATTCCAATTCATTATTAGTTGATAGAGATTCGTGTCATAATTTTGATACTTCTTTCCTGGTGAATGGATACCCCCAAAGTACCAGAACAATCAGCAGTTTGTTAGCCATTCCTGTAAATAAGGGAGGGAGGGTGGGGAAATTTGCAGAGAATTGTAGTATCCTACAAATAAGGTGCATTAATCTCAAAAATCCTAAGGAAATATGAAGAGGGAAAATGTTATTGCTCAATACTTACTAATTCTTGCACTGAATACCCAATTGAAAATGTTTTGCCACCTTTTATTAGCACAAAATTTCTTACATGCAGTAGAAGCAATTTAGTTATAACCATGATAACCTAATGACATGTGATAATTTAGCTTTAGAGGGGTAAGTAACAGTTTTTACTTCACCACCCATTTTTTCCCCCAAATTTATCAGCCAATCTGATTAAAAATGTTCCTTTTGTCTCCAATGCTACTTTACACAAAGGTGGCATTCTCTCTAGAGGCCGTTCTGGGAAGTGAAGCTGTGTTAGTACAAGGTGGCATCAGAGCGAGAACAAGGTGCTTCATTTTGTGACTTCTGCCATTGTTTTAGCTTTCTGGAGTGTCTCATGACTTTGCTCTGAGGACCAAAGCTGTAGTAAGCTTGTTGTGTATGTTTTTCAGAGCGTGATACTTCTTTATGATCTATTGTATTTGCCAAGGTTAGGTTAACTTTTTCCTAGATTAGCTGATAAACCTAAAAATAACTAGTTTTTCTTTATCAAATATAGCAGTTTGTGGTTTTTGAATGAGGAAGTTGTTTGCTTTTTTTTTTGCCTTTTTTTCTTAAGTTTAGTAGTTCAGATGGTGTTTTTTTCCCTCTGCATAATAATGGGTTGGGAAAGAAGGTATAAGTTGCAAGACCTAAAGCAGTAGCAAGGAGAGACAACATTATAACATCTTTTTTCAATTGTCAGAGTTTCTCCCTTTGGCCTACAGAGGCAGAAAAGATGGTCAGTCTC
Organism: Haliaeetus leucocephalus; assembly: GCF_000737465.1. Lineage (NCBI taxonomy): Eukaryota > Metazoa > Chordata > Aves > Accipitriformes > Accipitridae > Haliaeetus > Haliaeetus leucocephalus. The sequence continues at coordinate 5,471,122 of NW_010972620.1, read as the reverse complement.
CCCAGGACATAAATCCTTTCTCCCTGATAAACTCAGAGACCATTCCACACAAGCTAACAGTGACTGGCAGGGGATAAGCCATCCCAGGTTAGATGAGAACCAAGCATTTTCTTTTTACTGGCATGTAAAATAACTATTGAAATCCTGAAGTCAGTTGTGAAAATGCCAGGGATTTTTTTGAAACCAGGATAAAGCCCTCAGGGGTTTGTGGCAAGAAACGATTCTGCACCGGTCAGTGAAATACCCTGAAAACTCTCGATGGTCTCCTGCATATGTATTTTTCATTTGTCCATGTGCGGAATATTTCAGAAAAAGCTAAACCAGAAATATCTCTGCCATTTATTACCATGCAAAATAACGTAAAGGAATGTGAAACTACCAGAGAATTCTGAGAACAGAGGGTCCAACCAAGCTGTTACTTGTGATTTGGAGTTTGTAATCAGGTAGATTTCTAAGATGGTCTCTTTTGTCCTAATTCTGTTTTCCTACATTTAGTTCTTTATACCTAAGAACTGGAGGGCAGAATTTCTCTTATTTTTGGGTACTGATCTAATTATTCAGCTGCAATTACAGGCAGTAGGCTAGATTCAGGAAAAGAGAAAGCATTTGGTGTTCATAGGTAGTCACTTATTTTAAGTAAACCTTTCAGAAATGCACAACTTTTTCCTTTAAAAAGAGCTATAGAAGATATTGAAATGCAGTCAGATAAATTGGTGGTACTTCCATGTCATCACTTTCTGTTGTTAGTCACTGCAAAAACGCTCTTTCCTCTCATTCTCTTCTTTCTCTGCCATGTCTTTCCATCTTACACACACTCATACGCACTTTTTCTTTCTCGCACAGAGATGTCCTGGCTTTTAGTTTTCCAACTTTAAATTGATTAGAACACATTAATTTTTAAATAAGTGTCACATATCCTTAACCAAGCACTAAAAGGTTGAGAAGGCTTCATGGTGTAAAGTCTGATCCAAAACTCAGTGAGAAGAATTTTAAAAATGTGGGCTGCCCTTCATTAGCCCTCATGATATCTCTTGACAGGCAATGTGTGCGTACGTTGCCATGCCAGGCCAGGGCAAGACCAGCTGCCATGCACCATTTACCCTCTGTCAGCAGCTTCAGTCAGAGCCCGGGCAATACTGTACACACGAGTCTGTCATGCGTCAGCATCAATTAGGCTCAGTTTGCCGCACTTGGGAAAAGCAACAGCCCTACTATTAACCATTTTTCTTCTTTCCTCCCCCCCCATCCCCATTTGACTCTCTAAGCAAACTGTTTGATTTGGCAGTAGTGTTTTCATGGCAGTTCTTGCAAGTAGTAATTGCAGTTTGTTTTAAAATAACTCACTAATTCAGACGAGTCAGTTTTGCTGCAAGAAAGTGGATTTATTCATACTATTGTTTAAATGGGGAAGTTAGATACAGCCTGTGCTCTTACAACCATTCTAATTTTCCTTTTCACTTGCTAGGAGGAAGTGTTGATGTCTGCCTGTCTGTACGCATATATATAGACTTACATATATACCCACGCACATGCACACACAGATTATAATAGTAAACTTTAAACTTATCATAAGGCTAGGGTACTAAAATATTTCATTAAAACCGTATCTTCTGACCTTCTCATATTATATACTCAACATGTTTTCATTTTTTCAATTGTAGGTATGCCTTTGCATCGTTGTTTTTCTGGGTGTTGTTGTTTGAAGAGCAGGGCTAAAATTTCCCCAACTTCGTGAGAAACCAACATGTGTGGTCATGCCTAAATTTGACTCACTATTTTGTGGCTTTTCACCGCTATTATGGAGGGGGTGGGGAGCAAGACGACCACCCATGGTGTGTTCTCGTCAAGCGGTGCGGTGAGCAAATGAGTTCGCTGATGTGCAATGAGTGTTAAGAGAACAACCTCTTCTGGCAGAGTTTTCAAGCACTTCCCTCCTTCCCCCCCTCCCCAAATTACAGCTTCTTCCTCCGTGTAAGTATAGAACACCCATGACTATTTATATAATAAAAGAGCTACTGTGTACTTTAATGGATAGTTAAAGACATTTTCACAGGTTTGTATCCACATGGGATTTATAGAGACTTATAGGCCTGGTCAGTTTGTAAAATCGTGATAGCCCAAGAGACTGTTGTCAGATGTTGGTAACAAGACAGTGTTTGAAAGGAATCAAAACAATATAAATCCTGTGAGATCTGTGGCAGCAGGATGGGTTCTAATGGAGAGGAAGGCAGGGTCGACCACCACACAAGAGAACAAGGAGAAGAAAGTGTTTTTTCTCTTTCAAGCTTGCAGCACCAGCAGGGGTAAGCAGGTTTCTAAAAAGAATCTCATCAGCGGATCAATCCCGTGTAACAGATGGAGTGCACAGATATTGTCTATCAGATTTCCATCGCATGTGGCAAACAAATACATTGTTGCAACTGTTAGCAGCAAAACTTTTCCTTTTTTTAACAACGTAATTACCAAGAGTTGAAAAGAGCTGTGGGTTAATGATTTCCTAACAATAACTATGGGGGGTTTGGTGGATAGTAACTTCCCCAAGGAATACATTAGCAGGAGATGTAAAGTCACCAAGCATCTTGAATGGAAGGGTTTGGATCCGCAGAAATAACTGCCTATAGCGGTGCAGTTTGAAAAGTGGAAATTTTCCTAGGAGAGAGAGAGAGAGAGACTGGAGCGGATCTTCTGCTGCTGTAATTGGCAGGTTTACACTGCAGACAGTGGAGACAAACCAGTCCATACCAGCTCAAAGTTTTGGGCTGTTGCCTTTATAAAAACATTTGCAAGAGAAAGATTTGAAAGGGCTGAGAACTATTCAGCGTGCATGCACAGTTACAGCCGTAAGAGGCAAGGTGTGAGGCTATTAATTACTTGCCCAGTGTTATTAATATTGCTGTTATTAATTAGATGTTTATTTTGTTAAGTCTTGATGCAAATATCAAAGTCTGGACACAAAAAATCATAGAATCATAGAGCGGTTTGGGTTGGAAGGGACCTTTTAAAGATCATCTAGTCCAACCCCAAATATGTAATGAGTCTCTCAGCATCTTCTGCATTGTTTCATTAATCCTGGACCAGAGAGAATGAAAGTAAAGTGATAGCTCTGGAGATGGGCTAATGACTGCATGGCACTTTCAGTGTGGTGTGAATGCCATAGGTTTAGAAGTGATGGGAATCTTGGATTAAATGGTTAAGCTTTTAACAAGAACATAAGTCGCAATTAATTTTTGTAAATAACAGTTGTTGGGCCTAGTAAATATGTAGTTAAGAACAAAAAGACCGTGGTTTAGTTGCCATTTAGTTACAGAAAGTACCTCAGGCATACGGCTAGATCATTTAAAAAGTTTCTCTAGGCTCAAACAAACCAAGTGGGTAATAGGGTGGGTTAGTTCTGCGAACTAACTGGAAGAAGATCAGCCAGATTTGAAGGCATCACTCAGTTGCCCAGACTTATGGATCTGTGGCCATTTGAGATGATACAAGGCATCTCCTGTCATTCTGCCAATCCAAAGGAACGCAGGTCTCCCATAGATCCTTTATCCATAAGGCCAGCCCCATGAGGATGTCTTGAATAATATTATCTCTCACATGACTGTAGGGACGAGGGCAAATGAATCAAGCCCTGGATCTTGTCAAAATGGATGCGTTGGACTAAGGTTGCCCAGAGAGGTTGTAGCTGGACTAGGTGATTTCAAGACATCCCTTCCAACCAGCTCCAACAAGTCTGTGATTCTATGAAGATAATGGCAATGCAATGCAAAATCTAGGTTCAATTCTTTGTCTTTCAGATGTGCGGAAATGGGAATTCCCAGATTCTCAGAAGTTTAACACCCAGCAAAATGGGTTATTTTCTCAGGAGCTGTGGCAATTTGGAGTGTTAGTTTTTTGTTACAGCAGATCTGTTCACCAGTTCTCTTAGGTTTGTTTTTTAAAACCTTTTGCAACATAACAAATGTAGAATATGAGAAAACATTGACTCCATGCTTAAGGCAAATGGCTCAAATGGTGGTAAAGTGTTTTCAGTTCTAGATCTGCCATGAAGTTTCTCATTAGTATGCATGAAGCTTCTCAGTCTTTCTGTGCCTCTGTGTCACGGTTTAACCCCATCCAGCAACTAAGCAAGCACCACGCAGCCGCTCACTCACTCCCCCCCATCCAGTGGGATGGGGGAGAGAATCAGGAAAAGAAGTAAAACTCCTGGGTTGAGATAAGAACAGTTTAATAGAACAGAAAAGAAGAAACTAATAATGATAATGATAACACTAATAAAATTAAAACAGTAATAATAAAAGGATTGGAATATACAAATGATGCGCAGTGTAATTGCTCACCACCCGCCAGTCGATGCCCAGTTAGTCCCCGAGCGGCGATCCCCCCACCCCCACTCCCCCCAGTTCCTACACTAGACGTGACGTCCCATGGTATGGAATACCCCGTTGGCCACTTTGGGTCAGGTGCCCTGGTTGTGCCCCATCCCAACCTCTTGTGCCCCTCCAGCTTTCTCACTGGCTGGGCATGAGAAGCTGAAAAATCCTTGACTTTAGACTAAACGCTACTGAGCAACAACTGAAAACATCAGTGTTATCAACATTCTTCCCATACTGAACTCAAAACATAGCACTGTACCAGCTACTAGGAAGACAGTTAACTCTATCCCAGCTGAAACCAGGACACTCTGTTTTCCAGCTTAGCAAGGAAGCTGTTTAAGGCAGGGACTAACTTTTCATCAGTTGTATAAAGTATAGTTAACCTAGTGAGACCAAATGACTACAATTACATGTCATTGATGAGGTTTGAGAGTGATTCCAGTCCAAGGAAACCAAGTGTCCAACTGAAGAAATATCAGCTCTGCGTTGACCTTAAATGTCATTACGTTTCTGGCTAATATTGTAATTCCCAACATTTCCGATCTTAAAGGTTTAACCACAAGAAAGAAGGATTTTGCAGAAGTAAAGTGAAAAGTGAAAATGTTTGCATAGCATTTAAAATAACAGTATATTATCATGACTTTTTCTTTGCATTTTTCAGCATGTATGACATTATTCAGTATTTTTTAGCTCATGCTCTAAGCTTGCTATATTTGATCAGCACTTGAGCCACCTCACATAAAAATTGCATTCTGAATTGGCTCCAATTCAAAGCCCCCCACCCCAGTGCATTTTTTCATTTTAGTCTCCTCTTCGATTCCAAGAATTCTAAAACAAAAGCCAAAATAGCATTTACACCCTTGCTTCCTCCAAAATACCTCTCCTCCTTCTGGGCCTACTTTCTTTGCACACTAACCCTGTAATTCTAGGTCTGCAGGAGCCCTGGTGCCTTTATAGCATCATAACCAGCCTTTACATGTTTGTCTAGCTACTGAATAACCTCACTTCTGGGAAGAAATAACTACACACCTATCCATGCCCCTCTTTATATGCTTATTAATTGAGCCCTGCCTTCCTTTTCTCTCCCAAAGGAATGGAAATTAGCAAAAGATCTCTGAACACCTCTTGCCCCATGAAGAATAGCGATTAGCCCTATTTTCTCTCAAGTCCCAAAGACCCCTTACCCTCAATCTGTAAAGTATGAGAAGGAGCTAGCGACAAGTACATATTCACTTAGTACTCAACAGTTCTTGCTGTGAGCGTCATGCCACAGCCCTCAAAGTAGAAATACGAAATGTACAGAGAGCATCTTGCACCCAGAAGTACAGCTCTCTATTCACAAAAGCAGATAAAGTTCTCTCATTCTGGATATAGTATGGGGTCTTTGACTTGCCTTGGAGTGCTGCTGATTCAGGCCCTGACATGCCCACTACCCTGTTAAGTGTGATGTCAGGACAGCTTTGGTTTATGTAAATACTAACAAAGAACCGTATCTAGGCACAGGCAAACTTGCAACGAATGTGAAGGAAGGCTGAGCAGGTCCTTCTTGAATAAAGCATTCTTGAATATTACTGACAGGTTTTCAGAGAGTTGTGACTGTTTGGAAACTACCTTTATGGAAACACAAGAATTACATGATGAGTGACTTCGGTCAGGATTCTCATCCATCTACCTGACAGAGCAAAAACGCTTTGCTAGAGGCAGCTTGTTTGGAGGGCTTAGGTGAGCTTGATAAAGAGGGCAACTAGATGACAATGTCATTAGGGACATAAATAAAAGAGTTTAAGAAAAGCCAAAATAATGATAATAGGAGACATAAACTACCTGGTCAGGTGTTGGCTAGAATTGACTAAAGGAAGTAAGGCTGGCTATGGTATTGTATGGATTACAGTTGTATATGTAAATATGCGTTATGTTGTGAGTAAAAGGAGAGCAAGTAGGCTTAGCATGAATGGGTTGTTTGTACCAATTTAAATGGATTTTTGACATATTAATGTAAATATTTATTCTCAAATGGCATAGAAAAAATGAAGGTACAAATTTAGCAAATAGACTTCTTTCTATAGAAGCTAACATGATTATGGAAGTGATGTAGACTGATGTTGACAGAAATAGCTTTAGCATTTTCAGGTAGAGTATGCTGTTTCTGAAGTAAATTTTGGACACAGTGTGTCATAGCCAGACATCTACCTCCTGCACCTGCTTGCCTGAAATCAGATATTTAGTTACCTAGTAATAGTGCATCTAATTATTCTCAAGGAAAAAAAATTATGCATATGAAACAGAAGGCTACTTTGAGACTTAGTAAAGGTTTGGCTTAATGAGTAACCAAGGTACCATTTTGTATGTACTTTATTCTGAAATACCGTTGAAATAGTAATATTAGGCTCCCTTTGTTCTCATAATCTTTGGTTTGAAATACAAAAGGAATTTAAGATGTTAGGTCAGTGGGTTTATTCAAGAAAGTAAAGCTTAAAGGAAGTTGTTCAGCTGTACTCTAATAGTACAGTAGTGTTATAGGTAAAAAACACGTGTGCCTTCCCAAACCCATTTTTGGGTCTGCAGCAAAGCGTGGCTTAGCCAGAATTTAAGTGTGAGGCTATATTAGGAAGTATATGCCCCCAGTGCAATGGCTTTTTAACAGTTTCCATCTTTGCAAAGCTTAACCAGTTTACTTTCAGTTCAGTTGTATAAAGCAGGAAATTCATAGTTTTACAAACAGTCGGAGTGAGATTTAGGAAGCCTAAGAAAATTATTCAAGATCTCAGAAAAGCCAGAGTCAACCTTGGAGTTCTGTAGCTCCTGGTCTTGAGTATTTAAAACAGGCATTTCATTTTTATAGCCTGGAAGTTATTAAGTTATAAGTAAAAAAGTATACAGTAGTAAGGCCAGGTCTGTACGAGCATCTTTACTTGTGTAATAACTGTAAACAGTAGGTTGTATTTGTGTGATGGGAATAGAAATCCCATGATAAATGAAGCTGTAAATAGCCTGAAATCTCACTGGAAGTGGTTAGGTGGAAAATTAATAACAATTAAAATTTGACAAAGCACAAGTGGCAAGTGAATTGCATTCCTTCTTCCTCAAGGAAGTAGTAGAGAAAATGTGAACACCTGATGTAGAAATGTTTGCCAGGTCATTGAGTTCAAGAGAAGGATCAGGAGACCAGAACGCTGGAAAAATTAGGCTTGAATGCATTGTTATGTGTATTTTAATGACCTCCAAATAGCTTAAGCCTGTATTCAGAAGTGGAACAACCATATAAACTGGGGGTGGGGGGTGGGTGTTACTATAATATCTGTAGACAAGTAGGAAAAGTGGACACAATTTATCTCCAGTGCAGAACAACTTGTAAAAGGGAACATGGTCCAGTGCAGGGTACGGAGCCAGGAGGATCACGGGCTCCAATCTGTTCCGAGCCACCGATGCTGTCTGACCCGGGCAGGTCACTTGACTTCTTTGTGCCTCTGTCAATCCATCTGGAAAATTGGGTAACAAAAGCAGGACCTTGCTGAAAAACAGATGCTCCATCTGAGTTGAGCTGTCCTGGATAAACAAATTAAAAAACATTGATAGATACCACAGTAAAAAAAAGATGGGTCTACAGAGTCAGTAAGGAAAAACAAGCGATGTAGGAAAGATCCAGCTGACAGTCCTGGGTGCTTGAAGAAGGAGATTTGTCTCCAAGTTCACAGGTGAAATAAGGAGCTCGCAGGATGGACACAAAACTCATTTTAGTTGGAAATTAGAAAATCAGCAAGACAATGGTGTTTGGAATCAATGCTGTGTAAGATCTGGTTTCAAATTGTCCAAGGTGTGAACACAACAGTGGTCATTTATTCCTTATGGTGAAAATTTAAGTGCTAAAAGGTTCTCTAGGAGATAAGCATCCTATAATTCATAACCAGATATCTCAATGGGACCATCAGAGACTGCAGGTAATTCAGTGGTCTTGCTTTAGTGATATATTTTAGAGCTTTAAGGGGACCCCATTTGAAATTATATGGCCTTTGATTTATTTTCCTTTTTTAATTTCCATGAATTTACATCTCAGTCCTGCATCCCAAGTCCTTCAGAAACAAGTCTTACAGAAGCTAACTGCATAGGCTTTGAAATTAAACTAAATCCACAGGTTCAAATTTGATTGGAAATAGAGCACTGTGCTAGAAAAAAAAGATAATACATGACATATTCCAGATCCCTGGATTGCAAGAGTGTGACTTAGGGTACCTTTTTAAAAATATTTGGCAGTGTCCTGTACAAGAGGGATGTATTTATTACACTATTCAAAATTACTTTTTCAATATGTGTAAAATTGTGGAGTACGTGAATTTTGATATTTTTAAAGAAAAAAAATATCTGGGTGTAGTCTAATAAACAGGTCTTCGGAAATAGGTTTCAGAGAATTGAAGTTCATTTCTTGGCTTTGCTAATAGTTGTTGAGTGCTTTGGCATGCCATTTTGTGTCTTTTTACCTCCATTTCCCTGTCTGGAAATTGGAAATAAGGATTTTACCTCTTTTGTACAGAGCTGCTGATGAAGAGCGTCAGGTAAGAATTAGGGTCAAAGTAAAGCATGTGTTGTTCACGTTTCATTGCAATGAACTAAGAAGCAGCCTTATGTTATTATTTTACTGTGTTATTTATTTTTTTGTTCCACTGACTGATGTGGCTGTGACAGAAGGAAAAGAGCAGCTACATGTATGCACATTAACTGGAGAAGAAAGGACGTTGACTGCCACACCAGCACACTTGACTTTTTCTGGCAAAGCTACACATTAAGTGCAGATCTGAAGGTCTTGAGGCACTAGTTCAGCATGTCTTTTACCACGTTTTAAGACTTACATAAACACTCCAAAACCACTGTTCCATAGTAGCTTGGGATGTATTTAAAATAGTTGTGCTTTGGCCCTTCTGATACTCAGGATGAGGCAAGGTTAGCTTGAAGACTCCCAGATGCTTAGAAAGGTCTTGAGCAGGATGAAGTGCTGGGTTCATCTTAATCACTGAGCCTTAGGGTGGCAGATAATTTCGGAGGCAGAAATACTGAAAAGCCACACTAATATTTAGGAGGAAAAATATTTCCAAGAACCTGAAGTGTGTTTTTTTAGGACATGTGTGCCAGAACCAAATGTCCAGCAAGTCATTAGTTTCCTGTCCTCATACTTAGTCTTGGCAAGCAAACTTTTTGTTGGAAGATGTGTTATTATGGCAGCAATGGAATTGCTTTGAGACCCATCCAAAAACAATCTCAAGAGCTGTGCAGAAAAATGCTAACTTCTCTAGACACAATAAAACTGGTATTTTCCAATTCTACAACCATGTTAAGGCTTACCTGTCCTGTGGGCTGCCATGTGTCATGCTGCTGGGTGGACCCCTTTGTTCTGGTTGCCCGAGGAAGCGTGCATGTTTTCTGAAAATAGGCTGCGCTGTCGGACGGGCCACGGGAGCAAAAGGGAGTGGAAAGTCGGAGGCAATAACTCAACTGAGTTCTTAGATTTTAATATATTTATATGATTTTTTTTCTACCTTCAGCATTACGTCTGTTCTTATTTCTTGTCCTTTGAATACACCAAGTTGTTAACTTGTACGCAGGTGCTGGTTTTGGCTGGGATAGAGTTAATTTCTTCATAGTAGTTGGTATGGGGCTATGTTTTGGATTT
>NW_010972620.1:5322384-5460618 GCF_000737465.1 Haliaeetus leucocephalus | reverse complement strand
AGCGGCTGCGTGGGGCTTGGTTGCCAGCTGGGGTTAAACCACAACAGTCCCTTTTGGTGCCCAACGTGGGGCACAAAGTGTTTGAGATAATAACAGATTGACCAGAGCATATTAGAAGGGATTTATATCTGTTAACAGTTGCAGGTCACGATATTGATTCATCTGTTCTCGATATGAGTTTATCTGATCTGTGCCATGCTCTTTTTTTTTGCTGTACATGTTAAAGATTGGTGTTGGCTTTTGCGGTTTGCTGTGCTCTCTAGTGATTAGTGATGTTTTGCCTGGAAGATTTGTTATTAAAACACTGACCTTGAGCTTAATCTGGTATTTGGGCTCTGTACTGAAGCCATTACTGTACTGTGGGTACCATCTCATGGAGACAATTAAGAATTATACTTCTTCCTCTGAGAGGTTTTTTGTGGAGGGAATATAGAATGGCACCTTCGCTACGTTCTTCTGTGATGCTTTCTCCCTCATTACAATAACTTCTCAGTATCTTTAACATCTTTGGGTAGTTAAAATATTTCTGTTGGTATTTCTTAGGAGTATTGCTTTGGTTTTGTCTAAGGTTAACAAGCCATTTAGGAATATGACCCAGCCTCCACAGGAGTATGGTCAAGGGTGGCACGGCATGTGGGAGAACATGGGCAGGAATCTAGAGTTCTTGTCACCTCCAATGGTCTGGAACTTCACTCCCAAACAGCTACAGGATCCTGATGAAGTGATAGAATGCTTGAAAAAAAAAATGCCATGGCTATTCTAAAGAGGCACAACTTACCGCACTGTGCTGGGCCCTGGCCAGCATCTACCAAACACTGCTCGATATTATGCAGTCCCTCCAGGGGTCAGCAATAATGAAAACATCTCTGTATTACCAACACTGTTTTCAGCACAAATCCAAAACATAACGCCATACCAGCTACTACGAAGAAAATTAACTCTATCCCAGCCAAAACCAACACAGCATGATTAAGATTCTAAATACAAACAGGCAAAATGAGGTGGTTTTGTAGCTGCAAGGCAGAGAGCTGTATTCGGTTGCGAAGAGCTGTATTCAGTTAGCATCTCTGCCCTGGGCATCCCAAGTAGTCCTGGTCAAATCACTCCATCTCTGAGTCTTGCTTTTTCTTTGTAAGGACTAGGATAACAGTTTCTCCAAGAGATGCGTGCCGTCTCTCCTTTGGTTTTCAGCTCTCAAGGTCTGGAGTGGACTTTATCCAAGTATATTTTGTGATACGTATGGCACTATTGCTCCTATCTTGTTTAAGCCTACCTTCTAAATCTTGTAATAGTTCCATTAGAGGAAAATGTCCTCTACCGGGAGAAACGCTGGGTAAAGTGTGAGGCAAATACTGCCTTTGCCAGTGCACCTGGCAGTAACAATAGACTGTGAACTACAAAGGGTGACATACTGCAATTAATTTGTGAATGAGCTATTCAAGATACTCTCTAAGTGATTGGGGATGGATTTGATATCTTTGTATCTTTTAGTGTGGACAGGGACTGGTTTAGAATTGGACTTAGAACAGTTAAAGAGGCAACCGACGGGGCTATTCTCCTGTTGGCAAAACTTATTCTAATTTGCAGTCATTTATGTCCCGTCCTTCTCAAATCATCCACAGGGACTCCTATGATGAATACGCTAGGCTTATTAGTATGTCACAAGGTACCATGGCCAGTGTGGCTGTCCATAAGCAGTCACAGCAGAGGTGGGCAGTGTGCCATATGGACATCGCAGTACAGTCATAGGCAAGTGGTCTGTCTGCACTGTGGAATCAAATAAATTACAATAACTAGAGTTTTCAGCTTTGTTCATAAAGATCAGTTCTTGCATAACTAATTGTGAGTGGTGAGGAGCTGGCCCTTCTTGTTTCAGTCTGATAAATTGCCATAAGGTAAAATAAAATAGATTACTAACCAAGCATTGCTCTTCTAGGCTGTCACGGCAAAGTAATGCAGTTGCAAATGGGGAGGGCAGGTGGACCAGACAACTGCAAATGGAAAGGTGTCAGCAAGACAGTCTTCTATTAAGAAGTGACGCAATTATGAAATGGTTTGAGGACCCCTATATTAACCCATAAAGCAACAGACACTCTCAGAGGGAATTGCCTTCTCACTGACTTTTGCCTGCTGAGCTGTATTTTCCCCCTTCGGTAGAAGCATCTCTCTTGTAATACATTTCTGTACATTTCTGTCTGTGACAGTGAAGCTTGCCATCTGCTATCAGAAAGACAGTAGAAAGACTGAAATGGGATGAAGTAAAAAAAAAAGAAAAAGTTTGCAGTAATTTCAAGGCACAATAGTGATGGGTAGAGACTGAAACTGGCAGTAATCAAATAAATCAGAGATGAGGACTTCTAGGCCGGTCTGAGAATACCAACTTGTGCTGAAATGGTTTTTCTCAGGTGTGGGCTTAGGGAGAGAAAGCTGGGGTAAGGACTCCATTAGCATCACCTGGAATGGTCCGGCTGCTGCGTCACGTAAGGGAGAGCTGCTGAGCGGCTCTTCCACAGGGACTTTGTTTCTGTCCTGGTTTCAGCTGGGATGTAGTTAACTGTCTTCCTAGTAGCTGGTACAGTGCTATGTTTTGAGTTCAGTATGTGAAGAATGTTGATAACACTGATGTTTTCAGTTGTTGCTCAGTAGTGTTTAGACTATAGTCAAGGATTTTTCAGCTTCTCATGCCCAGCCAGGGCACAAGAAGCTGGCAGAGGACACAACCAGGGCACCTGACCCAAACTGGCCAACGGTGTATTCCATACCATGGGATGTCCCATTTAGTATAGGAACTGGGTAGTGGGGGGCAGGGAATCGCCGCTCGGGGACTGGCTGGGGGTCGGTTGGCGGTTGGTTAGCGATTGCCCTGTGCATCATTTGTACATTTCAATCCTTTTATTACTACTGTTGTCATTTTATTAGTGTTATCATTATCATTATTAGTTTCTTCTTTTCTGTTCTATTAAATCGTTCTTATCTCAACCCAGGAGTTTTACTTCTTTTCCTGATTCTCTCCCCCATCCCACTGGATGGGGGGGGAGTGAGTGAGCGGCTGCGTGGTGCTTAGTTGCTGGCTGGGGTTAAACCACGACAGTTTCCCAGGGCAGCATTTGTGGCTGCTGTAAGCATCGACCCTGTGCTTGCCAGTGCAGAGCAGAGCAAGCAAATACAACAGAACTTGCATCCTGATCGAGGCAGCACTTGTCTCATGGATGGGGAACCATTTGGGGTTGATAAAGTTTCATCGGAAAGATTTCATGCCTGGCTCTGGCACAGCGCTAGTGAGAGGCTTTAAGCTGGCCAAACCCCGTGTCTCTGTTTCTCATCTGGCTGAACACGACAGTGACACTTGTCTTCCCATGGGAAGGATATCGAGGCCTTTGGCTGAAAGTCATCCTGCAAGGCATGGGTGTGAAACTGCTCATGGGCTGATACGTGAAGTTGGCTATTTGGCCCTTAGTCAGCCATGCACGTAAGTCCTTTTGGAGGCAGCAGGACTTAAACATATGCTGGAGTTTAAGCATGTGCTGAAATGCTTTGTAGATGCAGGTCTTTGTGACTAATGATACTTATGTGGTAGGATGATTAACATCATGATCTTGGATATTTCTGAGAATGCTGTGTCTTTCCCATACAAAAAAAATATGGCTTCTGTGGCTCTACACTTATTCCAATGTTACTGTAATGAAGGTTTTTTTGTATTTATAGTAAAGGCATGGCTTGCATGGCCTTAGATTTTTATAGGTCTACTTGAAGGAGAAAGGAAAAGGGGAAGAAGAAATCTAATTCAAACACTACCTATTTGGAGGCTGAAAAGCAACTGTTGCATTGTATAATAAGGAAAACTCACTCAGAAATATGAAGTTAACGATATTACTAGCAGCGGGTTAAAAAGTTGATTATGGAAGCTGAGCTTTGTAAATAAGAGTGAATTCTAAGCTGAGGTCTCTGAAATGCCAATTACAGTCACTTGAGTACATGGGGGCACGCTGAGCTTTTGCTGGGAGAGTTAATGAGCAATTTCATAACGTGCTATATATCACTTTAAGAAGACATGATAAATTGCCACTAATGGTATTGTGTGTATAAATGGGAGCTGGTTTTGCTCTGCGTTTAGTTCTAGTGATTGGGTGGTACACCTGGAAAGACTTGTATTTTAATGGGCCCTTTTTAGCACTTTTGCACCTCGTATGTTCTGGATTATATATGATTGATGGCTTTGAATGTATGGGAAGGAAAGATATGTAGATCTTAATGCTTTTAAACCATTTGTTTTCCAGTCTCTGTAAAAGGCCTCTCTGTTTTCCGGGTAATGGTTTATACTTCTCAAGTAAACAGAAGTACGGTTCTGGGACTTTGCCTTTTAACGCTATAAATCCAGCGGTTTTTTATAGGAGGGTCATTCAGTTTACAGTGCTCTTTAGAAAAGATAGCTGTTTTCATGCTAGTCATTAAAGACAAATAAGTAGGTGGTTTGGTAGAAGGATAATTTGATGCATGAAGTAGATAAAAAAAATCAGAGTTTGCTTTGCTTTCTTTCCAGGCATCCTCATAGTTCGCATTTCACACAGTGAGTAAAACCTCTTTCTCCCCCAAGTCACACCAATTTCTTCACCGCCACAACCTTTCTGACTCCCCCCATCTCCTGCTGGACCCCGTCGGTGCTTACTTTGCCCAAAGGGGTTGCTGTCGAGCAGCGTTAAACCATCCTCCTCTCCCCCTCAAACCTAGGGAGAGACAGACCCAAACTGGAAATCAAACCCCGGCTTCCCGCGTGGAAATGTAGGCGTTAACTGCGGGCTGGCTGCGGTGGTGCTTTCTCCACGCTCTCCGTGGGGACAGGCAGAGGAGACGCTCGGGTTATTTAGCATCGATACCCTGGTGCGGGATCAGTGTTTAGCTGTTGCTTGTTTTTAAGCACGCGTACCAGCTTAAAGCCTCGTGAATCTCCTGCATGTTTCTGGTGCGTGCAAAAACTGGTCCTTCTGAAAGGCAAACTCTGAACGCTGGCGGGAGCCCTGAGCAGCGCTGAGCCGTTTGAGGCAGGATTCTCCGCAGCTCTTTCCATGTGCCTCAGTCCCGTGGCCTTTTGCCCTTCACATCCTTGGGCAGATTTCGAGCTGGTGTTAGTGGGAGAAGTACAAGCTAACTTTTACTGCAGTATAGTTTAATACTGCAGGGTTGAAAGGCAAGTGCATTAACCCCTGCTGCCCCATGTTTTAATATATTGCTAACTGCTGCTCGTTCCCTGTACTTTGTCACTTGTACCTGAATTTTTCAATTTGTGACTTTTTCAGACTTTTGTTGATCACCAGGATTATCTGTAAAGCTGTGCCTCCTCTTAGCTGGATTTCTGGTTTCTATTTCTAAAATGAAACAAAGAAGCGAGTATGTCCTGTAGCATTTCTTACCTGTGCTGTTAGTTGTTGCCCTAGGACTGAAAGTGCATAGATGAGATGTAAAGATCCGCAGGCTTTCCTTCACTGTCTTCAGCATTCCTGTTGTTCAGGAGCTAGACTGATATTCTTTAGAATAATAAAGCATAGCTTAACCTGTATTTCTGTTTCATGTCCCTATGTCTTTCATTGTCAGGTTGAAAGTTCAACTGGGGGAAAAGATTAGATGACTTCACAATGTTTTAATTACACTAAGGTACTTTGCCCCTGCTTCCCATACCTCCTTATATTTAGTTTCCATTCTCTGCAGGTGTTTCATAAAGCCCAAAGAGAGATGAGGCTCCTGTGTGTTAGGTACGCTGGGCCAGGGTCGCGGAGGCAAGTAGGTGTCCAGCAAATGCCACCAGGAGCTACGTGCCCTGATGGCGCTGCGCAAGCCCACCGCAAGTCAGTCCCTGCTCCCAGTACTTAACTACGTCACCGGCAAGAGAGAGAAATCACAACCCCCGTGTTGTGAAGGACACGGTTAAATGACTTCTCAGACATGTGTCAGAGCAGGGAGGCAAACCCAGTTCTCCAGAATTCGGAGGCAGTGCTGTAAGCACAAGAGCAGCTTTTCTGGTGTCGGATGGAAGGTGCGTGTTCTGCCAAATTGTGAAATTATTAGTTGGAAAAATATTTTAAGCTAACATAAGCGTACAGAGTGCGTATTAATTTGAAACCCAGGTTACTAAACCGCTAAAGTAACATGAGTAGAAATAAACGTGCAGAGGTGTATTCTACCAATTTTTACTTTTCTCTCTGATATTTATATTTAAAGTGTGATGGTACTACCTGCTTGGGTTTAACTGCAAAGTATAGGTACCCAACCCAGCTTTCTACTGTAATACAAAACAAATGCTAGGAGAAATGCAAAAGAGAAAAAAATTAACTTTTGTAGCTTGATAGCTTACATTTAATAAAACAAGTGATTATTGATATTGATTTTTTGTGTGTTTCTTAGTATGCTGGTGCAATGGAGGAATATTTTTCTGTGAATTAAAGGATACCAGTATCATCCCAACTTAAAGGTAGTAATGCCTAATAGAATGCACTGGTACCCAGTTGTGGTTTGGGTTTCAGTATATAAATGTGTTTGTTCCCTGTAACTCCTAGCACAGGGAGTCTGTGTTTGTAGTAATTATTATCTTTTTATCGCATTGTTTTGTGTCTTTTTTCTACTTGAAAGTATGTTAGCATCATTTGTAAAGAGCCATGTCTTGAAATCTTGGGAGCCTAAATACTTTGGATCTGGGCATAAGGAAAGAAAGAAATAAACCTAGGTTTGTTGGGTAGCATGTCTGGGTTGTACTTTCAGCTTCCTTAATCAGGCAGACAACAGCTACCAGGTTCTTTTTGTAACATAGATAGGGATCATTGCAAAAAAAAAAAAAAAAGAATTGCTACACTGCAAACTTGCTAAAAAAAAAAAAAGTCTGCAGAGTACTCTTAAGTGAGCAAAAAGTGTTCCCCGCCCCTCTTGGTGTGCAAAAAGGTTCCCTTTCATGGAAAGCAATAAAGACTTGAAGAAGCAAATAGCGGGAATGCATTTGAAATACTAGTTATTGTCTCTTGGGCTGTTTGGGGGAATTTTGTTTGGTTTTGAGAGGAAGAGGGTTTGAGAGTATACTGGAGTAACTATTACTTGTTTAATGAAAACGATTGCAAAAAGGTACATTAAATATTGTTCTTTAAATGTTTGTGTTGATTTTAATAGGTAAAAAGCTGGGTGGAAATGCTTTTGAACAATCTAAACTCTCTCACTATAAATACAGTAAATGGTACATGCTCTAGTCAAACCTCCCATACATGCTGTAGTCATATCCAATAACATGGCCCGATTTTGTGTTATCTGGCACTTAAATCCTTCTTGTGGACTTTTTAGTGCAAAACTTCTCCTATATCCTACCCCAAAGTATTTTGAGACAAATATGCTTGCTTTCATTCAAAATAATATATCTAATCTATCTAGTATTTAGGTAGAATGCCTCATCCGCATTTGGCAATTTATCCTCAACATCCCTGTGTTCAGGGACATTGTTACTCTTTATCTCAGAGAAGGTTTGAGCACAGTGTGGACATTGCCTGTCCAGGATTTCATAGCATTTCACTTGAGCATCCTCTGCCTGCACAGCAAGTATGCTTGAGGTGAGAAATCTTCATGTGGAAAATAGGATGATAGTCTGTATGGTGTTGAACCCCAACCTTGTGAGTCCAGAAGAGAGTGGAAGTGTGTAAGGAGGCCTGTGAAATGCCTGACTGATGTGGGCTTGATGTTTGCTCAGAGCACAGCAGAGCAGGCTGCTGAAGACCACGTAAACACAATCCAGAGTGACCTCCCCAGCATCAGGTTTCACATTGTCTACAGAGCCAGGAACTGAACCCAACTCTCTTAAGCTCTGAGTAAATCAGTTATTTCTTCCATAATACATTTAAACATGTACTCTGTACCACAGTTAAGCACAGTGAGAAATCTTACCTCTTTCAAAAAAAAAAAAAAAAAAGCCTAGGAGTTAGCTCAGGGAAGGGGAAGAAGCAAGACAGACAACTTGCAATCCAGCCCTCATATGAAAGTCGCCCCAGGCAATTTTGTTATGTCCATGGAAGCATATGATACTCATTGCATGGGCCCATCATTAATGCTGACTCTCTGGGAACTTGTCTTATGTTGTTTCCACTTGGGGCAGGTTAGCTAGAAAATTGATCCGATTTTATTAAAGAGTCATTTTCTTTGCTGTCTGGCAGTGGTCTCTGAAAAGGTGTTTTGTCTTTTTAACACTTGGTGATTGCTCTAATAGGATCTCAGAAGTCTGATGCCCAAATTGAGTTTCACACACAAAACTACTTTGTGGCTAATTTTTTGACTCCAGGCGTGGACAGTTTCAAATAGAGCTCAAAGGATCCATCCCCACTTATGCTGCAGATGAAACCATTGTTTTTAGTCACATCCCTTTAATTAAAAATAAAATACATTTACATTTACAGAGGGTTAATTATCCACCTTTTTTATATACATTTAACTATAAACAAATGGTGATATTCAGTGTATGGTTCACGATTTCTCACAGTTGGCCACTTCGCTTGGTCTTTGATGCAATCGTCATATTCAGTGGTAGTAAATACTCTCTTATTCTCAGTTCTTACTCTCCCTTAATGGAATCTATCTTCCATCCAGACTGAACAAGTTTTGAAGAAAAATACAAAAAAAGAAATCCCACCTCTCTTCTAGTTTGGGGGAGTAAGGCCTGTGTGTAATAAAGAAGCAACTTTATTTTGCTTAAAGGTTTTTTTGAAAATTCCCACTTAGCTGCCTATTGATCAAAGGATAGTGGTTTAGTCAGTCTGATGGCTTAGAGGGATAAGATCTGTGAGAAAGAATCTTGCCTCTGACTGACTTTATTGTGTAGGCAGTAGGGGATTCCTTCTAGTGGTTTAAAAAAAAAATAAAAAAAATATATAAAATTTGTCTTTTGGAGAAGTGATAGTGAGAAACAGATTTTAGGACAGAACAGGTAGAGGTGGAGATTGTAAAAACATTCTCAGAACATGTTTCTTTAAAATTATCTGCCAACAAACCTTTGTAACAGCAACCTGATATTCCCCAAAGCCCAGCAGCTGCGGCCAGATGTTCGTTAGCGATGTGAGCAAAGGCCACCATCAACCAGGGGGAAGTCAGGATGGAGCCTAGTGCGAGAACTGCGTTAGGACGTGGGGTGGGTTCGTGTGAAAGCTCTGGTCCGGGAGGAAAACTTGCAGCCTGTAGCTGTTGGTCTTGGTGGTATAGGAGGATGGGGGGAACTGCCCAGGCTACTGTGTGAAGCGCATTGACAGGATGCTCTGTGCCTGTTAACAGAGGTGCTGAGCAGAGGAAGGGAGTGATGTGCTGAGGAAGGAGCCTTGACATGTTCCTCCAGTCACCCTTGGGACCTACAGGAGATTAATGAACAAAAAACAAGGCAAGGGAAAAGTAAGGGTGCTGTTCCTTAACACCGGTGCCCTTACACCCCCTGAGTTCTCTTTTAGGTGGACTTAGTTTAATTCGAGAATTCAGGGCTCAGACCCTCGCTGCAAAGTGTTGTGCTGAGCTGTGGCTTATGGTCTACTTTAAATGCAGACTAAAATTTTTTTAATTCAATAAACTAATTAAATGATTTTAAACAAGAGTCAAACAGGTCGCACACTTCTAACTTCAAATTTTGCACCAGTTGAACTTGGAATTAATTTTTGGTAACTAAAGGCAGCATCTTGCTTTTCAGAAACTTCCCTGGGGAATGGTCTTAGAACTGCTTTTCCTGCCCTAAATCCCTCTCTGGTTGCACAGAAATCTGGCAAAGATCCATGAGGTTCCATTCCTTTTTGAAAATTCTTACCTTTTTCACTCTTAATTTGAGATTGGCTGTAGAGGAAATTGAAGTTGATTTTTGGTACACAATACTTGGGGCATGGCAAAAATCTTACATCATGTAAAGTGCCGAATCAGACCCTACGCCCCTTTCTCCCAGACTTAAGTTTCTACACAGCACGTCTGAACAAATTAATTTGTAAATGTGATGGGCAAGCACTTTGAGCCAGTATGCCTCCCTGAATCCTACCTTCCTTTTACTGGGGGGCTGCAGAAGGAGGCTGCATTTGCAGTGTGCGGAATGTCCTGGAGACAGACGGTGCTCAGCCTAAGCAAGCCAGGCTCAGAGGAAGCTCTGGCTGCAGCTTCCCAAGTGACTGTGCTGAAGTTATTCCGAAGTGTGAAATTATGGTTGAACCTGCTTTATAATAAACATGTCCTGAAATAATTGAACAGACACTGTTTTAAAGAGTTGAGCATTATAAGTTGTATTTTCCATGGAAGTTTTTCCCCTCTTGCAAATTTTTCTGAATGCTTCCCAGGTTGCAGGACATGTTATTTTCTTGTTTTGTTTTACTTGTTCTCTCAAAGCGTAGAACATGCACGTTACCTCCCATAATTCGAGATCTGCCGTAAGCAGGTCTTTAGCTAAATTTCCATCTTTGGTTGGTTGATGGTTTTTGTTTTGTTCTGCTTTTAAGGATAAGGAAAGCTATATCATATGTGGGTATTAGAATCACAGTCTGTTTGTCCTTTCTGTCTACCAGCTCCCTTCAACCCTTTGAATATTTTTAATCTCTCTTATGAAAGAGTCAAGCACTTTACTTGCCCTTGAGCATGTAGCATGTGTTCACAGCAAAGGCATCTGAATGACCCTGTGGAGATCCTCTCTGTGACTTCTCTTTTGCAATCCTGTCTGCACTCTCACAAAATATGGCCAGAAATGGAAAATTGCAGCAATGCAGTGGTGGCCTGCAGCTTCTGTGTGGTGCGGAGCTGGCTGCAGCAGGCTATAAAATAGGATCCTAGTGTTTCAGATGATCCTTTCTTCCTTTTCCTCTTCTGTCAGTTTACTTGGAAATATGAATTTATGTGCATCAAGACAATGCAATACTATACGTAAGGCTTCCAGTCAGTCTTACGCACCAGTCAGTACCAGAATTTTAGCTTTATATTCCTCTAGGCATGTAGTTCACTGCGCAGCATTATTTTCCCACTGCAGTTATCCATTAGCTTAAGACTTTCATAACCCAGGAGGACACTTAAATCTCTCTTCAATCATTATGCCTCTGAACACTTTCCCCTAATGTCCTGGCTTTCTTTTGGAATCTTTTGTCTTACAATTTTTATCCTGCGTTTACCTGCGTTGAATTGCATTTGCCATCATATAAGAATTTTCCTGAATTACGCTAACCCCGTTTATTCTCGATGGCTAAGGTGATGCTATGTGGGGAGACAGAAAGGTACGTGCTGCAATCCTCAGCCATCTGTCAGATGCAGAGAATGGCTGAACTTGGCGCACCTCGGCTTTCTGACTGTCCCTGTGTGCATCTCGATACAAAGCATGTGGGGATCCCCCAAAGCTTTGGTACCTAGACGCTGCCGAGTCACACTCTCCTTCATTTCGCATCCAGCCACCACGGACTGTCTTGTTCCTTAGCAAGGGAGAGGATTGCTGCGGCAGGAACCAGCCTGAACCGTGCTGACAGATCCAACAAGAAAGCAAAATAGTGAGGGTAGTGCCAGCAGGGCACTGTGTACAGCTGCACCCACGGGGCTTTGCTTAGGCTCTCGAGCATAGATGTTGACTTGAAAACACTTTCAGAAATCGTCATTAAAGTCATGTGGATTTGCTTATGCATAATCTTTTTTTAAAACAACAAAACAGTTTGTGCTGTCTCCAGGATTCATAGGAGCCAGCTATTTCAGAGTGTTATTTACTTTTGTGATGTTTATCTTTCGCCCACTGGTGGGTGTGAACATCACTGGTTTTACAGTGTGCAAAGCAATGACCTAGGACTATTTTTACATGGGACTTTTTTTAGTTTACACAAACTTTTCTTTTAAGGATCCCTCAGAGCTATAAAAACAATATAGCACAATCTGATGCTTCACAGTTAAGAAGAGGAAATTAAAACACCCTATGTTTTTCATTTTAGAATTAAGTACTATGTGAAGTAACCAGTGAATGTAGCTATTTAAGGCATAAAGTATGAATGATTTCAAGTACTTAATTCCAATCACTTTTCTCTCCCATTTTTGATTAATGAGGCAATGTAAAAATAGAATAAACCTGGCATTTTAAATCAGGGATGAATTAAATGAAAACCTAATAATTCAGAGTAGCTTACTCATCTCTCTGTAGGTGTGGATATTACTTGACATATCGTATGCATGTATCATCCTTTTCCTATGATTTATTTTTAATTGTTTAGCTTGAAATTATTTTCTTCTCCCTCTCCCCTCAGCCAGGTGAGAGTTCCTGTTCACTATAATTCACTGATAAAGGTGCTTTACGTAGCCAATACTTAAAATACTTGTACAGCCATAACTTCATCTTCTTAGAAGAGTGGGATTTTGTTTGTGGTTATTTTTTTATTAAAAAGTAAATTGATACTCATTAAGAGCTTATTTACTGTATGACCCTATATTTGAAGGGCATATGACTGTGAGATCGTTAAATATACAAGTGTCCTAAGAAACTTAAATTCTGTGCATAAGAATAAAGACGTTGTTAGCTAATGTGACTTCTCCTCTGACCTGCAGAGTAGAAAGTCAGAATCAAGTTCTTTGTCTGGTGGAGCATTAGCAGCCATCCTTGAGATTGCAAAGATGTGCTTGCTGAGCGAAAGTTCCTTGTGTATTATGCTGTTTACCTAAGGGTTATATTCAAGACACTCTCTGAACAGCTTGGCTGATTATTGAAAAATGCCTTATAGTAACTTCCAGCCTAAGCTGATCGATATTAGTGCACAGCTTTACATGGGAGGGAGGGAGCTATTTAAACATTGAGAGCCTCCGGGATAACCGCGAATGAAAAAATAATGCAGAACAAATATGTTGAAGGGTTCAAGAGAGAAGAATATCTTGTCTCTGTGCAGGGGGAAAAAAAAAGTTGTTAAATTGCAGCAGAAAAACCATTTGAATTCACTATTAATAAAGTGAAGGTGGATTTTTCCCTAGGCCAAAAAGAGGGGGGGGGAAAAAAGCAAACCCAACAAATTGTAGTGCTCTTTAATGTAGAGAGAAGCTAAGAGTTATCTACACACACTCCTCCCATAGAAAGCTTACCTTCACTGCAAGAATCCGAGATGTTCTTGGTCTGTGGCTCTGTACTAAGCTCCTACCCCTGTAGCTCTGGGCCCCCAGCTCGGGCTCGTTCCCCCTCCCCACGGCAGGCAAAATTCAAAGATACTGATTTCTATGCCAGGAACACCAGCAAAGGAAAACGTCACTTCTTTCAACATCGTAGATGAACATGTAGGAATGTGGAGTGGAAGGGTCCTAGCACCTGGAAATGATGCTTTTTTCCCCCTCATGAACATATAATAATTCAAAGCTAAATGTTCCAATGTTTTATTTTGATGCGTAGAATTTTGCCAACATTCAGATGATCTATGGCATTTTAGATGCCCTGATGGAGAAGATGAGCATTGTTCTGATTTGTTGGTGGGAATGTGAAGAGAGGAAAGGGAAGCAATGATGCTGCAAAAGAGACTTCCTCCTCTCTTCTTCACAGAAATTAAAAATTAAGGATTCACAGAAGTCTCGTGACAGATGATAGCCTAAGAAACTGGAAGTCAAGAGAGATATCTTTGTCACTAATTTTTCCTGACTTTTGCAAGAACCATAACCTTCTTGTGTCTCCATTCCCTTTCTGTAAACAGTGAGTCTTTGGTTTTGTCAGTTCGTAATGAAACCATCAGGCTCCAGTGTCACATTCACATGATGGTTGACAAGATAGAGGAGGACACAGGAGGAGATGGTGGAAAAAGCCTGACAGGAGGACAATGGAGGAAGGGAAGAAATGGGATTCTATCCTGGAAAATGGGAAATAGGTTGATCTCTTTCACAGAGCAAGATGGAAGATGAAAACTTAATTTCTAATGGAGGGACACGGGAAGCAGATTGGCTTGCTGAAAGATCTTTGGACGCTTGGAGCAAGAAGCGTGATGTACCTGTTAAGCCTAGTGGTGAAAAATCTTTTCTGGCATGTGTGTTTAAAACGATGTAGGCGGAGGAGGCTTCAACTACGGAGCCAAACAGGATGGAAACAGGATAAATTCCTTTAGTAGATAATTGGCATTAGCTTTCAAAATTTAAAGAAGTTTGGAGTACTTGGCATCCTTTTTTATCAGTTGTTTGGCACATGTGTGTTAAGGAGCAGACTGAACTTCCATCACTGCCGAGGGTGAGATGGGAAAGTAATCAGTGTGTAACTCACTGTTGCTTTAACTGTTTTCTGCTTTGTTTCAGCTGTGTTTGTGACTGATAGGGGATTACTGGGAAAGAAGGGATGACTCTTCATATGAATGTTTCTTAAATATAATTCCAGTACAACTCTGCTTACCATGCCATGCAGAAACTCTGCAGTTCTGTAGGAAAGGTGGAGCTCTAAGAACACTCACAGAAATGTTTTGCAGTGTAGAAGACTTTTTTCCCTTAAATCAAGTTAGGAACGTGTCTGATTGTTGTACCACGATCCAGAAGGGATTCTGTGGGGCCCGGGAAGGGGTGGATCCAGTTCCTGACTGCGCTAACCAACAACACCGACTGCTGCCCCTGACTAGGGAAGCGTATTTTAGGAAGTCTCACGACTGCAGCACAGGACTGTAATTTTGCTTTGTGACTCATGCTGAGATACAGTCCCTGCGTGTCTTTTTGTCTGGGCACCTAATAAAGCTCAGGCCACACCTGTTTATGGATGCAGCAAAATGGCAGGGAGCTTATTTTTATACCGTTGATTCTGATGAATGCCACTTATAATCAACACCTCCATGAGGAACTGGCTTGTGTGCAGAAATGCTCTTTAATTGAAGGGTACACATCAGCAGCACAATGTGGTCCCAGTGTGTTTATCTCATGAAAGCCAGAACCATTACAGTTATAGAATATCAAATGCTTTGAATGGATCATATTTATTTTATGATTTCTATGATCATATATATCTTTTGATGATTTTTCAAGATCATTCTTGTTTGTAGAAAGTGGAATGTGGCCACTTTAGAGTGAGATAATTAATTCCGTGAAGGGACCAGATGACAATTTTGGGAAGTGTTCCTGTCCTACAGAACATACAGGTCACCATGCTTTTCTGATGAGACAGAAGAATGACTTGCAAGAAGCTGTTAGGTTAATTACTCCTTAGGAAAGGGGGTTAAATTCTAAGAAGTGTGCAGCACTCTGTTGATAGAATGATGGTTGCTGGCAGATTAAAACAACAAAAATATTTTGGAAATGATTCCCCCTCCCCCTTTTTTTAAACAACACAACAAATTGGACCTGTGAATTTTGACAATGGCTTTTGAGCTGGCAAGATTCAAACGTGCATCAAATGAAACTGCATTTTAATGCATCAGTTTGAATTAAAAATGAAGGAAGAATTTTAAAAACCAGTGATAGAGATCTATGGGATGGTCACTTATTTTTTTTCACAGACTGTGACTTGGAGCTTAGAGGATGCTTGCAGTCTGTTTTGCCTAGAGCACCTTATTTTCAAACTGAGCTGTATTCAACTGGATCAGAAACACTGCCTATTTTTACCGCCCAGTGCTAACAAATTCGTCTTCAGACCTCTGTTTACTCAATTATTGTTGTCAACATTTTTGTCTAAACATTTTGGGTTGTTTTTTGGCAGAACACAGGTTTCCCCCCACCCACCCCACAGCATTAGAGGTACGTGTGGCGCTTGCAGAACACGCTGTATGTGCATGCTGCACATCATGGCCAACATAGAGCTTATGGTCATCAATCATTCGATTGTTCTTTAAACACTGTTTTAACAGGCATTCGTTGTATAAATGGATCAGGTTATTGACCTTTGCCAGCAATTGCTTGCTACATGTCATCATGGCTTAATGACATTATCAAGGAACATATTCTGTATTGTAGATACTTTAAAGGGTTCATGCATTGTCTCTCACTAGGACACATGGCTGGCTAAAGTATCTTGAATTAGCAAGTTATTTGATGTCATTAGTAAAATATGCAGAGCATTTCCAGCTACTTACAGAATGGGAGGGTGAAATACTTCTCTTTTGTACAAAAGCAAAGCCCAGGAGGAAGAG
The DNA here is from genome assembly GCF_000737465.1 of Haliaeetus leucocephalus. NCBI lineage: Eukaryota > Metazoa > Chordata > Aves > Accipitriformes > Accipitridae > Haliaeetus > Haliaeetus leucocephalus. Next base: position 5,444,557 of record NW_010972620.1, on the reverse strand, counting down.
TTATTTGTCATATTGGAATAGTTGTTTTGAAATCCTGCTTCTTTTCTCCTTTAAAGTTTAATCTTCTACATAGAATAGAGTGGTGCAGTCCTCTGAATACCCTGTGAAAATTGTCTGACTGGTCTGCAGAGCTCCAGCTGCAGCTCCTCCATTTCTAGGAATACTATAGATCTAATTGGCACTATTAAATCATTACAGCCCATAATAGATGGAACTTCTGACTAAATCAACTATGTTTTTAATGAAGATAAGAGTTTTTAAATTAGAAAGGATACAGCATTCTTTATTTATTTCTATGGGGTGGGAAGGTTGTTAACTGTAATGGCTGATTCAATTTAAATGGGGGAAAGTAGCCAGTGTTCTATAAATTTTCTCTTCTGGTTAAAATTTAAGGTGGTACTGAATTTTCAAATCCCAAATTGTGAAATTGAACTATTCAGCTGACTATTTTTAAGTTTTTCCAGTATATAGATCTACTGTGGTTTCTGTGGTTCCTCATGTCACAATCTTAAAGTTGATTTTCTGTTCACAGGAAAACATACACATCTCACACAAATTACACACTCTTAGAATCCCATTTTTGTTTGTTGCATTAAAATTCGGGCTCTACATGAATCGGAGAGAGAGTTCTTAGAAGCTTTAACATGGGTATTAATCAATAAATCTTTGCCATTGCTAGAAAATAATTAAGTAGCATTACTTTCACTTTATAGTGGAGAGAGACTCTTAGAAGCATTGGTAGCCTGCAGAATAGATATGGCCAAAATGCGGATGTTACCCTGCTGTTTCTGTAGTCATTCCTCTTTTAATCCAGAAAGCCTTTTTTTTTTTTTTTTTGTACAATGTAGAGATCTTGCTGCTGTTATAATTACTCCTTCACATATTAGTCTTAGTCTTTGTTTTTCTCCTACTGGTTGCATGAGATCCTGTTCTTCAATATCCCAGATTTCTCAGCCTACATTGTGTTTTGCTGATTAATATATTCCAGTCAATTCTTTAACTTTTGTCTTGTTTTCCTTTCCATTGCCCTAGCTAAATATCTTCTCATGTCAGTTAATTTTAATGGTGCTTATTACCAAGTTTTCCTGATGCTTATTAACAACTTTCCAGTGAAAAGCTGGAATATAAAGCACAAGGGATGGTCTTGACAAAAAGTAGGATTAAGGTCAGAAGTAGTGAATTCTTACCCTTCCTTCTGACTTCATATGACTTTAAGTTAGTTACATCCTTCTTTTGTCAGCTTCTGAGCTGAAAAAAATGGTAATAAGACTTTTTACTCCTGGGAATATTGTGGAGATCTCTGTATTAATAGCTACTCCATATTTTCATAGATTTTAAGATTTCGAAGGAAAGCAATAATTATTTGTCCAAGCGTTCTGCATTGAGGCTGCAGAAATTCAACAATTAATTCTGAAATAGAGAAAGTATTCCTACCACACGACTGTAAACCAGGTGTAACTTCAAGGAAGGAGGGGCAACAAGCAGGTATAAAACTGGTGCAGGGTAGGAGAATCAGGAAATAAAAGGACTATTTGAGAGTTTCTTCTAAGTAAATCTCCTCACAGCAGTCTCCATTCTTTTTTTTTGCCAGGGTTACATTTGATTGCTGGCTTTGACAGCTCACTGTTGGCAATAGGTTTCATAAATGTCTAATCCAGCTGGATTGTTCTGTCTTCACATTTCCTTCCTACATCAAGAGTGTATACTATTACCAAAAAAAAAAAAAAAAAAGGGAGAGAAAAAGCTGGTTGCTTCCATTATGGGATTTAAGATAAAACAGAAAATGTAATCTTAATAATTAAAGCCATGAACGCTGTGGTGGTGTTTTGTTTTGTTTTGGGGGTGGTGGGGAGAGAAGGCAAAAGCTCACAACGCATCCTTAACATCTTCAAGATAGATTCAGAGCTGTGATTTCAGCACCAAGACCTAACAAACAACGCATACAAAGTGCAGTAAATGCAGTATTCATAAATGTATATGCTCTTTGTGACTTCATGTCAGCAGGGTTCTGTAGACCCTCATTTGTATCAAATAAACTTCAAATGCTAAAGAATACGTGCCAGCCAGGGACGAGTATTGCTTTGAATTGTTCCTTGTGTATCATAGCTGAAATGGGAAACATAGCCGGCTTCCTGTTTGTCAAGAGTGAAAAACAGGTACTTTTTCTGTAATTATTAGTAATAGTGTGAATTTAATAAATTATTGACTCATGACAACAGGATTTACATTCTATTTGCTGATAGCTTGTGGGGGATAGCGTTTGGCTTAGGAAGGTAAAATCTGACAGTAATGCAGTGTACATTGTAAATCCCTATGTCACACCTGCACTGCAACAGTGAAGACAAGTGGTGGTAACTTGTTTCCTACAGTACCTTCCTCCTCCATCATGGATGATACCCGCATGTGCCTGCTAGATTTTGTGCTATGACTTACCCAGTCTGGGACTAGACATTTAGAAATTCATCTAACAAAAAGGTTCGTGGTGGTGGCTGAGATTTCCATGGACTTCAGAAGAAATTATGATTGCATGGTGTATCGATGGACAAGAGAAGCCAGATCAGAGATTCCAGGAGCATGATGAGGTGATGAGTTGTTTATGCTCAGCTCCTCTCAATCATGGGAACATGGGAGAAAGTGCAGAAATGCTTGAGTAAAAATTTAACAAGTGAATGATATCTGGGCTGAGAAAGGAATTAATATGCTGATAGCAAATGGGAGAAGTCAGACCATGAAGGGATTGGCTATGGAAGAAATGTAGCTATTGTTTAATGTGCTGAACTGGGGAGAGGCAGTGGCGTGACTAGAAAGAAAAACAATAACAGTATGATGCTAAAAAAATGGTGTTTGTAGCAGTGTTCTGCATTACTGTAAGTGGTACATAGATTTTTGTCGAGGCGAGAGAAATGGATGTAATAATATAAAAAATGGGTGAGAGCCTAGAAGAGAGTTTTAGGAAGGTGAATGAATGGATGGGACCAGTCTGTTTCCTATCGATGTCATGCAGAAGGAATCGGACAGCTTGCCCAAAAATGAAGACTGAAAAAAAAAGAACTGAGTAAAAAAAGATGTTGAGGCTGGGTGGGAAAGAAGATGATCGTGTTGCATGTCATGAGAATGGGAGTGGAGACATGTTGGGGGGACAAGGAACTGCTGTGTTCTGTTGAATTTGAGTAGAAGGCTAAGCAATGGGAGAGGAAATGGCAGTGTAGCAGAGAGGGGAAATCTGTCACTTATTAAATAGTAGCTGAGTTTGTGCATGAGATTCTCCAGGCGTAAATCAACTGCAGATCTGTGAGGAGGAAGGGACCAAAACCAGAGCCTTACACAGCCCTCGCAGAAAGGGCAGGATCCTGGGTGCAAAGGGAGGAGGAGATTTCAAGAGGGAAAGCGTGACCAGTGGTGTTGAAGACACATGTGAGATCTCATCACCCACCAGCTCCTCATCTGGGAAGCTTCCCTGTCCCTCCATCCTTGTGTTAAGCAGAGGAGCTGGCTCTCGCCACAGCAGTGGAAGCAAGCCAGCACTCTGGTTTGGAGTGGGATTGTTTTCAAAACGCTACTTACCTCTTACATCGTCTCTGGGACAGTGGGTTTCTAAGAGGAATCCCCACGTGCACCCAAGGTTGGTGTGATAGTTTGAAGTCTAATAGGAGGCGCCAAAAAATTCTGATTATTTGCTGTAAGATGTCCTGATAACAGAAGCTAAGCAGTATGTGGGCACTTGCTTGTTTTAGTGGAATTCTAGGACAAACATTATTTACCCCTGTTTTATGGAGAGAGTAAATAGGATAAAAGAAATAAGGTGACTTGCCAAAAAACCAAACGAGAACTGTGATCAGCTCATAGTTCCTTGCTTGTAAGTACTCTGTTTTATTTCTTTGTAATTCAAAAGCAATTAAAGCAATAAAAATAAATAAAATAGAAATAAAATAAACCCAGCACGTCTTCAGCAATTTCTTTGCTAAAACTTGTGATATGCTGTGAAAGAGGTTGCGGCTTTCCTCCTTGATAATACATTAAAAAATTATTCAATTTTTCTTTTTCCTTAAGTAGGAATAATATTTAATTGTCATTTAAAGTGGTTCTTTAAAATCCAATAGTTTTACCCACAATGATCCAAGAACATTTAATAAGTCTTAAAATATTCATAACACACGGAGATCATTACTCTTGAGACCTTTGTACAAAGCAGTGAAGTGTGTTAGACATATGGCAGAAACCTCTTCATTTCTTATTTCTTGCTATGATTATATGAAAGAAAGGAAAATTCTCTGTTCTTTTCCCCATTGCAATCTGCATGCCATTGTTTTATCTGTTGTGGGCCAAAGTCATCTTATACACATGTTCACTGAAGAACATGGAGTTAATCAGGCTTGAATTTAGCTCAGTAAATATAAGCACAATAACGGTAAATTGCTGTTTTGTTGCAGTTTTCCATACAGTATTTCAGATAACAAAAAAGAGGAAATTATTTATTTCTACATCCCACATGATGTTAACAGCCCACACCGTGTTGCATGACAGATGCTGGTACCTAGTTTTTATATTATTGGTAATTATCTAAAGCCGTTAATTGCTGTGGCATTAAAAGAAAAACAAACAACAATTGATATGTTCTGCATTGGAAAGGTATCATAAATATCAGAAGCCCTTGTCATGGTACTGACCGTCTGTGGAGAGGATGAACAATTTTGTTTTAATTATGCTTCAGTGTGATTGTCTGAAGTCAAGTGGAACCTCCATGGATTATATCTAAAATAAAACTGGTTACAGTATATGGTCATAATCCCCAGATCTGTTGTGTCGAAATGACAGTATAATGAGTGGAAGTTAAAATGTCCTCTGCTTTCAAGTCATCATAGTTGTCATTTGATTAAATAATAGTGAATTCTGTTTGATGTCTTGGCTTTATTATTCAGAAGCACTTCAGTATATGTGTCCTACCTTTGTATTATGTGCTCCTGGCAACCAGGTATCCATATAGGTTCTTATTTACACACCTGCAATGGATACACTGTACGTTTAGCTTGCATGTCTGCTGCTTGAATATGGAATTTTAATTATTCCTCTTAATTATGGTGCATTCACCGAAAAGAGGGAAATCATTGGTCAGGTACAAAAAGAAACTGCTTAGTATTTGAAGGAATTTGATAATTTTGTTGTAGTTCGTAGCTTGGCAGGTGGTAATAATGCTATGCCAGCACTGTCAAAATATGAAAATTAAAGTGACGATGGGTTTTAATGAAATCCATTTGACAAATATAATTAAGGTGTTTTAATATGAAGCCCTGTAATAAAGACTACCGGTGGACTCCCTGAGGTCCTGACTAATTGTGTAGATTGCTTTTAAGCTTTGAATAGTTTTATTGGATAATGAACTGTTAAGAAGTGTTAGATCTTTCTTAAGCAGAATTTGGTTTGAAAAAGAAGAGGAGAGACAGGCCTGAGGTGTGGCATTTTAAACATAATTAGAAGAGAGATTTAAGTTAACATCTTTGATCTTGCTGTCAGTTTTTGATTAGAGCTGTAAATGCTTTAATCAAGTGCAGTGTAGTCATTACATTTCTAACTGTTTTTAAACTGCGAAATTACTGAGACACTGACATCGGTTTAACACTTCTTGAGAATTTCTAGCAAAGTTATGTTTGTAAACTGGGTATTTGCATTAAAATGTCGTACTGCAATAATTTACCAATTCAGTAGATCATGGGATAATTATATTTTGGTGCTCAAATAATCTGGAAATCCTTTATGAGATTAAATATAATGTCCTGTAGGTGAGGAGGGTGTGCCACTTCAGATTTAATTTTAAAAATAACTTCTAATGTTGTTTTTTTCAATTAGAATTATATTCAAACTAGTAGTTTTAATGCAAATGAATATATAAGAAGCTAAGTGCAGTATTTAAATGACTTCCATAGGAATACAGTCCTTTTAATGATACATACTGTGTTCTGCCAATGTGGATTCCTTCACACTCATTTTAGAAACAGGGAAACAAGCACGAATATTTACCAGGTGTACAGTAGTGGCTGAGCCAGTAATAAATTGCATTCTCTCAAATCCCTATCTTGCAACATTAAAGACTGCTTGAAGAAATTTCAGCACGATCAATTTATTTATTTTTTTACTGGCATCCAAAACAGAAATAAAATGTGAAAATGGCCGTGGGCACAAGTATGTAACATCAATGAGGCTGGTCGGCTGGATGGTACCTGCCCATAGGTGGCATGCCTTTCATTTCAAATACAGAACCCAGCAGTCCGGGGTCCTTTCCCAGATCTGACCTTGCCCCCCGTCTTCTTGATCTTTGAGCATGACAGAAAATCCAGATACTTGTCTCTTTACTGTGTCGGGCTAGAGGCTACTGGGCATACTGTTTTGCTCGTGTTAGTCCTCTATAAATGTAGAAATAAGCTACAGCAAAGAAAAATGTACTTAATTTGTTCTGTCTGCAGCATACAGAACATTCACACAAATCAATGTTAACAGTGGCCTGCCAGCAAGTCCTATGAAATTGTTAATTACATCCCACAGCAGACCACCTGATGTCTTTGGCAGCATGTCCTGCACGCTAACGTGTCTGAGGGCTGGCAGACCAGGCGAGAGGGGAGATGTCATCCAAACCTAGGACATCCTCCCAGAGACTGTTCAGCTGCCAGCGCTTCCCCGTGGCACCTCCAGCCCACGTATCTCTGCTGACTGTAATTCAAGTAACACCCAACAGAGAGAAGCGGTCTCTCTGGTAACCCTGACCCAAATCGTCAGGGACTCAAAGACCATGTCCAGTAGCTGGGATGGCGCTTGGAGCGCTGCAGGCAGCTGCTCTGGGAGAATCCAAGCAAAAACTGCTGCCCCATGCAATAAGCTGCTCTGTTCCGGAGCCGTTTGTTTTCAGAAATCTCCAGGTTTGCCCCCAGTTAAACCATATAGCGGTAGTCTAACGTAGAGATGCCAAAAGCATCGATAAGTGTTGCTGAGTTCCTCCATCAGGAGAAATCACACTTGTCTTCTTAGACACTGAAAAATCAGGTTTTGCAACAATTTTTCCTTGCAGAGATGCCTTAGAAACAAATCATGTAAAGGCCCCATGTAAGTCTACCTCTTAAACACCATCTGAAGAGCTTAACTTGATCCTTAAAATATGATTCTGCTCTGAAGAGTGCTGTAAAAAAAATCTATTATGGGAAAGCCTTTATTTCCACCTCAGCAATTTCCAGAAGAAATATCTTTGTTTGACGAGTACAAGAGCAGAGAGGTTTTTAGTTGGGGGGGGGGGGGGGTTAAATATACATAGTCCTGCAAACTCAGCCTGGGTTTTAAAATCAGTCTGGATTCTTTCCTTCTTGTGTACCTCCTGATAACAGTGATTTGCCAGACCATTGGGTATTTTTCATTGTTCCCTCTGTACCCTTGCTGTGGGTTTATTGAGGTAGTGGTTTTCTCAGCATTACTCTGTGTGTAATCGAAGGCAACATTGCAGATGGAAATAACTAGCACTTAGCTCATGTGTGTGAAAAAGGAGCAGAATCCGTAGCTGCATTGGTCCTGCAGGGTAAAAGTAAAAATATAAACAAAGGAAAAATGGCTTGAGATGGGAGGATATAAGTGGAGGAAGACAGGAGTCCATAAGAAGTGTGCTGTGTAAGCAGCATGGAGATGGCTTTATGCTGATGTTTTGCCCTTTAGGTGCAGGCTTTTAAAATACTGTATATTTCAAATGAACACAGATTCTCATTGGTGGGTATAAGTATCATTATGTATCAAACCAAGATTCAAAATGTAATAAAATATGCAAACTACTAAACTTTATCACCAAACAAAAATACAGCTAAGTGAGCATTTCCTAGAGATCCCTCCAGAGGCCAGAATAAAATTCTGGGGCAGAGCTGGAACTGGAACCAGAGGCAGCCCAATAAGCTATGGACTGTCCCTTCCCTCTGCTCCTTGTCCCTCCATCCCCAAGTAGTTGCTTCAGATCTCCAGAGTCCTGAGAGAAGAAACATCCTTCTCTGCAGGTGAAACCACTATCGTGACAAAACTGGTGTGCATTAGACATCACATGGTTTTCTAGTTGTAAATTACCCACTGAATAAACGAACATTGTCTTCAAGGGGGTTTTTTCTCTCCAGATTGCCACCTCTTTGGAGAGATACTACATTTTCAAGGGAAACTGAAGTTTCATGAATAATTTTTGATTCATTTTCCCTCCTTTTATAGATAAACTTTTAAAAGATTTTTTTGGTTTTTGGAGAAACCTTGAACATTAACTTTCCTCAGCCTTCTCTATATTATTAGTTTTTAAACCTCAGTACTTTCAGCCTCCAACTTTGCAATACAGTTCTTTTATATGGCATTTAGATTTTGACAGATGTAGTTGGTGAAAAAATGGGAAACGTTGAAAGGATGAGCTAATTAATGTTTCCTCAGCCTATCTAAAGTACGCTATTGTGTTAGAGTTTTGCCACATTTGTAATTTATGCCTGTTAAACCTTTGTTTTATCATCTATTACTGACTTCTAGGCCTCTGTTTGCACTTACTGTCTGTAACGAGCATTTCATTTTATATGGAGAAAAAATGGTTTCAGTTACTTTTACTGTACCCGAAAAGGAGAATGGGATTTGCAAATGATAAATGGGGAAGTTGACTAGCTAACTAATAAAGATTTGTCTTAATCAAGTATGATTTGTCAGAACAGGAGCGCACTGGGGTCAGGGCACACGCAATGAATAATACAGCATTCACTGGAGAAAAGGACCAGGCAAAAGGCCTCATAAATATGCTGCGATTACCCATTGCTAATTCGTATTCAAAGAATGAGTTGCACTGAAGCCAGCTTCGAGGTTGCTGAGCTGTTCACCTGCTTTGTGGGCTTTTCAATGTTTAAGAAAGTTTTTATATATATATATATATATATATACACACACACACACTGTTTGCAGAATGCTTTATTTTTGCACAGACTGCTACACTTTTTGGTCAATGATTTTAAGCATTATTTATTAATCATCCTCTAAGTTTGTTTTATTTTTTTAATGTCTGGACACTATTTTATTTCTGGGTTTTGTTGTTTAAATATGAATGTGAATACAGCAGGAGATAGTTCCATTCACGTTTAAAATGAATTGCTGAACACTGCAAGAAAGGTTAAAACACTTTTTAGCTCCATGGAAGTATTAAAGATCAAAGAAGCATAGACTTTTTGCTTGTGTTGCCAGCTTTCCTGACTTTCTAATCGGCCTGTGGATTCAGGATAAACCTGGTGCATCAGGATGTTGGGGGAAACCTGAACAAACCCAGATGTCATTTTATTTGGCTCTGGCTTTGTTTTCATTTGTTGACACTGCTTTTTGCTTCAAGGAGCAATTTCTCAGATTGAAACAGTCAAAGGATATTCTCTTCTTACAGATTTTCTGAGATCCTGAAGCTGAGGTACTGCAAAGAACCTTTTTCCTATTGATAAGTTTTAGCTACGTAAATGGGTCATGAAGAATCAGTTTAAAAAAAAAGAAATTGTTCCAGTGCTTACGGATATAACTAGCAGACTTTGTTCTTCGTCTTTGTACTGTTTAAATGTCATATGCTGCAGTTTTGTATAGTTAAATAAGTTTGAAAAGAATCTCTTGCTCCACACTTCAATTTTAAAACATATTTCAACATTTCAAAATGTTTTCTTCTCTTTTGAAAACCTAATGTAACTATGTTTGCTGTTTGCTGGTTGGCTGATAGTCCGTCTCATCTATTTTGTGCTCCACTCTGTGTCTTGAAGTGCATTTATTGCTTTAAGAATAAATCAGCTATAGAGGTAGGGCCAACTTTACGAGCCTCGAGCTGCTGAATGCAGGAGCCTAAGTTGCCAACTCTCTGCCTACACATTATAAGTCTTTGAAATAACCAGTACTGCAGGGTCCAAAGTAATTATTTACACTGCTTTGAGTTTATAGCAAACTTGGTAGATGGCGGAGCGGTTTTGATTAAATTATGACTATGCCTCCAGCCTTAGTTAGACGAACCAAAGATCACTGTTGTGTCATCTCAATGCTGTTTGGAGTCATAGGTTTAATTAAGTGATGGTTTGTGGCTCAAGTTTTAGAGGATATGTTTCTGCAACTTAATTTAGATGCAATCAGGATTGTTGATACTCTCCCCTGCTAAATCGCTTTCAGAAAAGTTCAAGATTGGCAGTACTGTAATGAAGCAGCATCCATTCCCTGCACCGAGCTGAGAGCGAGCAGGGACTTCGTCTGTCCTGACAGCACTTAAAGTAGTAGGAAAAGAAGATACTGAGGGTTGGTTCCCAACTAAACTTACGTGATTGAAATGGGGGTAGCAAGCTGTTTAGTTATTGATGCACTAACCAAGGATTTCTTTTGCCTTAGAACTTATTTGAAGGAAGGGGGGGGAAGAAGATGCAAAGGGAGGAACTTGGAGCAGATGAGCATTGCCGAGCTGGCGCGTGGCTAGAACAATGGCTGGACTTCAATGTAGACAAGCGCTCAGGAGAATCAAAGTCTGCCACCTCCTGTGAATGTTGCTCTGAGGACGTTAGTAAGGGAGCTCAGCTAGATGGGTGATGGGAGTAGACAGAAAAAAATACATCAGTTAGTGAGAAATGAGTAGTTTTATACCAGCAGATTGATGTAAGTTAGGATTTCAGAAAAGGTATGAAACCTTAGAAAAAGAAAAGGCTACTGGAGGTGAAGTTACTAGGTCTGTCATATATCTTCTTTCTCCTTTCTTTTTCCTATTTTCTTCTCATTCAACTGCCTTATTTTTGCCTGGGGAAGGACAGAGTAGGCCTGGACCATGGGAGGTGTTGGTTATGAAATGCTCCCAGTTTGTTCTTAAAGACATGTGGCATCTTCCTCAAATATCTTTTCTTCCTTATTTTGAACAAAGCACAAAGCCTGAATTCTGATTAGGTGTTCTGGGTGTTTTTCTTTCTGGTTTCCCTGACCCCGGGATCAATGGACCCCTTTTGCTGTTGGCCAATGAAAATAATATCATGAACATCCATTATAGCTTATAAGGACCTTTTCCATTTGAAAGATGTTTGTATTTTAAGTTTGGTGGACATCTTGGTATTTAAGTATTATTGGATTTCGGAGGATTGGGATGTATTTTTAGGTGTCTTTTGCTCTCACAGTAGACTGGGCAACTTCTTTTATCCTCTCTTGCAACTGAACTTCTGACAGCTCTGGAAGTGTTGATGTCCTCAGTGTATGCTGTTGACTGTCAGTACTCTTTCTACTGGTATGGCATTCGCTTCTGCTAAAGAGGCCAACTAGTCCCTATAGCATGTAGCTAATTTTTATTTTATTGTGTTAAGTGACCACTTAACAGCATGCAGATTAACTTCTCTGTGGCAGATTCTTGAGGCATTTGAGCACCAATTCTCATGTTTCACTGTTCTGTTAATGCTCTACAAATTGTGTCTCCATTAGCTTATAGCCATTATATTATCCTCCATTTATCTGTATTAACCTGTACTTGTCGTTTAATAACTTTAATGATCTAAATCCTATCTAAATCCTTCTGTCTCTAATTATATTGGCTGTTCAATGTAAATATATATCAACTGTGAACCTGTAAATTTATAGGACTTTTACCTGTGTCCCTACACTTAAAGATGTCATCACTTTCTTTATTAACTTTCTGCTGTCAGAAGCATAAAGCATTTGACTCAGCCCTGAATTCTTCTAACTCCTGCAACATATATTTTCCACGTTTGTAAATCTGCTTGCTGTCACCTCTGAACAGCTAGCATTTAACACTTTCTAGCATTTTTTTCCAGAAACTGCTGTTGCTGATTTATCTCTCTTAGTCTCCTAAAATCTACACTTTTAACCTGTCCAAAACTGAGTAGCTTTTGGAAAAAAAGTGTCCCAGCCTTGAATATTTTTACTGAGTTTCTGCCTGTGTCAGCGTAGTTCTTCTCCAACAATCTTCCATAAGCTTTTGCTACATCTTCAGAGCATGCAATGTCTCTGTGCAAAGACAACACAGAATTGCACTCCCCAAATGGTGTTATTCACTAGGCAAGGCTGAGGATCTCGGGGTGGAAGTGTTCTCTATTCCTACTCTGATTCCTTCTCTCACAACACACAGTGGTTTTTTGAGTTTATTTCATGATTCTGTAGAACAGCCATCTTGATTTTTAACATGATCTTCTGCTTTTCCCAGTGTAAATTAGTTTGTCTTTTCCCACCTCTAATGACGTAGCTCAGATGCATGCATTGTACGTATGATGAGATTGGGCAAATCATACTTCCAGGTGTCCTCTCCATGATGTCGTTGTTTTCAAGCTTTTCTTACATTTGAAACCATATCAAGATATCTGCTGCCTCTTATGAAACGTATTTTTATATATGTATGTGTATACACACACACACACACACACACACAGAGGGGACACTTTAAGAGGAAAAGTTCTGTATAAACTATTTTGAATTATTTTATTTTTCATATGAAAAGAAAAATGGGGACTCTGTCTTCAAAATTCATAAAAATGCATGTTTGTTTATCCAGAAGCCTGGAGAGGCTTGTTCCATATCATTCCTGTCTCTTGAGTAAATATATTAGTCATTCTTAAGGAAAAAAGTATTATTGACTTGAGTGATTAGAAAAAGCTCTTTCAGAATCAGTTTAGCTGATAAAGTAAATAAATACTTAAATGGCTGGAGGCAAAAAAAGGAAAAGAAAAACCAGTCAAGCACAACTTATTTTGCGTCCTTGATATGTGTGTAGGTATTAGAAATCAAGCTTTGAGAAACATGTATTAAATAATTATGATTTGTATGTATAAAAAAATACTGCATGTAGGTTACAGGCAAATTCCGAAGTAAGGGCATATTCAGGAGTGTAAAGCATCGCTAGAAGTGATCATTGCCTTTTGGGTTTATCTCAATATAAAAGTTGAAAACCATGTGTCAATTTTTGCACACATGAAGGGGGAAGTTGAGTTTGCATTTTGGGTTTGGGTTTTTTTTCTTCAGTTGGGAAAAGTATTTTCATTCTTCTAATTAGTTTTGGTGTTTGAGGATAAGAAATGTTTGTGGGGTTTTTTTGTATAACACAGTCTCATAGAACCAGGCACCATTTGTGTTGGACCCACAATATAGCATTATTAAAGTGTTCAGCACTGAAGAGGCTGATTTTCCATACCTTGTTCAAACACCTTTAAGGCAGAATACATTTAGAGCTGTGAATTTTAGCATTCACCCTTTAAGGCTGATGCTTGTTAATATTAAGTTATGTACTTTTTCAGAATTTTTTTTTCTGTTCATCACAGCATTGTTTAAGACTGAGATAATTGCTATATTGAATGTTCCTGCCCTCTGTCAGTACATAGATAATAATGATGTAAATGCATTCACCCTTCTGCTTCTCATAGTTTAGCTGTAATTTTAGAACATAATTTTATGCATCTCTTTGGGAATTTTGGTTAGAAAGGGCAGCACCACACAGACTTTTGTAGGACTTGGGACAGCACTGTACTAAACATTGTCTGTACATACCGACTAAAAGGATGGGATAATTCCCAAATAATTGACGTTGTTAAGATTCTGTGGAAATAACACCATTACTGGTAACATGCAACACCCTTCAGTTTGTGTATTGGTCTTAATTCATGCATCTGCGCTACTGTATATCTTGGAACCCTGACCTTTTCACATAACTGTAGTAGCATCGTCAATGATTTGCATTATAAGTAGTCTGGAAAGATCTATACAGCACTGTTGCACTAAAAGCATGAATCTGCCACATAGATGAAGGTTTTAACTGGCAGGAAAACATCAGAGTCATGGGGAAACTTGAAAAATTATAGCAAGCACATAGCAATGATATCAAGCTTGTAATTAGCTGTACTGTGGGCTAACGTTACTTTTTTCCAGTCCTGGGCACCTTCAGTTGCAAACCAAGTGAGGAGACATGTCTTCATATCATTTATAAGTCTGGTTTTTCTTTATTTATTAATATTTTTGTTTGACTGTCTTGACCTTCCAGCTAAAAATCAAGTTTCACTGTCATCAGTGAATTTTCTGAGTAGAACGAGTATATGAAGAGGATCTGTGGATAAAGGTGTCAATTTATGTTTGCAAACTTATTGTGAGATTATGTTACCTCCGTTATGTCTCTTTGTTCAACTTATGTTGTTATTTTAGCCCAAAAAAGGCCAAAGATCATCAACTAAAGTGCATGTAGAGTAAAGCTGCTCCTGTAAAATTGATGATCCGTCCAATTATTTATCTATAGAGGCTGCTGGGAAGAAACGCAACTATCTCAGTTCTCAGACCCCTCTGCTAGGTTGAACTTCATGGCTGAAGGTTTAATCCCTAAGTGTCATATCAACAATTCATTCTGTGATATTCTGGCTGACATGCTCTCCTTCCTTATTTATTGATGTCTTCAGTCATCGACAATGAGAGGAAAATACACTATTCGTCAAAGTGACGGTGTTTTACCCTCACTTACAGTTGATGCTGCTGTCACATTGATGGTTGGAAAATAAACTCAATCATTATAAAAAGCTAAGAGTGTGAACTTGCCAGTGACAGGAAGAAGATGAAAAAAACCCCACAGTAACTTGCTTAAAATTGGTGTAATAAAAATAGAGCTGTTTCCTATAAAGATATTTTTGAGCTTTGTTTATGAAATACCAGGCCATTTTAGCCATTTACTTTATAGTTATTCCTTTGAAGGAAAATCTGTTCCTCGCACTCCTTTATGTCTGTGCAAACATACGTATAATTTTTAGCAATAAATACTTGTTATCATTTCACCTCATGCCACTTGGTTAGTAATTTGTTGATTTTTTTCCTCTCTATTTTTAAGGGATTTTGCTTTGTTTTTTTCTCCCCCAGATTACATTGAATGCATGTATCTGTCTATTACAGTATTTTGAGTGCTTTGATGAGGAATAAGCTCAGTATAGTTTCATCCAGTAAGTCCTTTGACATGCAAACATAGGCAAAGCTCTCTTGAATTGCTTTCTTAGGCTACCATTTGTATAGCTGTACTGCACCGTACAGCTTTTTTAACTCAATAACCACATATCTTACCACATTTCACCTTTGGGAGGCATTGTATATACAGCTAAAAGTAAAGAGCAGCAAGCCAAGAGGGACAAGATAGCATAATGAGGATGTCAATTTGTGGTCAGATATCTGAGGAAATATTTATCTTACTTGTACTGTACTTGGCAATAGATAGAGAAATATATATGTAATGAATTTCCTTAGACTTTATCTGGCAGAGTGTCTGCATTGTGTTAAATGGATTTAGAAAAAAAATTGCTTGTCTCAAATTTTCAAAGTTTGAGGAGATTCTACTTTAGATTGTTTCCTGAGAATGAACTTTATCTATTAAAAAAAATAAGAATAGTCATGTTTTCTCTACTAACATACTGGTGAATTTTTAATGATTCATTTTCTTGAGACTTCTCAAATAATGACATTTTAAGATCCCACTCATTCACCAGAACAAAAGCAAGGCACGATTTTTGTTGTTTATGAAAAAAACCCTCATGTTTTCGTAGTTTTACTCTGGTTTTGTGCATATCTCTGGCAAGCTAGCTAAGCAGCCAGAATGAATGTGCACAGAAATGCTGGTTGTCTCACACGTGCTGTGTGTCCTGAGGCAAGCTACAGCTGCTTCAGCTCCTTGTGTCTGTTTCCCCATCTGTAAAATGGGAATGATTTAACTTATTTTTCTCCTTCGGGGAAATATTTTTCTCCTTTGGGGTTTCTTAATGTTTCTATAGGGCTTTGAAGATTAAAATCTCTTCTCTATACTTGCTGCTAATATTTCAGTGTTAGAGGAGCATTTGACTGAAGCTGTTTGAAGAGTAAAGTTTTGGTGTCTTGTGTTGTCTTTGTACCGTATCTTGAGGCCTCTCCACTACAATTTTGCAACGTTTGTTTCAGCACAAGCTGCGGATGCAAACAACCCCTGCGTCAACAAACGGTGATGACAATAGATTAATATATATGTCTGCTATTAAAACCATCAGGAGATCCATTACGGCATATCTCTAAGCTTGCCAGAAATAGTCCATGATGGAGCAAAACAGTCCCCAGTAACTGGCCTTAGCCTGAAATAGCTTTCATAGGAGCATCAGTGGTAACTGCTGAGAGGCACAGAGAGTGGTTTTCTTCTAATATGACTTCTCAGTGTCTTTAGAGAGATCTCATCATAAGGATGGCTGGTGTTTTAGCATAGGCTTCCTGACTTCCCTTCTGTGACAAGGAGTGGCCTTAAGGAACGTGTGGGAAGTACGAATACCCAGCACTTAGAGCAAGTCTGAAAGCCTTCGTGCCTTTGCTTCGCAGACCAAAGGTCACCTCAGGTGAGGGCCTAGACAACCTCGAGAGATTGCAGGGGGACAGCTTCTGGTTTGGTTGTTACTTCTTCAGTTTTACGTTGCTTGAAAAACTTAAAATTTAGTATAATGATGTCTTCCTCTTTGCAGTTAGGAGGAGTGATTAGGCTACCACATGTATTAAATGCCGTTGTTACAATCTAGCCTGGCAGTTTGAGGCCTTACAGTCGCAAGCTATATCTTTCATGATCTACATTTTGATTTTTTAATGCAGAGCAGATTGGACAGGAGATGCTGGAAAACCTCAGCCATGACAGAGAGAAGATCCAGCGTGCTCGGGAAAGGGTAAGTTTGATAATAAGTAATTGCTGATTTTATATGCTTTGGGCAAGTTCTGTGTGCATGCAAAAATAATCCAGCATATTGGTTAGTTTCATGTAAATCAACTGCTACCATGAGATGTAATCACCATCTGCAGCAAAGCACTTAGAAAGTGTCTTATATGGGCCCAATCCTGCAAAGCCTCTCCTGCAGGGAGTCACACTGAAGTCACTAAACCCGCTGTTGGAAGCAAGATTTCTGTCACTAACATCACAGATAAGTCAGCTTTCTGTCCTTTGAAGGATTTGTTATAGTGTCCATTGCAATGATGTCTTGAACTTTCTATGAAACAAAGTTCAGTATTGTAATTTAGCTTCTAATAATTGATCAACCTTGTAGCTGCAAATGCTAACAGTTGCCTCCTTAGGCAATTCTGTGTGAACGAACAGGTAGCAGTTTCTTACACTGCTGCTCTGTCACTGCCGTCAAGATAACATAACTATGTCAGTTTTGGCTTCTGTTGCCTCCACAGGGGTCAACTCTACTCTGTAGCGTTATTGAAGATGCTCAGGAGCCCATCCCATCCAATGCATACAACTTCTCTGAAATTTGCCTCCCTGGCTCTGATTTCTGCTTGCAGAACCAGGAGTGACGGCAGCTGTGACTTTCTGCCCATGACGCATCGGTCAGATACTTTCCTGAGTGTCCTCCTACAGGCCACTAGCTGACCGTTGCGGCTGAAGAAAACTTCTTTATCTGTCCCAGGGAGTTTCTTCACCTGGATAGCTTTGACTGGTAAAGCCTCCTATGATGGCTTTAATGAGGCATTTTCTGTCAGCTGTACCAGTTACTTTCTGACATCCTGGGCATTAGCTACTTTAAAACATTAAATATAACTAAATCATTAAATGTAACTAAGGATTGTGGGCATTTACCAGGTGTTGTTCAGGCAATTTTGTATCTTATTTCACCTCCACTCCTCACATCCCTAGTGACTGCTGAATCTGAGACGCTTTGCTGTTTCTAGCTGGACAAGTAAAACCTAGGCAACAGAGATGAATAACATGTATCCCTTTCTGCTGATCCTAAAAATCCTCAGGAAAGAGAAAGCGGGAGGATAGTTCTGGTGACTCTGTGTACACGTGGTTCATAGCATAACTTTTCCTTTTCTGTGCTTTCCACCTGAAGAGCAAATTTCTTTGATGGCAAAATCTGTAAGCTGCAAGGAGCAAGATTAAAAATAAGGGTATTCTAGGAAAGTGTATCCCATCACAGTTCAGTGAAAGACCTCTTGTCACAAATGGAAGATCTCAAATTCCAAGTTTTTATCACATACCACCTAAAATATTTTGTTTAGGGAATTCAGAAGAGTTCTCCAGTAGAGCCACATGAGTGCTGTCCCAGCTGTCATTATAGTCAGAGGTACAGTCAGGGATGATCTTGGATAACTTGGCAAGTTTTCCATTCTCTGGAGATTTTTTAAAGACCAGGACAGAGGGTACTCTGTCAATGCATAGTAGCTTTACACTGAATACACCGAGTTATTATCGAATCAACCAGGGAACAGACTTGTCTTCTGAAAGTTAAATGTCAGCTTGAGTATGATGGTCAGCTCTTAGCAGTTCATTGTTGTGAAAATTAGGAAGATTTTCTTATGAGCAAAATTTAAATGAGTTAGTGTCTCTATAGTTTGGTTAAATTTACATAAATGAGTTTTCCTGTCTGTAGAGTAAAACATTTCAATGAAGAAATATACAAGACGTAGCTAGTATCATTTCAAATAAATGAAGATCATGTGCAGTGCAAAATACATGTGTAATGATAGTTGTGAAGAGGAATTCTCTAAACTACTTTTTTTTTAAAGCCAAAGAGAAGGAATAAAAGATCTGCTGCAAGTCAAATAGGCTAAGTAGAGTATAAAGGACTCTAAAAGGTGCAACATTTTTTAGGAAAACCTCAAATTAAAATGTGTCTAAGGCAGACAAGATATCAACATCAGCATCTTGTTCATCTTCCTTCCTTTCTCATTCTTAATATTATTTTTTTAAAGCTTTCTTAAACACCGTGTAGATTTGCCATTGCTAATATCAAAGCATCTTTCAAAATGTTTTCACTACAGCAGTTCTGTGAAACAAGGAAGTGCCATCATATGCCATTTAACAGGTTTGCCATGCCACCAGTTCTTTGGCTTCTGCAGTGCACTGGTATTGCTAAAGAAGTGATTGAAGAACTACCATCAGATACTGCAGTTTTAAACAAAAACAAACTTACAGTTTGAAACTCTTTGTGTTGTTTTTTCTGCCAATGCAGGAAAAAAAGGTGGGTTTTTTAGTGTTCTCTTGGGAGGTAGCTAGAGATCTTCCAACTCTGTGTGTACGTGTTTGTTTCTTTTTTAACATTTCTTTTGCTTATTTTGTGGGTTTTTTTATTACCATAAAAATATGAGGTCGTCTTGCTTAGAGGAGTTTGTCAGACCTCTAAGATTCAGCTTCCCCTTCCTAACTATCAGGACTGATTCTAGCTGTCAGGTAGAATCCTGCAGCAAGAGAGGAAAGTTAGGATCAAACATATAATGGTAAAAAGGAGAGCGCTACTTTTCTGTGAAAAGGGAGGAGAAGCCCCAAGTGTTAAATGCATCTTTATGAATAATAAAAGACCAACGTAAAGCATACATTTGTACTTCAGATTCCCTTCTAGCATAGATAAGAACTTGGCTTTTTAATGAGCCTTTTAAAAATTACTGTGACGTTTTTTCCTCCGTTACTTGTGTCAAACTGGGCTAAACTGCTTTTCTGGAGCTTGAATTGTCTAGATGAATCAGGAAAAAATGAGGGAATGGCCTCCTTGGAATGTAATGCTCATCTTTGTTCCATCATGGCACATAATTACAGAGATCTGAGTCAGTGTAAGCCGTCCTACTGAATATGATATTGCTAAGAGCAAGTCTTGGATGGTGGTATCCAGTCCTTAATACCTTTTACAGGACCAAGGAGGAAATTTATGCAGAAAGGTTAAGTGTCATTGATTGCAACTACTGATTTCAGTAACAAACATTAAATCTGGTAGCAAATATTTACAGTATTGGGTTCCAGAATAGAAACTGATTTTAATATCGCTGCTATGCATATATTCAAGATATAATAGAGGTTTTTTATGGTGAAGGTGATTTGTTATTGGAAGACTGCCGCTTTTCTTGGCAGTGTTACTGTTTTGATGGTTTTATAACAGAGGATGCATTTTGTCTTCTACAACAAAGTTCTTTAGTAAGAAGTCAATGAGTCAGGTAATCCTTTCAATCTGATTTGATAATGAAGAGGTAAATATTCGGCTTTCAGAAGGAGAAGAATGTTTTTATGTATGTACACACAGCTGTGTTTCAGGGCACTAGAAACAGTGGTGCCTGCTATTTCATAACTGACAGTCATTACATCATCATTTACAGTAGATTTTGATGTTCCACTGGCTCCAAGAGTGCCAAAAAGTCCAAAGAAGTCTCTCCTTCAGCTATGAGTAGCAAAAGAGGCAGTAGGGTTGTAACTCTCTTCTTCCTATACACTTCTTCATTTCTAGACATCGTTTTGTGGGGGACTAATAAACACAAAAATAGAAAGAAGGTTTAAATCCCTTTTAAAGAACAATAGAAGCAGTTGCTCTTTTTTAATATGAAGTTCATTTGCTTCATAAATTTTCATCTCCCCAATTTTTTTTTTTATTCATTTGTGCTTTTACTGATTTTGCAAGTTTTTTGAGAGCTGTAGAACAAATCAGGTAATTAAGTTTAGCTGTAAATGTAGGTTTCCTGTGTCCTAATATACTACTAAAAATTTTACTTTCAGTGACTGAGTGATCCTTACATGCAAAAATATATATTGTACAGCTGTGACTTATGTACATACTATACACTGTTCACAAAGTATTTGGGCATCCATCCCAGTGGTGGCTGCTGTAAGGTCAGTACAAGTTTTGTGTTTAAGAGACAGTATAGGCATATTTCTTTTACATGGAATTGGTAAAAGAACACTGTTCTGTATTACTGCTTTTTCTTTAAACTACTATCTTTGAAAAACAGTGGAAGAAAGATATGTCTGTTTTTCATTTCCTAAAGCATCAGGAACACAGCACATGGCTGCCTTCATCCCTTGATGCCCTCACTAATGTACATAACCAATAAACATACATACATCAATGGGAATTATGGATACCAATTTATATAGCTTCAGCCTGCAACCCTTTATTTGTAAAGCTTTTGCTCTTTATCCTGGTTCATCTTTGTTGCCTCAATGTCTTATCTTCTGTTGGTTTCATCTTTATGTAAGTGAAAACCAGACAAAACATTTTTAAATTTCAGAGCTTTGGTGGCTTTCTTACATGTCAGTTTGTTGTGGGCTAAACCTGAAGTTGATTCACTCAAATGACAGTAGAAATATCTGTCCTTTGTACAGAATGGAGTACGTGTGCCTTTTGCCTTTAATGGGACTCTTTTCTCCTCAGCTTAGAGAAACAGATGCAAACCTGGGGAAGAGTTCCAGGATTTTGACGGGAATGTTGCGAAGGTAAGGCCAAGGTAGGGACACTTCTGCTCTTTCTATTTTGACTCTGTACCTCCATGCCTTTATTTTTAGCTTTAATTCAACCTCAGCATTTTGCTGATGTACCTGATTTTTTTTGCACAGGCTGCTATGTAGAATGTCTTCAAATAAATGCTGATAATGAAGCAGGTGTGATTAGGTAGAAGACTTTATCACAGCTACAGAAAGAGTTTTCTGTAGCCTGAGGGATTACCCCTTGCTCAATCATTTCTCATCTTTGTTTCTTTGTATTTGGGGTTTTTTTTCTGTGTGTGTGTTCTAAAATTAAGCTTTTTAGTGATGATTTCCTGTGTTCCTTATTCTTGAGTGATTTCTGTGTTTTCAGGGGTTTTTTACCTGTTAGATTTTATGTGAGAAAGTTTGTAAATGTTTTGGGGCAGCGTAAATTTACACACAGAGAAAAGGTTAAGAAGATAAATTCTGTCTGAATAGACGGGGCAGACACATTGTCAAACCTTGTGGGTTTAGCATGTTTCTTCCATGTTTTCGATGTTACGAAAATTGTCCCTGGGATTAAAGTGAGGTGAAACGGAAAGGAAAAATTCACAACATCCTAAAAATCTGTGTGGGACTGCAAGGAGGGAGTTATCCAGTGATTACTACCCACCTTAAATTTACATTGGTACCTTCCCAGACAGATTTTTTGAATTAGTGGCATCTCTGGATATGTGTTCTTTAGCGAGTGAAACAGCACCTGAGCTTCTCTGTGATGTCCATAGTTCTGTATATATTCAGCTTCCTGAAGAGGAAATGCATCTCTCTAGTAGGTGGTGTCAGGTGCTATGAAAACACAGTTTTAAAGGAGTTTAGAGCATCCTCAGAAGTCGTCAGTATGAGATTACCCTTGCCATGGGCTTTTATGTTGCATATTTGCTTAATGCAATTTTCTTATTTTAAAAAAAAAAAGAAAAGAAAAAGAGAAAGTTTTAGCAGAGTTTTTGATTTGTCACTTGGCTTGGAAAATACCAAACCCAGAATTTACTAAGTTGTTCTTTAGTCTCCTCAGAAAAATATCTTTGTTGGTTCCTTGTATACCCAGTTGGCAAAGGTTAAAATGACTGAACCTTATGCCTTCATTCCACAGATTTCTTACAATTCCAACTCCAAACTGTTACATATAAAATTCTCTGATTAAGAGTAATATGTAAATGACACAAGCTAAATTCAAAATCCATGGAGAAAGGAAGTGGCAATTGAAAGGGATGGTTCAGTGCCTGTAGACAATCAAAATAAACTATAAAAAAAATGAACGAAAGAAAAGACACAACCAAACCCAAGTCTCCCCAGGAAGGGCTCTGCGACATGAGCTGTAACGAATATTCTGCATATGTCTCCATTTTGTCAAATCTCATTAAAGGGGTTTCTTGCTTTATGTCAATTGAGCTGTCCAAAAATCATTCATCATTTTAGTGTAAAAAAAAATCATGCAGTTATTTAAATAATATCATATTAATGTTAAAGTTCAGCTGTCATTTAATAGTATGGCTTAATCAGACATAGCATTTAGGAAAAATAGTTTTTTCGGGCTTTACTTGGCTTTCAGGTTGGCAGATTCAAATAAGGATTTATGGGTTTCTAAACCAATGTATTCTTTCCATGTTTATGCTTGAGGTACCTCAGCCTTTTTTGCAGCACCCTGTAGTCTGTTATTTTCAATAAAATAAAGTATCTCCTCATATTGTGTTTGAATACATTTGCAAGTAATTTGGAGAAGCTGAAACAAAAACATATGCTGTAACCTTTGACTTTGTTTTGTGTTTGGGAATCACAGTTAGGAGTCCTAGTTTATAAGTGTTCCATAACCCAAATGAAAAATGTGATCTTTCTGAAATATACTTGGGCTCTTCTTTTTAGACAAAAGGATTTTGTAGTCAAACACCAAGATGGCATGTTTCTGTTTGTCAGAAAGGCACTGAATTTCCTTTTTCTTTAACAAAAATGTTGAGCTGAGTCACCCATCTGGATGAAAGGCAGGTTAGGATTTAAGCTAAGTTCAGGTAAGTGTGCCAAAAGAAATGCCTTGGCATAGATGCAACTTGCAGTAGAAGATTCTCAGAATGTTATTTAAAACCACATTATAGATAGACCTATGGTGAATTTAATTTGTTTATGACTATTGGGTAGAAGGGTCTAGCATTATCGCAGCCTCAGCATCATCCCAATGTTGTTTAGTCACAAGAATTATCATAAAATACAGACCCCAAGAAATCAGCACAAATTAGATAAATACAACTGTAAGAAAAATAATTAGCACAGATTGGCAGATGTGTCCTAATTTCTGCATACTTCAGTACATACCACACAATGTTTTGCTTAATTACTGGAACAAATAAAGAAACACACTGGAGAACTATTCTTTACATCATTATTATACGGAAAAGGTAATGTTAAACTGAACATTGTTCAACTTAGTTGCTGCTCCTACAATAATGTATTTGCTGATATGCTTGAAGTCATATGCCAGGCTAAAACCCTGTGCATCAAATTAATGCCTAACTATTTCTATTTTTACTGTCTGGGAAAAGTAAAGCAGCATCTCTTCTGAATCCGGCCAAATATATTAAGAGGTAAGATATTTAGACAGCTACAGGGCTAAATTACTCCCTTTATATGACCTAAATTCCCTGGCCATGTATTTGTGCAAGCAAAAAAGGTTCTGGAGATGGGGAATAAAAGCAGGGACAGGTTTTGTAGGTTCCCATAGCTCACTAAGGAAATCAGTGGCATAACAGGGACAGGTCTTCCTCTAGCAACTTAAAGTAGCCAGCCTTATGTGTTGGAATTTGTTATCTCCCAGTACTGGTATTGGGTAAGGAAATTTTTGTAATATATGTTTTTAAATATTCTTGCTTTGAAATGACCTATACATTCATAATTATTTTTTTCTCCTCTGTAAATCTACAGAGATTCCACTAAACTAGTATATTCCACTTACAGCATTGCATGACTAGGATAATATCAGCATGTTGATAATGTCAAAACATTAATCATTTCTTTTTACATGTATCTATAGCTCTGGACATCCTGACATTTATGACTCCTCTTTAAAAGTGTGAGACTCTAACAGAAGCTCAGTGTAGTTTCAGTTACAGAATTTTCAAATAAGTTAACATAAGGAAATGGCATCTTCTGTGGTCATCTGCGATATTGCTGTCTCAGACATCTATCCCTTGGCCTCTACTCCAATGTGAATTGGGGAGCGCACAGTGTGTTAGAAAGAAGCAGAAAAGAATATGTTCTGAAAGATCTTCAGTCTTTTGCCGATACCCTAAGCCAATAGCCTAGAAAAGCTTTTAAGAAAAGAATTTGGACAGTCTCCAAGCCACACACGGCCCAGCGGGAAACAAACAAACCTAAAAGTAACCAGATAAAAATTTCACTAGATTTGAATCTTTATCCAGTTAGCAGATAAATTCTATCTACCCCCCTCCAACTTGCAGAAAAATATTTTTGAAAAATAACTACTACCCTCCAGAATGTTTTATTCTGTCTGGTTCACCAGGAAATTTCTATGCCAAAAATTCTTTTTTAATCTTCAGATTTCAATCTTCTGAGTTGTTATCAATGATGCTTTGAGAAGCTCATGACCACATCTGCTCTTTTATAAGAGACTTTTAAAATTTGATTTCTAATTGCACAAACACACAAGCTCCAGCTGATGGAAACGAAGCAGTAAGTGTTCAGCTCTCAGGTGGTAAGTTGTATGACTTGCCAACAGCTGCATGACCAATGTGACTACAGTCAGAAGCAGGGAATGCCTCCCCCTCCGTGCTAGTTGTAGTCAAGCTTCTTCACTCTTCTTTCCAGAAAAATTCTAGTAGTCCTGCTTCCTGCATTGCTTCTAGTCAAATTTCCTTGTACTTTTGAACTCCAGGATAGTCCAGACCTTACAGTTATTTTTCAACATTTCATAGAATCATAGGACAATTTAGGTTGGAAGGGACTTCTAGAGGTCATCTGGTCCAGGCTCCTGCTCAAAGCAAGTCTAATAAGAGCAGGTTGCTCAGAGACTTCTCCGGTCAAGTTTCGAGCACATTGAAGGTTGGAGATATGAATGCCTCTCTAAGCAATCCATTCCAGTAACAGTTTAAATAAGCAATTTTTCCACGTATCTAACTGAAATTTCCCAGCATCCAACTTGTGTCCATTGCCTCTGGTCCTAAGCAGAGTAATTTAAAACATAAATGTTTTAGAATGGACCTTCAGAATTTGGGCCTGGATTGCAGTTGTTCCTAGCAGTTCTCAACCAACTTCAGCAGTTCTGAAGAGCTCCCTGTGGTCATTAGGCTGAGATGGCATCCAGTGTAGGGCATTTCTTTAAACCAGGTGTGGGGTGCTCCACCTCCACCCACTGACCTGGTCGGGTGGCCATTCAGCAGTGGATGCACAACAATTCTTTTTATTTGCTTTCTCACACTCCTAGAGATGTGAAAAGTTAATTATGTCTGTTCTGCCTTCTCTCTTGACTATGAAGCCCCCATTTCCATATGCAGAAGAATAGCAGCAGAGACAGTCATGCCCCTGTTGAGGCAAACCAAAACAAACAGTGAGTGTTATCACTGTCTTTTTCCCCTATTTCCCTACCAATCTCTGCTTCCACCCCCAAAGTCCATAACAAGATTTTCTTCTGAGCTAAAGCCTCTGTCAGTATCAGTCCTCCTAGGCCATGACTGCTGAGTCTCTGCAGTTTTCTGGAGGAAGGTCTTCATATCCCAGACACCGAGTGAAGTTTAGCGTCCGGTTAGGTCTGCCTTGTTTTCATGCTGATAGAGGAATTCCTCTTTCCAGCAGGAACTTTGCATATTTGGTCACAAGCCAAAAGAAGTTTGAGTAGAAATTGTTTCAGCAACTTTTTGGTACATATATTTCTATTTTTACTTCAAGATGTATTTCTACACTGAGAAATGATTGAAACGGTAAATTCTTTAGCAACATGTCTGCTCCATGTTGAATATTTACAGCTGCAGCTGTTTACTTCAGTAATTTAGACCTTGATTCAGGAACATATTTAAGCATATGGTTAAGTTAAACCAGAGGAGCAATTCCCTTAACTTGAGGGAGACTGAATAAGGGGGGAGTGAGTGGCAGAATGATTCTGGGTCATCTCTTGGGACAACACAGCTTTTATTGTGCTCCTTGCTCAAGGCCGATTACAGAGCAAACCCTGTCCTTAATATTTCTGTTGTTAAATGGAAACCATAAAATACACATAGGGTATTTTAGTGCTTGTTACTGCCGGCATAAGAACATTTTTTGTTTAAATTTCCTGACTTTTAAGCATTTAATATAGTTACTTGATTCTTATATTATTGTACATGTTTTAATATGCAACTAATCTTTATCAGTTATGAAGTGTTGAATCTTTCAGAAGGAAACTGTTAATCTTTGTGGTGCTGTTAAGCACAAGATAGTTTTTGGATAAGGAATGTATGTCTTGTTACTCCAGAATAAACCTTGGCATTAATTAGTACCTGGTCATTCCACACTTTGTCTCTGACTTTAAGAAGAAGCCTTGTTTCTTTGTTAAGGTGATGGACAAAACATCTGGAAAATGTAAATGTAGTGTCAGCAAAATTCCCAAGGGTAAGCATTCTTCATCATTAGGAGTCCAAACAAAAAACCAGGAAATGTACCTCTATGTCTGAACAGCAAGAATTTTAAAATAGTATGGGACACTGTGGGTTCTCTGTTCTCAATTTAGGTATGATGTAATCTGATGTATGTAAGATGCATTTCTTATTTTTAATAATCAGTTGAGAGCCATTTTATAAACCTTGCTCATCTTTCTTGGACAGCATTCTGTACGTTGTTTCCAAAATGCTTTTGAAAAACCTTACTCTACTTCCATTCCGTGTTAGAAATACTTTTCGGTTCACGCATCATAGAAGGTGCAGAAGTCTTTTGAGCTGCTGTATAACCACCATAGCTACAGCAAGCAGTGTACATGGAGAATTCCAAGCCATATACTGAAGGTACTGAGTGCCTGACAGAATGGGACCAATTTCAAGATTGCAAGCATGTAGCTATGATTAGTTTAATGCCACCTTAGCCTTTGCAAACTTTCAGCTCCAACAGCCTAAGTGATACAGAGTTAAGTTTGCTTCAAACCTGGAAAAAAAAAGAGCATCATGATTAATCTTTACATTTGAATAACTTAAGTGCATAGGATAAAATAAGTCAGTGTTTTAATCTCCTTGCACCTAGGCAGTCTTAGAAGGGTATGTCCTTCATTCATTGAGATAGAAGCATTTATAGTGTAGCATTGTTTTATTTTTCAGATTGTTGGAAAGCTTTATCCATGTGTCAAGCTGCCTACGCTATGGCCATTATAAGCAGGGCTTTCAACATTCTTCAGACAGTATTTCTAATTCTCTTTTTTCATTCTGTTTTTAAATGTACAATAGCCTTTGTTCTGTCTTCTCCATTCCCTCTTTTCTATCATCTGGAATTACTATCTCATTTGCCCCCCTTCTATCTACTTGTGTCCAGCTGAACAGCTGGAAAGAACATTATCTAAAGCACAGTTGTGTTCCTGCAGGAAAGCAGGATCCCAATGGATAATTATCGAAGCTAGTCCTAGACTGCGTATACCAAGAATGTAAAGCATCGTAATAGGTTAAATATCATGTAACCCTTTGTGATTGTTCTCTGTATTGAGATATGTTGACTACCATTAAGCAGCTAGAGCCTAAAAAGGTTCACAGTGTCATGAGTGAAACAAAAGGCATTTCATAGTCAGCGTTGTCATGTCTGAACCGCAATAGATGTCCCATGACATGCTTTCATGAGAAGGCATGTCTTATATCAGTGTAATCAGTGCAGTGCTTTCTTGCAGTAGTTACAAGTAGTTTCCCATTGGATGAGTTCTCTCTGACATGATATTCAGGAATAGTGAAGGTAGTGAAAATATTTTGAATGTGGTGAGATTGTTTATGTGAAGCAGGGTGAAATAGGGAACCTGGTAGCAAAAGCTGACATTGGTAATTGCTGAAATAATTGGAGCCAACTCTTCAGAAATCAATTAAGTCAAACTCCTTAAGGCCAGTAGTAAATTAAGGATCATGTTGTTCTTGACACCATTCACACTATAACTGTCACAGAAGAATATATGCTGTATTTTACGCTTTCCATTTACTACAGAGTGTTTAAGCCATAAATTCCTAAATGTAACATTTTCTGATCACAGATCTGCCTGATATCTTGCTACATGGGTCATTTCATTTTAATACACAAATTTACCAAAAGAAATAGAATCAACTTGAAACTGATCTCAGAAAAGTTCATCCCTTTGTGTTAAGGCAGGATTGACTCTCCCTGTTTCAAACCTGGCAGATATTCGTCTGGCTTGCTCTGCGCTGATGAACATTCCCCATCTCTTCAATCAAACTGTTCTGAGTTTTCCCTAATGTTTAGCCCAAACCTTTCTTCCTGGGTAGACAGAGGCTTTTATGTGCTGATGCATTTGAGGAGATTTCTGTGTTCTGTCATGGCCCATAACTTCTGCTGTGGAAAGAAATTTCTGCTGAACTTTTCAAGAATTAGAGAACATAAATAATATTGTACAGAATTAAATCATAGTTTCCAGTTTTCATCAAGCCAAGCCTTTTGATGGGATTCAGGAATGTAAAAATGGAAGATTTGGACCGTGTTCGGATAGGCAAATCCTGGAAGCTAAGCCTCTCCAAACAGTAGCTTCATGCGTAGGTGTCACTGAGCTTTGCAAATAGAGACACCAAAATTAAATCATTCTCATGAGGTTGCATATCTGTACTAAAACTAGACTGTATACTAAGCTGACTAAAAGTAACATTTGAAACTCAAACAAGATCAACAAAATACAGAGATTTAACTTTTTTGTGGCACTTCTAAACATTTTAAGAAAAAGGCAGTAATGTTGTCAAACAAACATCAGAATTTTTAACTTATTTCTCCCACTCATGTCCATAGACACACCAGTATTTTGGACAGATTTAGTATTTGGAAACAAATGGTGGGAATGGGAATTGTTTTGCCTGGTCTTCTACCAGGTCTCTGCAGGAGCTTTGTTAATCTTTATCAGGTAAAGAGTATGATTCTGAGTATGGTTTCCAGTAGCACTTGGCACTTTTCTTGCCACACTTGATTGTAATTGTTGGCTTTTAATAAAACAAAAATTAATTCAGCTTTCCAGCACAATTCTGATCACACACCGAGGACTTTAAGAAAACAATGAAGTCATCAAACTGATTTAAAACTGCTGTGATATCAGAATCTTGTCCTTATTAGCTAATCTTTTAGATTAGATCCTTTTCAATTTAGCGCATAGTGGCAGGTCAGAGTTTTGGCTGTGCTCAAGAGACATAAGAGATTAAGTGACCAACAACTGGAACAAAGGAAAATTTGGGATTTGCTGAGTACAAACAACACTCAAATTCTACCACAAAATCCAGGACCTGAACTTGCGGGACCTGAACACTACTTGTGTGAGTAGTTTGATCATCTGTAGCCCTAATATTGAGTGAGGAGCTCTTGGTTCAAGCAAAGTTTGTTTGGGAGGGGGTCGTGTTTGTTGTTGTTGTAGTTTTACAAAGGTGGCCATAAATGATGACTGTGAGAAGTCAACAGCTAAGGAAAACCAGGATCACTTAGAGTTTGTTGCAGATAAATATTAGTGGTGCTGTGGGACAAGACCAAAACTGAGGGAGAATTTATATCCTTGGGTAGCATGTAATTATGTTGTATTGGACCTTTAAAACTCTGCAGAAGATATGTTCACACATCACTAACCTGCTGAGCATCTGTCCGAAGAATAACAAAGTCATGAATGAGAAAGTGTGGTCTTACAATGAGAGATTGTTTAGTCTACTTGGTGATAGGAAGGATGAAAATTTGCTAATTTTGGCTGGCTCTTTAACTAATATGGAAGATTTGAACCTAATCAAGGCAAAGAAAAGTCACTGTGGAAATCAAGCAAAATGGGAAAGACAGAGAAAAACAGTTTTACCATAAACACTGAGATTTGTGTTCTCTACAACATTTGTGTAGCTTCAAAGTAATTCACTGAAAATCACTGAAATTGTTTCAGAAGTATCTAGAATAATATAAATAAGAGAGAGACTCTTGCAACCTGCTTGCTTCAGACAAAATGATAAAATTTTCAGTGCTAATGCTCCTTCAGTTTTAGAATCAGGATTATAACTCAGATTCTAAAATATGATTTTTAAATCAGTTTATTAATTGGGGTTTTTTGAAGACTTGAAAAATTAGTCAATTAATTTGAAAAGTCAGGAGCTAAAATTTATTAGAATTATATGTCGTATTACTACTCTCCAGTTTAAAAACATAGCAGAAGAGTTTTTAACTGACCTACATGCCTTCTGCAAATATTAATGTTTTTCCAGGAGTGTTAACATGGCTTGGCTTGCAGGATCTCACTATGTAGTATTTATTATCTAAGAGCTTTTGTTTAGCTTGGACTTTGCTATATTAAGCAAGTAAGCTTATAGTAAGCTGTAACCCAGAAGGTTTTTGTAACATTTGCAAGTTAGAGCAAAGTCTTCATCTTGTCTTATTTAGTAGATCTGCTGATAGTTTAAGATTACAACACTAACGGGTAATTTTTCTTCTTGAATAAAAATTGCATCTTAAAATTATTTTTGCACCACCCCCCTGCCTTCCTCCTGATAAAAATGCTTGTGCAAGCCAAAAAAAAAAGCACTGTATGTTTCTCTGACATGCTTATCATGGCTGCAAATATTGCGTTTAAATAGGGAATTGTTTGAGAAACATGGTTCTAAGTGTGCCCGGTCTTGCCTAGATGTTGGGAAGCATATGGTCTACTTTATTCATGCCAAGAAACTTCCTTGCTGCTTTCTGTCACCGCTATATTTTTTCAAATGCAGTTTTCAGTGTGAATGGCACACACATGTTGATCGTGAAGGTAGCATTCTTTCAGTACAGCCTTAAGCTAATTACTCTTAGTGGCAGTGGGGCTTTGTAGCTCATGTGTGAACAGCTATTTATACTACTACACCAGTACAAAGCAATGTTTCACATTACCAGTTTACCAGACTATTACACCATTGTGTTTTAATCCACTGTAGGTGTATGGAGAATATGAGCCATCTGTTTTATTTAATGATATAATCAGTAAACAATATATGCACTTTACACATTTGGTCATTAAAGATGCCCATATTGTTGGACCCTGTATTTACATTGTAAATTGGTGTATTCACACATCAGCTCGTTCTGGTTTAAAAGGCTTGCTGTGTTCGTAAGATGGTACAAAGCAAGCTCAGTAACTGCTCGAACCCAGCGCAGGTGGTCGAGCTGGTTGCCACACAGATCAAAAGTCAAACAACTGTGAATCTTCCTTTGAAATGGCATTTAGAGAAACAAGGCTGGTCTTATCTTCACAAACAAGAAAGAGTTATAGATATACGTCGTGAAGTTATGAGAACAAAAGGGGGTTTCATAATCACTCGCCATCAGAAAATCCAGTACTGCAGACTTTTGTGAAGACAACTTTGGAATATAAAGACCATCTTATTTTCCTGGACAAAATTTAGAGGAATGAGTCTGAGTTATTAAATATGAGGAGGTTCAGTGATTTCAAAACTTTGGAGGCAAGAAGTTGCTTTCTCTCACAGTTGATTCATTTTTATTTTGTTTTCAGCAATGCTTAAGCAGAATAAAACAGCAACAGCAAAGCCCAATCTTATTCAAGGGGTAGAGGTGAATGGGTGTATTTGTGCTAAAAACAAAGGAAATTGCTTGATATTTCAATTTCCCCAAAGTATCCTTGGTGAGCGCCAAAAAATAGCCATCAAAATACATTAAAAATTCATTGATAAGTGGAATCTTGTTTGCTAGCACATTTTTAAGGAGGTGGCAGGTCATACAATCCCATATTAAAACAGTAACGTTCATTTTAGTGTTTTACTTCACAGCTTATGCTTAAGGTGCCTAGAATTTAAGGTATTTATTAGAGGACTCAATCTCATTTCTCATTGTGTTTTATGAGGAAATATAATTGGGTTTATCTCCAGGTGAAGGCCTGACTGGCATTGCCAGTAGACAGCGAAGGGAAAAGACTTGTGGAAGTGTATGGCTAAGAGGGAGTTTGCAGGTCAGCAAGGCTGGAGGAGTAGTCTCGAGTTTAACACCACAGCTGCTCCGCAGCGATGGCTCTGCTAATAAAGGCAGAGCTCTGTGAATGCCGGTTCTTCAGCTCAGTTTGAGATCATCTTTTAAAGCAGCAGAGTGTCTGTCAGGACGAGATCTTAGTCATTTCTTGTTGTATGCACTTGTATAAAGAACTAGCAGTAAAATATTAATACATAGATTTTCATTTTGGTTTCTGTTCCTACATAATGCAGCTATAATCAGAGGCACTGTATATATACTCAGTAACAAAGTCTGTGTACTAAAAAGAAGCGTGTCCACTTACCATTTAGTGTTACAAACATGAAGACATAGCTTTCTAAGTCTTTAAATCTATTTCAAAGGCAAGCTAATTATATTATTCTTTTTTTTTTAATCTTGGGGTGGGAGGAAAGAAGATTTTTTTTACTAGGGCGCTTTTATGCTGGCACGAATTTTAGAGATAAAGTATTTTCAAGTGCATGAGCAAAAAGAAGAAAACATCTCATTTTATGAGCCGTTATATACGCTTTCAAAATATACAATATTTTCATGGTTAAAATATTTAAAATAAAACAAAATAAGACTCAGCTGTAAGTGTCCCTTTTACAGTCTTTTCATATCTGTATTTCATATAAGTCAAGTATTAAGCATTGACATGTTTCCATATGCTTCATGATGTATTGCCTTCTGATTTTGAGATACTGTGTAACCAACTTATTTCTAATCTTATAAAGGTGGTGAGATTTTTTTCATTTTTTTTTCCCATCCCAATCCAGGAAAAACAATGAGAAACTTGACCACTAATGTTTGAATCCTAGCTTTGTCCTGGGTATATCTTGGGTAACTGTGGACACATCTGTTTCTGCGCATCTCTGAAATGAGGATAATGTTCCATATCTCAGCAAAGCATTCCAAGAGCAAATGCCCTTAATTAATCTGTGCATGGTCCTCACATGACAACCTGATGAGAGTTTGTGAATGATGGACTAACTGGTAGCAGTGCCTGTCCTGATTTGGAGTCATGGCTTAAAAGGATTTAAAAGGGGTGAAAGAGAAGCATGGGAAGAATTTAGACTAGAGGGGTGCGGAGTATCTGATTTCCCATACCAGTCTATTACCAAGTACGTACCTGATCTCCTTAACTACTGAACGCAGATATGAGAAAGAGGAGGTATCAATTCTTTGTTGTCTTCTTCAGATACTGTAATTTTGAGGGCTACAGGGGAGAGGCTCCTCTTTCCTTGGGTGACATTTTTGGTGTGTTGCAAACAGAAAAGAGTATTTGGGTTGGTTCAACAAATAGAATTAATGCATCCCTGGAGACATAATGATTAAGTGTATATATAGAAGAGCAGTGATGTTAAACTTGATGTGCTAGCCCAGGCAACTGCTTCTTCCTTATCAATCTCTCCTTATTGCTCCTGTCAGAAATGATGTTTTTATAGCTTGCTGTGGACTGAGATGTTTTATTGCTGGCTGCTGTCAACCTGCAAACAATCAGTACTTTACAAACATTTGTTAAGTACTTTAGGGTTCCTCAAAGAAGAAATATATCCCTACAAATGCAACGTTTTATGACTTGCTATCACAGCACTGCTGTTTCCTTGTTCAAAGATACGGAGGAGAGATGTGTAGACTCAGGGGCAAAGGTAGACAGTCACTTACTTCCCGTGGCCAAAATTACCTTTAGCACCTTCACCTCTTGCCTCTGTGGAAATAAAAAGAAACATACTTTGTTACAGAACATGGATGGGTAAAGCCATGAAGATAATCTACTAATGCATAAAAATTCTATCTCGTGTATTAACTTGATCACCAAAAACATACTAGTGAGCCTTTGAAATTCCAATACTTTGCTGTTCAACTTCTTATTAAGGAGAAAATAAAAATGTGGATTTCAACAGCATTTTGTTGAAACATCCAGTGACATGATGCTGCTCTTAGCTGTACAGTTAGAAGAGAGTTTGTTAGACAGTTTGTGTAGCAGGCGCACGTTGAAAGCTAGGGTAAAATGAAGTTTGAATGTGATAGCTGGTAATGATGCTGTACAGCACCCTCTTCATGAAGAGTATTCTTTATAGAACGTCTCTTGTGCTGGTACACTTGGTTGGTCATATTTTAAAGGTCATCTTTGAATTATTGATGATTTATTAAAGCTCTACCAGCAAGCAGTGGGAGAATTAAGCTCCCACATGCCAGTTCCGTCAGATGATTCCTCTTTGAGGAATCTAAGTGATCAAATGAGATCAGCCATTTATAATTCTTCAAAAAGGAATTGCTCACAAGTAGTTGTTTCTTAGCAAATTCCTGGTGTCCTCTTTGGAGTAAGATGGGAGTATTTGGAATTATATGATACACATACATGATGTTAAGCATATTGTAGAATTGTTTTACAATAAACTACATAAACCGCATTAGCTGTGTTCCAGGTGCTTAGCGGTCAACTAAGGAAACAGGGACCTCATCTCAGAGATGCACATTGTGAACAGACACACAGAGGTGGGGTAAGGAATGTTGAATGAACCCAAAGAGAAGGCAGTGCTGCAAAGATGCTGTCTTGCTCTGTTTCAGGCAGTGATTTTTGTATGCTTCTAATTCTGTTCATTGAAATCGGTGGAAAAGCTTGTGCCCAAATGCTTGTTCTCTGAATCTGAGAGGGGGAGCAGGTGCACAAGATACCAGAGAAAAGCTCTGTTTTATAAATGTAGAGACTAGCTTACGGTAGAGTTTGTTTTGTCCTGTTGCTCCACTGACCCAATTAAATATAGCTTTCATAGGAAAATACTGTTGTGGCTGACCTGGATAATGGAGATTGGTTGAGAGGACTATTAAACCTGGCCCTCCTCTCTAAACTATTGAGTTCTGAGACTAACTTCAGTTTGAGACCCACTGTACCCTGATTTCTTTGATCCAAACCCTGAGAATATGTAATCATCATTTAAAGGAATGAACTCCTTTGTGACAAGGAAGCCAAGAAGTGGCCCCAGAGAATGCCTCCCCACATGGAAAGCCAGCACCTCCTGATTTGATGGCTTCCATGCTAATGCGTCTTTCAAGGGGGCTTCTTTGTCCTGCGTTGTTACTTATTTGGCTCTTCTTTTATTTCAGTCTTAATTGTCATTAGCGTGGGTTTGGTTTTTTTTCCTAAAGTCATCTGGGGAATAGTAGTTTATTGCATATTGTTGTGTTTGTCTAATGGCAATTGCACAAGCTTGAAACCTAATCCTTGTAATCTTTCCTACTAGGGAGAGCTTGAGATAAATACTGCTGTATGTTTGGTGGGAGTGGGTCTTTACTTTTTGATCATCCATGTCTAAATGTTGAGTAATACTTAAGGGAAAATGTTCTCAAAACATTCCTTAGATGATTATTAGATTATATTTTATGTTTGATAAAAACTGGAAAATTGTGTAAATATTTGCTTAACATCCCACCCCTAAAGCAATTTATTTCCTTTCTGGCCTTCAACCCTCTTGCTCAGTGAAATGAGATCAGTCACTTTCTGTTTATATTCAGTTTCACTTTGCAGTTTTCATGTACATGTAGTGCGATTCCCCACTGCAAGGGAATATTTAAATAATAAGTGGAAAATAGAGAGGAAGGAAAGGAAGAAGTATTTTTAAAATATTTTCTATTGTCTTCCCACATTTTAAAAATAAGCAAGTGCTATGATTATACTATTTACATGTGACATGCTAATAACTAGTTTTAGAAGCAATTTCAAAAATAGTCCAGTCCTGCTTTTCTATAAATTGTTTGTCACATAGTGAGTAAGACCAGTTTATACATACTATGTTCCTGTGCCTACTCTTCAAATCAGCCTCTGGCAAAAGCGAACACATGTGAGATACCTCGTTCTTACAAGAGGAAATCACTTTTGCTTCTTGGATACTCCGTGGTGATTGAGTTTTCTGGAAGGTGCTGACTTTTTCACATAGACAACAGTCAGTACTCACATAGGTCAGCTGTTTGGCTGTTTTCTCTCATCTGAATTTTTCATTTTGGATTATTATAGAGTATGGGTCTCAAAACCATGGACACCAGAACAAATGTTGGGTCATGATTAGAGCTTGACTAGATGGGAGGAGCGGCTTAGGGTAATGTTGTCTTGTGGAAAAAGAACTATCAGAGTGAGTAAATTAATTTAAAAGATTGAGGACACTTCTCTGCACCAGCCAGCATTGAAGCATTTCTGTCATAGATCGCAAAATGGCTGCTTCAGATGCAAGAAGTCCTGGAGTTTCTCTTGAGTCCTCTTTCTCTCCCACCATATTTTTGCAATTAAATACTGGATGAAAATTCTTTTTCCTTTTGTTTTGTTTTGGTTTTCGTTTTAAATGTGTTACTTTTTCCTTAATGTGTAGCAGCTGATTTTTCCTCTGTTGGCTCACTTGGGCACAGAGACAAACCTCCTTTCAAGGAACAGAGTTCCAACATTGTTGTTAATTATTTTAATGGGAAACCATCTGTATGGTAAGGCAGGCTCCCCAGCTTTTTTTTTTTTTCCTGGAGGAAAAAAAAGAAATGCAAGTATTTTAGCCAAAGGTAAGACCCTTCCCTCTGTAATGTGGCTGGACTCACAAAGAAAGTAGACATAAAGGCACGTGTCTTCTCACCACACTCGTGAAGACCTGATTTTCAAAACCAGCCAACCTGTGACAGACAGTCCCTTGGGAACACAACTGGCCTTCTTTAGAGTGTGATCCGCTCTTGGTGCTTCCCACAAAATTGCAGTTGAGATCTGCTACTCCTTTGGGGGACAAAGGGCCAGTTTGCTTTCCAAGAGCTCTTTGCCCTTCTTTTTTCTGGCCTACCCCATCCTACCTTCCCCAAGTTTGAGTTGCATTTCTTGCAGGACTCTTGTGCTTCCTCTCCATCCCCTTCTGTGCTTTTCGTAGATTGTCAATCTGAGATGGTTTTGACGTCTTTTGACACACACCTTCACTTAGAATCACAATGTGGTTGCCCTGAAAAAAAAAGGTGGAGTATCTTTTCTTCCTTCCTCTTTGTGAACTAGAGACATAATGTGTAAAAGCTTGATGTAAGCTCACAATAGCACTTTGTCCTCTTTCACATCGCTTGCCAGTTAACTACTGTTGTGGCAACAGCTGTAACCAAGCATGGTGTCAGCTAGTTTTGCCATAACATGACTGGGTGCCAATAATTTTAATATAATGTGAAACACACTCCCAGGCAGTGCAAGGAGGCATCTGATTATTAAATTCCTTGAAATGTCATCTAGATTTTTTTTTTTTTCATCAATTCAGGTC
Organism: Haliaeetus leucocephalus; assembly: GCF_000737465.1. Lineage (NCBI taxonomy): Eukaryota > Metazoa > Chordata > Aves > Accipitriformes > Accipitridae > Haliaeetus > Haliaeetus leucocephalus. The sequence goes on along the minus strand of NW_010972620.1, from coordinate 5,406,928 downwards.
TCAGAACTGGACAGTGTTGTGATTAAAAGAAAAAGAACAGAAAATTCTCTCATTATAGTAAACATTTCCAAGAAAACTCTCACCCTGAAGCAGACGGCTCTGCTCTGCTTACATAGAGAGCAACAGCAAAGGCTCTGTGAAGGCTATAGGGGTGGAGGTTATAATTGTGGCTACCAGTTGTTTGCTGCTCTTTACTGTAGCACTTTATCCAGTGAAAATAAATGATATTTATTTTTAGGCTTCTCATTCTGAACTACTTATAAAAACTAAAAGGTAGGAACCTGGAGAAGCATTTGTTTTTAATACATTGCTTACATTGTGCTCCAAAGCATGGTATTCAGCATTATTGTTAATGATTGAAGCATTAGCATTTAATTGTGTAAAGCAATTAAAAAGCTCAATATTACTACTTCTTGGGCTGAGTCCATTAATACAGCAAGCATTAGTAAGGAATATATTGAAGAAGTTGAACAAGGTCATAAATGTTCTGCGTGCAAAGAGCACCTAATGCTTTTTTCCAAGCCTTTAAGAAGCAGTTAAAAAAAAACCAACAAAAAACAAAACCAAACCTTGTGAGGTGAATAGATAAAAGGCTTTCTTGGTTTAGTTATGTCAGTTTGGCTTTTTCCTGTAATTGCTGGGGTTGTTTTGTTCCTAAAGAGGGAACGGATGCCAAGCTGAAGAGGTAATTTCTGAGTGCTGTTTCAAGATATTTTGAAAGTTCTCAACTTTTCTGTAATAAGAAAAATAACACTTCTCTAATGATGTCTGTTTATTGCATATTGTTCTTCTGTGTGCAGTTCAGTGCAGCTGGCAGCAAGTCCTTGAGAGAAACCCAGGGCTGAAGAAACAGTGTAGGGGAACCTGAGTAGCCCTGAGTACCTGCAGGCTGCGTGCACTGACTCCTCGGGGTGCTGTCAGGCAGCCCTTACCTTACGTCACTGTGGATGAAATCGAAAGAGATCATTTGCGTTTGATCCCGGGTGTCTTTACGTTTGAATCCAAACAGGAAAAAGCTCCTGGCAGCATGAAGCTGGATCGGAGGTGTTGATACTCCAAAGACATCCGGGTATCACTCTCCTTGCGTCAGATGGGCTGGCTGTGGGGCTTAGTTTCCTCTGGTAATCTTAGCAGTTACTCGTACAATGAAAGGTCCAGGTTTTTCCGACCTGTAAAGAACCATAGCAGAGCTCTGTAGTTGTAAAGTATCATGTGCTCAGAAGTGAAGAAGTTTTTACTAGGGAGGAGCTCAAACCAAAACCCTAAATGTGGATATTTCTAAACCTTGGAATCTGTATCTGCATCTGAGTTCTGCAGGTTACATGTGCCAGTAGTGCATTAAACCAGTGTATGACATGGAAATTTCCCTAAAACTTACAGTATTCCACATCCAGGTGCAGTTACAACTAATTTCTGCAGGCTCTGCTAGACAGTTTCCAAGGGAAAATTTTATTTAATTTATTATCAAGCCAAATCCACTGTATATCTTCAAGTCTCTACTTACTGTTTGAATGTGTGCAGAACAGAAGCAGCACAGGCAGAAATAATATGATGTTTCCCAAAATGACTTGGTTGACCCTTAGCTTGGGAAAAATACCAACCTGAAGAAGGAGAAGCAAGTTCTGTCTCTAGATCCACACAGGTTTTGGCTTCTCTAGTGATGCTGCAGTCATGGCATTTTAAAAGGATACAGTTGTTTTCGGTCCAAAAGCAAGTTGATTCTTCACGCATAGTTGACACTACTGTTTAGGCTGATGAGGGTAAATTTTAGGACAAACCACAGGAAATGGCTTGGAGAGGTGGAGGATATTAAGAAAATATTGTACCGCTGCTTTAGAAGTAAAATGAAACACTTGAGGCTCCATTTTCCCGTATGATGTTTAAAGCCATTGTTTTGATAAATTATTTTGCAAAAAATATTGCAACTATTGAAAACAAATGTGCTTCAAAACATATAGTTGGTTTTTGTAATCTCAGACTAAGACAAGTCACATGAAAATCCTCCTCGTGGAGGGCAGCCTGAGGTTTTGTGAAAAAGTGTTTCTTTCCTCCTTCCTCTGTCCCCTCAACCCATGGTTTTGGACTAATTGTGTCCCCTTGAAAGTACTACTTTCTGTGTGAGCTTTGAGACTGAAAATTGTTCAACTTTTTGTTTATGGAAGAATCTGCTTTAGCTGGGAAGTCAGACGCAGCAATAGGAACAGAAATAGCACTTTTAAAGCGACGGATTGTTTTCACTTTGGTATGTAGAGAATGGCAATAGCAGTCATTAGTATTGAGAGAATTCTCTTCTTTCTCTGTCTCTCTGCCCCTGTTGCAAGATGAGCAAGGGCTGATCTGACCTTTTGTTTGTTTGTTCTGCTGTGGGGTTAAAGATTCACACTCCCCCCCTCCCCCCAAGAATGTTTTATTCTGTTTTTCTAAGGGGGGAAATTCAACTTTTGTGAAGGCAAAAGAAAAATCCTTGCCCGATATAAGAAACAGCTGAGCAAGACCTAAGCTGATAATTTTTTTTTTTCCAGCTTTCTACCTATGAAGAAATACAGTATTTTTAGGGTGAGGGGTGATTGTGGAAAGCAATGATTGAACAAATAACTGCTTTAAGGCCAGTGCTAGAAATGCTTGCCAGTATAGTAATGTCAGTTGGAGGTGTGATTTTTGGCTGCTTGTGTGTATTGGCAAAAGCCCTAGTATAGACATGGTTGTACCAGGAAAAAAAAAAAAGGCTTTGGCCAGTATATTCTATTTTGCTTGGGGAGGGTATAAACTCTAACAACAAAAGCACTTTTTTTCTGCTGCTAAGTTGCAACTCCAGTAGAAGCTCATGCCAAAATAGTTGTACTGTTGTAGTGGCAAACCTTTTTCATAGACTAGAATTCTGAGCCTGGTATCCTAACATTAGCAACTGTGCTCCTGTTATTGTTAATTTTAACAGCAGCAACATCTGAAGGTGATTTAAGTGCCTTAGACTTTGTAGCATTGTAATGATCTTGAATTTACAGATCTGCATTTCATTTACTCCCCATACTTAGGAGAATTGCAAATGAAATTACACTGGACTCCATCTTTTGCATGCAAGACATTTTTTTACAATTCTTTTTTTAATGGCTTTTTCCTAGCTACAACTCAAGTAAAAAGGCCTGCGTGCTTTGCAACTGTCTAAAAGCTGAAGAATGAGATTATCTTTGGATTTGTTTTCTGATTCATTACACAACTGTTTATAGTGAAACATGGTTCTTTTAAGTGTAACATAGTCTTCCTACCTAGGTTTTGCGGATTTCTGTAGCAGTGTTTTTCTTGAATATCCTGAATATATTGGGATTCTGGAGGAGATGTTATTACCTCCTGGGACTACGTAGTCATACGTGTATGACACCACAGGCCTTTCCCTCTATTTCACTCACACGTTAGGATGAGAAAGAAGTCAATTTTTTTCTAATACTGAAGCACACTGCATCAGCTATCTTCAACACACGAAATCAGAAAGGGTAAAAACTCATTCCAGGTCCCAGTTTCATGTCACAAGAACATTTCAGCTATTGTGTAATCTCTCCAGAGTGCCCTCACACTAGGAGAGCAAAAACAATACTGTTCTCAATACTGTTAGGGAGGTGACACTTGGAGATGTTGTGCAGTCTGCCCTCAGCGACCAGTACTCTGCTTATCTTCCGCTGCTATTTCACGCCAACTGACTTTTGTAAGAGAATATCAACATTTGAACGTTGATCGCTAGACTTTTTGTTCAGCCTGCTACTGCCTTGTTATGATATGGTACAAGAGAATGTTATGATTGTTTGGGGTTTTTTATTTTTGCTTTAAATTACCTCTGACTTCACTGGGTGTAAAATTCAGCCAATGCTGAATGCTTTTGAAAATCCCACCCTTCAGTTGGTTTTGGTTCTGTTGTTGTTTTTTATGTCCGATGTAGGACTCAGTAATATGTACTGGCATAACATCTCGCTGGAGCAGAACAATGATTTATTGTGCTAATTACTGACATCACAAAACCACAGACAGTAATCTTGGTCTTGGGGGGAAAAAAACCCAAACTAAACACTAGGTTAAGACCTATTAAAAAAGATAGTTTATGTGAGTCTGGTAGGATAAGAAAACTAAGCATGTTGAGGTTTAGAGCATTTCCCTTTCTAAGTTTATGCTCTTCATATTTTTTTTTAAAAAGGGGAAAAAAAAAAAAGGAAATGCTGGGGAAGGTTGGTGTTTAACAAATGGTACACATATCTGAAGCTGTACTTTCACTATTCCTGGTCTTTCAGTCTCACAGCTTATCTTTTTTCTAGGCCCGTGAAGCATGAAGTAAGTTAAAATCAATAGGGTTTTAGAATATTTGGACTTTCTGGCATTTTTTCTTTGTTGCTCTGTGACTTGGACAACAAACATTGTGAACTGAGTAGCCTCAGTTTGTTAATCTCTCCCTTGGGTGCATCCTTTCTTAGTTCAGCAAAAACACAAACAAAAAAATCTACTGCATGTGGTCAGTACTTGGTTTGCTTGGGCTCATGTGTCTTGTTGAAACCAGAATATTTTCTCTCCAAGACAAGCCCAGCCCCTTATTCTTGGTAAGAATTCTCAGTTTTCATTCTGGATTTTAGCTGTTAACCCCTTTGCCATTTCAGCTTCAAAAATCAACTAAAAAAAATCATAGTATATTTAAGGGAAATATGCATGTTTAACATTTTGCTTGTTCAAATAGCTGAACTTCATTTGTTCAAATATAAAAGCACCACAAACAAACAAACAAGCAAACAAACAAAAACCCCAAGCAAGCAGAAGCCAAAACCAAAAATGAGAAATTTCCTTCTTAAAAGTGCAACTTTTAAGAAACTTTGGGTAATGAACTATAAACAGGAGGTTAAAATGGAAACGCTCTTACATCTGAATCTGCAGTGTCTTCTACCCAGTGCCTTAAGTACTTTGGCTGAAAGCAAAAATGTAAAAAACTGACTAAATTCTGGCATTTGCAGCTTCATTCACAGTTTGAGCGGGTTGCCAGCAGCTTTGTGCCTGCAAACGCCGGGGTAAGATCAAGTCTCAGGTGGGGATATGAGGGAGTTCCTCCAGTCCTCTTGCTATAACACAGACTCTCTCAGGGCAGCTATACCTCAACTCTAGAAATCTAAAGGAGATTTAAACAAAAATAAAACTTATTACAAGTATTTATTCTTAGGGCACCTACCAGCTGAAATTGTAGTATGGCAAAGGTTGCCCTATGCTGTGCCCCTTACCAGGAGAGCAACAAGAAAGAGCTGGGCAAAACAATGGTTTCTGGAGGAGCGTTTAATTGAAAGCTTTTCCCTTAAAAATATCATCTTTCCAGAAATGCAGATGTGCATGATAATCCTATAGGGATATTGGTATTTGGCCTCTAGGATTTTAAGAGTCCTGTTCCCAAGGTTAAGATATACAGAGAGCCAAATTTTATTTGAAACTATTATACAAGACAGATATGGAAGCTCATGGAGTATTACATTGCAAATCACATGTTAAAGAGAGACACATGGCTCTTGAGCTATAAAATGAGTAGAGAAAGGAATGATATTTAAAAGATATCTTTAACCACTTGTTTTACTCATTAATCTGCAGTTCACAAAGCATTATTTGCAGAAAAAAAATGCCATTATAGGGTTGTTTCTGAAAAGCAAACAAATATTTCAGTCATTTTCACTGCGGGGGAAGGGGGCTGGTGCAGACCTATGGACATAACTGTGTAACAATAGCAAAACAAATACTGATGGTGAGCAATGTTTCTATGAGTGAATGTGTTGAACAGCTGCCACTTTCCACCCTTGAGACTTGTGCGTATCTATGTTGGATGAAGTGATTCCTGTAGCAGACTTGTAATACACTTTGTGTTGCAGGGGGGGTTAAAGGGAAGAGCTGAGTCGGTGATACTGCACCTTGATGTAGATTTCATCAAATCAAGGGAGACTTCTGCTCTTGGCATGACAGGGCTGTTGCTTATGAACAAATACAAAGGTCTGAATGTGCCCCGTGGCAAAACTCCTGACCCAGTGCAACACCATCACAACAAGGTGCTATTCTTTTCCCCTCTAACTCTCCCATAGGTGGGCACTTTTGCTCTACCAAGTGCTCACTGGGAAGCATGGTGTCCTCTCTCTCTCTGTATGTCCCTGTGACACAGTGTTCTCCTTACCTGCATCTTCTGAAATGACATGAGGTGTTCTCAGATATTCGCAGTCATTCGGAGACTGTTGTTGTTTCTTACCACATTTATAAAGAAGAGGGCATTGCAGCTTTGAGAAAAGCACTCAGAAGTTTATCAGAAGAATTACATTAGTCAGATATTACCAACCGTGTCATTCCTAAGGGTATTATTCTGTTCTTGTGGTCTGGATATTTTGTATGAGGGGGTTAAGTTCAGGTAGCTACAGGTACAAGCAAGCAGCTGAACTTAGTAGATACTCATTTCCAAAAACATATTTGAAGGTATCATATTTTGCAGAATAGAGTTAAGCCTACTCCATTTATAAGCAATACAAAAAGATATAATGAATAGCTTTGATTATCATAAATTGTTGATTTAAAAAGCACTGATTACTTACCCTTTGACTACAATTTGTTGCTGATACAATCCATCCAACAGTCATTGGAGGTGAACAGTTTTCCCACCTGAAAAACGTTTGCATTTTCAGGAAGATGTGCATGCTTTCTTCCTTTCCCTCACGCCCTTCTCTGTGCCCCCAAACAGCAGATAATGTGCTGGTTAGGGCACTTCCGTGAGTTATGGAAAATCCAGCTGCAGTGCTCACTTTTTTTATATTCAGATCAGTGTCTGGATGCCAATCCTAAGTCCCGGGGTTCCCAAATTCAGTGTGCTCAGTTTATGCCATCACAGAAAGGAAGAGCAACTAACTGTAGCCTTATGGCTACTCTCACGGCAGGTGCAAGGTAGGCGTTTTTGTTCAATTCTGAACACTTCCAACAGGAGAGCTAGGAGAGACCCATTCTAGAGTAGCCCAATGGTTAAATTTTCAGGTAGGACATCACTTTTAGGGTCTCCTGGTCTCCCTCCTGCGGTAAGTGGTATAACTGGTGAGTTTGCTCTGGAGTCTCCTTCTTCCCTCTGCCTGGAAGCTGCTTTCTGAGCTGCAGCCAGGGTCTGTGTAGTTGGCAGGTACATGCCCAAAACGTTGTGTGCTCTGCTCTGAGGAGAGGAGCAGAAAATAAAACTGAGCAGAAGCCTTAGAAGGAGATTCTCTATCTGCAAGCCGGCAGTAGATGAAAATCCCAGAGAGTGCAAATATCAGGGAATCACAGAAATTCATCTAGACCATGAAGTACAGCCTGGGATCAATTAAAGGAGCGGGTGTCATAGGCTTCAAGGTAGCTGTTGCCGTGGCTTGGGCCTGATCCTCACGTAGCTGTTTGGGTAAACCCTGACATGAGATGTCCCTGGGCATTACTGTCGTGGTGCGGGTCAGCAGTCCGTCTCCCAGCTCAGCAGGAGTTTTGCCTGCGCAAAGTCCTTTTGTTAATGGCTGTCTGGCTTCCTGATGTGTGGGCTCTAGATGTTCAGGTATGTACTCACACTTTCCTAAAAAGACTTTGGGTAAGTGGCTGTTACTTGAAAGACCCAGAAGCAACTTGTCAGCTGCCAAATGGGAGGCCCAGTAGTTGTTCCTGCTGCAATAATCTCTCTTTGTTCCGCAGGATGGTACCACAGCAGATCACAAAGTTACTGCAGGGTTGTGTGGGCTTCCTACCCTTCTAGGTACGGTGGCATAACAGCTACCTCTTGGCTCTGAAGCTTGCCTCTTCGTTAAAAATAAAATCCGCTTAAGCGTCACCCTTTTTGAAAGAATTCTTCAGAGTTCAAAATAAATTATCTCAGGGATCATGATAATCATTGGCCTTTAATTGAACTGTGGTGCTTAAAATCTAGAAACCAGTTCATGGTTAATCATCTAAGTTCATCAGAAATAGGATTCAAGTCGGGGCAATTAGACAATTGCTTCATTACTCAAACTGTCTAATGATGTTTTACTGATCTTTCACAAATGATAATACAGTAGATGAACTGTATAGTTTAAGAGTAAGTTATTCCAATTTTAGATAGTTGAAAAGTGACTTACCAAAACTGTTAATGGAAGTTATTCAAGATATGCTGTCTAAATCCTTTCCAATTAGTGTTGAGGTCTTGAAGGGCCAGTCTTAGCTTTTTATTAATATGTTCAGTTTATTAATGTATTTTTTGATATATGCATAGTGTGACTGTCTGGTACATCTCAAGATGTTGCATAATTATTATCCTTTTAATTTGTTTTACTTGGGTTCTACTCCTTAGTCTTGCTTAAAATTCAGAAATATTTCATAGCTTAATAACTCATTAGAAAGCCATGACATGTACTTGAGGTTACCTCAAAGGCTATCCATATTTAAACTTGACATAATTCATTGACAGTGTGACTGTCATTGACCAGTTTAAATATTTAAGGTTGTGTTTTGACCTTTTGCCTTACATTTAAACCATATGGAGAAACTGAAATAGATTGTGTACAAATTGGGATCTTTATCAGATTGTTACGGCATTATGAAACAACAAAAATTTACTACTTTCCCTGGTAATAGGACTATATATATATAATTTATTAAATATACACTTTTATAATTTTTTTTTACCTTATTCTGTTCTAGATAGGAGTCTTCCTCTTCCTTATTAAAAATCCCTAATATAAAGAAATTCTGCTTCCAATTTTGGAGCAACATCTGTGGCCAACAAATTATTGCCTAAATATGATACAAGATACAAATCAGTTTTTTGAAAAACAGGACTAATTAAAAATGTTAATGGTGTTTTTCAGGTCTTTCATGCTTTTATTTTGCCAGATATAAAAAGGGCCCTTGTTTTGGATGCTTGAAGTGATGTTCTCTTGGGAATCTCTTTACTGAGATCTAATGTGTAGAACCAAGACTCAAGGAGAAATCGCATCCTAGAGTCACAAGCAAATTGGAAGCTTTAGAATGGCTTGTTCAGTTTTGATGGGCTTTCCTGTGAAAATGCAGTGTGTCTGTAGTCTCTGGCTTTTCACACTTTTTTCTCAGACTATCAACTGCTGACTGTAGAGGTTTCTCACGAGTGAACAAAATTGTAGAGTTGCAGCCCACCCAGCTGTGTGTATGCCTGGTTTTGTCTGTGTTGGCGGATACACATCATGTTTCTCTAGGTTGGTGATGTGATAGATTGTTTCCCATTCTGTCTCTGCTGACGTCCATGAAATATTTTATTTCATTGAGTTCAAATGCTGTTCTAGAAACAAAATAAGCATGTTTTAATTAGTTTATGTCATAAAATGTAAGCTGTCATACTGCATTTACAAGGATTCCACAGATTTCCATTACCATCCTGTTTTGGTTTAACTTGGTAGTTGTATTAATGTAAAAAGGCTCCATGATAAGGTATCCATGGAAAGGGCTAATGACAAAGAGGGATGGAAGGAAGATGGGAAAGTTTTTTATCCCTTGGCAAGGTTTCTATATTGTTGGCTTTTGTGCAGACCATCATCCTTGAGTCCCTCTGCTAGGTACCCTTCCTTCCCTTTTACTGTCTGCCAGTCTATGGATGGCATAACTTGGTGTCTCAAGGGGTCATTAGGTTGAACAGTGACTCCAGAACAGTTTCTGATGTGCTTCTGATACAGCACAACTATCCTTCACACAAGGCTGGAGGTAACTTTGAAGAATGTGGCCTTGTATTCTTCTGTATCACACCTGCAGAGAAAACTACTAGCCTGTTACTGCAGAATTTTAATACAGTGAAGGCAACTCAATCCAAGTTCCCCAGCTGTTCTTGTGGACAGCTGGTGACCCACAGCCACGTAATCAACAGTGTTTTGAACTGACAGTTTGATGATTGATGCTTATTGTCCATGAGATGTTTGAGACTGGGCAGTGATGTGTAGGTCCTGAACGTTGCAGCTTTTCTAAGCAGTTTGTTATTTTTGAGACTTCCCCTGAACGGATGCATATATTTCTGGTCACATATAGCAGTGTGTATGTGTACTTCTTTGTCATAGCTCTCTTTTCTCTCTGAAAGCTTTTACCTTCCATGAAAATGTTTAGAACCTTCCTGTACCTTTTGAGTTTTGTAGGGAGTTAATTAACTAATTTATTCCCGGGTGGGTTCTGCACCCATATGGGTACCTCTCCCCTACCAGGACGGGTGCATGCCCTGCTGTCCTTCTCGCAGTGCTGAACGCTGGCCAGAAAGGCCCACACACTCTTTCACGTGCAATGCCAGAAGCCTTTGGGGGATGTTATGTTATTGCCCGGGAGAGGAAACTGTAGACCCATTTAAGGTCTTGTAGCTCATAGCTAAAAAGCTTAAGGCTGCCCTTGGGTATTGGTTTCAAACGCCATTGTTTCTCTAGTAAAGTCTAGAGCATGACATGTAATCAGCATCAGGATGCACTGTGAAGTGATATTGGGGTCTGGTTATGTTATGTAATGGCAAGTTCTTACGGTAGTGAAATTTGAGATATCTCAACGGGAAGCTTTGAGGCCCCTTAATTCTGTAGTACATGGTTCTCAAAGGCCTTTGCGGACCCATTTGACATGTATAGCATTAAGTGTTTTTTCTCCTAGCACCTGTAGTTTGGTTCACATTCCTCTCACCTTTTCTTACTACGAGGCTAGTGCCAAGCCGTTTCCAGAACTACTCTGCTCTCAAAGACCTTTTCTGCTAGGTTTTATTCTAAATAAGTACAAGAAATGTCTTTATTATTTGCAAGTTAAAAGTGTATCCAACGTTTGTCCTTCAGAAGAAATTTGCCCTCCTTTTAAGACACAAGTAATGAATTAGAAGCTGAAGGTGCTGTGCTTCTAATTTCTGCAAGATAAAAGGCCTCGTTAAATGAAAAATTTGTACTATGATTCATACAGCTTTATTTTGGGGAAAGATAGGGGGAAGCACTCCATTTTGTATACAATGGAGCTATAACATAGCCCAAAGTTCTGCTTAAAAACTAGAGCGAAACTGGGACTTAACTTCCTCTAATTACTGGAGCAGTCCAAGATTTTTGTCTGTCTGTGGAGCTTTTGCTCTATTTATGCTATAACTTGGAATTGCTTTCTAACTATTTCCTAAGAAAGCACAATTTAACCAGTTAGCAGACTGATTTAGAGGCTGAATTCCAATATCCTCGTTCTGTGAATAGTTCCATTGGCTTAATTGACTCCTTTGGAAGTAAGGAAGTATTCAGAGGAAAAGTGATGGACCTTGGTTTTAGCTGGTTATATTTAGCAGCCAGCTGAAATACAACTTCTTGTACATATGAAAACAACAGTGCTTTTCATAATTCTGTCCTCAAGAGATATAGTCACTAATATAATGACAATTTAAAAGTTTTATTGATGCCTATATTTCTTAGCCATCGCACATCATGAAGTCCTCTAAGAAACCAGAGGATTCTTTGTTTAACAGCTAGTCAGGTAACACTCTAAGAAATCTTTCATTGTAATCTGTGTAATTCAAGGTTTGAAACAAATTTTATTTCCCAAAATAAACTGACAAGTGCATGAGGTGAGAATGCAATTAAAAATGCTCTGCCAATTTTATAAACAGACAAGCCAAGGTACAATGAATTTCTCAAGTCCTCAGGAGACCTAATAGCTTTGTGACAGAACCTCAGGAGCTGTGCTGTAGAGTGTTGGTCCACATCAGGTTCTCTAAAGAGTAATTGAAGCACATTTGAAGCATCCCAGAAAGGAGGTAGAAACACCTTTCTCGTGCAAGGTAACTGCTCTGATATTCCAGTCGTTTGATGAAGAAAGTATGCATTTCTGTTATTGTGAAAGAAAACAATGAACACAGGTTCTTAAAAGCTTTTAGAAGAAAGGTCTTAAAAGATGCCATGTTAATTACTCTTAGGTATTTTTCAGTTTAATGATAGCTAAATATGGTGCTTACACAGGGTTAAATTAATCAACAGCTTCTTAATTAAAACAAATATCTTCTCCCAGGGTTTTAAAAAGTGGATTTTTTGTTGTTATTAAATAGTCAAACTGCTTTTGTCAGATAAGGCAAGAAATGGATTGTTGAACCTACGAACCTCCTGCATACTGTTCCTGAATACATTAGCATTAAATATTTTGCCTCCCAGACAATAAATTATGAAAAGGCTCTTTAAAGTGGGGATGATAGGGGAAGGATGATGGAGGCCAGTGAGATGGTGGTTAACACGTTCGCTTGTAGTGCTTGCAACCTCGCTTCAGACATGCTGTAGTTTGTGAAGAGAGTTGTCTGTTCTCAGCTGAGTTTCTTCATAGGAAAGCCTCTAGCACAGTGGCTTTGCTTTAAAGAAGTCATGGTCTTAGAAGCTCAGGCTGAATATTACAGGTCTGAATGAAAAGAATTGACAGAGCTGTGGGAGGAAGCTTTTCTTCACTGGCCTTCACTTTCAGGAGGTTTAAAACTCTCCAGATTCTCAACTAAACTTTTTTTAAATTATCCAATGGATTTTGTTGTGTTAACTTTGATGTGGACTATAGGCCAGTGTCATGAAAACTCATCCTTGAGAAATACACAGCCCTTCTGACTCTCCCTGTCTCTCTGTCACACTTTCGTATTTCCACTTGGTAAGCTAACTTTCACCATGCTATGATAATTGTTTGCTAGCACTATTAATGAGCTTTACGGCTTTGCTAAATTAACAAATTAGTAATATTAATGTGATTTAAATGTGACGATGTTACCCTGGATAGATTTTATAAGGGTATGGCTCAAATGGGTAGCTGCTGCAAAATCCAGAGTCTGCTTTGAATGTTTATCTTAAATTTGTCTGTAAACTATGAAACTCCATTTCAACCACATAATTGCCTTTTAGTATCCTTGCCCATCAGCCATAAAACGTCAAACAAACACTAGGAGCTTCAGCAATGGGTCCATTTTATGAGTGTATAGTAAACTTTTTCACCCTAGTAAAGTTTATTTAGGTATCATAAGTTGATAGCATTCTAATGCACGAAGAAAGCGTGTTTTCTTTCTTCTGAATCAGACAGTGTTCCCCTGATAACTGTCCTGAAGTAAAACATAATGAAGTCAGCTTTAGTTTTATGAGCACTAGCATCATGTCATATGCTGGCAAAGTTTATAAAATAACTGGATATATACATTACATTAATATTAAAAAAAGAACAGGAAGATTATAAAAAGGTATTTAATGGGACATGAGAAAAATATAGCTTCTAGATGATGATACTGGGAGAAATGTTTTTCTCCTCTAAAAAGAAATAGCGAATTTGAGTAAGAAAATCTGGTGTCAGCAGGGCTCTGAAGCTTTTTCTCACAACTGTATTCAAATTTAGTGAAAGTGAGTATTCTTTCTGTAAGGCTTTGACTCATCGTCTAAGTTTCCGTTGCAGAAATCTTTTCTGTCATCCTAGATAAAAATCCAACCCATCCCCACCCCAGTTACTGAATCCTATAGGATTTTTCCATAGGAGTAATTAAGAACACTCATCTTTGCACTTTCTGCCATAATTCTTAAAGAGCTGTGGGAGAAAAATGGGCTTTAGAGGAGTAGAAAAAATTCCTTCTGAGTGAAAGCAATTTGCCCAGTGTCACATGTATGTCCTGAGTGAGGAGTTTCAGTGTAGGTTGCCTCATCCCTGCTTTGTGAGCTCTGGCCATGGGGTGATGCTGTCATTGAGACTCGAACTATCTTGCATTTCCGAGTAGCCTGGAATGGGGCCACGCACCAATGTGTTCGGTCTAGTGTTTACACGGGATCTGTTTGCGTAACCGAAGGAATGGAGTCTGTGTAAACAATTCCCATCAATTATGACAGCTAATGCTGGCTCAGCAGTATTGGACTCAGTACTTAAATATTTCAGGCTGATATCTATTTGTTTTCTCACTACACTGGAGTGTTTATTAATAAGATTTAGTATGTAAATACTCTAGTGCTCAGTGCTGAACATGCTGTCCTTTTAATGGGATTTTTGTTTTGTCCTAGTAATATTAGCTTAAGAGCCATTGATGGCTCAACCTTGTGCTAATTCAAGTATTATTACTGCCTGTGTAACATGCTGCCCTGAGTCACTCAAAAAATAAATATGAATTAATTCAGTGTCTCAGTGGAAGATAACGACACAAATGTTGTAGCAGCCCCATAAATTGATGGTCATTGTCAAAACCACAGGCTCTGATGTGCAGATCTAGATACAAAGAGAGAGTCGGCAATCGTTTCCGATTACCTTGTTGTCAAGCTGACATTTCCCTTTGCGTAGTCAACAGCCTATTTCTTAAGCTGTGTCACCCCTGTTCCAGTCTAGGTTCAACAACACCGTCTCTCCGTTCCAGCTGCCATTTTGGTATTGTCAGTTCATTGAAGTACCCTATAGGTGATATATTGCACGCTTGCCTGAGGAGTTTTTCCTACTAGCATATCTCACTCTCAGGGAACCTTGGGTGAATCTGTTGCCATACTTTATTTGGGAAGGTGTTGTAACTCATTGTAGTTGGCACCAGTCCCAATCAAGGTCAGTGCCAAACTTGGTGCTGGTGCCAGTGGTCTGTTATCCCTGGCATAGCTACACTGCTTCTCTGAAGGACATTAGCTGAGTCAACAATAGCGTGTTTCTGTCACTACTGCTACATTAACTCTGGAAGTTTTGCTGGAAAAATGATGTTGGCAGGGTTTGGTTTGGTTTTGTCTTTCTTCTTGCTAGCCAGCATAGCAATGCCAGAAAAAGATTCTTGTGGAGACTAAGCATTAGCACTGTACAACTTGTGGAGCAGCTGATCCGTGAGTCCTTCAATCTGATCAGCTTCAGGTTGTGTGGAGTCCCAGGGAGGGAGAGAGGCCACAGGGCTGTTCTGTGGCTGCAAAAACTGCAGACCCCCAGCCTGGTGCAACTGTCCTGCTCTCATCTCTTCTGAGCAGAGCAAACTTGAGAGGTCCAATGTAAACTCTACCACCTTGCTTGTTTCTCCTCTTCTGAAGTGCTGCAAATACTGGCAGGGGACTCTGGCCATCAAAAGTCGAAGGTGGTTTTTAAACCACTGGTCTCTTAGCAGTTCCACCCAAGCTGGCTTTGGCCCATGCTCTTTCCAGCCTGTCCCTCACTAAAGCATATATTCATATTCAGAATTTAATAATTTATGTGATTGACTGGGCTTGTTCTCAATTTTATACAAGCTCAGTGGCAGTGAAATCAGGGGAATTAACTGGGGGAAAAACAACAGTAGCAAAGAGTAGGACTGGTGTTTGGATTCCCCCACCCTTCCCTTCTCTCTTTCCACGTGGCTGGGAATGTTTAACCATGCAAAAATGTTAAGGTTAAAGAAGAAGCACTGGCTTTAAGCTCATGAGGTTGTGTGTTGATATTCTCAGGGAACGTTGTCCTGCAGTACCATAACCCAGTCAGGTAGTTTGAGAATGTTAAGTTTCAATCACGGTTCAGGAGTTCCTTCCCTTCATGGTTTTAAGAACCTTGCCTTCATTATCCTATCTTTCTGTGGTTTTCTAGACTGTAGTTGACTATGATAATATTACAGTACAAATTAAATTCTGCTTCCAGTGATTTTCCCTAGATCTCATTTGCTGCTTTCCTGCACAGGTTATGAAGTGTCACAACTCAGTAGTACCAATTACTAGTTTCTTCATTTAATGGGTAGTTTTAATGTTCTAGGAGAACCCATTTTCTTAACTTAATGATAGTATTTTTAGGCGGTTGCATAGCATTTAACTAGTTATTATTTGTTCTTTACTCTTTGAACATGTCTAGTTATACTGTTCTGGCATCATTGCAAATACAGTTCTACAACCTAAGTAAAGCAGGCACTTGTGATTTCATGGATAGTTTCAACTTTAAGTCTTTCTTTTTTCTCATGTTTAGTCCTAATTATATAACATTTCTAGTGACACTTTGCCATTGGCAAAACTTCCATAAATTCAAAAGTTTTGTAAGGTTAGAGTCCATGAAATATGCCACTAGGAAAATATTATATATATGTCAGTATGTTTAAGTGTGCTTTACTGACACTCTGCTTTCAAAAGGTTTTATCTGGTGATATGATTCACCCTTGGTTGAAGGTGGACGTTTAAGCCCTGGTCATTGCAAAGGAAATTTGCCACTCCTATCTTTTAGGGGCCTGCTTCCAAGCGTGGGGTTCATAAATCCGAGCTAAGCATAGAAGCCAGGTTAAGGAGAGGCTGGGCAGGGACTGCTTTCCACCTCTTCTGCCAAAGCTGCAATTCTCCATCTTAAATAGAGGTGCTTAAATTCCACCTCTGTGTCATGTGTAGATGCTACATGTTTTCCAGGGGTCTAGACTTAGTGATCTTTGAGATGCCAAACATGATTCCTGCCCCTCGCCCCCCCCTGCCCCAAGCTTGTTACACCTATCAGTGTGTCTGTTTCAACCTGTTCTGTCCATCTTCTCACATTGTTACTGGGCCTGGCTTTGAAGGGCAGGAGGCAGGTTATCCCTCAAAGCTTCCAGCTGATCTCTGGGCTGGATGCCTGGTGCAGTCCTCCTTGCCCCACTGGTCATTTCCATGTCTCTGGATCACCTCTGTTTAAGCCGTGAAGACAGTGACAATACAACATTTGTAGTCTTTGGGATGAGTATTTGCTCATTCGTTTCATATTTTAAAACTTTATGTGATTATAATCTGTGCCTGTTTTGACTTCTAAGGTGGTTTTTTTCTCTTCTTTGAAATAGGTTTTTTCCCTATGTCCCAGCTCAATTCACAAAGGAAACCAGGTTTATTCATGCATTATGTCTGGGGTTTACAGACACATTCAACAGCGAATTAAGCTAGCATGGCTGAAGCAGTTTCTAGTCATGGCTGTACATACTGCCTTTCTTTGGGAAGTACAGCCGCCGTGGTGATAGCTGAATGGGATGTGCATTTGTTCCTCCACCGCTGTTTATAATCTGCTATATTAATGTAGCCTGACATTGGTTTAATTTACAGTATAATACCGGGCTGTAAACTGCAGCTGTTCACAAGTAGATTTGTTTCCCATTCAGCCACCTCTCCAGTGAAGTCGATAACCGCCAGGAGCCCAGCAGGATACAGCTTCACTCAGTCCAATGTAATCTGCTGTCACACGTGTCAGCACTCTCCGTCCATCCACATCCCCGTGGCGACTTCTGGTTTTGATGACAACTCAGAAGGTTGACCAAAAAAAGCTTTGGCTGGAGCTCATGCCAGACCATAAGATAAATAAGTGCTTATGAGTTAGGGGCTCACATGGAGGTAGTCTTCAGTAGCTTTTCGTTATTTTAGTGTATTGGGTAACTGCGTAGAATAGAGCTTTTGGTCATTTACAATTGAATTACTTCATTTAGGAGGGAAAAAATTAGATCCACACAGTAGCTTCTCTTCAACGAAAATGTCATTGCCATCTAGATGTTATCTAGATTTCCTGCATAAGAGTTGGAACAGAGCCAAACATTACATGACTACAGAAGAAAATATTGCTTTAAAATTTTACTTGGCCTTTTTGAGGATGATTTACTTTTTATGAGGTGAGGAGGAAAAGGAAGGAGCTATCTGACAGAGAAAGAGACAGAGAAATTTTTATATTGGGGGTATCTGAGGAAAGCCTTACAGGAGGTTTTTTTCAAAAAACTATTTTTTTTTTAATCAAAAGTCTGTTTCATTATGTTTGATGTAACTATTAAACTATGCTGAAGAAACAACAAAACATGCGTGTATACAGTGATGCTGGATTATATCACAGCGCTCTGTAAAATCTACAAATTCTCCTTGAAATCATAGGTACACTGTGTTCGTATACCTGACTGCAATCTCCACTTTGAATATTGGGCTAATTTACCTTCTCCATGGTTGTCTTATCTCCATTTTGGACTGAGATTCCCTGGGAAGGGAGAAGGTGCTAACCATGCAGAGTGAGTGACAGGCTGGCTCCTTTTCAAAAGATGCTTCATAGCACAATAGGATGGGAGCAGCTTTTGAAATCCCATTCATTCTGGCTTCTTGACACAGGCTTGGGGTCTGCAACAATAAAACATCCCCTGAGATAGAGCAAAAGGCCAGTTGTTTTAGCACAACCCTTTAAAATATAAAGTTTTGGAGAATGCGCAGAGAGCTTGGGCAGGGGAGAACAAGCAAGGCAATCTCTCCTGAGAGGTTGCTTTTTTTTACTGAAAGAGACCACAGAAGAAGAGAGAGGCTTTCTGCACAAGAGGAGGAGAAACCATGATTCAGTAAGTTATGTGGTGCGGTCCCATCTTAGAGAAATCCGGCCTAAGCCTAGAGAGTACCACAACATGGTGCCTCAGTGACATGCAAACAGCTGTACATATTTTTACACTTGTTCCCATGCGTTTCTTGTGAATGCGTAAGGAGAGAGCAAATTAAATACAAAAGCTTGGGTGCATTTGCTACAGGTCCTCCCATGCCCCTGAAGAGTGAAGCATCACGAACTGCTAATCGGGTGGGAGCTCTGGGCACTGGGGTGTGCTGAGCTACTGGGAATCTTGGTCTCTTCATAGTCCTGGTCCAGCAGCCCCTGTGCCTTACGGTCCTGCTCGTGTAAGGAGGACACTAGGTGCAGTTTTTTCCATACAGGAGGAACCACAGTGTGACAGTCTGTTGTAGTTTAATCTGCAAGATTAAAAGTAATACGCACTTGTAATACATAGTAGAAGTCATCAGAATAATTGTTACCAGGACTGTGACATGTGCAAACCAGTTCTAAAGTACCAGTTGTAGATAATTTCTTTGTTTTACTTTTTATATGCATTAATTGACAACAGAGAACTGGATTGTGCCATCTAGCATTGTAATACCAGACTGGAATATGTAATCTGGCTGGACTTTTTTCTCTCTCTTCACTATATGAAATGTGTTTTCTGCTATTTTTTTTTCCTGTTTTTTTGAAGTGAAGGTGACAATTCTCACGAAGTGTTGGGAGATCTTAAATTTGAAATCTGTAAATGAAAGGTATCTTCAGGTACTTCTGTTGTCATTATTAGCACATCACTTCTGTATTAGATGATTAAAAACAAGTCAAACTATCAAATACATATCATTGAAAAATAAACACATTTTTAGAGTACCAGCCATTTTGCTAGGTCATAAAAAGACAGAATGTTTCAGGTGTGGTTACCAAGTTCAGAAATACCTTACTTGAGAGAGAAGATTCAAGAAGTACCAGTTTATGCATACTGCTATTTTAGCATAAGCTAACAAGAACAGTATTTCTTACAATAGAAGAAAACTGTTTAAGATCAGGATAGTTCCCAAATAAAAAAGCCTCTAAAAAGCCCCATGTAAAAGTTCAATTTTTGTTTTCTATCAAAATCAGATGGCTCAGCCTGTCATGGGAAAATAACTAAGGCATTTTGAGACCCTCAAGTTGTGGAGAGGTGTATGGCAGTTATTCCACCCTTGGATTAGAGGATGCAACTAGGTAAAAGCAACAATCTCCAGGTGATTTCTGAGACTCGTATAGTTTGGCTTCTTGTGTAATTCGGGGCAATTCTGAATTTACTCTAATTTCTTTCAGGATATCAAACCAGAGCAGTGACTATAAAGATACTTTTACATCCTGTTCTAGTCGCTTTCTCAGTAAATGCTCTGGTTTGCAATCACAAAGACCAGAGGATCCCTATAACTTGGAGAAGTAGTGATTGTCTGATAGCAGGTCCCATGTTTTTAATTCTTAATGTTTATTTTTTACCTTCAATCTTGTATCATTGCTGCTGTGACAATTTCATGGCTTGGGGATTGGTTACAATTCCATTATCAATTGGCTTTTTTGGTGGCCAAAAAAGGGAGAGGGCTGTGGAGATCTGGTGATTTTGTGCACGTTTTAATGACGCTTTTAAAGAGTTAAGTGAAAAACAGTATATTTCTTTCTAAACAGTAAATTTGCTTTGCCTTTATTGTTGCTTTTACAAGGTGCCTTTCATTTTGTTGTTTACTCCTGGTTTTAAGCTGCAGTGTTTACCTACACAACAGGGCAAAAGCAAGCTACCATTACTCCTGTGTGAAAAATTTTTAATTTAGCTAGCAACTACTAACAGCAAAAATGTAAACCACTGGCTTACTCTCAGTAGTCAGAACTGCAAAGGCAGGTAAAAGCCAGTTAAAATTTGATGCTTGGCCACATGGTGAATTTTTGAGAACCCCAGCTGTTTGAGGTGTAAGAACATCTGTGATTGTCAACAGTTCATTAGAAAATTGCTGGCAATAAAAAAATGCCGGCCCCCCTCTTCCCCAAAGCAATCGGATTCCTGATGGTCTGCCTGTCCTCTGTATCGTTTTACTTCGTTCAAAGAAATATGAAATTTTCAAAAAAATCTTCTTGTGTGTTTCCCTCATGGTGTGATGATCTAACATCATTATTCAATCCTTACTTATACCGGATTTGAATATGCCATTGTTTCTTGGACAATAAAAACATGGTTTGCCTAGCAGTCATCACATACATTAAATCTTTGCCATATGTGTATTACATTCCTGTGTCATATTCCTTGGACAGAGCCTGGGTAAATTCCTTTGGCTCGAGTTTTGACATGATGGTTGTAATAACTGAGAAAGCTACCATTAATAAATGGTCAGAGCACTAAGTTAATACTTTATCAGAACCCTTTGCAGTATTTGGATATTGATCTCTAGTGTGGGATTGTCTAGCAGTTTGCACATTAGATCAAAAATATGCTGAAATCAGGAGAAATGAACCATTTTTATGCTTACATAAAAAGAAAAAAAAAAGGTGGCATGCTCGATCAGACCTGTCTGTGCAGGGAACCTAAGACAGACTGTAAGTCTGGCTGTAGGATCTTCTTGAGCTTTGCAGGTCTGTTGCTGCTTGGATTCTTCTCTTTGAATTTTTGGCTGCCTGCAGCAGAATTTCCATTGCTAACGTCTCTGTGCCACATAGCAACAGGGGTAGGAGAATGGTCTACTATTTAGTATTTCTTTCTCACATGTTTCTGCAGCTCCCCCTTATTTCTTTTCTTGTATTTGGCTATAGACCTGAGGGTGAGATCACATATGTATAGAATGAGAGCTGTAGAAACACATTACTTGGCCGTATTTAGTGCCAGCATTTGAAAGTGCCAAATTGCTTTTTGGATTTTCAGTACCACATGTTGGAGACGTCACAGGCTACTACTATTCATTGCTATCTACTCCTTGCAGCACTTGTATAATATTTATAAATACTTTCACAGATGAACATACTTTTTTTAGCTGCAGGATGTTGATGGCATTGACCTATCGGATAAAAACAATATAGTGCTTCTGACCCAGTGGTTCTGATTTTGTAGACTTCTCTATTAGACATTTGAAATGGGCCAGTTATAAAAGCAAAGATAGTTTAGCCATGACACTTGTTCATTGTTTTTGTCCTCAGCGGTTCTGTGTAGACTCTCTTCATAAATAAGGACTTTACTGAGTAAAGAAGCTTCCCAGCAGTCACCCTGGAATTGGATTAACAGCACAAGAAACTCCCCTTTGCTAACCACATGTTCGGTCCCTTTATATCTTCCCATATACAACCCTTCCTCAATTTGTTTAAATGAATTGCTGTAATTTGGCTCTGTGGACTTGAAGAAATCTAGCCAGGCTTTATTTAGAAGTATAGTGGTGCATAGAGTCTCCATCTGAAATTAGGGCCATGTTGTACAAATTACCATATAAACACAAATTAAGAGAAATCCTCTGCACTGGTGAGGTAATACTCTTGGTTGTCAAGACAAAGAACGAGAGAAGGGAGTAGTGTTATCTCTGCCGTACGCTCCGGATGCACAGATTGTAACCTACCAAAGGTGGTGCAGAGAATGCATTACAACATTGAGAAATGAACCTTGATTTCCCGTATCTGAATATGCTGTCTTAATTACAAGGCTGACTTCTATCTTGTCAGTCATTATAAACTCTGCAATCCTTTGAGGTTGATGCTGTGCCAGGCCATGTATTGTCATGGAAGCAATATAGCTAATGTTAAACAGAACTGTATTTCTCTTTACCTGCAGATGTGTGAAAATAAGTAAATTTTGTCTTCCTGAATCATAAACTGCATCCTTGCTACACTGGTAGAAAAGAAAGGATCATTTTAGTATATCCATGTTTTCAAGCTGCTGTCTGGTTCAGCATATCCCAGCAGTCTCCATCCATTTTTAGGATCATCTGTATGTTAATGGTATAAATATGTTTGCCCGAGTCATGCTGCACAACTTGGTTGTATTCATTGTCTTCTGGGAAAAGTTTTTTCTTTCTGTAGGCTCAACCGAACCTGCCATTTTCATGTGAGACAATTTATTTTTAGGTATCCTTTTAAGTGGATATCTTGGGTGTGAAGAAGTGACTAACAAACTCGGTAGAAGCAGGATATTGACAGATGTACTCCAAGGAATCTAGCCGTGGTGTATAAGACATTACCATCTCTTTGCTGTCCATCCCATCCATCTGCCCGAGGTTACCAACCCTACAGCAGACCTGACAAAATCGACTGTGAAGGGGTGTGCTTCAGTCATTTCAGTGCAAAGACCAGAGGCTTAAATCAAACTTAACCTTTCCTGGAGATATCAGCTGAACCACCAAGCCTCGCACCGAGCCATCCGTTCTGTGGCATCGGCTCTGCTGTAGGGGTGGAAATTTCATCCGAAGGGGCAGTGGTGAAGGGCTGGCAGGGCAGAGGAGGACAGCGTATCTGAAAGGCAGCTAGGGGAAAAGAGCCTGCAAAGTCAAGTGCAGTGAGATCTCTGATAACCAACACAGCTCCTCCTCCTGGAGCCATTAGGAGACAGGTCCTGGGAACACTTTCTAGGAGAGCGCTTGCAGTCATCCTGTGGTTTTGGACACCGTATCAAGCCCAGGGGTTGTACGCCTCTTGTGCTGTAATTTGTATCTTAATGGTAATGAACTGGTTTGGAATCTCTTGAGATAGGGGTGATACTCCTGTAATAATAAGATTCTAAAATGTTAAATTTTTCTGTGAGATCTGCGGGATTTGCAGGTCAGAAAAGTCTGTTGAGGCATTTTGTATACTGTAGATATCATTTATAAATATTGGGTTGGTATCTTTTGCAAAAAAAATCTAATTTCTAGATTTGGGGTTTATTTTTTGCATGAAAAATAATGGCAGTATGAAGGTGGCTCTTTAAATATCTTACGAAAGGACAAAATACTGCTCCCTGTCCGTGGGCAATGTATTTTTTTTACTTTCTTGGGAGCCATGAGGAAAGGAAGAGGAAATTAGAGAGACATTTAAAAATGTCAATTCTAGTTCATAAGTTACACAAGCAAACACTCTTGACCAAGGTGTTGAATTATAAAGTTTGGTATTCCATAAAGCTAAATAATCGGAAGTAATGCTGCCAATAAAAGACATTCATTTATTTACTCAAGGTGCCCATTGTTAGCACTAATAATACATTTCAACATATTGAAATTGCCAGATAATTCTTTTGTGACTTTTATGCTGGATGATATTGTTATTTAAATGAACTTGCAGACCGCACTGTAATGAAGAAATGCATGTTTTGCCTAACAGTTATCAACCAGCATTCCAGCAAAATGAGAATTTTTACCTCCATTCATTCTGAGGGGAAGCTGGGGGTCACTGTTTTCAATATGGACCTTTTAAAAGCCTTTCAGCACTGAATAATTATAAGCCACAGCTTCTGAAATTACCTGTATTCACTGTAGCGAAGAAGAAACTTTTATCTTTTGTAATGAAGTACACTTGCTCATTCAAACTTTGTAAGATTTCCTTAAAATGGCAGTTGCATTGTGCTGATTTAGTATTAGGTGGAGTAATAAAAGAAATTGATTTTTAAATATACGGATACCCTTGTTTATTCAATTTTACTTTTCTTGAATTTTGGATCCGTCTTGTCAAATAATACAGATGGAAAAAAATGTGTTGAGCTCTTGTGTAAATAACCTTATCTGTACAAATTGCTGTTTACTAAGACAAATGTTACTTCGTTTGCAGTTTCAAATTCATTTTGCACTTTCATTTGAAGATTGGGGTTTGAAACTGTTTTGGTCATGCTAATTTTTCTATATTAAGTTTTAGAAAAAGATTTTCTTTTTTATAGTTCAAAACTACGCAGAAGATAGGGATTGGAAATATGGCTTGCAGCAATGGGCTTTGGACTTCTCTCTTTGTTCTTAAAAACAAACAGGTTGGCAATATTCATTGGTGTAAAGAAACAGAAAAGGCATTATCTGGGGAGTAATTTTTAAAAAATTATATACAATAATTTGCTAATTATTACCAGAAAAAAGCATGCAGTTTTACTTCTGAAAATGTGCGTTCCGGTTAATGAAAAACATTACCCTGCAGCCTCTGTGGGATTTTTTCCACTTGTGAAAGTTTTTTTTAAAAAGGAAGAAACTGATCCCACACTTTCCTAAATGGGATTTTTAGGCAAGGGCTAATTCAAGCCTCACCCTCAGACAATAAGCAAGCACAAAGTTAAAGGTTGAGAGTTTTGCTTTTGAATACCGTGTATTTACTTTTAGAGTAGGAATACCTTTTTTCTTCTTTTAACTGAATGGCAGATTGCAAATTGCGTCGATTGTTTCAATCAAAGATGTTTTTCCTGTACTTTGAACAATTTGGGGACTTGATGTCCCCACGCAGAGGAAGTCGTCTTCCCCTTCCTGTCCTGTACAGCACCAACCCGCTTCTGTTAGCATCACTCAAAACCCACTTCATCTGTAAAATAAAATCTAGCTTTGTAAATAAGATAATTTCACAGTAGCTAAAAGTTTTAATCCTGCCTATGAAGCTCTTTAGACTGAGTGATGCTGCTCTATTATTTGTCCAACAGGGCGGGAGAGGAGGCAGTGGGAATAGCAACCTGCTAGAGATAGATGATGTCGCTATTAAAGTTGAACTTTTTTACCCCCCTACTCATGGTAACTGTATTAATGGATGGGTAACCAGGTAGTTCGTAGCTGTATATGTCTATCATGCAACTTGTTAAATATTTATTAGACCAGAATTGTGTCTGTGTGTTAGTCATATTTAAATACGGGCCATATGTTCAATACTCTGAGAGGCTGATCCATATTTCTTTCAACTGTTTAGTAAAATTCCTGTCTTCTGTCCATGTACTCAGGCTCCCGAGCTCTGGTAGCACACACAACTAGGCGTCTAGAAGAGCAAACATATAATATATAATCCTTATTATATATCCAGCAATGTTTTTGTGCTGTGAAATAGCTAGGACCAGGACCCTTAGGCAGCGTACAAATACAGAGCAAAGAGTTGTCCCCTCCAGAGAATTTACATCCAGATGGCTGAGGCATATAAAGATATTTTCTCAGGGTAACAAGTTGCCTCCTGTCAGCTGACAGGAATATGCATTCTCAGCAAATGCAGAGTAATTCAAGCTGATTTAGCCCTTTCTCCTGTGATAACTTTTAAACCCAACGACAGGAGACAACAGGTGGATGTAAGCAGATGGGGAAGCACGAGGAGTGAATAAGAAGGTCGGCTTCATAGGTAGTGGGCTCAATATTGCAGCAGCACAGCCATTGTCAAGCTTTTTTTCTGGCATCAGAGTTAAGAGGAGGCTTGAGAGGGGATTTGAAGGAGGATAACGAGGCAGCTTTGTGGACATGAACAAGGAGCTCTACCCAAGCATGGGGGCAGCAGGGGAGAAAGCACAAAGATCCTTGCTTGAAAAGGTAACAAATGGGTGATGGAGCCTACTGTCAGGGGCTGACTGGAGGTGGGAGCTCTTCCCTCTGGAATAAATGAATGAGAATAGGTTGGGAGGGGATTAGGCTGAGAATGCTTTGAAAGAAAAAGCAAGTAGATTATGTTTATATAACAGAAAAAGGGAAACCACAGCAAAGAGGAGTAACAATGGTCAAAGTGATGAGCAAAGAAAATGCCGGTATCAAAAATATTCTTCAAGCTTTTCCAAAGCTGCTCTTTCAATAAGCAGAAGGAAGAGGTGCATTGTAACGATGGCTTTGTATGCATCCCCATCGTAACCAGCTCCTCACAGTTGCACCTTTGAGGTGAACAGCTATATTGCCTGAGCCAGAAGAATTTTCTTGTTCTTTATTGTAAGGAAACAGGACAAAAGTATGCTTTCCTGCTGGAAAAAAAAAGTCACCAGTCTCTTCATTTGCATTTTTTTAAGTTATTACAGGAACGGGCTCGTTGCTTTGGTGATTTGTCATAGTCACTTAAAATTCAGCTTTACAGATTTCTCAGTCTGTTAAAAACACTGTTTTTGTTATGTCCTCAGATGTGCAGTTTTCATTATTTGCTTCTGAAAAAAATTACTGGTTTTTTTAAAAGGGTGTTTACTACCAGCCAGTCTTATAGCAAAGCACATATCTGTCCTCAGGCAACCATATTCCTCAAAATCTGAAAAAAAAAAAAACCCAAAACTGAGGATACACTGTGTTCTTATATGAACCATCTGTTGTTGATGGAAAGGCAAGAACAGATGATCTGAACTGGCCTGTTAGTGCAATAGCAGCATAATTCTGTCCTGGGTTGGAGAGCCAGGATTTAGCTTGACCTCATCACTTCTGTCCTCTGTGCCACTGGAGACCAGTGGGGTGCACTGGTGCATCCATCCTTCTTGGGAAGAGCACAGGCAGCACTACTGCTCGTGTGGCCGTTGCCAACTCATATCCATATTGCTATGTTGAAGGTCATTCCTTAAGTCTTTTGTTTTTGCCTCCTGCACGAAAGACACATCTGCAGTTTGTTAAGAAGAGAAAATAGAAAAGGTTGGTGTCAATGCCACTGAATGGATAAATTTAACAGTGAATAGTAAGCTGTGTCTGGATGTTTCGATGTCAGGGTGGCCTTATAACTGCACATACTTACAGAGGATTTTATAATCAATTGCAAAGCTGTATGATGGTTTTGACGTGTGACATATATACAAGGGTGCACTAATCACTGATTTAATATAATGCTTAGCCCTGTTGTGAACACTGTCATTTGTTTAATGCACAAATCACATTAAGCCAACCACCAGCTATAATTTTGGAAATTGGTGGAATATTCCTATAAAGAAGCACAAAAGATTGTAAAGATTGAATAAGTTCATTGTCTTAGTGACCAGTTGGGGGGTGGGGGGGCGTCCTCTTTAATTTTTTCTTCTTTTAAAAATACTTTGTGGTTCAGCAGCACAGACACTGCATATCTTTGTATCCCCACACAGTCACCATGTTAATAGCTGTTTGCTAGCTGTGGTCAGTTAATTTAAAAAAGCTGGCACACTGGTATTATAGGTCGCAATAGATTATTCTTGAATCAAATGTAGTATTGTTGCTTCAAGCCAAACCCCCACCCATGACAAAATTCATTATAGCTCTTTAATTTATAATAGTGTTTGAAAGGATGAACCTGAGATGGTATGAAAGGAGATTCAGTTTCTTAAAATTTTCTCAGGCCATGCATCATCCTGTTCCTACTTTGCTCTTGCTACATGTACAGACTCAGTAAGGGGTTACTGTTGGTTCGGGAATCTAGCACTTCTTTGTTTTGTCGCAAATAGGAAAATAGATTATAAAATGTTCACTGGCATGATGAACACGGGTGTGCTTCTAGAATGTATTTCTCCCCTGAATGTATATTATATACATTTCTATTATGCACATAAATGCAAGGGAGTCAATCTAAAGTATGTTTTATTCAACGTATTGCAGTGGCACAGAAACTGCAGGCCCATCCTTGGCTCAGTCAGTCACTGGAAGCCTGTCGATGCATTGGAGGGTAACTAGGCTCTCAGAACTCACTTGCCCTGCAATAGCCATCGTACTCCAGGTGTTGGCTGATATGCCAAGCAGCATCACGTTCTGACAAGAGCCTCAACTATTCCTTTCAGACTGAAATGGAGAGTTTGGGGGGAGCTCAAAAGCTTGAGAGGCAATTGCTAGCTGCTAGAATAAAAAGCTGAGTTGGGACACATCAGTTTCCCGACATCAGTGGCTGGGAAATGTTCTGGCTTTCAGTCCGGTGACAACACTGGGATTGAGAGATGATATGCCCAATCTTCAGTTCTCATTTTTGGAAAGTCCTGAGTCCTGTGGATGCTATCTGATATGCCCAAGTGCACAGATGAGCATGGTAGCACTTCAATGTAGATAGGGAGAGATTTTTTAGACACCCACCCCCCCAAAAAAAATCAACCATACAACACTGCTGTTCTGCCCTTTCCTACTACATTTGACAAAGATAGAGTTTCTGGTCAAAAGGAGAAAGAGATATATACAGACCTAGTGTCCATTGCCCTTTTCTCATCCATCCAAATGGCCTTGTGGCTGTGTCTAGGGGAGCTGTGGGGGGTGGATCCAAATGTCTGCTGCTATGAATTTCAACTGAATTTGGAAATTAATAATTACAACAGGAGAAACAGAGACATCTTCCCTGGAAGAGTCAGTAGATAGAGGTTCAGCTGATGTGCGAGATGTGAGTCTTCAGTCTGAATTGGGGACCAAGATCTTGATCTTTCAGATCACAGGGGAGCATGGTGATTATGGAGCTGTTGTCTTTTCTGGAGTGGGATGAGTGTGTGCCCATTTCTTCTCTGGTTTATCGTATAAAAATAATTGATTTGCAAGGTGATGTGGTCTTGGAAAATTTTTGTAGGGTGAGAAGATAGATTCCCACTCATTGCCATGTCTGAACTTCAGAAAATGACCCTGTGCACCTCTGCACAGTATGTTGTTTGCCATGCACTTGAAAGCCAACACATACCTTTCCTATTCAACACATTAAGCAACTATGGAGACATAGTCCTATCGCAGGACTTGCACATCTGTAAGTGATGCAGAAGTAAAATGTATACCATTTTAACTGCCCATGTTTGAATTCTACAGCCACATAACTAACAAGTATTATGAAAAGGAAAAATACCAGTTCTTCAGGCCAGTGAGAAAATTCTCTAATGGTGAAGATTTCTAAAAACAAACGGATTGCTTCCATGAGGAATTTAGAATGAAAAAATGTGATAAGTTATAGTCAGTCATTAACATTTGTTGAACATTCTACTTAGCGTTTCGTATATTTCTGGTTCAAACATTTCATGGAAAAAGAGTGGAATAAATGGGGTAACACTAACCAGATGGTCCTGTATGTGGAATTTCTAAAGCTTTTTGTGTACTTTATGTTGAAGATAACAAATCATACAGGTCAACAGCTAGTGTCAGCTAGTGAGAAATGATTGTACATTTTAAGGAAGAAAAGCTCTTGAGGTCTTAGTCACATTGGTGTCAGGGATTCAATTTTGTGATTTTCATGTGGAAATGAAGATGCTTCCAAGTAAGGCACACTGCAGAAGAAATGTTTAAAGAGAGGTTTGTTTAGATTCCAAAAACTAGGTTATCTTAGACACATTTAGGTTCAGGGCATCTCCTCCTTGCTTTTTGTTTAATTATGTTTCTATTTTATCTTTGGCATCTGCAGAGGATAAAATATAGGAATAATTGGGAATAGAGCTAGCTGATGAAAAATTAAGACTCTGCAATACTGTTTCTTTATATGCTGTTCTTAAAGTTAAAAAAAATCAGAAAGAAAATCAGCGGTATGTTTTGCTTTTTGATAAGTAGCTTCATATGTTTTAACATTTTGAGAGTCATACACTTGCTAAGAATATCTATCTGATCTGTGGCATATCTAAGTCATCCATCCCTGTAGTATCTTGCCAGGTCACTGTAGTCCTGCTGAAATATTTTGATACAGAATTTCATCCAAATAAATAAATAGTGTATGATGGTGCCATCTATAGCCTAGACAGCTCAAGGGATTAGTAATTAGTTATCTAGCCTTTTACTTAGGGATTGTTACTTAAGATCAGACTCAGAATGTCACTTCTAGCCACGGGCTTGGCAAGTTGAAACAGTGGTTTCTTTCTGATCCTTGTCAATGAGGTAATGTCTAAGTCATCTGGGGCAAAGTAGTAGAAACTGAATTATAATTTTATTTTTAGCATTGATTTCTCAAACTCATTTTTATGTAAAGGCAATGGGGCAACTTTTTAACTACTGTCCACCTGTTCCATGAGTACAAATGAGATTAACTTCCAGGTACATTAACCGGAAGACTTTCATTAGCATTACATCCACTAAAGGAGACAAGTGTGACATAGTTTCAAGTATATACGCCAAAGGTTGTTGCATCACAGAAAACAGCAACAGCAATGGGCTGAGCAATTCAGAGCTAATGATCTTTCTTTCATAAGACCATCTCCTTCCTGTAGCTCAATAGATACATCTCGATAATGATCCAGGAGCTACAAGAATGGAAATTTCCTTAAAAATGAATTGTTTACCTATGGCCAGCTTCTAGACAGACTTCAGAGAAATGAACCATTCTGGAGATGCAGCCTTACATGTGTGCAGCAGTGGTCTTACCTTTTTGGCATAAAGTTAAAACCTCAATTGTAAAAAATGCAGTTTGGTAGTGTTCTTTTCTCTTGTTCAAATCAATCTTGAGATTAGAAATTAGCACATTCCTGCAAAGGAGAACATTTTAGATTTTCTACTAAGGGTAGACCTTCTTTTTAGACACAGAATAACTCCTCAGGCTAGGATTGTCTCTTCTATAAGACACTTGCTGTTAGCGGCAGAAGAAATTTCACTTTTGACACATGTACAGTGAAGCAATGTAGAGGTTTATTCAGCATGATATCTTCCATAGATGAAGCATCCCTAAGCATTTTGCAAAGTGGTGCCATTTTCTAGAACCAGAGGTGGAGAATAATAAAAGAGCCGTAGGCAAAGGAGGAAAGATAAGCTTCCTGGTGAATGTAAAAGCAGATTCCTATGGACCAAATTGTGTTTTATTAATCATGTTAGCACCAGTGACTGTGATGCAGGGTGGAAGGAGAAGTGTGGCAGGATGGTATTGTGTGTGGGTGTTGTGTTATGTGTAATGTGGTGAATGGTATTTATATGCTATCTATTTCCATTGTTATGAAATGACCACGCACAATGCATTTATGGGTTCTCATTGCAACGACTGTACTCATCATACCTTACTTGCTAACATAAAATGAAAGTGTTGCTTTCTACTAGGTGGTAGCGCACTCTCATAGAGGCAGAGAGCCTACGTAATATTTGCTAAGCCAGGGATCAGTAAACCCACCTGGGTGACACTTTCTTTCAATTTTGTGAGAAGTTATAAAATGCAAAGGGATTTTCTGAAACACTGTTTGAAAGAGAAACAGAAAATAAAACAAGTTTTCCCATGTATTATTTTAGGTTTTTACATCATATTTTACTGATAATTTTAGACTAGTGGTGAGGATTGGATCAAGAAGTGACACGCTCTCTTTTCCATTATGTACATTCGGGAATAGTATCTTCTGTTGTGCACTTACATCTGTGTATTTATGCTTTAGTTGATGTGTGGGTACGCTTGTGCAAAGGTGTATCTCTAAAGGTGTTTAATTTTTGCTTATAATGTTAGATGTGCAGCGCGCTCTATTGTTATATCTTTTTTTGAAATGTTTCCTTGAAATATGTATAAAAATAGGGCAAGAGAGACCCTGTTTTGTCTGTAAAACACCTTGGTAACGGCCTGTCACATTCACCTAGTGTTATAATTATCTTATATAATAATAACAGTGTTATATTTAAACTGGAGCTGAAGAAATCACTATAACAGGTACCCAAGAGCTCCTGAACGTGATGTAGTACGAGAGGCTCGCTGTTACCAGTTCCTGGCCACTGACTAACGCACCGAGCTCCTCCAACGCGTGACCCCTTGCTTTCGGCAGCTCATCTCTTCTCAGGCTATTGCAGCACTGGCCTCTCCTCCCGAATCGTCACAGCCCGCACCCTCCACGCACAACACGTGCACACACGTTCCACTTAGCCTCGCCCAGGCTCGGTGCCATCCCTCACAGCTGCCTCCAGTGTTTTCTCCCGGTGGGGAATCCCATCAGTCCGTCGGGAGAGGACTTGGGCACCGGGTTTGCATCTTGCAGGTCCAGCTTGGAAGGTCCCGCAGGCAAGGGCACAAAAAGAAGGTGCAAGTCCGGCACTGAACTGTTGAAGTCCAACAACAGCAACTCAGCCGTGGACTTGGAGAGGGTGGAATTGTACACAGGGAAGAAGTTTGCTGTGTAGTTAAAGTAAAAAGACAATTTTGTTTAGTTCAGTAACTCAGTTCAGATGATTTTACAAAATGTTACAAAGTTTTGAGGTACTGCAGTCAAGGATCAGACAGTGGGCGTAGTATTAAATTATTATTTGCCAGGTATTTGTTTGTTTGGATTTTCTAGGGGCAGCCCACAGCCTGGAGGCTCTGCATAAACCTAGGAGTAGGGCTATCCTCTGCCCTGAAGAGCTTACTTCTTAGCTCTGTTCCCAGATGTAGAAACCCAGTAATCCTGACTGAATATCCTATTATTGTTCAGGAGTAAAAATTGAGATTGGGATGTTTGCAGTGTGAAATCTCTTGCTGATTTGAGCCCTGATCTTTTGAGTACTTACCATTGTGCTTATTGTTATGTAGATGCGTACTCCCACTGAGTACTCCAAGTTGTATACGTAAATGTTTTCATAAGTCTTAGAGATCTGGTTTGGTAAGTGCAGGCACAACATGTGTAATGCACAATCTCGGCTGCATTTGAGATCCTGATTCTCTACGTCGAGACAGATACAGCAAGCTTTAATATGAAACCTCTCAGATTAAGTTTTTAGTATTATAAGCTTGATTTATGTGTGGCAAGAACAGTTGGTTGGGATATAGTGGAAGAAAACGTATCCCATCCATTAGCAAAGAATGCAATAATTAGGAAAGGAAGAGACCTGACTCAGAACGTGTGATATGACTCAGAATTGTGTCCTCGAGTCATTATGCAGACAAAAAACCCACCACTCGCTTCAGTGCAAGTTTTGCATGTGTAACAGCTGTCACAGTCAGACCATTAATCAGCTGAACCACCACACAGGTGGAGGATGAGAAACCACCTTCTGTGCTAGAGGTTGAACATAAAAATTATTTTTCATGGGGTCCGTCTGTCTGTGCTGCTGTAGCTGCAGCAATGCAAATCTCCAATGTAGATCTCTTTCTCTACTGCCATAAGAAGTTTTTGTACAATTTCATCTTTTAAGCATAGAGGAAAAAATATAAATTGTAGTTAAATGCTAGAGAGACAATGATTTTGCTCTAAGCAGGGTTTCTCCTGCTAAAACTATTGCAACAGACACACATATTTTATTTTACTTGATATATTAGTGTACTATGAACTCATATCAATTGCATACAGTTAGATAAATAAACAGCTTACTTTTGATTGTGTGTGTTAAAGTACCCCAGGTTATTTTGCTAAATGATGTCATTTATCATTCCCTGCTGTGTATAATGACTATTTGTGAAAAACAGAGGGTTTTCTTTTCTATCCTGTCCACCCGGAAACAAAAAAAAAGGAAAAAAAAAAATCTAATCAGAATAAGCACATCCCTTGAAATACAGACATTTTCCACCTCCTCTCAGTTTGCATCATGTGATATGGCAAGACATCAAATGATACAAGGATATGTAATGTGACGATAAATGAAAGATAAATTAGAAGAATATTTTTTAGATAGACTGTTCCTTATTCAATTTGGATGATAAGAATTGAGTCTTAATTTCTGACACATTCATTTTATCAGCTAAATTTCCTAATTTGTATTATTACAGATAATTACCAACATATATTTATTCTTAAAACTTTATTTGCTCAATTAGAAGGTAGATTTCAGCCTTTATCTTTGTAGGTAGCTGATCCAAGACAGTTTTATGTAAATGGCTTAATTAATTGGTACCCTTCAGTTGAAACAGCAACTTACAAAGGAAGTAATCCTTTTCGAGTGGCATAAGCTGTTTAAAAAAGGCAAAAAAACCACAATACTTTGCTCAGGCACCTTGGCACACAATTATAAGTTATTTGACAGAAGTAAATGTAATAAACTGCTAGGCTTCTTCCCAAATTATGTCTTTTCTGTGTAATTAAAATAGCATCAACCTTAAGTGCAGTGGCTCTGTAGTCTTCAAATCACCATTATTAAGAGACTTAATTATGCAGAATTACAAAACTTTCTTATAAAAGGTTCAACGTCTTGGTGGTAAAGATGTGATCTGTGTGGCCTACTTATTAAGTTTACAATCTCTCTCAAGCAATTAGTTGTTTCCAAGTGTTTGCTGTGTTGCTTTCCCTTTCAGGAAATGCTGTTAGAGGATGTGGTGACGGGACTTTTTTCTTTACGGCCATCTGAGAACGGCACCGATCACTCCAGGTGACCATCCGCCACCGGTGCTGCTGTTGCCACAGCTGGGCTTGCTTGGTTTTCAACTACAAGCTGCGGCCCTGACATACAGGCTAGAAAGCGGGAAGGGGAGTTTGGGGTATT
This sequence comes from Haliaeetus leucocephalus, assembly GCF_000737465.1. Classification (NCBI taxonomy): domain Eukaryota; kingdom Metazoa; phylum Chordata; class Aves; order Accipitriformes; family Accipitridae; genus Haliaeetus; species Haliaeetus leucocephalus. Next base: position 5,372,570 of record NW_010972620.1, on the reverse strand, counting down.
CTCTCTCCTCCTGTCATGCCCCGAGGCCCGTTTGATGTAGAAGCCAAGCCTTTGAGCACTGTTTTCCTCGGTTCCATACTACTCTGCAAAAGTAAGGGGCACTCCGTAGTGGAATCAATTCTTAAAACCCAAAAGAGGGTTGTTGAGTTCCCATATGTGACGGTAAATCTCTGCCTTTCCTGAGCAGATCAAAATGGCCTTGATTCTGAGTGTTTGCATGGCACAGCGTGGACCTCTTTCTTAGTCTTATGCTTTCCCTTCGTAAGAATGGTGGGAGGAAATAATATATGATCGTTTTAAAAATAACCAATTCTTCATGTCGTTAATAAGGGAAATTAAAAAATGCGCACTGCACCCACTTACCTCCTCTGCTGCTTGCTGTTATACTTGTTTCTGAACTTCATACCAAACTGGTGATCCTGGGGGAGGGGGGAAGGGGTGAGTGGGTGAATGAGTACATGTCTAGAAATGTGGCAACTTTTCACTAGAGATGCTCCTATGCTGTCCTCATTATTGTCCCATTTTATTTGGCAGAGTGACTCTTTTCCCCTTAAATGTGCAAGGGTTTAATTAATACATTCCAGTTGTCAAACCCAGTTCAGCTTGATGAGCAGGAGAGTGTAGAAAAGCAAGATTATTTGTTTGCATCACTAGGCAATGGGGAAATACCTCCTCCATTGGTTTTCTTTGCAAGTAGTGACAGCAGCGTTCTGACAGAGACAAAGGGATAAAAAATGTGCTGGAAGGACTAGAAGAATTAATTTGTAATAGATAATTGGATCTGTATGGCAATGATACGAGTTTGGAGGAAACTCGAGCAGAATAGCTCTCTAGGTTTTTAGATTTCACTCTCTTGTCAAAATAGCGTCTGCATGCCTTATGCATTTTAAAGTTTAAATAAAAATATACATATCTCACTTCCTTAGTTAGCTGCCCCATCCGTTGTCTGACAAAGATCTGGATATGCTTATTTCTGTTATTAATTAAAACTCAAGAAATAGATTTTGCTGTTTGTTGGGAAAGTGGTGTGGTATTGCTGTTACTTTCCTCTCTTGCAAAAGTTAATTTTACTCTTGCACCAGCCTCTGAGACAACTCTGTCTTTGAGTTTTGCAAGCCTCGTCTTTGTTGCTGACTGATCCTGCAGCAGATCCTCAGAGAAGGGCGTAGTTCCGTGTTACGAGAGGTTGTCTCATTCAGTGGAAGCATGGGTCCATCCTGAGAGGGGATTGAATGGCAGGATTGAGACATTACTTGAGTTCGGTTCCGTAGAGAGCCAGTGGTGAAAGCAGAGTACTGTGGGGATGTACTCCCAAGGACTCCGGCTGCTAAGGTGGGCTGATGGTGTCTGTACCAGTTGCAGATTTTTCAGAGTTGGCAAATTTGTCCCTAGATATATCTAGGTACGGTAATCAAGCCTAGAGGTCACAGATCACCGTGGCTGGTAACAAAGCAACTAACAAATGGCGACAGTGCGTAATTTAAAAATAAAAAAAAAGTTTTATTAGAGGGTGATCAACATTGTTCCCCTCCTTTGAAAAAGGTGTTACAGGTGATCCCTGAAATTATAAACCTGGGAGGCACCTCAGTATAAAGAAATATGGTTGAGAGAATGATTAAAGATCAAGTTATAAAGGACCTAGATGAGGATAATATGATGGGGACAAATCAGCACGATTTCTATAGCCTGTCAGATTTCTTTGAAATAGTTAACAAATAATGGATAAAGGAGAACCAGTGGATATAATTTATTTAAACTTTCAAAAGGGTTGGATAAAGTCCTTTAAAGGAGGCAATTAAGGAATCTTGCTAACAATGGGGTAGGATGTAAAGTCTTGTCATGGATTTAAAACTGATTTAAAGACTGAAAGTTAAAAGTAAGATTAAATGCCCGTTTCTTACTGCTGGAAGGAGACAATAATGGGTGTTCAGGAGTGGGGCTAGGAATGGTAGACTTTGGGGTTCTTTATGTATATATTTTATTAAATTGCTATTGTGCATAGAATATAATTAGGTAGTATTCCCTAGGAAATACTGTAGGTTAGTATTAAGGATCTGTGTTATCCAGACTACTCTAGTGCTGTCATGCTGTATTGAAAAGGAAGAGAAACAGGCAAATAGAGTGAACAATAGCAATAACACTTCCCCCAAAAGATGCTTCTCCACTGAAAAAACATCATCTGCTTGTTGCACGACCTAATCTAAACTAGCGCAATTCATGAAACACACCAGCCCCAATCCAAGAACAAAATCAAATTTCAGTCTAAAATGTCCGGGGAAGTTTTATCCAGCCTTTGGTGAACTCAGCATATCTGCCCATTTACTGCAGTCAGTCTTCGCTGCAGTGGATCTGCGATCTCTGCTGGCGCTGGCATTGAGGCACTCCACGGCTGAGACAGCTCTGGCCTACAGTAGGACTGGGAAGGAGAAGGAGAAATTGTAGAATAGCTCTGCAAAACTAGACTAGTTCAGATAACATGGTTTTGAATCAGATTTGTCACAGAAAAGCTAAAAGAAATATATGCCACAGAAATCTGCATACAGTTAAAGTGGACTTGTAAGCCCTGAATCTGTCATAACTCATCAGACAAGTGACACTGGTGTCGTCCCACTCAGGTCCATGGGGACACCTCCAGGTGCAGTAACTGAGAAAGAGACGGGAAGTTTTGCTCCATGCTGGGTGTGTCCTTATCTTCAAGAGACTGTCTAGCCCAGATAACAGGTGTCCTCCCCCATCATCTAGCGAAGATGGAAGAATTTTCAGAACAATTAGAGATGTTGAGTAGGAAATTCCAGATGAGAAAAAATTAAAACCTGTGATTATTTAATATGGGGAGGAGAAGGGTGATAATTACGGAACAAGTACTACGACAAAGGCTGATCAGAGGCTTGCACTTACGGTCCTAAAAGTCAGAAGTGACCTGTATTTAATGGATGTGTGGAAGGAGAGGGGGGTGGAGAACACTACTCTCCCCTGGTAATAGGAATCTCTTGGCACAGGGTATTGCTGCAGACAGCCAGTTCTTAAATCTTGTAGCAGGGTGCATTATCATTAAGAGTATCATGTAACAGAGTTAGCTAAGGTCTGCCTGGTACTGAATAACACCAAATAAAATCACTCGTGTTAGTCACTCTACCCCCAAATTTCTGCACCTTGAATTTAGTATGCTCCTGATGGATGAGGCTATCAGGAATGAAGCCGAATGCAGTGGACTATATTTAAGCACAGTAGCAGAATGATATTTTGATGGTTAATTTCTTTGATCTTCTGTTGAATTTAAATTGCCTACAGTGGTTTCCCAGTTTCAATTAGTACACAAAACAAACTTTGCGTATTTTCTGAGATTATGTTCTTCATTATACGTTGCTGTAGTTTTATGTGTTGTTGCCAAGAAATCTGCTTTTGACAAATTGCACAGGAGGCATTTTGAGATTGTGATGGAGTTGATTGAGTTTTGGCCAAATCCTGTACACTTTTATCACTGAAGACTGAAATACAGATGCTTGTTACACTAAAATATATAGAATTTGCTTTGGCCCTGAAAATCTGTGTCACATTTTAAAATAACCAATTTGGGTACAATTTGAGTTAAGTGGCAAGTAAACAATGCAAATGAAACTGTTTTGTTAGCTAGAAAGTAATTGAAAATCTGCAACTAATTATAAATTGGCAATATACAAGTCTCCAGGAAGCTGAAAGGAATACTTTGCTGATATATTGTTTAGTTATATTCAAAATTAACTTACCCTGCATGGTTTGTGCAAGAGATTTTGTTGCTTATTGTAACTTTACTTTCAAAAAATAAAACAACTCAGATTTCATAAGAAAAAACAGTGTAATTTTTTAATCAAAGATAACTCTTCTTATGTCGTATTATTTTTTTATTTCACATGGGCCTTGAGCTTCAGCTTTTGTATGTAGGTTTGAATTTCTTCAGTGTTTGTCAGTATTCTCAGTTTTGATTGGCACCTTCATTGTGTTTTTCAACTCATCACCTCAACACATTTCTCGTTCATTAATGTAGCTGTATAATACCTTTGAGAAATAAGAATGTGTTGTCACATACGAGAAGAAATTCTTTGCTTGTATTTGGTTGAAAAAATTATGGGATTGGCTGGAAAGCATCTATTGTCAATGCCACCTAGATCTGTAACACTAGGAGCTAGTCAAAACACCCAGATAATTGTCATGTGGATTTGTGCTGCCAGAATGTGTGCCATGTGCAGGCGTCAGGTTTTGGTGAATATCAATTTTTGTTGTTGAAGAATTATTGCCTAATAGGACCGTGTAAATACAGAAGTTTTTTTACAAAAGGATAAATCAATGTGAGTATTTACTACAACTCAGTTTCACAAGTCTTGATGTATGTAACATCAATCAAAAAGCATTTCACAGTATTCGGGGAAGGGGGGCGGGGGGGAATACTGGTTTTAGAATGCTCTGAAATATCCTTTATCCCAGAGCAGCAGGCCATGCTAGTAAGCTCAATACTGTCTCTATTTTGGTCTTGTCACCAAAAGCCCCCAGAGTCTCCACAAGAGGTAGGGACCCAAACTCTGTCCTCCTGCTAGAAATAAACATTTTCAAGTTTGTTGTTTGAGTTGAGTTGTTCAGGTAGGATGCAGAAGATGCAAAGTAAGACTGGCAGGTTTGGGGCGGGGGCGGGGGGGACACACGTAACACTGCAGTTATTGCTGTGTTATTCTGTATTATGCAAATGGGCAAACAAATGGATATAAAGATAAAAAATTACTTCCTTGATTCAGGTAGAGTATCAACAAGAAGAGCCATGGGGAGAACTCCTGACTTACAGTGCCACGCTATCATCATTAAGTCATATTCACCCACTTGGCAATTGCCTTCTCTCTGTAAAGCATTTCACTGATACATATGTACATTCCTTTAACAATCCTTGACTCGGAGAAATTTCAGACTTGAATTTTTTACAGCCCTGTGCTGTTTCTCCATAAACCAGTATTCACTTAATCAAGTGAATCGTACATTCTTCCAATATTAAATTTTTAACATAAAGTCTTGTAGTCAACGATTAGTAGAGATACCTTTCGAAACTTGTGAAATACCATGTAGAAATGGTTCAGCACTGTCCAGCGATACAGTGTGGGCTGAGATATGATGCTTGAAAAGCTGTGTAAGGGCCAAACAAGCTGAGGAGGGGTTTCCTAGTTAGTCCTGTGCTGAGGCGATCTGGGAAGTCTGTCATTAAAAGGAAAATGCTTCAGCCAAGGAGCAGGAATAAACCTCTTTTCCTTCTGCAGTAAACATTTCGAGACAGGCGAGTCTCACAGTCCTTGTCGAAATAGCTCCATTCATGCCACTTGGGACTCCAACCTGTGAGTACAGGTTGCAGGATGAAATCCATAAATACTAGGCTTAAAAAAGTTATGCATCCAGAGCATTTTAATAAAAAGTTAGCTTGGGTCATGGGGAAGGAGGGGATAAAGCTCTGGGGGAATGGAGAATATGAGTCATGGCATCCAGACTGAAACAAATCTTTGAGCACAAATCACAATATAAAATGTTAAGGGCTTGATCCTGCCTTTGGCTATGCTGGTATGTATTGTTACATACCCTGTAAAATCGGCTACTGTTACATGTTATGTGGTACTGTGCACCCACGTAACTAAGCTCTGAGCTCTAGGTTTTTATAGTCTTTATTTTTTAAATCCTATAAATGCTGCTGGGCTTGGCTTTTTAGAGTGTTGAACAGATGCAGCAAGATTTTCCTACACTTCCTACCCACTTACAACCCCAAATAATTAGTGGTTGTGTTGCATCTTTCGATAAAGATTTCTTAGAGAGCTGTTTGGTGAATAAGGCCACACAGAATGTGTCATTGTTGCTGCTGCAGGTTTTGAGTTTATTTGTATATTATGGGTACTGTATACCACATAATAATGAAAAGCTATATGCTCCGGTCTGCTGGTTCACTACACAGTCTGTGTGATTACAAATTGTTTGAATAACAGTGGACTATTGAAACTCTATCCAGATGTGCGTGTTGCTAATTATGGGAATACCCACAAAGGCGGATTATCTCTTTTGTTACCATTTCCAACGCGTTTAAAAACAGGGAAGTGAAAAGCATGTAGGCAGCAAATAAGAAGTAGCCGTACATGTTGGAGATGAAGACTTTTCATAATTAATTCCCAGGGAAGAAAAACTCTTGACCTGGCAGAATGCATTTCTGGAGTGTAACCAGATGCAACTTGACGCACAGGAGAGACATCCCAAAGTGGCAGATTCTGAAACAGTCTGAAAACAAAAATGGCATAGCTTCATTCACGGCAGGGGATGTCCAGGCAGAGAAAAACTACCTGAGGACACCAGTGGTGGGGAGGGGGGGAACTGAGCTATTGTCAGTTTTCTGGCATACTTACTAAAAAATATTCCAATAATGTGATATGAGGTTTTGGAAGAACAGGCAGGGAAAATGTGATCTTGTCTTTCCAGAATTTAAGTAGCTTTCATTTAATGAACTGGAGCACCGTCCAGAGGGGCCTTTAGGATGAACAGTTCTCAGAGTGTGAAGGACTCAGTGTGTTTCCAGGCACCACACTGGGATGACAATGTTTTCACATTGTCTTCCATAAGTACCATCTCCTGGCTTTGGACAAGAGAGAACATCATGTCTAATCATAAAGTGACCCTCAATCACTTTGTCCCTTCACTTTATTTCATGAGTTGCCATGAATCACGTAGGAGCTGAAACAGAGAAGGTAGAAGGAGAAAATGCCAGTGGCAGAAATTCGGAGTGGGATCCAAACTGTTTGAGAAAACCATAAGAACAGATGAAAAAAAAGGGTGTTGAATGGCTTAGCTACCTGTCTTCTTAACAGTTTGTGATGAGGAGATAAGTAATTTAGCAACCTTCACTCAAAGTTCTTTCTTTTTCTCCCCCCCCCCCTTTTTCACCAAAAGGTGGGGATTAAACTACAGAAAGTCTGGCTATTGCAGCTTCTCTGGAAGAGAGAAAGGATATCCGAATTCAGAGTTAACCTCACTTTGTACAGTTTAATTTAAATAAAAATGATGAATTTCCTTCTGAGTGATTAATAGCCAAGTGTGGTGACATACAGGAACTATGAGCTTGACCTTCTAGGTAAAGGATAACTGCTACATTAAGTTGATCACACAATTTCCCCTGAATAAGTTGACAAGCAGTGAGCATGGTTTCCGTGACTTCTGATCTTGTAAATGCACACTTACAAGTGATTTGCCTATTCCTCTGAAGCAAGTCTTGTGTTATGTGTGACACGTGTTAAATAAATTCCAAATGGTCTAATGTGAGATCTGGAATCCCAGAAGCCAGGGTCTGTGCAAACGGGCTGGCCTGCCAGGCAATTGCAAAGTGTGAAATGCTCTGAACTGGAATCACCAACTTATCAGAGAAATTTCACATCCTCTGAACATCTCAGAGGCTTATGAAGCAGGCTAATAATTCTGCCTCCTCCTCCTTGGACTTGTGGACGGAATTATTCTGTTACATGGAGCGAACCTTGCTTTCTCTTCTGTCAATTTTTCTTTCTGCCCCCAAAACTGAGTGCGTCAAAGATGCTAAAACTATGCACATAGTGCACTGATAAGGTGTTCATATAGATACAGAATCAGCCTGCATGCCAACTAAAACTTATTGCATACTTTTTTCTGTATCAAGCTTCAAAATCTACAGTAGAGGACAACTGCTGGCGTTCCCCTGGGCATGAAAAAAAGAAAAGGAGTATTGATGGGAAAGCAGTCATCTCCATAAATTGCTCCTGTGTTATACATGCAAGATTAGCCATGATTTTCTCTATCAGAAGGTATGAGAGGAGGGAACCACTGCAATGAATCACAAGTGTCTCTGCTGTGGGGTGCAAACAGACTGTTTTCACTTCCCAGTGTGCAGCGTGAACTGCAGTGGAGAGGACTCTGCATGGCAGAGCTGCTCCCGCACGTGATGTGGAGTTTCCCCTTCTCAGACAGGGCTAGCAGAGGGCTGTGGCCCACTTGGCTGCATGGTAGATCTGCCCCTCTGTAAGCTCAGTAATGGTGAGTGAACAGGCTGCAGGGGAAAGATTCGTAGAAAGAAACCTTCATTTACTTAAAAAGAAAAATGCTGCTACTTGACTTCAAATTATTGCTTTGGATCAAGCACCCGCTAAAACCAGTTTCAGAAAACCACCTTGCCCAGTGCTTGACCTCTGCTTTCCTCAGGGATCTGTGGTTAGCACCTCTGACTCACTCAGTGGAGAAATGTGCCGTAGAATGATTTGGATTTGAAGGAAAAATGTCGCACATGCTGCCTCTGTGGTTTTCCTTCACTTGGGGAGGTTTAGACAATCTCTCCTACCTCTCAGGAGGTCCCGTGAACCATAAAACAAGCTTCCACATCTCCTGGAGATCCCTCACCATATGTGCTGCCTGTGGTCCTAAGGTCCCTGTTTACCTAGAAGAGCTCTCTTCCCAGCAGGACTCTCCATCTCCAGCCTACTCCCAGTTCTTCACTTTCCTTCAGGCATCAAGCAGTGCTTTGCAATAGCTGGATCAGCACCAAATTCAGCCTATGTCCAGCAGAGTCCCTTTGACCCATTCCTGTTTGATTCAGCATATATCCAATTTTCCAGGAGTTGTAAAACTCAGTAAATCACCTCCCACCTGCAAATCTCAATCCCCTGAAATTAGGGTGTCTCCCTTCAAAACCACTGGCCAGGTTTTGTTTCTGTAGTTTCTTTTTCCGTGCTTTGGAAAGGAAAGTACTTTGTCAGCGGGTTAGCGTGCTCCACCCACGGTGAAGCAGCTTAACAACCCAAAACTTGAAACTCAGGACACTCCAACCCCAGTCAAGTCCATGACCCATGGGCTCAGAAGTGAGAGGAAATTACAAATGCTACCTTCACAGTGATGAATCATCATGGACAACTTTTTTTCCTCCCTCTCTCTGTCCTTTGTGTGAAGAAATTTTTTTCTTAAAGGATTCAGTTGAAATGTTGCCTGTCTCTTCCAGAAGGGAGGCTGCTGAAAAAGTGATCATCTTTGTGTAAGGCAGCATGCAATACAGTAGGTACACTAAGCTGTCTTGTCCTTTCTCTGTGATAAGCACTACACTGAAGTCGACTGTCATTTGTGTGTACGGGTGAATATCTTTCTGTAATGGAAGAAGAGTGTTTGCAAAAATGGCTACTGAAGTGCCCAGCCAGTACACTTACTCCAGGAGAGTGACAGGATAAGAGAAGTGGCAGAAACAAAGATAGGAAAAGAGATTTTTGCACTAACAAGTGTGAACTGATAAGCTTGACCTGTATGGGAAATGTAGAGAATCTTTAGTGCACTTGCCAGGCCAAAATTAGCCATGTCAATTTGTTTTCAGCAACACTGAGCTATGAGAACCCTTTACTTATTTTCTCATTTGTGGAAGAAAACTGCTGGCTCACTGCACTCTACTTATTCTTAGCAAGCTACTTCACTTAGGCATAAATAACTTTCCTGGGTGTTGAAGGCTGGGGTAGGAATCAAGAGGATCTATAGAGATGGATGGGGAGGTGTTGTGTGGAGGTTTTATTGGCCGCATGGATAAGTTATGTGTGTTGTCCAAACTGAGTGCCTAATCACCTCCAACATGTCATCACAACTGCAACATGCTCAGCAACGCAAAAGGGAGGGAAGAAAATACATATTTCTTTCTCAAGTATGCACAGCTAGGAAACAGTTGTCTCATTTTTCATCTTTCTCCAGGGTAGGTGTAAGAGCTGTGTCTCTGCCGGGGAATGGTGGCTGTTTGGTTCACACAAGAGTCAAGTGTGGTGTTGTAAAGAAGAAGATTTGAAGTGCTGTTTAGCAAGTAATCACAGCCTTCGATTAGAGTGTGGGAATAGACAAGTAGTCTGTACCTGATTCATTTTGGACAGTTTGGAAAAACTGGAAGCTAAGGAGGCAAAGTCTGTAGTAAACAAGAGATTGCTGAGGCTCTAGTTCTGTTTATTTAACTAATTCTTCCTTGTGGGGACAAGGGAAGAAAAGATGATTTATGCAGTAGTGGCTGGCATAGAATGATACTCTGGGTATCAGTATGGAAAGAAAGAGAAATGTCAGTGCTTAGGTGAGAATCACTGGGTTGTCTTCTCCAGCTCCTCTGTCAGAGGAGGTTGCTTAGTTGTAAAACAGTGGAGGGTAATGAAAATGCAAATGAAACTGGTGTTTGAGTTGGTGAAAGAAAGGAGACTCAGAAAGGTTACCCCCATAGAGGAGGGGGACATAATAGAAATGAAGGATTAGAGATGGTGACTGCAAAGATATCACAGGGAAATGAGCCTTTTGGCTGCTCAGAATCCAGCAAAAAGGAGGCCAACAGCACGAGCTGAGTAAATCAGACACCCTGCTTTGAATGAGTGCAGGAGGGAGTGGAGAGAAGCAAACTAGTCAGGGGTGAAGATGAGACTCAGCAGACAGAGCAGTGATTGCATTAGGCATATGCAAAAGAGCAAAGAGAAGAGGGAGTTCATACTAGGTTATCAGAATTAGATTCCACTGGGGGTAAGGAAATGCGATTCAAGGGATTGGTTGTTAAATTAGGATTTCCTCACATAATTTTATCAGATCTCACATCATCAAGTCAAATCTGGTTCCATTTAAATGGATCTTAACGAATTGTCAAAACAGGCATTGTACCTAACATGGCAACAGGAGCAAACAGTGTGATCCAAGGGTGGAAAGGAACTTTTCTAGGCTAAGCTATGATTTTTCATGTTTTTCAAAGGCATCCCAGGAAAAGCATTTTCCCTCAAAAGAATTTTCCCAGCCAGCTTTTTGCCTCCTTTTTGGCTGGTTACGGTTGTATTCCTTGTACATACCTTGTATTCTTCTTTCTTTTTTTTTTTTTTCGTTCTCCAGCTCTCACTTCTCAAAGCACAAGGTGATACAGAGATATCTGTATCTGCAGCAAGAGGCAGTGTGTCATTACGGCCTTGGAGGGAGGCTGGCCATGTGGGAGAACTCTTCCACGTCACCATTTTCCTCCATCTGTGGAACTAGCAGGGCATGACTACAGGACTTTGCTGAATAGGGTCTTGGAAAAATCTAGCTGTAAACTCACAAAGCCTGGCTTTGTGTCCAGAAATGGTGTTTCTACACAGTATATCTGATTTCCATAGCTGTACACTCTTCTAAATACCAGCCAAGACAAGCCCATGTAACCATGTTAAATTCCTTTCTTTTCTCTTTCTTAAATCAGCCAATTTGTGTAAACCTCTAAAGAGACAAGCTGACACCACTTTGACCAGGGAGTCAATGTTGATTGTTATTAATTACTTAAAACTTTTTTTTGAAAAAATAAGGCCAGGTCTGTGCTGCAGATTTCTATCAGCACAGCTGTTCTGGTCAGACTGACACCTCTCAGTGAGCAAACACTACACATGTAGATGCAATTATACCTCAAAATGGTGCTTGTTTTGCTTGCGGGGATGATTTTACTATACCACTACAAAGAGCAGATTTGCCAGTGTAAGTTTACACCGCCCCAGGAATGCTTTGTCTGTTTACTGTGCTGGTATTCCTTTATCAGTAAGGCATTTGCAGTGTAGACATGGTCTTATTTGGAGGGCTGGTTTTAATCCTGACACATGCTAAAGTGATTACACTGCTGATTGAGAACTCAATAGAAGGACTCCAACTGATTTGCTCTGGATCAGGGCCTGAAAGGAGAGGAATTATCTTGTGGTTTGAACACAGGGGTAGGAGCTCCTTGTGCACATCCTGGGTTTGATATTGACTTTATTTGTCTCTGCCTCTGAAATTGGGGGTGTTAGGGAATTTGTCTTACAGAAGTTTTGTGAGACTTAGTTGTTTCGTGTTCCTATTCCAGGACACAAGTAAAACATATATCCCCAAATGGATATCCACACACACACACAAAAATAAATAAATAAATAATAAAAAAAAGTCTAGCTACTTCTGCAGCTGTTCCGATGGCACAAAGTGCTGTTGCGGTGAAAGCCCTGGTTCTGTGCCAACCTGTGTGACTGCTTTGAAGAGGCTCACCTGCTTTAATGAGGCGTGTATCACAGTTTGGGATACATTGCACCACCACATTTCCCATGGGTGTTTCCTTGTAGCCCCAACGCTCTTTCCTTTTTGTATTTACAGTATCCATGGGCTCTGTTTTAACAGCCTTAGAGCTCTCGGATGTCAAAGTCAAACAAGGAGGAGCTACAGAGCTACAGCATGGGGGCCTGTGTGCAGGGTGTAGGGCCTGGAGGTCCTGAAATGGGTGCTGCTCCTTCTACAGGACTTAACAACTGATGGCTGAGCATTGTGAGGACTGAGAACCAGAGAGAGCAGCATGCAGGAGGGTACTTTCCTCAGTGACTGTAAAACACCAATGGGTTATCACTACTGATTGATGCCAGACCACAAAACGATATTAAAAAGGACAAATCTAAAGCAGAGTTCAGGTCAGTAGTTGCCATGTCTTGTGGTAGTCTAGCACGTACACACTTGGTGGAGACACTCCTGCCTTCAGATTGTCAACTTCATTTTTGTATCAGCCTTTTGTAGAGGCAGTGTCAGCCAAGTTGAAGCTGAAGGGCATTTTCCATTCTCTTCATCTCATCACACGCCGGGCTATAGACTAAGCAGGTTCCAGTTGGGACATATGACACCCACCTCGTGATGAACATGTGAGATCACACCAAGGAGCAAATCCCTACAGGAAGCAGAATTAACGGGAAATAGCTATTACTCATCATATTCCTTTTTACAAGTAGTGCATCCTTTAAAAAAACACATTTGGGAAATGGAAAACTAGCGTACAGAGCAGAAATCTTTATCTCTAAGAGAAGCCAAGTTTCATTTTTTTATGGTTTAATATAGAATTTTTGGACTGCTCTTCACTCTGTAATCTACTATCTGTAGCTTGCATAGTCTGTGGCTCTTTTTACATATATTCTGTCAACTGTCATCTATTGGCACAGGAGACAACGTCAAGAGAACCGATTTCTATGACAAATTAGTGCATGGAAGAAAGAGGTTTTTTCCTTGGTTGTGTGATGTGCCATAATGATTGATTCCAGAAAGACCCCTTAAAATTCCAAGGAGTGCTTCAGAAATGAGAGCATTTCGATACTGGCCGGCTTGATTTAAAGCTACTAAAATTATTCAATTATGCTTTTACCCGATCGGAAGTATTTCTTGGTGCTATTGTATGCTGCAAGGGGGAAAAAAAGCTATGCAAAAATTATTCTTTTCGCACACTGCTAGAAGAAAAACAATGCTGTGTTTGGCATAACTTTGTCAGGGTCTGGTCAAACTGATCACAGTTGAAGTAAGTAAAAATGAGCCTGTGGTGTGTGCAGCAAAAAAAATGATAGGTCTCCCTGGCTGTAACCCACAGTCCAATGAATGAAAATCAAGAGCACAGTAGAACTTTCTTTTTAAACCAAGTCTTTGTTGATAATAGCGGTGCTAACCCTTAGCATGGGCTTGCATGTTCCACAGAATTTCTGTGCTTTGATCAGGCTTATTAACACTTTGGTTTGCTTGATAACCAATGGCAAAACTGAGGCATGGGGTAGCTAAGGACTGTGTTGATGGTCAAGGAATCAGCCAGAATCACAATTAAAAACCAATGTCTGGGCTACAGAAGGACACTTCTGAACCTAGTCCTGCAATTCGTCTTGGAGAGATAGTCTTGCGCAACCCCCATTTCATTTGTCAGTATTTTCTTGTTGCTGTTATTCTGAGTACTTACTCTGAAACCCCAGTTTTCAGATTACATTAGCTTGTGATGAAATACAGGGAAGAGAAATAAGTGAAAAATCTCACCACAAAGCTGGCAACTAATTTTTTAATGCACAGCTATTTGTGAGACTGAGTCTTTAGTTTCATGAGCATAACTTTCACCGGTAGTAGCGCTGTAAGGAAGTGCTGGCCACAGGTTTCTACCTATGGTGTGACTTTCTTTTGCACCAGTCCAACTGGTTGTGGGGCTATATTGTCAAGGAACCAGACTTCAAAATATGTCAGTGGTTGTTTTAACTTGGATTAGTTTGCAAATTCTGGCATGTAGTCAGAAACTCTTGACACCAGCACAGCTCTTAGAGTAGTGGTAGGAAGGAATGGCTACTTAAGGAACTGCTTTTAAGTAACCTTGCTCCTGCTTGGTGATGGCATCCTGGCAGGCTGTTATTTGAACCAGGAGTAAGAAGGGAAATAGAGATCTTAGTGTCATTTACCTTTTTGGAGAGGAACAACCAGGATGAGTTTAAGATCAACTGTTTTTGTAAATATATTCTATAATTTGAGTTTTCTTCTATAGAATTCACAGAACAAACATTTTGTGAGCAAGGGTGGTGCACAAGTAGCTTGCTGTAGGTGTATACTTTTATTTTTACTTTACACAGCTCTGGATTAGAACTTTTGGGTTCTTCTGAAAGCAAAAAACAAGACGAAGAAGGATAGTTAAATATAGTGAGAAATATGGAGGGCAGTGGTGGGGGAAAGAGAGGGGATGGCAGAGAGAGAGGACCCCCAGGGAATGTTAAGTGCACATGGAAGAGTAGAACATATGATCCTTCTTTATTATTGTCCATTTAAAATTACAATGTGTTCCACTTAAACTAGACATGCTAATAAAAGAAGAAGAGCCATTTATAGTGGACAAATTCCAAAGACCAAAGCTGCCTCCTCATTTAAATTCTGCTCTTTTGTTAGGGCACCCTACTGACATAATTCTCTATTGTTTCTGCCATTATCGCTTGCTTAATGCAGGACATAGTGTCGGGAAATTCCTGTCTGGCACTTACAAGGTGTTTCTAAAAAGGGGAACAAAAGAGTCAAGAGCACATAGGGAGCAGGAAGAAGCTGCGAGGGGAAGTGGCAGCCGAGGGAGGAATTCGAGATAGTAGCAGGGGCTGGGGGAGACAGGCGGAGGAGAAGACAGCCAGACCAAGGGAAGGGGAGAAAGAGCTGGGTGCAGGCACAAGCTCTCAGAATTCCCTCTACAATCCCAACTAGTACAGGCAAATCTCTTAAGAAACTTGGGAAGCAGCTCAAAGATGGTGAAAATGGGAGATTTCTGAGTGTGGAGTGGAGGACAGGCAGTCTACAGGAGCCCCTCAGCTCGGAGGGCGCGGGACGAAGCGGGAGGATCTCCTGGGGAAGAGAGGCTGTGCCGTGCAGAAACCGCGGGAGCCGGGATTTGAAAGCTGGCTCCGGGAGGGTCACGCTAGGTTTGATGCTGAGGATTTGTGGTGATCAGGGGATGGGGAGAGAGTTGGTGTCAAGGCTGTCCACTTCTCCCGGTACCTGGATATGAGGGGCAAGACATCCTAGCTTGCGCTAGCCTTAACATAAGGAGATTACTCTGTACTGTCATTTGTTAATAACAATGTCATTTTCTGTCATATAATTAGAAAATACATCTTGCTTTGCCTCCAAGCACTGTAGCCTTATTGCATTTGCACATTTTTCATAATATTTCAAGCGAACTGACCAGATAACATTAATGAATATATTAGATAGGCAGGCACTTTTAAGGAAAAATAATAAACATACTTGTATATTAAAAAGTTAATTCAGTCTGGAGCCAAACAGGTAATTTTCCCTTCAGCATTTTTTCACTCAACTAAGACAGGTTGGACTAGGAGTGCAGTCACCCTGTCTACGGCGCTTGGCTTGGCTTGCATTCCAGGGGCGAATTTTCTTCAGAGACAGACAGCAAGATGATCTGATTGGCCTCGGTCCAGAGCATGCTCACAAAGGCCCCTTTGATGGAGGGCTTCTTGGTAAGCCCTGTACCAAAAGCTGCCTGCCACCCTCCTTTCAAAGATACCCATTTACAGTAATTCAGGGAGGGGCAGAGGGGAAATAAATAAAGAAAAGTGAAATAGGGGGTTGCCACAAGAATAATTACGTTACTGGGCTTGGAGGGGGTAGGGAAGAGGAGGGGGGGAGTTATTAAGTAAACTGCTGGATGTTGAAGTAGCTGTTTGGCAACAATGCAAGAACATAAGGCATTTGCAATTAAGCTCATTAAAGCTTCATCATTTTGCTTATCAATCTTCTCTGAAAAGGGTGGGGTGAAGCACCGTATATTAAAACATGGCTGCTTTTACAGATAAGGAGTGATCACTACCTGTTTGACTTTCTGAGCTGCGCTGTAGTACCCAGCCCGTGATGGCATACGTGATTAGCTGATTTAACTCTCTCTTGTACACAGGCAAGTGATTAATGGGAGTTTGTTATTGTGTCCCTGCACTCCACCGCTAAAACATCCAGTCCAGGCAACTGCTACCTCCTTGCCTTTATCTCATTTGGTATCCAGATGTGGTCTCCTACTTATCTGTCAATTTTGATCCCGTTTGTTCTCATAATCGTGGCTTTTGGAACAGTATTTACTGAAGCCTCCACACCTTGGAATAAGGGGAGGGTGAACTCAATTATCAGAGCCATTGCTTCCTCAGTCGACAAGCAGTGTCCTCTGGCTGGAGCCCATACTATCTCGTGCTAATCAGAGGCTTTGAGTTTCCACAGAAATAACAGCAACCTGAAGATACATTAGTGAACAGAACTTGATCTGAGCTGTTCCTGCTCTGTCAGAGACCTCAGCCTGCCTGGCCGGACTGTTAACAGGGCCTCTCCGGCTGAGGGACGGTGAAGTGTCCCGAGTCAGCTGGCAAGCCATCAGAGCAATGGTCTTGGTGTGAAAACCTTGCGGTAAGAACAGCACCAACATTGCTTTCTGCTTTTCAGCGGCTTCCCCGGGTACAAAGAATGAGATCTGGGAAGAAAGCAGGTCTGGCGTCTTCTGGTAATGTAAAAGTCAGCATGTGTCCCTACCGTTCATTGCAGGTAGCAGGTGTGTAAGAACAGTATTCCAGATATAGATGCCTCTCGTCATCCAAGAGCTTCAGAGCGCTGTAGATACGAACTAGGCCTCGCAGCATCCGTTTGTGGGAGGTGAGCCTTACCTTCACTTTCCAGATGGATAAGTTCTGGCACAGAGGAAACCCCAAGAGGCACGCTGGGTATCTGGGACAGGAGTGAACCCAGAAGTCCTGATTCTCACAAGTCCAGTTTCTCTCATATGGCCTTGACCATGCAGCTCCATGATTTTCTCTGTTGTTTAGGTTGATAGCAACTAATATAGAGCTTCAGAATTTTCTTACAAAAGCGATCAATCTTTTCTTGCTTCATTTGTATCCAGTAGCAACTCTCTTTTCCATATGTGATACTTAGTGGCGGAGAGTTGGGACCTCATTTAGAAGTGGCTCTTTCTGTAATAAGTTTTTGAATTACTTTTTCCGTTGTCTTCACAACATATTGTCTATATAGTGTTAAAACTCATTTTAACTTTAAAAGAAAAGAAAGAAAGCAAAAAAAAGAGAAGCTGGGGGACATACTGATATGAAAAGAGGCGTGGAAGGAGTAGCACCACTAATACAAACATGTAGGTCATATTGCCATGTGGGAATGGAAGCCAGCTTGAACTTTAATTCTTGGTTTGATCAAGGTAGTGTAAAATCAGACCCCAAAGGATTTCCAATGGAGAAACTGGATTTATATTTTACATATGAGCTGTAGCTGAAGCCAAATGTTCATTCCACTCAAATTGTGTAGGTGGATTACTTTACTTCCAGCCTTGAAGTATCATGTTTTTAGCTGCTAATAAACTTAATAAAATCCATTTCTTATTTCCCCTGGTGTACTGTGTTCATGAGCCTTGATGTGCCAACAGAGCAATGCTGTCCAGAAAATTCATTTGTCAAGAAACAGGCAAATGATGTGTATGAATAAGTCAAGAGAAAAAGAATATATGTACCACTCTTCCAGTGGCATTGCTCTTACCAGAATTGCCAACCTCCTCATTTCTCCCAACAACTTACAACTGGACCAAGGAGTTGAGAAAACTTAAGAAATTGTCACATCATCAGCCTAGCAGAGAACTAAAATACATGCAGGTTGTTTTTTTAAAAAATGCTCATTCCCCAATTAAAATATCTTTCCGTACCAACAAGCTCCCCACTTTGGCTTAGCTCCCAGAATCAGACCTGCCTTTTCACACAATGTGTGATCAGTCTGAGGGGTTCATTGCCACTGGAATTCACTGAAGCCAAGAATTTACAAAAATGAATGAGGGATTAGACATTTATGTAGATAACAAAAATGTCTAGCATTATTGTAGCTAATACAAACAAAGAGAGCACTGGGAAGGAGATAAAACCTCATTCTTGAAAGGTTTAAGATAATGTCTAGTATTTAGAATTGGGTTGAGACTTCCTGGGGGACAGGAGGAGGTAGATTGTCATATGGTACCCTTGAACTTTACTTTGACATGTTCAGTCTTGGATACTGAGTTAGAAGAGTCGTAACTGATTATATACAGTAATAATTGTCTTTCTAATCAGTGCACATTTTCTGACGTCCCATGCTTAGCTAGAGGAGATAATCCAATGAGAACCCTTCAGCCCACAGTGTCAGTTTTAAATTCAGTCACTGGCCAACAAGAGGTGTAAAGTGAACTAAGACATCAGTGAGGGGGAGCGATGCAGTGAGTTAAATGTTGTCTTCAAGACTCGGAGATACAGAATTGAATCAAAGCTCCGCTACAGGCTCCCTGTTCAATGAAGGCAAAGTCACTTCTTTCAGCCCCTTCATATCCCCCATGTGCAATGACATGTCACCTCTTTCAAAATGTGGCTGTGGCACGTTACTGAGGCACAATGAATTAATCACTTGACCTAATGGATTTGCTGGGCGGAGTAGGGAGAGGAAATAATCTCTTAAGAGATTTAGGGTAAACAAAAAAGTCAAAAAGAGTGAGAAACAAACTGCTTTATGGTAACAAGGAGTGGGAACCAGACAAGGAAGGAAAACAGAGGGGGATAAGAGGCCTCAGGTACAGAGGAAGAAGTAAGATCTTAGGTAGAAACCAGAGGAGAAAGACAGGGTTGAGCATATAAACAAAGGGTTTAAGAGAAAAAGCAATATGACTTTTGAAGCTTTTAGCGCACATCTGACCCAAATCATCTGTCCTTTCAGAGTCAGCCCATCACCTCCCTTGTTTAGACTTTATTTTTCTTCAGAGATCTGTAATCCTTGCTCTAAAGAGCCCCTGACTTGGTGGACATCTGTTGTGTCAGTAAATGCTGCTATTGAAGTCAGCAGACTTGTTAAAACTTGTGCTCTTGCTGTAGCAAATGGAGTTTGCAGTGAACAGGGAGTGCAAGCCCAGTCATCCCTCCCGGTGCGTGTGTAGCACGGAAGGGGTTGAGGGAGAGGGGGAAGGGCCAGGCAGCCTGACAGCGGTTTTCCCACCTCTCTGTGGGCCATAGCAGAGGGTTTATCATGGAGTCTCTTTGTAGGGGGAGAAGGAGTTATCAAGAGCATGGAGTTTTTCTTTCCAGCAAAGGAAAATTGCCATTGAAAATTCTTTTCAGAACTTAATACAACTGCAGGCAATATGTCTTCTGCACAAACCACAAACAAATCCATGTACATGCCTTTAAGAAGGGACTCCAGACTCATCTGAGCAGGTCACAGGGAACTGTAGGATTGCAAGGAGCACTTCAGCCCTTGTTGATGGTGTGGGCTCTGTTGTCTTTGGTCAATCAAGCCTTGGGAGCCAACCCTTTTGCTTCTTCTGCGGGAAGTGTTTCTATCCACCTTGGTAGGAAAGGTAAAGGAAGGGGGAAAAATGGAAGTTGACCACGTTACACTTAGAGTTTATCCGTTCTGTTCTGCAAATGTTTTCACAGAGGAAATGAAGAAGTTTCTTCTAAAGGTTAAATCTACATGCAGATAACCAGTGGACATAAAGTGACTGACCCTACCAATGTAGTTGCCAAAGACAAGCGTTCACCAACTTTTTGCTAGTATAGGGGTTTTGTTTCCCACTGAAAAAAAAGTCTGTTGGCTTTTAAGAGATGTTTCTCTTTTGAGTTTCCTCTTTTCCCACTCTCCACTATATCCCTGCTAGATATTATTTATTCCTTAGAATAACATTTCATTTGAGAAGAGTAAAGCCACGGTCAGTTTTTTGCACATCATTTTCATTAGTTTTGTGTAGGTGTTATTTGGACCAGAAAAAGTTGAGCTGCCATCATTCTGTGCTCTGATTAGTGTGTGCATGAAGGAGAAAAAAGAGAGAATAGAACCTGCTCTTCGACATGCAGGAGCACAAAAATCCAGCATCGCTGGAGAATCTAATGCAGAGCTTTTCAATTGAGCTTTTGCATCTCTTTCTTTCTCCCTGAAGAATCTGTTGGCCTGAAGTTGTGTAACTCCCTAATGAAGTCGTTGTGGGGGTCTTCGCTACCCTGGAAAATGAAAGACTAGAAAATTGCAGCGCAAAGCTCCTGTTTGCTAAACTGATCAGCCTTAAATGGTGTGCTGGGTTATCTCAGAGTATAATCAGCATAGCCGATTTGAATAGAGCTGTCTTCAAAATAGAGATCTGCTGGTAAGATTTGTTTTCATTTAGGTCTTACTTTCAGCAATAGGATTACCCTAAGGTCTATATATCTACAGGCTTTTGTACAAACAAGCAGCTTAAACAAAACTACCATTATTATACTGATTTAGGGAGGGAGAAAAGCCTTGTTTGGTTTATTGAGTTAAGATCATATGTGTGACAAATAAAGCCTTCCTTTAAATGTAAGTTTTGTCCCATTCAATATAGTAAGTTTCTTGAGAAAAAAAAATTACAAAGGCCAACATTATTCTTAATGCCAATTCAATTTGTCACCTCTAGGTTTTAATCCCATCGGCTGGTGAAATACGTGCTATTTCGTCCAGTTGAGCAGCAAGACAGCTGATACCACCATATTTATCACCATCAGGGTGATATAATCAATTTACTTCTTGCTATAAGAACTACCCTTACACTTCCTTTTTCTACCTTTTACTCAATGGCCTTATTAAACTCTTTTCAATGCTGATTTATTGCAGCCATGGATAATGTTGTGTTCTGTGTTGCTTCCCCCACAAGGAACTTCAATAGCTGTTGTCATTCTTTTGTCTTTTTTTTCGGCACATCAAGTTTTATTTACTATTTTAAAGTGTCTTGTAAATAAAATAGGATGTGAAAGTTCTGAGCTCAGTTAGCAACTTGAGATCTAATGAGGGGTGGCTAATCATTTATGGTATGGATGCCATGGGTCTTATTTCATACAACGGCAAGCAGGGCATGCATGTTTTCCTGAGTTCCTGTCACAGGAGGTGCTGCAACCAGTCACACTCCATTCAATGCTCTCCGTGCAGCTGTGAGCTTTAAATCGGTTTGTGACCAAAGAAGGAATGAAAAGCAAGGTGGGAAAGTGCAGTTGAACAGAACTCATCTGAAAATGATTTTTTTAACATATATGCAGCTCAGATACTGAAGCTGAAACAGGAAGAAGTTTGGGGAACTGTTTCAAATTGGCACAAAACCAGTTAGGTTAAACTACTTGTTAAATGAATGTGGATGAACTCTTGTCTCCTCTTTTACTCCAGTCATGCTGGATCAGGTCCTAGGGCCCACAGAACTGCTTCTTTGCAGAATTCATGCAAGCGGGTGAAGTTGGTGGTTGGGTGCATGGATTTCCAAGTGGTTGGCGCACCAGTAGAGGAGGACCTCTGGCAACGTGGCCGTCTGGATCAAAGCAATCATACCAGCAGTGATCACACTGTCTATTATCATAAGAGCCTTTTAAAATATTTATGGATGTTTGCTAAAATATTATGCTAGCAAGGCAGCAATGTGTTTAAACTGTCAACAACTGACCTTGGATCATTGGTTAGAAATATTGCATTTGTTCATTGTGGTCTGTTTGCTGTTGGTAGTTGCAGCTGAAGAGCTACAGTGGACTTGCTGGTGTCACCTAGCTGAAAGTAAATTTCACCTTCACCACAGAACTCAATTGCAGGTTGCAAATATTATTTAAATGGAAATTATTTCCTTATAAGAAGTCTCACAGAAGTGTTTCTTTTTTTCAGGCTGACTTTTTAATATTTATTTTGTATTGTTCTCACTTTTATCCTTAATTTGGGGCTAAATTAGGTCTGTCAGTGCCCCTTTAAATTTATTCTACACTGACTAATTTATTTTAGCTAACTTGTTTCAGGACAAGCGTAGAATAGTTACAGCGCAAAAGAGAAAATTCAGATCAATCTCAGTCTGCTGAGAAAATTAATCAATTTGCAAGTTACATCTAGCTTAATTCTGTCATTTAAAGCAGGCATTGAGTTTCCTTTCCCATGTTACATGAAGACTGGAAGGTAAAGCAGTCTCCATTGGTAGAGGACTAATTCACTTGCCCTGTGCTCTGTATAGAGGTCATTAAGACACTGCACTTAGAAAGCAGCTGCTTTTTGTGTGTGTGCCAGTATCTCATTTTCCACATATGTAACAGATCAAAACATTTAGATTGGGTTGATCCAGTCTATCATGACGAAAGAATTTTGAAGCAACACAAGTAAATAACAGCCTTCCTTGGAGGGAGGGTGCCTTTGCCCTGATCCTGAGAAACTATTGGTGGGCGCCACCCCAATTAAAGCAGACTGGGCCATACCAGCTTTGCACGGATTCTTTTCCAAAGCCAATTAGCTGCAGAACATTTGATAGAAAGGAACAAATCACTGAAAACTCAGCCCCATACAATGTTATCATTTATGTTCAGTGCTAGTCTAGTGCTCAAGAGTGTTTCTTTTTATTATACCTCTGCAGACCTGCTGGAAAGAAAAATGTTTCCTGCTTCTCATTTGGCCTGTATATTCTAGAGCCACATTGTTCAGTGTTATCACCTTAAGAAGCAGTTAAGATTAAAGTGAGATAGCACACATTTGGGTTTAGAAAACCAGCCAGAGAAGCTGTACAACTTTTATGGTCTTCATCCAAAGTGCATTTAAGTGTGGGGCTGTTTTTCAGAAAATTGAATTAAAATGTAATTTTTCAACTGTTCTGTATTTCCATTTATACTCTTCATCCTCTAAATCTGTGCCATCATATGGCTGTCTACTACTGGCCAGAGTTCCTGGGCCAGCCCTCAAGAATATGAAAAGCAGAGAGCTAAAAAGAGGAAGAGGATGCTTTGGCAAGCTTATGTTTATTGGTTATGGGTAGTTGGCTATCACTGTGGTACCCCTTGGGAATATCACCCGCCAAAGTCCAAAACTCCATTTCAGAGGGGATTATTTCAAGGAGCAGAAGCAATTAGAGAGTAGTGTAGCAGGCAGTGCTTTGCAGAGTGATGCAATTTATTGGAAGTTCTACCTTGTGGTGGCTGTATGCCTGGGAATTATTGTACTTATTCATGTACAAGTTAAGAAACCTAGGTACTTAGAGAAAAATACTGTTATATGATTACTAATAAGGACAGTTGTTACAATGTTAAAAATAAGACCATCGAATTAGTTCATGAAGAAAGAATTTTGAGGGGAGAGGGATTTGCATGCAGTGCAATGAACAGGGAAGGAAGCGAGACAAGAGGAAAAAAAATCCGTCAGGGTTTTAGCCTACATTTGATTGGTTCTTGTTTAAAAAAAACAGCAATTTTTTTTTTCCTGGGATTGCTAAAAGTTACCAGTCTTATTAAAAAATGTAAATAGGTAGTATAATTACACAGTAGACCAAAATTGGGAAACTATTTCATGCTCTCTGGGTGTCACTGTGGAAAGTTCTTGGTGGAGGACAGGCAGCCAGGGAGACATTGTGGCTTGAATAGAAGGGGTGAGGACAGGCACCGCTCAGCTGTGCCAGCTGTGTGCAGAGCTGGCTGGAGTGAGGCTAAGGGGGCCTGAATCAAGGAGCTGAGCAGTGGAGAAGAGGCACATAGGCTGGATAGTGCTGTGAAGCTGATAGTTAACATTTCTGAAGATGTTATGAAATGAGAGGTTGGGAATCCTTTGGTGTCTCTGTAGTTGTATTCTTCTGTGTTGGTCAGATGCAGAATATGGGCAAGAACTTAATGAAATTCTGCATTGCTGTGCTCATAAACAGCTATTTCTCCTTCTACAGTCCCTCTTCGTATGAATTTCTTAAGATTGGCTAATGAGATTCGCTTTTATCTCAGGATCTTTAACGACTCCCAAAAGACAAGGAGCTTAGTTTTAAATCTCATCAGCAAAGCAGAGCGGCTTCCAGCAGTACAGTGCTTCCTGACAGCGTGGTGGAGCCTGCTGCAAAACTGGCTCAGAAAGAAAAAGGATGCCAGCACTAGATCCAACACTGTTGCTTTTGGCAGGTCCTAGATGTTCAGTCTCTGTCTTCCACGTATTGAGCTATGCCAGCACTGCATTGCTCTGTGTGTTGTGAGCTGCCACTCATCCTGAGTCCTACTACCAGGTTGAGAATTGGCACGAATGCTAAGGTTTGAACTCTATTCTGTGAAGTCATTTTTGCACATACAGAATGAAGATGAAGGAGTTTAGTTACCATATTTGAAATAGTTGCTTGAAAAAATACATATTCTACAGGAAAGACATTGAGGTGCTGGAGCGTGTCCAGAGGAGGGCAACGAAGCTGGTGAGGAGCCTGGAGCACAAGTCTTATGAGGAGCGGCTGAGGGAGCTGGGGTTGTTTAGTCTGGAGAAGAGGAGGCTGAGGGGAGACCTGATCGCTCTCTACAACTGCCTGAAAGGAGGTTGTAGTGAGGTGGGTGCTGGTCTCTTCTATCAAGTTACAAGCGATAGGACGAGAGGAAACGGCCTCCAGTTGCAGCAGGGGAGGTTTAGATTGGATGTGAGGAAAAATTTCTTCACCAAAAGGGTTGTCAGGCATTGGAACAGGCTGCCCAGGGAAATGGTTGAGTCACCATCCCTGGAGGTATTCAAAAGATGTGTAGACATGGCACTTAAGGACATGATTTAATGATGGACTTGGCAGTGTTAGGTTAATGGTTGGACTCGATGATCTTAAAGATCTTTTCCAACCTGAATGATTCAATTCTATGATTCTATTGCCTCAGCTCATTATAAAAAACTGCATCAGCATTTTGCAGTGACTGACTGACTATTCAGAAAGTTAGTGAATAAAAGTCACACAAGACAAGAAATCTCAAGGATGACTCGGGACCCAGAAACTGTGCAGGTTTTTTTACCCAAACACAGATGTCATGGTTTAACCCCAGCTGGCAACCAAGCCCCACACAGCCACTCGCTCACTCCCTCACAGTGGGATGGGGGAGAGAATCGGAAGAGTAAAAATGAGAAAACTCCTGGGCTGAGATAAAGACAGTTTAATAGGTAAAGCAAAAGCTGTGTGCACAAGCAAAGCAAAACAAGGAATTTATTCAGCGCTTCCCATGGGCAGGCAGGTGTTCGGCCATCTCCAGGACAGCAGGGCTCCATCATGCATAACAGTGACTTGGGAAGACAAACGCCATCACTCCGGACACCCCCCCTTCCTTCTTCTTCCCCCAGCTTTCTATGCTGAGCATGACATCCTATGGTCTGGGATATCCCTTGGGTCAGTTGGGGTCAGCTGTCCCAGCTGTGTCCCCTCCCAGCTTCTTGTGCCCCCCAGCCTCCTCGCTGGTGGGGTGGGGTGAGAAGCAGAAAAGGCCTTGGCTCTGTAAGCACTGCTCAGCAACAGCTAAAACGTCCCTGGATTATCAGCACTGTTTTCAGCACAAATCCAAAGCATAGCCCCATACTGGCTACTGTGAAGAAAATTAACTCTATCCCAGCCCAAACCAGCATGACAGAGTAACTCCATTCTGCTAACAAGGTGCCAGACAATGACATATGGTCACCTCAGATGGTACATTGCCAGGGGGAGAGCCGTAAGGCCCCAAGCGCTTCCCTGTTGTGTTCAAATTAAATTCAGTGAATTCTCAATCCTAAATTTTCAGATAGGAACTGTGCTTTTGATGATACAATTTTGGGTGCTGAAATTGACCCTATAAAAGAGAAGTCATGTTTTGAAAGAGCAGATATTCATCTGATAATGAAAATTAAGCCTTTTTTACAGGACTGAGCCCTCAGAAACTCTGGCTCTCCACCTCACTTACTATTCTTGAAAATATGTCCTAATTCCTAAGCAACTCTTTTATTTGATGCGTATATACTTTACTGATGACTGTATAGAAAAGGATATTTTAAAACAAAGTCATCTGGCATATTTAAAATGGAAAGGAAGGGGGAATGGAGGAGCGGTGCTCAGAAGCAATGAAATAACCTCAAAATTTGAGGTCAGGTTATAAATGCAAAGTGTAACTTTTTTTCCCCAGAAGCTCATGAGTCCTTTTGGGGCAGGAAGACTTAAACAGAAATTGAAAACTTCAATAGAAATTGCTTCATCAACCCTTAGAACCGTTAAAGTTCCTGAAAGCCCTACTTCTGAATTAAAAAGTTGACACTAAATATATTTGTCCATAGAGGAGAGGAACTGAGAGTTGTGAGATGAACTTCATCTCTTCCTCTCTGCTGGTAACGAGCAGTACCGAAATGACCACCGAAAGTCTTAAGTGCTTGAAAAACACTATGACGACCAACTGGGGGAGGTGGCAGTGTCTGTCCTCAGGGTGCGTGCTCACAAAGCGTGGTTGTAAAAGGCGCCTTAGAGCATGGCCACACCTTGTTTTCCACCCAAAAGTGTCTGTGCCCCACCCGCTTGCTACCCCGTCCTCCGGCGAGGCAGGTTTGGTTGCTGTCCTGGGACCCTCACGAACCTGTCAAGAGGAGCGGGATGGGTTAAACACCTTGACGAGGTGGCCTGGTAAGACGTGAGGGTGCACCTGCCCAAGAGCAGGCAGTAACCTGGGCTGCGGGTGGGCAGAGCAGCGGTGAAAATCTCCGCTGCGGTCTGACTTCCCTCACCTTGCGCGTGAGATCAGTTCTGCCAAGGCCCTGAGCAGATTACTCTCCTCTTTCCCATGCTAACAGCACAGCTTAGTTCTTCCTTGTTGTCCGAGCTTTCCTCCCCTTCCCTAAAACGCAAAGGCTGCCGCGGCTCCGTCTCGAGCAGTGGTCTCTGCCCCGAGGTTGCGCCCACAACCGCCCACCTTCGCTGCGCAGCCAGTGTCAAGTGCCAGACCGGCTGGCGGCCTGACCCTGCTTGTTGCTTCCCGTCAAAGCTGTGACCCTCATTAGGAAAGCTGAATGCTCCCAGAAAGTACCACTGGGGCAACAAATCAGTTGTAAGAGCCTATTGATCTGTTACATTTGTTTTCAACGTGCAAAGAGGAGATTCTTTTGTTCCGGGGCTGGCACCGAGCTCTTGCTACAGTAGGTTCAGCGCGTCTCCGGACACTGCGATCAGGCGCCTCGCAGCTGAGTCTGCAGAATATTTGCTTATTACAGGAGGAACTGAAAGAACCTGGAATTCACTAGTGACCGACCTCTTACTTCTCGAACAACTGTTTCCCCCCTTCCTTTTGTTTCTGTTTTAATAACTGCATTACGAACGCAGTTTAAATCCCCCTTGCAGATGCAGGATACGGTAACGCAAGCACACAACGATCACCATTTATCAAGTTAGAATGCCTGCGCCGTTTACCTTAAGTGTTCGGTGGTTGCTGGGCTAGGTTCCTTTTTAAATCAAACTTGGAATAATTAAACGGCCACAGCAGTAATGCGAATGCAGATTTTTGCACATCCAATAATCAGAGGGAAGAAAAAGTAGTCTGGAGCTGTTTTAGGTTTAATCATATTTGATTTTTATTTTAAATGAAAGCACAAAGGTAATTTTTCTGTTGCTCTACCTGTGACTCCTTAAATCATGGTAAATGTGCATTGTGATCTTCTTAAAAGAATAAGAACATTCCTTGTTAATTAATTTATACAGCTGTCAGTACAGCTTTCTATGTTATTCATACTCTAAGTGTTTGACTGCCATAGATTTTCTAGCAGTTCCTGGCAAAGCTCCAGTGAAAGCCTGGGATTTATTAGGCTGACTTGGTGCAAAGTCTATTGATTGTGGCCTCGAGGGTAATAACTAAATAGAGCTGGAGCAACAAGTCAATAACACCATTGTTGCTACAGACTCCATTCACTTGAGGAGTTAGATTGTTTTACAGTGGCAAAGAGTAATCATGAGCAGATCAGCATGTTCAACAGGCTCTGTACCATGTTAGTGCTGGGGACTGTTTTAAAGCTTTCAGCGGGACCGCGGGAGAAGCGAGGTGGAGTGCAGGGGTTAAGAACCCTGTAAACTCCTTCATTAGGACTAAAAGGTTTCAGCATTAGCTTTATCATCTTGCAACAAGAAGTCCCATGCCTGTGTTGGTCCAAACTGGTATTAAAATACTCTGCCCATCAATCCATAATGGCACAGTAGAAACTTGATTTAAATTTTGGATGGGGAAACTCATGTAGTGTGTATGTCTGTGTGGGCATGTATGCGTGAATGCATGTCTGTATGCCTTAGCATTAAATAGTATTTTAGCTACCACAAGCTTCACCTCTGTGCAGTAATATTTCCTGGCAATGGCTGGAAAGAGGCTCGTATTTTCTTAAATTCAAAATGAGGAAATGCTTTTGTTTATTGCTTCTCTAATCCTCCCATGTGTTTATTTACTTTTAGAATTCTTTTCTTTTGCGGAAATATATACAAACCTACTAGAGGAAAGATGTTTATTTCCTGAGAGTTTTATCGTTTATTTGACAGACTTTGACAACTCGTGTTGTGTTAAGAGCAGATCATTTTGAAAAGTCAAAATCGTGAAGATGGGAGTTTCAAAACCAGAACTGGTTGATTTTGCACACATTCTTGTATCTGTCTCCAGGAGCTGCCATTACAGCTTCTGCAGAAATACCAAGTAATTAGAATGAGTTTCTTCCTAACACCAGTTAGTAGCAGCCTACTCCCTTGAAACATGAAAGATGGTACAGAAAGTAATAATAAGAACCACATAATATTAAAAAAAGGCAGATGTAATTATGCTTTGTAAAATGAACGGAGTGGTCAAGCAGCAAGCTTTTGTGTGTTCAGCAGTTCCACAGACTCTTCCTCCCTTTACCTATTTCTTCTTGGAAGTCAGGTTTTCCCTTTTACAAATAATGTTTCTAACACCACATTTTCAAAGATAATAGGAAAGAGCAAAGCTCTCTTCCTGAGTCTGCAGTCATTTTAAAACACCCAACATTTTAGACACAAAAATTTCAATAGAGGGGTTGATTCTTGAATGTGGTGGTGACTCTGACATCTAACAACAGTTTATTAACAATTTATCTGTCCTTTTTTTTCACTGCTTCTCTTGCTCTATTATAGCTCATACTATTTAAAGCGCAAAAAGGGGTGGAACTAGCAAGGAAATCCTGCAGCCAAATATTCAGGAGGGTACTGGGCTTCCCTTGGCTACGGGCAGTCAATTGAATGTTGCAGTCAGCATGTGGTGGGGCAGATCTCGGAGCAGGAGAGATGCAAACATGTGGTGAATGTGTCTGTCTTTTTCTTTCTTTCTTTTTTTTTTTTCTTTTCCGTAAGTAAGCAGAGAGCTTGGCAAGTTTGTAGTGCTTGCTCAGAAGCTCATTTAAAACTTTGAGAGGAGTGAACTGAATTTAAACGACTCTCAGGAATCTCTTTACCCCCAGGCCTCAGACGTAGCCTCCCATGGAAAGAAATGTATCGGATGGTTCATAATCAGTATTCTGTCAGGATATTGTAATGAGAGGTCAGTAAATACCATATATTTGGCAGCAAACAAGCCAAAGCTGGGCCTTTTCTTTATGACTTCCACACAGTCAGAAGAATAGCTTTCTGGCAGGTGCTTTCACTTTGAATGAAAAAATTGTATCATCTACTCTGCTTGGGTTCAGTTCAGAGCAATTTTTGACATATCAAACCAGCCTAAAACTTAATTAGCTGTGGCATAGGAGGTAAATATGTAGAAGAGGTTTTGCGGAACTCTTAACACTTTTTCATTAAAAAGACCAACATTGATTTTCCTGGCTGATTGCAGTGTGACGTGCTGCCTCTGTGGTGATCAGGTATGTACCAGAAGCACTGCTTGCACCCCACTTCCAGTCTTTCAGAAAGAAGAGAGACTGGTAAAAGGAAAAAATCCTTCCCAAAATGTGAAGGCTGACATTTCTTTTGAGTAATACTCTTGTAGTATGAACTGTAGGTTTATAGGAATTAGAGACCAAATAGTCCAAGTATTCCTCTACCCCTCCTCCTTTCTCCCCTCCTTTTTTAAAGTGTCTTCATCAATCAAAATCAACATAAATGAATAATGGAGGCAGATAAAATGTGAAGAGACAATAGTGGTGCTGTTTAGAATTGATGGCCATAAATCCATTGTATCCTAAGAGACTGCACGAAGTAAATACCTGCTTTTGCCCACCACCACCATCATTTAGCCCATGATTCGGAATATCATTTAAGCAAGTGCTGCTGTCCCATTGAAGCTTCAGCCCATTAATGCTTGCTTTATTTTAGAGCACCAGGCCTGCAATGAGGCAGAGGGACTCGAAGGGTGAAGGCTTGGAGTGACAGGGGAATTTCCCCTCTCCTCATTCATTTGTTAATTTGGGATGACAGAAATAGAAATGGTGTTCTTACAAGCGGGTCAAAGGCTTTTTTAGAACCAGCAGAAAACAAGGAAGCTGGTGCAAAAGGAGTTACAGAGCGCATCGTTTAAAATCACTACAATTTGGGCCTAGCTGAGGTTTTCTCTGTAAGAAAAAAAGGGAAGGCACATCTCAATTGGCACTGCGGAGGCATGACAAGGCCGGAGAAGCCCAACAGAAAGCAAAGCCAAGAGGATTATGTACCTTGATTTCAGAGGGCACGATTTATGGTGTGGATTTTGAGTCCTGACATTTTGATTCAGATATGATAGAGCCGAAGTCACATGAGCTGCTCGCCTAGGAATTTGGCACAGAAGGGCAAGACCCTCGAGGGTCAGTTGCTCTTTCTGCCATTTTGAAATGCCAGATCTCAAATGGAAACTTTTCTTCCTTCCTTCCCATTAGAAAGGTCCTTCCAGTTTTGGGTGCCTTTTGGAAGCGAGCCCATGGGAACAAGTGCAAAAACGATTCTTGGGCCCAGGCTCACAAATTCAGGAGGTTTAAAGTTGCTTGTTTTATTTTTGGTTCTTCTGTAATTGTAGTTTGTTTGGCAGTGTATGCCAGACACGGATCACTTGCTTGGGGCTCATTAGCACCAACAGCATTCCAGCCATATTAGAATCTGTGAATATACCTACCTCAACCGTATTTTCACGTCACGCCTTTTATGATTTTCATTCTCCCTGATTTGAAAGAAAAACCAAAAAAACAGTACAAATAACCAACTACCTGGCAGGAAGGATTGATGACCTTTCTGCTCGTACTGGGGAATGCTCTTTAAAATCAAAATCTGAATGAGCAGAACTCCAGCAGCGCAGCACCTTGCTGTAGAGGGGCTTGAAGGTGCCACTTCTGTTGTGAAAACAGTTTATTTAGTAGTTAGTGCCTTGACTTTTCTGTCTTTGTGCTTCTGAAAGATGATCTCTTGCAAATGATCAACCCTTAGCCTTAACAAAGTACTGATCCCTCTTTAACATTTACTTAATTGAAGCTTAGAAGGAAAAAAATATAGTGTAGTATTTTAAGAGTGACTGTGTAGCACCTTTCCAACTTTGCATGCCTGTCAACGGGATGTCATCTTGTAAGTGTGAATGAATGACTCTATTTCCAGTTCCAGTTTCCATTCCTAGGCAAAAATAGCACCAAATACACTATACTTCCAGAATAGATTTATAATTGTTAAACTTTATAAATCACACTGCAATAAAAAGTAATCTATGGTTATTTCTTCATTAAAAATGTTCTATACATCCAGTACCAAGTGAAAACTATTAAAAAGAGAAGACGCTGCTTCAAATGACTGAATAAAATCACAAGAAATAATTTCTCATTCTGTTCTAACTGAGCAGACTGTATTTTTTAAGGATACCAGTTATATTTAGCATTCCTCAAGGCTTCCATTGTTGGGCTTTTTTTTCCACAACCAGCATGAAGCACTGAAGCTTTAAGCATCCTGTCATGATGCTGATGTTTTGTCGAAGAAAAGATGTGTTCCTCAGCTGTTGCAGTTACTTCAGCATTTGTGCCTTTTCAGATGACACTTGGCCAACTTTTTAAAATTGCCTAAGACCCATGTGCAGGGTGATGAGGGCTGAGATTTTTAAGGGCATTGAAGCACCTAAATCATGGCATGGGCTGTCTAACTACCTCCAAAGATCTGATTCTTGGATCTGATTTATTTAGTCTAGGAGTCTCAAAGTCCTAATTATCTAACCTATTCCTTACGATAGGATTTAGGCTTTTTTTTTTTTTTGCTAACACAAATCATTTATAAAGAGTTAGCAGGATGTTATAATGGTGTGCATTAGGGGTGGATATAAGGTAGAAAGCAATAACCAGGATTATAAATAACTGCTTGATCTGTAGAATTCTAAAATAGCCTCTTAAATTTGATTAACTGTCTCAATATATGGTTAATCGTCTAAATCCTTTATAAACTATTTGTAAATGCACCCTTGACATAAAGCATGACTAGTTTGTCTGTATTCTATGAAACATGACAATTCTACTGAGGAAATGGAGCAGTATTTCTGCAATATAGTCAATGTAATTGAGAAGGCGAACTCGGTGTTCCAGATTTTAATTGCGGAAAGTGAAATACTTGCAGTTTCTGAATTGCCTTGTGCAAATTTCTTGTGCAAAGGTAGTACGGAGTAGCAGCGCTCTTCCTCAGAACAAAGAAGACAAAGGAAGGTAAAAGGAAGGAGAGTTATAAAAGAGTTAAAACATGAAAATGGAATGATTTCAGAATGGTTTTGACCTCAGTTCTGTGGTACAAAACCATCAGCAGAAACAGCAGGGTCTCCTGCTCCCAAAAGTACTCACTCCTGCCTGTACGCTGCATCCAGCTGCTCTCTCATTTTCATAGGCACTTCTGTTCTCCAGTCAATGTCTTGGAGTGGAATTGATCCAGTGCAAAATAGCTCTCCTCTCCCACCCTCTTCTTTTTTCTTTTTCTTTTTTTATCCTGGATCAATTGCTTGATCTGATTCATCACATGGACCCACAAGCTGTTGAATCAGCACAACTGAGGTTGGCATGCTGCAACATGATGGCAGAAATGAACACCAAGAGGAGGCGGGAGCAGGGGGAGGAAGGGACAGACCTGAGCATAACTCCTAAAATTAGTATTGCTGCTGGATGCTTTGCATCTTGGAAACATGGTCTTGGCTTGAGTACAGGGCCTGGAGTCAGAACATTTAAGCTATAAACTCCCCTCTAGCCTTTGACACCCTTAAACTTTAGGTTTGCCATCTGCAAAGTGGAAATAATGCTAGTTACCTCAGTGATGTGAAGATTTACTAATGATTGTTCAACCAGTTAGCGCATGAAAAATAAGAAGGACTGCTTTTTACGCTCCTGCATTTTGCTGAAATTGTTCTCTTATGCTTATGAACTACACTTCATTTGTAGTAAAATATTTGGTTTTGACTGTATTCCTCCTATCAGAAATATGTTGCTAGAGCAAAGACAGGTCCCTGTTTTTGTAACCCAAGTGACTCTATTTTTAGTTTTAAGACGTTGGCTGCATCTCTCTCTCTTTTTTTTTTTTAATTATGTGTATATATTTATAGCTCTTGCTATTGGAAGAGAATTTCCTGCAAACAGATCCATTTCTGTGGAGCTCTGCTCTGACACGGAGTCCCATGTGTTCCACTGAGAGATTGCTCCAGAAGAAATGTCTGCTCTGGTTGTAGGATCAGCCTGGCAAACTGTAAACTTTATATTGCCTTCAGCACATAGTAAATTTGCATGTGCAGGAGGTATTAGCGACTGGGCATCCGATACTTGGCAGTGTCGCATCTGAAGACGTGA
The DNA here is from genome assembly GCF_000737465.1 of Haliaeetus leucocephalus. Classification (NCBI taxonomy): domain Eukaryota; kingdom Metazoa; phylum Chordata; class Aves; order Accipitriformes; family Accipitridae; genus Haliaeetus; species Haliaeetus leucocephalus. Next base: position 5,338,775 of record NW_010972620.1, on the reverse strand, counting down.
TTGACAGGAGAGATGCAGCCCCGGCCCCAGTGTCCTACTGAGTCGTTTCCTCTTCGGATAATTACATTCTCAGTTTTCTCTGCAATTTTAACTGGGGGGGGAAGTATCTGTCTTCGCACCCTCATTTAAAGAGGTGAGTCTTGTAACCGTGCACCATTAAACAGCTGCCACATCTCACCCAGAAGTAGGTGAAAGGACTTTTTACATAATGTTCATATCTGGTTTGCATTCTGAGCTGCGCGAATCAACAGGAATGCTATGTGGGTATCTGAAAGCAGGATTTGACCTGTAGTTGGGTTCTGGTTCGCATGCAGCGAGTAGCACTTGCTCAAATAGTTTCAGGGACTTCAGCAGCACTACTGGTGTGTGCAAGGACTGCAGAATCAGGCCCCTAAGGATCCTTAGGAATGAAAGGTATCCTGTAACTGTAAGGTATTATTATGATGACTACTCTGGAGAACACAGAGGTATTGAAGTTGGCAAAATAAATTACAGAGTTAAATGTATAAGTAAACCAAGAAGCGACTGATGTTTTTTGCATAGTAATAATCTTCATAATCACTTCATTTGCACAGTTATTTCATTTTAAACTTTAGGCACAGTTTTGAAGCACAACTCAGTGGAGATTTTCACTGTAATCTATAAACTTTAATGAAAGCTAATTGGAGGACAAATTTTAATCTAATTAAAATGTGACTACATAAAGCAGAAAGGATGAATGAAGCGAAATGCTCTATGGGGCAGTTTTCAAACAATGATTATGCTGAATACTAAGTCAAATGAAGCTTTTGTAAAATGATGATCATGAACATTGCCAGCAACAGAACAACCTTGAGGAACTGCAAATGAAAGTTTTAATGTATTTAGTTTAAAAAGTGGACATTGAACTCACAACCACATAAGGACTTTTTAAAAAGAAAATAGAAAGCAACACACACGGTCTCATCTAAAAACATAACAAGTAAATTAGCCAAAGGTGTACATTCCATCTAAGTTCTCATGATCAGCAGTTGCAAATGTTTGCAGTGCGCCGATGAGTTATGAGCCCTAATGAGATTTCAATGCTGAGCAAACAATAAAAATTTATGCATTGCATAGTTTTAGTGGCCTTTGGCTTCATGGTTAGTGTTACACCCTTTCAACAGCTTTGGTAATATAATATCCAGCTGGCTTTGGAGGTAAGGAAAATTTTAGGGGTGAACTGAAATTGTGAGAAATAACGTGATTGATTGCTTTGTCAGAATAATGCATTTCCACGGTATAATTGTCCGTAGTAATCTTAGCCCGGGTACGGATACATAGGTTCTAGTTATGTTCGGACACAAATTTTGAAGGATTCAGGTGAAGGATGGCTTTTCCAGCATTTGAGCCAGCCCGTTTCCTGTGCAGGGTACATGTCCAGGGGTCTCGCAAACAGCCCCTCTAACACGAACATTCCTGTCAATAGTCCGGTAAACGGGAGAATTGCAAAGCTACACTTTCCCCAACAACTGTCATGTGTCGCAAGAAAAGAAGCGGAACACAAGCACAAAAAGAAACGCACAATAGATACTGAAATAAATGTATGTAGTGGGGAGCAGGGGGTGGTGTGAATCGGGGAATTCAACTGGTGCAGTGTGAGAGTGAGCTCAAATGTATTAAATTTAAAAGACCCATTTGTGGGCTAGGCTTTTATGAATCCAGAACCTTCACCATAATGATTGCCTGCATTACCCTACATAATATTAAAATCTTAGCATGTGATTAATAGCAGATTCCCTGCATACGTGTCACAACACACATCTGCAGCAAATCTGCCAGTATATTTCTGTGCTAGTTTTACTTTGGGGCCATAAAGTAATTCCTGTTTTGTGAATGAGAATAAACCTATTATGCACTAGGTTAGCTACACCCAGTTTCTTCTCTTCAGGGAAAAAGAGCTGCTTATTTGATACGGCATCTCAAATTTCAGTGTTCAGAAGTGAGTTTAAGCCTTGGCTACATTTGCTTGAGCAAGCTGTTGGGATTTGCCTTCACCGTTTCTTAGCTCTACTTTTTCCAAAACCTTCTGTGCAAAGAGTATTGGGAAACTTCTGGACAGCAGTAAACTAGTGGACTTAATTACAAAGTGTTTATTGCTAAATTTGTTAATGAGTCAACATGCAAAAAAGATATATTTATCCCTGTTTCCTCTTAAAATAGTAGTAAAAAATAACTTCAAAAAATCTTTTTCTTGAGCTGTTTGGTGATGCAGTTTTGCTGTTCACAAAAGCCCTTTTTCCCATCCGCAAATAGCTACCTTTCACTTTGCCCCAGGAGAACAGAGCATAGCTCAAATGAAGCTTAAAAAAAAAATATATTTTTTTTTCCCGGTTGTAACTCAAAGCCTATGCATATTCACACACGCACGCAAAATAAAAAGATGCAGAAGCATTCCTCCAGTCTGCCCTCTGAAAAGTTCTGTCGACCTGTTTCACTCACCAAAATCAAAACAGAACCCCACAAAAACAACTGAAATGACAACAAGAAAACATTAGGAAAGCAACATCTGTTTTGCATTCTTGGCATCAAGTCTGCCCTTGCAACACAGGGTCTGACACAGATGTACAGGGTTATGACACCACTGAGTACCGCTTGATTTAAAATGGTGTAACTGAGAGCAGAATCAGGGCGCTGAGTTCTTACGGCGCTGTGCAAAACTGTGGCTCTTGATCTCCTTTGCAGATGTGGGACTCAAACCGCACTGAAGTTTTAGGCATCTTTCCACTGATTGATGCGGACTGTAGAGCAAGTCACATTCCTCTACCAACAATTTAGAATTTGTTATTGACTGTGTACTTTTTCATCGTGTGTGTGTGTGTTGTTGTCTGTAAAATCACATTGCTCTGTCACTTCCCAATAGACTTTGTTGCGTGTAGCTGTGTTCAGAGAACCTTTCAAATGATGTTACATAGTTGAGCTCTTCAGTTTTTAAGGAAAATAAAATAGTAGCAAGGAGGGAGAAATTTAAAGGCACTCAGAAGAAAGGCAAAAATAGCTCCGACTGAATTGAAAAGAATCGATGATTAGGGAAATTTGGGAAGCCAGAGTTGCCAAGAGAGCAACTCTCTCACCAGAGGCAGCATTATTACCTGAGATGACACAAAGCGAGCAATTCTCTCCCTGCTTGATTGCCCATCTGTAGTTGTAGCAGAGTCAAAATTAGCTCAACTCATACCTGGCATAACTTCACTGCCTCCAGTCGAGCTGTGTCAGATGCAGTGACATGCTTGCAGTGTTTTCACCGACCGCTAGATGTCTGTGTGTGCTCTATAAAGTTCTTGAGGGGATGATGCCCCTGGTAAACACGAGAGACAAAACTGGAACACAAGCTGTGGGGAAGCATATTAGTTTGTGTTTAAAAGTGTAACATCATTACTTTAATTAAGCCTGTGTTTAAAGCAATTTGTGCTGTCTAAAACTAAACTCCTGCCTTTCTAATTTGAGGCAAATACGGAAAAGATGCTTTTCCTGGTCCACATCTGTTTAAGACAAAGTGTTTCCTTTATGTCCATGTGAAGGACTGAAGTGTATCTTATTGTTCTGAAAGTTCTGGAGGAAGTTGCTGAGATGTAAAATAGGTTCATCTTATTTCTGTTCTGAAACAATGAAAAACCAAAATATAAAACATCTGCTCTGTAAGTGAATTGGTAAGAGCTCGCTCTTTAATTCTGCCCTGTATAGCCCAAACCACAATACTGCTGGAGCCATATTTTCACATGTACAATGCATCAGCATATCTGGGTGCACAGAGGAAGGCTGTGCATCAACTTTCAAGTTTATTATATCTTTATAAAAAAAACAAACACAAAAACAACAACAAAACAACCAAAAAAGAACCCTGGAAGAGTAGATCTGGGTACAGAAATCTATTTCACAATTCTGTTTATCAGGCAGTCTGCCAGCTGACCAGGGTAGCTGCACCTGTGACCAGCTTTTCTGCAGAGATCTCCCAAGAAAAATGCAAAAGTAATCAGCACATGTTTGCCTTTCATTTATCTCTGTCATCCGGGAATAAGATACAGATAGTATCAGGAGCAATGAAAGGTACATTCTGATATTATTTTCAAGTTTTTTTGTCTAGACAGAGAGGAGCAACCACTTGTATCTCTGTGGAACACATACAGCCCCCCTCCACACTCGCATCCTCGGCTGAAGGCCAGAGGGGGATAGTAGGCTGTCTATATTAAAAAAAAAAAAAAAAAAAAAAAGTTTAAAACCACCACCTACTCATCAGGTGACTGGAGACTGTGGTTGTAAAATGTGCTGCAGGCAGAAGTTCTGAAAAATCCCAGAAAGTGTTGAAAACATCTCTAAACAAGGTATTTTTCTCCTGCACCTTTCTTGCTAAAGGTCCCAATTGCTGCCAAGAAAACTAGTGAGAATGTTAGCTGCCAAATAAAAAATTTATGACAGTGTTTGGCAAAGGATTGTATCACTGCTTGTTTTATACATTTCCACAAGGCTCTTGAAGGACTGTTGGACACATACGGCTCACTGATCACTGTGCTTTATCTGTTCTTTAATATATTAAAAATGCAAGCTCCAATAAAGTATGATTTAAACAATACATATTTTTTCTTTTAATAGCCTCCTATAAGTGCTTGCTATGGTGAGAATATAATTTCTAAACAACATTCCATATATAAAAATTGTTTTAAAAGCCCTTTACCTGACAAAGTTACTTGTTATTTGAGTCACTTTCATAGTAAAAATACATGAATTTTTCAATTAAAAATGTATTGCTTTTGCAATTGTGCTTGTTATATGTTGGAGTCTGGGCCAATAAACCGCCTGTTAAAACATAAAGAGGTCCATTCAGTCAAAGTTGTGCCTGCCATTTATGTTTCAAAAACCGAGAAAATAATATGTTGGAATTGCATTGCTCACCAATATCAATTAGGTTTTCGGCTGTATCGTTAAATTAATGTTGGGGGAGAAAATTGTTCCGGTGGATTTAGTGGAAAAAATATATTTTTGAATACAGAGTTAGCACACTGACAATAATAATTAAGCTGGCCGATGCTGAAGCAACACCCTTAAAAATATTTTCCCCATCTGAAGGAACAAAATTGTCTGTCTCTGTCTTTTCAAACCAGTTACCATATTAGGCTTCCAGCTGATAGTTAGTGCTGTTTAACACAGATCTTGTCATTCGGAAATCTCAAAGCCTGACCGGTTTACTTTTTCTCATTACCATGTGCCGCTGGAGGTGGCAGGTTTGGAGCGTGGAACTGTACCTCCCTGCACCATGGTGTAAGGAGGCAAAGAGCCTCCTCTTCTCTCTGGTGGCCAGGAGCTGGTGGGACACAGTCCTGGCGTGCTGTCCCCTTCGAAGGGGACCACCGGAGCGACACCACCCTCTGCGCTAGCCCAAAGCTGCCCCAGGGCCGCGCGGCTCGGCACCGTGCTTGCATCTTCACGGCACAGCGAATATTCGAGAGCAACCGACAGCACTACAAATGCTCTACGCCTAGTATGTGCTTGTGTATTTCATGGTATTTGATATAAAGTACTCAAGACAGACCAGCATTAAGAGGATTATTTCAGACAGCATTAGGAGTTAATTTACAGAAGATTAGCTCTAAATCGGGCAGATATCATAAGCAAATTAGCATCAGTTGTAAGAGATTCAGAATCAAAATCTGTAGTGGTTTTTAGTTTCTCCCTGTGTGTACTTAGTGGATGAGTAGTATCTTTATTAGTTTCCCACACTAAGGTGTTGCATCTCAGATAGTGAAGAACAGGTACGCTTTTTTCCTACGTGCACGTTATTTATTATGATGCTGTTTATTGGCAGTGAAACTGCTTAACTCCAGATACCCTTCCTCTGCTGAATATTTTGTATTTCATGCCATTTCTTCATTGAGTAATGTTTTGTTTGGCCCTAGAAATGATGTCTCCATGGTGTGTTGTAATATTTTTAAATAGGTAATATGCAGCTTTACTTCAGAGTGACATACTTAATCCTTTTTTTTTCTGTTAAAATGACTCACATTTTAATGCCAACTCATAAAAATGAAGGAGTGTATAAAATGCTACATACTAGGGTGAAGATTACAGCTACTTAAAAATAGCTTCCTTAATATTTAAGCTTGTAAATTATAAATTTGTTTTATTTCCTCGGGAGTGATGGTTAATTTGTATTAAAAAGCAGATTCAGTTCTTCAATCAGTTTTCCAGACGTATTTTTCTGGCGGCAGACAGACAGGCAAAAGCACCTATCCAGTCCCTTCTCGGTATCGCGGTTTCAGAAACGCTTGCCCAATTAGTGGAGAAGATGATGAAATGGATTGGGCCACGATATTAAAGCCTGTGCCCTGAGTTGTCCTTGGGATTCTGAAAGTTTTGAAGTCTACAGATGGGATTCCCATCTTTGGAGAAATTTGTATTCTGCTCTCCAACAGATAATAAATTGCTTAGTCTTCAGCGTGCTCCTGAACATTTGTTTTTTTAACTGGGGAGGGAAGTCTGGGCAGTGTTTTACAGTTTTTTTCTTTCTTGATGGACCAAATTCCTCTTGACAAGGTTGGCCTGAGGTCATGAATGTCTGTGTTCAGTGAAAGAGGAATCTTCGCTCCTTCTGTGAGATCATGAAAACTACACCCACTCTAAGCCAGGTTGGGCTTGCAGGTCCCTCTGGTTGCAAGATCTGCAAGTGCTCTTGCACTTTGACTTGTGTCCTGTAGTTTTACAGAATGCATGGAGGCTCGGTGTGGTTATTAAACCGAGGTGTCTGAGGTCATAACAAAGTAGAGGCATTTCTGCTCCCCTAATAGAAATACTGTAACATGCTGAAAAGAAAACATTTTAATAGTGGCAAGTATCTCCTGTCAACTAATTTGATAGTTCTCTATCAGGTAAACCATTTGTGAATACATCGATTCTTTTTATTTTTCACTGTTCTGTCTTCACTATTCCCAGGTTTTCTCTGAACCAGTTGGGCAAAAATTGATTTTTATTTGTTCCACTGGCCTTGTGGAAAATTAGCTTATGAACTGGTTTTTATAGGAAGACTCAAAGCACAGAACAGGTTGAAAAATAAGCCTATAGCAGTCAAAATTGTTGTCTGAAATGTCTTCAGACTGGAAGGCTGAATTTATTGCTCAAAACAAGTACTAGCATTGTGGAGGTGTGCAGTCCTGCTCATTATCACTGGAAAAGGGGGAACCAAAAAGCACAGTAAAAAATTAAATTTTAATAATGCTAGTGATATTTTCTAAATCCTTCTTGACAGAAGGATTCTCATTATTTTTATCTGTCTCAGAGTAGGCTCTTTTAATGCCATCTCGCAAATGGCCTTAGCCATGATTGTTTTCCTTTCTTTTATAGCATTTGAAAAAAATGAATATATACCAAAAAAAATTCTATTCTATCATTCAAGAAGTGCCATGAAATGGTAACATTTTGGATAGCACATCTTCAGGAACAATTGCTGCAGATGCCTTCAGGTTTTTACAAAAGAGGTCAACATTGTTAAGACAATTGTAGAAAATTTGCCATACAAAAAGACGCCCAGTCAAATATGGTGTGATAAGGAGAAAATAATGCAAGGAAAGTATTTGTGTCCAGTCTCCAGCTCCATCACACCTAAAAGCTGTAGATTAGTCATTCATTAAAGAGAGGCAGGGCAAAAGATGTTAACTTTCTTTCATCTGTTTAAGATATATATTTTAGTGGATTCTAAGGATTATGAAAGTTGATAAAATGCAGACTTTAGACATCTTTTTTCTCTTTAAATTGCACAGAATGTAAATTTAACTATATTTATCATAAAAGCCAATGTGCGATCATGTATGTTCTTGTCATTTTATAGCTTGCATACATTTCTTCTTCTGGAGAAATAATTGCTTTAGCTTTGAGTGCTGACGAGGGGGTTGGGGCTTTCTTCTCCTATTAACTGTTTGGGGACCAGGGCTTCATGCAACCGATGTGCTGAAGAATGCCATTACGCTGACAGCTGGGCTATCCACCCTCCCTCGGAGCTCTTACTAAAGCGCTCGTAATGTTTGCTAAGGCCTATGGTTCTTAGTCATGCTCAGGTGACTAAATGTGTGATTTGTTCTTCTTGATACTTCAGTACCCTGAGAAAGGCTGGCTGGGGAGTAATACAACCTTGACTCCTTCCACTTGCAGTTGCCACTGCGCACGTGATCTTCATTTAGACTTGCCAAAGAGATCTGGTGTTGCCGCTGCTTTGCATGAAATGAATTAATCCCCCTCCGGTTTTGGTTGGTGAGTTTCCGTGGCCCTGGAAGCCACCCGCTGTTCCTCCTAATGACAGTAATAATCTATTTGGTTCCTTCTGTGGAAGGAGTGGACATGGAGACAGGAGAAAGCTGAAATTGCATCACAACTTTGCAGAGGAATGTTCACTGTCAGGGTCTCTCATCAGCAGAAGGATACTTTTCATCCTTCAGAAATGCCTTCCCGTGTGTTTCAAAAATAAGCAATGAATAAAATCTGAGCTAGTAGATGTACAGTACCCTTCCCTTCTGCCTTTTTATCTTCGGTCCCACATCCATGAGGCCCTCTTTCAGGCTTTCCCTGTTCTCACAGTTTGCTTGCTGAAGTCTGCATACACTTGTCTTCCAATCACTCCTGTAGATATCTCTCCTTCCTAGCCCCCACCTCACTCCCCCCAGACTCCAGTGATCGCTTGGGTCCTATTTGCACCTCCTGAGACTGCCAGCTCCTTGAGACGGGACTCATGCAAGCTATGATAATCCTGATGGCTACCAAATAACACTATACTCCGGTGCTGTCCATATGGTTTTGCTACATTTGGAATGTATTGTAAGATTTCAATTATGAATTAGATATCTCAGTAAGTATTTTAATTATCAGATATCATTAAAATAATTTTGAATTTTAATCTTAATGGTAAGATTGTAAGAAGATGACACAGCAAGGTAAAAAACATAGTTCCTTGAGGCAAGGAAGCCCACTGCATTTCAGGAGACATTCATCCCAGAGAGGGATGTCTCTCCAATCTCTCACTCCTCCAGAAAAACTGTCAAAGGAGTATGTTTGATTCTGGTTGGAATTTCATGTGCAAATATGGGATCCATTAAAGGGAGATGATGAATCAAGGTATTTACTGACTAATTATTGATGGACATCATCTGCTTTGCTGGTGAGTTTCATCTTTGCAATATTTGTGATTAATGGGAGATCACACACACTTTACGATATAATAATACCTTTCCTGTATGGTTTTGCCTTCAGAGCTAGCAAGCTTTCTTGCTTGGGCCTCATGTTCAAGCTTTTAGGGATATTCATCCCTACTTAATCTGTAGGCACCTAACCTAGCCAGCTAACTTAACTAACTAGTTCTCCTGGGATGCATATATGGCCAAGAAAAAGAGAAAGCAGTTCAGAGCAGCACTCTAGCTTATATACACAGGGAGCTGAGAGAGATTAGCTAGATATAATTTAGATGTGTTTAAAGTTGGATAGTGTGACTACCTCCTTGCACCTGTTATTACATGACTCATTCTTTCATTCAGGGCCCAGGTGGAAGCACATTGATGTGGTTTGAGTGTAATATTATAACTAGAGATTGGTATCCATGTTATTACAAGTATACAGCCCCAGTCCTTAAGGCTGAACTTTAAAGTTAGAGAACATAGCACTGCACAGCTCCTCAGCCCTATCAACAATATCTTAGGCACCCTGTCTGGCCTGTCTCTTTCAAAACCCCCTGCTAGTCAGCTAGAAAAATGCCATCATTTTTTTTATTCTCCATTCCTCCGTTTTTGAGGCTTTAATTTCATTATCTGCTCAGTTTTCAGCACTTTTTAATGGATTTTCCCAAGGTCTTACACATAAGAAACTAGAGCCCTGTCCCTAGAGGAAGAAGAGGCTCCTTTGGGAAGGAATTTAGAAAACATGAAATAGGCTCCTGCTGGGAATGGCCTGTCTCCAGATTGGAGGTGGAGCCCAGGCAGCGCGGCCTTTTTGGCGTGAAGTCAGTCATGGGGGGTCCCATCCCCTCTCCACCACCCCCCAAAGCCTTTTCACCTTTAAGTATACAATGTCAGTTACAACATAATCGGTTCTTCTGGCTTGAGAACAAAAAGAATGTGAACTTAAATTTCAGAGTTTGGGGTAGGGGAGAGGAAAAACAACTTGAGGATTTTCCAAATTCTTCACTTTTTCCAAGGTCAAGTAGAAGAGGGCCAAGGAGTTGTATGCAACTCGTGCAGATATTTTTTCACTGGTATTTCTGTTTGCTAATTTCAGTTGTTAATGATGAAAAATGTCTCAAGTCAGATACTTCCAACCAGCTGTAATTTTGCTAGGTCTCTCCTACTCTTTTATTTCGGTAGGTTGTCATGTCTTTATGTTTTGCCACAGCCTGTCTAGTTCTTTTCAGTTGCTTTTATTTAAGAAAAGCATTCTTAAACCTAAAGATGGGAAAGATGAACAGTTACTTGAACAGCCCCCAGATATCCTGAACTTAGAGATTTATCATTATGTATCTAAGGCTTTGCTTTACCATTCATAACATTTTATTCCCCTGTGTGGGCTCTAGTGCTTCCATTTGAAAACTCCTGATATATTGTAACAAGAATGTCCTTATATATAGTAATAATAGTGTCTGTCCAGAAGGTATCTGCGTATAGCTCTATTACTTTAAATTCAGATTTAGTTTTGCCTGGTATGTATTTGCCTATGTGACTAGACCTATGCTTCATGTTTGTTTGAATCTGCTGATTTGCACATGAATATTGGGCACTTAAAAATCACTTACCGCTGATTTACATGCACCAATTTTCTTGTATGTTAGCAAAAACTGCCGATCACAAATAAAAGGGCACCCAAAAATGCAATAGCTAAGTATTCAAAGTGATCATTTAAAATGTAGTCTTGTAGACAGAGAACAAGCCTTTCTGCCCAGTAAACTGATAGGAATCACTTCTAGTTAAATCTTAAATACATGTATTACAGTGAAACACTGTTGGACAGTGCTCCGTCATCAATCAGTCTGTGTTCTTGAGGACACTATTTTTTGAGATGCTTTCTTTAAGAATAAAGCCCTGTGTTGTAATGAATGTGTGCCAACTGATCCCCCAAGCCATTTGTATTTTTTTTATTTGTATCAGTGTCAGGGTTGAGCTTCTGTAAGAAATTTTTGCAGTATTTTATTTGTAGTCTTCATTATTTCAAGTTAAGGACACAAAACTCTTTATGCACCCAGAGTCTGCACTGGTTCGTTTATATCCCGTATTTTGTTAACATTTTACCGGGATTGCTAATTTTCATGACAATTGTAATTGTACCATCAGTGCTTAATGGCAAGGCATCATTATTCAATGCTGGTCAATCAGGCACTAAGACATGTGCAAGACATCAGGCTGAACCCATATAGATGTCGTGCACTCCCCTGCTAATGAATGCAGTTTTGTAAAAAGGTTTAAACACGGTTGGCATCCTTAATGTAAGGTTTGCAAAAGCTTATTCGGGAACTGCTTTGTGTTTATACGGAGCAGATCTAAACATGTCACAAACAGAGTTAGACCCATTGTGTGCATGCGTGTGTGAAGCTACAGAGAGGAGCAAATCGTTTTGGGTTTTGAAGTGTGGAAAGGCAGCACAATTTCTGCCGTGGCAGGAGCGGGGGGAACTGATTTGCCAGGGACATCAGTGTTTGGTAATGGATGGGGGACTTGTTCTCCCAAGCAGTGGTCACCATGTGCATCAAAGAGGTGATCCCCGAAAGCGGACGGTGTCATTCGTCAGCTCACAAATTTGGCACTGGCTGGCGGGAGCCTCCAGCGCACCCATGGTTGGATGTTAGGCACTGTGACCAGAAGCCAGGATGGAGGGTCAGGCATTTAGAAAGGAGAAGCAGATGGAAACTCAACAGGAGTGGGATGCACTTTCTGCGTTGTTAGTCCAGCGTGCTCGTCCAATGCGTCGGTTAATGTTACCGTCACATCTGCTTTAGTTACTGTTTCTATGTGGTTTTGCACCCAAATGTTTTGGGCTGCTGTCCATGATAAACTAGATGGAACTTGGTTTAAAAGCACAGATTTTTCGTCTCTTCTAACTCAAAGTAGAATGAGCCCTTGTGCTCCTAGAGTTTCGAGTATGAAAGGAACAGTAGACATTGGCTGTTAACGAGCTCCAGTGCGCCGGGCTCCAGCAGAACTTGGTGTGAATTCAGTGCCTAAGCTGCATCGACTAAATGGTTAATTCATCTCATATCAACAGCACTATGATTCATAATGTAAACTTGAGGAATCCTTGATGTTTCAGTCACACATTCCTCTTAATTTGGCCATGCATTCTTTTAAAGCTACAGTGTGCTAACTTAATAAAATGCAGCATGCAAATGCACAAGTTTTTGCCTTCAGGCATTTTAGCCATGGATGTTTCAATGGGTGTCTTCTTTCAAGTATATATTCTTTCTTAAATTATTTACCCTGTAAACATGCTTTGCATTTTCAAAGAAGAATCTGGGCTTCCTCATTCACCAGATTTCGTTGAATTTAAGGTGCAATAGAGATAAAAGCCTATCATCGGCTTCTTGCAAGCATGTTAGCCTTTGGGATTTTTTTGTAGTGAATGTTAGGCCCCATTTTCTTCTCCTTTGGTATTATTGCTCCCTCCCCCACTTAAATTCCTTGATGCTTTGCCTAGAGCAATACCCACTGGCAGTGTCTGGCTGTGACAGTACTATAGGCTTCCCTACAGATGGGTCCTGCCAATGCCAACCATTGTTCTACCACTGTGAGCTGGCTTGAGTGGCTTGGATCACTCAAAACCCCTTTTCGTCTTGATTTTTTCTTTATTCTGAAGGGTCGCCCTTGCCTGTTGACTTTGAGATCTGAAATGTGCTGACATCCAGAACTTGTGTTCTCTGTCTGAGCAGCAGCTCCCAGACTCAGACTTCAACACGCAGCGCTTGCTAAGCCCTCCTCAGGACTGTCCTGCTGCTACCAGGAAGGCTCTGTCCTTCTCCTCTTAGCCCCATTCTTCTGGCAGTTTGCAGTTAGTTTAATTTTACTTGCTCACTTGAAAGTAAAACAGTAAAACTCGATGTTACTCTTTTTTTAAAGATATAAAATTAATCTTTAACTGTGGGCTTGAATATTAAAAGTATATAATGCTTCAGTGTAGGAGTCTGTTGATAACATCCATCCTATTTCATGATTAATTTGTTCCTTTTAATATGATATTCTTTTGCTGCACTGTGCAGACTAATTCAGATTCCTAGAAATTGAACTTTGATATGTATTTCCTAGATTCACACTGCAAGTGAACCTTCAATTAGCAGATACAGGTGGCAGCATGCCTCGCTCAGTGTTCTCTTGACAAGGATTTGAGAGACGTGGACACTGATTAAATAATCTTGCAGTCGGGTGTGTACTGACAGAGTATTAAAAATAAAGCATTTGGAGGATTTGATGCTTTTTTAAATTTTTCTTTAATTTTAAGTCTCAGACGATGAAATGCTTTTTCAGTGGGCCAGAGATAGGAGGAGTTGATTTAAACACTCAGTATGTTATGTATGCCTTTGCCTAACTATGTGTTAGATTAAGCGAGTTTCACTCACAGTTAATCCTTTGTAAATTAGCATTATGGATGCCTTGGGGCCCACATCCCACAAATAAAATGGTTGTCAAGCCAGCTGCACTGTGTATTACTTAAGGCTGAATGTTTTAAGAGTTTTCATGCTTTTAATCTATTTCACTGCTGAGTTTCAATTTTGCTGAGTGTCTTTTCAGGAGTGATGAGGGTGAGTGAGTAAATATATATTCTGGTTTTCATGCATTTGCCTGGGCAAATCATTTGTTATCAGGTGTTTCGCAGAGAATGTCACACTCCGCCACAAAAGAGAAGCTTGTAAGTTCAGGTGTTAAACTGAAGTGCAAACCAACAAGAACCAAAAGCCCTTAATTAGCTTTATTTTGTTAGCCTGCTACACTTTTTTTTTAGGGGGAAAAAAAAAAGAGTGAGAAACATCCCTCCCTCCTCCTCATCCTTTTGGCAGAGTAAATATTGCCTGTTAAGTTTGAATTAGCTGTCATCGCAAAAGAATTAATGCTGTGGTTGAGCCTTTCTAGTGAGGAAGGGAAAAATAAACGAGACAGATCTTAGTTCAGCTTTAAGTGATAAATGAGGACAAAGCAGCCCATTCATCTCCTGCTAGGAAAGTGGACACAAACACTAAAGCAGTTTTGCGGAAGACGTGTCAGCAAATGTGATCATTTTGTAACCTGTCAGGAGGATAGAGAGCTAGTCCTTTTAGAGTGTCACAGGGGAGGGTGTCTGTCTGATGTGACAGTTTTCATCCATCCATTTACTGCTTTTTCTTTAGGTGGGGGGTAAGCAAGGAGAGAGCTGGAGTTGGTTAAAACTGCATTTTTCTTTACACTTTCCAATATAATTTATATGTATATCCACCCGCATTCAGATGAAAAACATTTACCAAGGAAAACTCCCCTCTGCTCTCTAGAGTTTCTTCTCTCTTTCACTGTGTGAAATATGCTCATTTTAACACATTACATTCCCTGCCTTCAAGTTGGAGCCTTGTACTTGGTTTGATGTTTCACAAAACACAGTTTTACCTTTTCTTCCTGTTGTTTGGTTGGTGAAGGCTTTGTTTTGTTTTGTTTTGTTTTGCAGAAGCATGAGAAAAAATAAAAATAAATATAACTTAGGGTGCTTTTGTTGTATTTAGTTGTTGGGGTTTTTTTGCTGTACATCTCCAGTTTTGGTGATATGCTTCTTGTACAAATACGTTTTGCAAAAGTTCCTGTTTCATGAAGAGCCTATGAAAATTTTCTGCCTCCTCTGTGAGAATGGACAAACAAACGCTGAATTCTTACAAACCAGAATCCTCCCGTAAAATGCCTCAAATTCTACTGTTTGTTGATTTATTAATTTTAATTGACCTATTAATTTCAAGCAAAATCTGAAGCGATGTGGTGTCTGATTTTAGAAGCAGGGATTTCTCCCAACAAATGATTGAACAATATTAGGACTTTCTACCTCTGGCATCTTTTTATTATTACTAATTTCCATTTTTTTTATACTACATAGAAAATGTAACATTTGCCTATTACCATAAGTAAAGGTATGCTACAGAGACAGGAGATGCTTTTACAACATGAGCTTCACAGTTTGACACTTGCTTCTTTATATCATCCTTTTCTTCAAAACTAATCTTTTATACTTTTCCCTTGGTATTTTAGTACAAGTAAGTATCTCATTGACATGTGTTTCCTTGAAATCTTGTACCTTAATAGTAAAAATCCCTTGAAAATTAATAAATTGTTTCCGTTCAGATTAAAAAAAGCTGTGAAGATTTCAGAATGGCTTTAAAAAATATAATGGTATTTACTATTACAAACCACACTGCTTGGATTGCATCGACGACAAAGGACTGGTTATTTCATTTGTTCTTAGAAGGTTCATAAATTGTAACATGATGTATTTCAGTTATTCTAATATGTATATAAGTGTATGAATAATTAAGAAAAGTCCAATTCTTTCCTGAATGCAAAAGTTGGATTTGATAGCTAAATAAAGAAATGTTTGGAAGCACTGGAAATTGAAAGAAGTAAAAACCAATCAAGATAACTCAGAATGGTATAGGAAAACCTAAATTTGTGGGCATATGTCTTTTCTCCAAGATATTTATCTGTGTGGTTCTTTTTACGATTTTTATATATATTCTGCTATTTTGTTTTATTCACTGTTTTTTTTGTCTCTTCTACTTTTTTTCAGGATCATCCAAAACCGGATTTTGATCGTTGTTCTGGCAGTCATCATCGTCTTCACCACCGTGATGGCTATTTTTTTTTCTGTCAAGGGACGCTGATATCTTTGTTCTTCACTAAACAGCAACAAACTGCTTGTTCTGAGTAATTAAGACAAAGTGGTCACATGAATCATTCTCTTGCACTGACAGAGTCTCCCTCTCTTTTCCACTCTTCAACTCAGGTGCAAGTGGTGTAAAGTATTTTGTATTATTGATGGCATAGTTGATGGCATGTGAGGTTGATTATTTTTTCTTACATTTTTTTGTCTTTATCTGAGTGTTTTCAGAATCTTAGTATTTGCTGGGGTGAGGGCTTGTTCCGGTATAAAAAGACTTAACGTGTGTTGAATTCTACCCCAGACAATTAGCCTGTAAGTTGCCGGAGTTTAGCCAGGGAAGAGGGGTCTTTGCACTTTTCTTGTGCTATGTGGGGTGTATGAATATCAAACAGTATCTGACCTTCTCTGATAGAGAATATAAGTAAAGCAGAGACCAAATGATGTAGAAAGTGAACCTGTCTCCTGTGACTAACTCCTGATCATGAATTATCGTAATAGACATAACCTGGTCAAGAACGGTAGTTTTAAAGAGAGAGCAA
>NW_010972620.1:5257384-5317384 GCF_000737465.1 Haliaeetus leucocephalus | reverse complement strand
CACAAGTAGAAGTAAAATGGTGTCTGCACTTGGAGGGGCATCTCAGGGTGGATTTGGGGATAGCTTGCTTTTCCCTGGGCAGCTATAATTTTGTAAAAAACTCTACATAACCTACAAATGCTGCTTATTCTGTGGGGTTAGCTAAGTGTGAGGAGCTGTGTCATCCACAGTTGGTACCTCTCCACCACCCAGGCACCGTGGCGTTTTGGGGAACTTTTGCAGCTTTATCCTGCAATTCTGGCAGTGCAGCCTGGGTGCTCCCTCGGTGTTTTTAGCCTTGGCTTTATCAGAAGAAGAGATATTTGGTTGCAGTGGTGGCTTATCTGATGAAGGATGTGGACTCTGCCAGCCAATGTCAGATTTCTCACTAGACCGGTGCCTATTCCTTAATGGGACTTTCAGGAACATGTGAAGTGAAAGCATTAGCTGGCTGTCTGTCCTGCCAGAAAGCAGTGTTAGAAAGGGGAAGTTTTATGCATTTTAAAGGGCCTTAAGCAGTTCTGAGCCATTAAAAACTGTTCAGGAAAGGGGGCTGTCCCTGCTGTCCTGTGGCCAGAGAGGTCGATAATAACGCCAAGCCTGCATTGTCAGCTTTATGGTGCATGCATCCTGCTGGCTGCCATGTTGTGACTGCTGTCCTGGACCAAGCCCAAAGAAAACCTTCTCTTGCTGCTGCTTTGTTCAGTTGCTTTCTCCGTTCAGACCCATGACCTTGTCCGGTCAGCGCTGTCCCCAGTGAACATGATCGCTGCTTCTGTGGATTTAATGGACTTTCCAGTTCTGTTCTGCACCCAGCTAAGTAAGGTCGCCTCTTCCCTGAGCTGCATGCCCTGCTTGCATGTATTTGTTTGTATGTACTCCCGTTATTGATACTGCTTGCAGGAGTTGCAGCCAGGCATGCCTACTGAAGCAGCAAAAAAATACCCTATGAGTTTACCATACAACTAGAAAACTTACTTGGAAGTAAAAATAATATCTAACCTTCCCTTCTTAGTAGAAACAGGTTTATGACTTTGCTTTGTCTCATTCGATGCATTTATCTTCCCATCCCCTGCTAACTTTGAGCCCTTTGACCAAATTCAGCCAAATTTAATAGAAGAGCAGGGCTCTCAAAAATTCCAGTAGGTTTCAGGAAAATGAGCAGCCAAAAGGAGAGAAGTCCCACTGGCGTCCCCACCAAGAGAAGGGCTGCAGCGTGACATCCACCCAAATTGGACACTACCTGGGAGGGAGAAATTATGAATGCCTCTCTCCCCAGGAAAAGGTCACATCCCATTTAGATACTAGAGAATCCAACCCTGAGGAAACAAGGCCTCATTAGTGTCATTGCCCGAGGACCTACTTAATTAAAGGACAACAGAGTTGAGAGCATTGTTATGTAGGCCTTTGTTCCTTACACCTGGTCATTTCCATTGATGTAAAATGTCATCTTTCTGATCTGGTAGCATTTTGCACCCACTTTAGACAAGTGTTCCTGACCAGCCGAGGAGGTGCAGAGCAGGGAAGAATCCGACCTTTATTGCCGAGGTAATTATAGCCTCACCTAACCGTCAGGCGGAGGGTGTACACCTCTATTAGCCAGTGCTCCCACAAAGAGAACAAAGGCTGGCTGGAAAGTGGGAGCCACCCAGGGAGCATCCCTGTGTCCAGCTCCACCACTCTGGGGTGGCAGACATGCTGGGGAGGTCACGGCCACAAGCTGCCGCATCGCCCAGTCTCCTCCTTGTTTTCCTGGTTTAAAATCCAGCTTGACTTAGCGATACTGGTGAAGGCTATGAGATGGGGAGACTAAAACGAGGAACTGTACCATAACGGAGGAAATCAGCTCTCAGTTAAAATGCTAAAGGAAGTAGGGGGTAGCTTTCAAAGCTTGTCTCAGCAACTAGCCTAATTCTGTTTTCAAAAGCCACCGTTGAGTGCTTTTGAAAATCTTATCCTAGATGCTTGGTTCAAAGACCTTAACCAAAGATATTTTTTTTTCTCTATCTGCTATACGAAAGCTAAATATAAACTGACGTTATTGAACAAAACCCTGACAAAACCCCTGTTGCAGGTCTAGAAAAATCTTTACTCGGAAAATCAAATTATAGGAGACCAGCTTCTAAAGTGTCCTTCAGTTTTGGACGCCTCTTGTTTTGTGTACACAATTTGGCATACAAAACCCCATTATTTCTAACAGCAAAATTTGCTTTCCATTCTTTTTATCTTCTGCTGTTTGCCTTTTGTCTTCCTGCCCTCAGAAAATCAGGACCTGAGTGTCTCCGGATAGGTAGCTAAAGTTGCTTTTGAAAACGTGGATTAGTCTATTTTACCCATAGAAGTATGTGCGTATGTGTGTCTGCTGTTTGTCTGAAGAGCGTCTTAATGACTTTTCCGCTGATTGCCTGTGGGACCACAGGCAAGTCATAAAGCTAGCCTGTGCCTCAGTTTACCTACTGCAACTTCATTAATGCTAACCTACCTCACGAGGTGTTGTAATGTTTAATATATTATGTGCTCTGTAATCCTTGGATTAAATGTATTATGTAAGTGAAAAGCACCCATTTGATGTGTATGTAAATGCTGCAGTATTATAGGTAGGAGGGTCATTTGGGTGTAAGTGTAATACAAGCGCTGGCAAAAGGCAAAAGGAATTCCATTGTATTGACTTATTTTTAAAGAGCTTTTTATTTACTGAAATGCTCTGGACACCCAGAAAGAGAGACATTCCTCACTAAGCAGCTCTGCTGTTTCATCTGTCTTGAAGTGCTTTGATAAATGGATTGAAACTTGTCGGCTTTTCCTGTAGTTTCTGAGACTCCCTCTGGAAACTCTGTTGAAATGTTATTATTGTAACTTCTTAGAGCGCTACTTAATGAATTGTAACAGATATCCCTGCGAGTCCCGCAGACGCCGCAAGGACTGTGCTTCCTCTCCTTCCCGCAGCAGAAGTGAACCAGTGCCATGGAAACCCATGGCCGCAGAGCTCGCGTCCTCTTCCGCCAAGAGCGGTTGGTCTCTCGCCAGGGAAAATCCTTCTCACCTTCGTGAGGCTTCAGCCCGAGCCTTGTGTCCCAGCTGGGTGACCGGTGGGGCTTCAGTGATATTGCACGTAGCCAGGTGTTGTCCCTTAGGTTAGAGATTAATTTTGTCTTTTAAGAAGAAACCTTAGGAAGGGTGACAAATTAGCATGGGTTTAAGTTGGGGTTGGTTGATCTCCTCTGTCTCTAGGATGAGATATTTTGGCTTGCATGCAGTGCCCGAGCCACCCTGAAGCTCCAACTGGTGACTGGGGTGCCTGCGGACAGTCTGAACTCGTGCTGCCCACAGGTCCCACCTGCCCTCAGAGCAACCTTTCCTCAGGCAACAGTTACCTGGTGTTACCACATGGACAGATGAGATGGATGGAGCGGTAAGCGTAGCACCTCTTCTGAAGCACAGGAATGACCCAGCAGGGCCATTAGAACTGCCTGAGGAAATCTGCTGAGAGTGTGGTTAGAGGTGCCTGGCAGGGACACATATGTAGCATGGAGCTGCAGTGGAGCTAGAAGGTGGAAAGAAGTCAACCATCTTGGCGTCACCTTGGACCCCAGAAATGTCCTACCCTCTTGCATCCCACAGTGGAGCAATGGGATGCCATGGTGACTTCTTGTTTCCTACCTCCAAGCTGTTCAAAGGAATCTTGCTCTTCCTCTGCTCTCTCTGAAGAAGGGGGAGTGTGTGACTGGTGATATGCTGGTTGGGTAGCTTGGTTGTGCTGGGTAGGCTCGAAGATCCTTGTCCTGATGCAATGGTCACTTGAGAGTTTTAAAAGTTTTTTGGTGCTTGGGGGTTTTTTGGTTTTTTCATCTCACTGGGTTTCAGTTCTCCTTGGTTTTGTAAGAATATGAAACTGAGCTATTGCTACTCGGGTTGTCACGAAGCGTGACATGGCGAAATGCACAACCCCAGCAGCATTCACAGCGATGCCCCTCGCCCTGCGTGGTACGGCTGTCAGGTGCCTGCAGTAGATAGCGCTGGCCATCTCCAGCTTGAAAACCAAGAGCGTGCCTTCCCCTTGCCTCCAAATATGAACTCGGGCCATCCTGAGTGAGGTACTCGGGAAGGCAGGAGGGGAATTGTGGGGGAGCTCCTGGTCAGTGTGGTGTTGGAGCAGAACTACGAGGCGGCTGGGTAGGGGTCACCTCTCCACAGCGAGGCCTTGGAGGGGCCTCCATTATGCTCGGCACATTGAGGCCATGTTTGATTTTTCTCAGCCTTTTATTTCACTTTTTATTAACATTTTGCATATTAAAATTTGTGTAGGCAGCCAGAAGAGAGCAGCATCTACACAATACTCGACACAATGGAGAGGATTAGGAATCAGTGGCTCAATTCTTTGGGACATGAACTGGGGGGGTGTGGGGGTGGTAAAGTGTCCTTCCTTTACACTTCATTTTAAAAGTACTTCTAATTTCTTTCTGTGTATCCTCACTAAAATACGATCTATGTCCAATACTGATTTGCGGTCTCAGCTGATAGTGTCAAAAAATTAAATAAAGCCAGGGATACCTTGGTCCTTTTGTTGAGCTGTTCACATTTGCTTTTAAAGTTTCTTCCCTCTTCTCAACCAGCCCAAACCTATCAGTGTGCATACCGAGGTACAGTGATGCCAAAATAAGAAATTATCCTCAAAATAATGACTAGTGATTTGGGATTTTTCTGGTATTTCAGCTGTCCTTGCATGAAATTCCTCCAATATTTTGATTCACAGTAGGAATGCTCTGGAAATGAAACCTACTAAAGTTGCCTCTGTTTATTCCTCCCAAAGTGAAATTATCCATGTCCTCTTGTCCCATGTGAGATCCTGGAGGAAACTGGCTACGCACATACATTGACACATCTTTGGTGCATTCCATACGAGCCAGTGAAATTACACCAGAAATATGAATTTAGCCCACACAGCATGTGCACGCTGTGCTGTCTGTACAGGGCACACACACACACACACACATGCCCCAGCCATTGAAATTTCAGAATAAACCATTCAAGACACTGCTGTGTGATTCACTTCATGACTGTGTGCTGTATACATTCCTCAGAAACAAATGGGTATTCTGTGAATTTTACCGCTTTGCAAAAATATTTGACATGGGTTTAGTTGGTTTTAGTATTGAGGTTTTTGAAATCTCAGTAATTGTCATGATTGCTGTGTGTAATAGAAATTAGAAGGAAACCTGGGTTTTGGCTTTGAAGCTACCTACTTCTAAGAGTACATTTTTTTAAGTTTTGTCTTTAAGGTGTTTCTTCATGCCCCAGCTAAACTTTCCCCAGATTACGTGTTAGCTCTGATAGCTGTTCTATAGTTAGATTTTAATCAGCCTCAGTACACAGTAATGTTAAACACTGAAAGAGCTACTAATTAATCGCCTTTCTGTATGTAACAGAGAGATAAATATCCATCCCGGAGGAATTGTAATTTCATGGTTTCTAATGATGGTTAGATTACATTATCTGGATCACTTAGGCTGTGGGTGTCATAAAAAATGCTCAAAGTCATTTATATTCAGTTTAATTTTTTTTTTAACTTTGTAAGCCTGAGAAAATAATGCAGTGTTAGCAAGTCTGTTTCATATTTTAGTTAAATATACCTTTGTTGCACTGACTGAATGGATTCAGATGACAGTGACAAACTCAGTTCTTTTCTATTTAACATGCACCCTCTGCAATCAAATTAACAATGTACAAATCTTCATCGGGCTTCTGCAGAAGAGTCTGTTGAGTTCCTTGGCATTGTTGAGCTTTGGGGAAAGGTTTTCTTTTTGGATGTCCCTTTGCAATAAGTGTTTTCTGCTAATTCTTGTATGTTCTGTAAAGTCTCAGTCATCTTGAACCAAGAATTAACTGGACTTTTGGGTTGTATCAGGCTGTGGCTCAAATAAAGTAATACAGTCCGACAGCAGTGCAAACCTCTCATTTTCCCCTCCCCACTTCTAACTGATTGGGGTCCATGCGCAACTTCTGCACCTGCACATCTGCATCCACGACACACTTAAATTTGGTAGCTACAAGAATACAAAAAAAAAAAAAAAAATCCTACTCCATGTGTATATTGTAATAGCTAATAGTTGCATATTTTGAAGTTATACTCATTCATATTTAAAAGGCTGAGGCTTCTTTGAACTGCTGTGTTGGAGGGGGAAGTTAATTGTTTCTGAATGAGGATGATACTCCCTTTCCATATCAATTATGTGTACTGCTCCAAATTATCAATAATGCTCATTTCCAATCTCCATCGTTTGCAGTCTCGCAGCAGGCAAGTGTGCTTGCAGAAAGTTGCCTGGGCTCCAGGGCTGCAGCCCCTTTCCACATCTGCCGGGAGCCAGAGGCGGGAGGGAACCCCAGAGGAGCAAGGTGAGATAAAGAAATGTGATATATTTCCAAGAGAGAGTTTGTCATCAGTTAGCTAAAATTGCTTCTGAAGTTTTGCTGGCGACTGTTTTACATGTCTGACTTAGTGACGAAGGAACTATACTATCTTAATAGAGAACTCCAGAACTTCAGAAAGGTTTCTCCTTGTTTGAATGCACAGCACAATGAATTTGTACCCACAGAGCATTCACCACTTACATTTCAAAACCTACAGCACACTAAACGTGAAACTTTTGTTCAAATTTCAAGGATTTTGATAGCCCAAGTGAATAGACACTGCCTATTGATTTTTCCCTTACAATGACTCTTGGATAACCTATTTTCTCATTTATTTTTAACGACAGCTCATGAGATTTTACAGCAATTCTGCCCAACCTCCTAATATCAAAATCCCTCCTTGACCCTGAAAATTGTAATTCTGCTATAGATCACAGCTGCTGAATATTACCTTTTACTAAGCTGGTTAAATAAAATATGTCCAAATCACTAGATCCCACAGGCCATGACTGCAATTCTAATTATACAGGGTCTGTATTTCTGCTCTACTGTACAGAAAAGCACAGCTCTCTCTGAGTCCACACCAAAGTGTGGGAATCCAGAATATTGGTTCTAGTTTTGAATTTAAAAAAAAAAAAAAAAAAAAAGTTACACTGCTCTTCAATGATTTTCCTGTAAAACTTTTACAAGGGAACCAAACCCTTTTGATGTGTTCCATACAATAAAATGCTGTGTAAGTCTGGAGGACAGAAGCATGTGGCGAGAATTTTCTTGTGACTGGGGGATGGGTGTATTTGATGTGTACCCATTTCAAAATCAAAAAAAAAAAAAAAAAAGGAAAAAAAAGTCTCGCACTACTCTTAGGCTGCATATTCTGCACAATGGCTCGGGAAACCAATGTAAGGAAACTAATTCTGGCCATTAAACATATCCTTTCCCCTCCCACTGCTTATTCAAAGAGTGATCACATGCTCCCTGCTGCAAGTTACACCATTATAGAATTTAGATATGGAAGAAACCTATTAGATTAGCCGTTCCACCTACTGATGTGGGATTGTTCCCTGGAGAACCTTATTCATTAGTGGATCACAGCCTAACCTTGTGGGCACACTGTGCCAAGACCATCTTGGTTTTGTTCTGCTTTTTCCCCCCAGTCCTTTTCCTCCGGTGCTAAGAGAGCGGCTGAGGGGGTGGTTTGGTGAGGAGCATGATGGAGAAGATGGGATTCTTTAGTTTCGCGGTCAGACTGGTGGTTTGGATGCTTGAGTGTGTACGTATGTCTGTGGATGGTTAATCTGTGTACTTTTTTTTAATTAGCATCCAAGTACAGAGGGCTAGATGGGGATGGGGGTGGTCTTATTCAACGTAATTCACTGTAAGATCTTCCGGAGCCCAGTGGTCTCCTACAGCAAATTACCTTCATGGCTTGCCCTGATTCTGCAGTGTCCTCAGATCTAGTCTCCATTTTGCTTTATGCTTTCACTTTTTTGTGAGCAGATGGAGCCAAACTTTTAATTGCCAGGGAAGGCAGCTTGGCATTTTGCTGCTTTTCCAGGACAGAAAGTTTTTATTTCAGTTATTCTATGGTCCAATCCCTTAAAACTCTGAGCTTTCCAGGGCAGCTGTGGGTGCTTGGCACACCTTACAGTTATTCCTGGTATTGGGGCACTTTCAGCTGGGTTTTGTGCTCCAAACTTTTCCTCTCAGAGCTCCATCTGCCCCTTCTGACCTGGCAGCTTTTCTTATCCAGAATCCCTGGGAGGACCTCAGCGCCAGCCCGTTCTCTGGGGTCAGCCACTCGTGATTTAATAGCCCGATTCAAACCCACTATCGAAGCACCTCGAGTCTGTCACTTTAGGCAACCTTCTTTGCTTCGCCACGTGGGAGCTGCCAGATCTCCCTTCTTCTGGCCCCTGCGGGTATGAGCCCTGCACCACGCTGCAGCTACGCCTGTCCTCCACCGGCCACCCAGGCGTGGACTACCTCCTCCAGGGCTCTGCGAGGTCCCCAGAGATGAAACCAAGGTCCAGAGAGGTCTGTCTGCAAGCAGACATCTGCTGACCCCGCCGCGGACCAACAGGAGTCCTGCAGAGCCCAGAGCAGGTACAGGGAGCCGTCGCCGCACAGGAGACCCTGCTTACTTTGGGGATGCACCCCCCTTCGTCTGAGGACCCGGTCCGCAGAGCTTCCCTTCGGGTGGCCGAGACTGGGAAGAGTGTGAGAAAGGGAGGGGAGCAAAGGCGACGGCTTCCATCCTGCAGTTTCAAAGTTCTGGTTTCCACCCTCAGAATATAATAAATGGCTGCTGAGTTACTTGACATGGAGCTAAAGTCTGTAGGGTGAATTTTCAGAGCAACGCACAGGAAATTATATGCACAATTACTGTTGTTAACAGAGCCTGGGCATGTAACTCCCTGCACAGCAGGCTGGAAATCTTCCCCATGCATGTTTAATGGGGTTTGGGTTGCTACATTCCTAGGGCTGTGTCCCTTTTCTAATGCCTAGTGTCCTGGATGAAACAAAGGAAGTACTGAATGTAAAAGAGATTTTATTTTGCTATTAAAATAATATTCTCTTGATCTGCAGTCTCACTCTAATGCCAAAGAACTTCTTGCCTCACTCTGTGATCCCTTAACCTTTCTGTTCTGTGAGAAAAAAAGGGGGAAAAAAATCACAGGTTTATTTATTTATTTTTTCTTCTTCTAAATGTGTTCCACATAACCTGCTCATCGATGTTCATACAAATGAGTATATACGTGTTCGTACAGGCAGCACAGTTATTCTAGCGATGGATGTTGTTGAAATAAGTATAGCTCATAGCACAGAAAATATTCATCTAAATTTTAATGTGCAAATGCTTCTGTGTAAATAATACATTTGCACATCTTCATAGGAAAATGAATTGTATGTGCCATTTCACTAATCAGGCATGTATTTAAAATGTCTCCCTGGTCAGGAGGTTATTAATGTGGTATTTAAACTTCAGTACATTGTACACTAGGAAGGGTCTGTGAATTTGGGATTGTTGTCTTTTGCTTCCATGCTGTTTATTTAGTTTTATGTACCATAATTGTTTTCCTCTCCCCCGAAGAAGGTTATCATCTCCTGCACCTAGATCAAGTCAAATGGATGTTAATTATCTTCAATAAAAATTAAATTACTCCTTTAAACTAACAGTTTTGCAGCTAAAAGGAGCTTATATTTACAGCTGTGCCATCTTATTGATTGAAATTTTCTTCTACGCACATTATGCTTGACTCTCCAGCTTTCTGCAAGGTCTGAAGGCAGAAAGCAAGGTGCTGTAAACTGAGACTAGAAACACCAAAGTAAAAACACACACACATCAAATATATATATGTATAAAAATACATCAAATACATATACAAGTTTCTAAAAGGTTTCAATCATTCTAAAATTGCACATGATTGCTCTTCGGCTCCCCAAAATGCTTTCATCTAAGAGCAGAAAAAAGTGTAGCTTTCTCAAGTTTTAAAAGCATTGTTGGGGCATGTCTAATAGATTTGTCTAACTCTGTATGTCTTGATACATGCAGCATGGTTGATTGTATTCTCCTTAGCATAGATCTTGAAACTGTAAATAAATTTTTGAAGTAAATGGTCACTTGATAATTGCTTAATGAAGTATCACACACCAGCAGTTTTGAATTTAAAAAAAAGTTCAAAACTACCGTGTGGTGTCTTTTTTTACTGGAAATGGGCTTTTACTTTTAAACTTCTGTTATATTTGGAGAGAAGTAATCCCACGGAAAATGATACCAGTACTAATAGGGAACATATTATCTTTCATGTGGGTATTTTTTTCATGTTTAAGGTTTCTTTGTTATTATCTCGGTAGCAAGACTCTCCACACAGTCTTAGGCAGAAAATCAAAATATGCCTTAAAGCAATAATCTTTTAATAAGTATCAAATGTCTTTCAATGAGATAAAAGAATTCTGTAGCATGCTTATGCACACACACACACACACTTACTTCACCATTAATCTTATTTTATACCTTTTCAACAACATTTCGGGGAATTTTTTTTATTTTTTTTTAACCAAGACTAAACCGTCCTTACAAATTTTAGATAATTAAATTTCTAAATGCTGCTAAAAACTTTGTTAAAATTGGTCTCTCCACTTGTTGGGGCTTCTTGTTCAGAGAACTTTAGGAGATGGGAGCATCTCCTGTGGCCTCATCATTTCCATTGGCCAAAACAGGGGTGTTGCTCCAAACGTCTTTAGGACACCAACATGGAGAACTAAGTCTTTTTGCATTGGTTTTTCAGGAGTGCAGGGTGGAGTGTACGCACACAGCCAAATTTCAGGTGGGTAAAGCTGAGGTCTTTCAGAGGAGGTGCAAGGAGCCTACATCACTCCGCAAATGGCCACAGAGGGACACCGGGCTTCACCATCCAGGCCCAGACTTGCCCTACGCAACTTTAGGTTCTTACTCAGGGAAACTAAGTTAGCAGGTTAGCGATCTGAGGTGCCTTCTATAGGCAGGAAGGATACACAGGCAAGATCCCTAAAATTAGATTGGGGAAATGCCCTGCCAGTCTCCTGCCAAGGAGCGGGCACGGTTACCCTGCGGGTGAAAGCTGAGGAAGTCTGGAACAGGGTCAACCTTCTCCTTTGCTAATCAGGGGAAAGAATATTGCGGGCTCTTAACTCGCATCCAGCCTTAGATTTCAACCTATTTGTTGAGAGAAGAACAATATTTATCTGCGTCCGACATTGAAACGCGATGGGTACGTCTCAGCCCCGCTGCTTCTCTGTGGCTGGCACACAAAGTGCGGCGCTCTCGTGGTGCTGTTGGAGTGCGCCTGCTTTGTGCTCAGTCTCTCCTCCTCGTGGTGAGAGGCTGGAGTATTTCTACCCAACAGAAGATAAGCATGGAGGAGAGGAGGTGCTGCACTGCAGAATACACAGCTGCCGTATTCTCCGATGACTTAAATGGGGCCTTGAGGGAGCAAAGTGGGAAAAAGTTGGGGGTTTTTGTAAAATGGTGCTTCTTGCACCTTGGCTTCAGTGACAACAAGCCGCAAGTTGCCTACATGCCACAGGTTAGGTTGTCAAAGTTATTCTCTTTCCTAATGCTCCTTATGACAAATACTCCTAATTGCTTCTTACTTTCATACTTTCCCGTGCCTCCTGGCTAAGACATGTGCCCGTAGCCTTTATGGTTTGTCCTTTCGAAGCTTGGCCTCAGTTGTGCCTACCTGTGTTTTCTGCTTCTTACTAGCTTGAGCATCCGCTCCCCGTCTCCCCATCCCTCTGTGCCTGCAGAGCCACACGCAGGCACCCGCCAGCTGCTTCGGAGACGGAGCTCTTCGTGCCTTTACCGACAGCCGAGCGGCACGTTGCCCCGTGTTTGCTACACCTGGGGCATAAAGATGCAAAACTTCCTTCTCTTTGAATAACGCAAAAAGCATGCATGCCACATTGAATCTGAAAACAGATATGCTATCACCAGCTACTTAGGGGAAAATGCAGTGAAAGGAAAAAGAAAATGAAACCAAATGTGGTTTGTCTCTTATGGAGATGGGTCTACCTCCTGAGCCAGACCTCCCTTAACATACATGGTGGTGCTAATTTGAGTTGCGAACTCATGATTACTTTTTTAAGAAATCTACGTATTAGTGTTGCAAGAAGGAGACTTCGAAAGCCTTTTAAGTATCTTTCTCATTAATTTACTTAATCCTCTGATCTTGCCTTCTTTTAAGTTAAGTTGTTTATTTTTAAAAGAAAGACAAAAGTGAGCTGGAAAGCTTTGTTACCAAAAGAAAGGCTTTAAAAACTGTATGTGATACAAAGTAATTAACAGAATATAAATACAGGTGTAAATAGTACACAAACACACAGAGTCGGTGTCCTGGGAGAGCTTCCTCCACCGGCTTTAAAGGGAAGCAGTGGACAGGGTAGCAGAGTGCAGGAGGCAGACCTCTACTTCAGCCATAGTAAAACTTTGCTTTCTACATGTTTATTGTCTTTCTTCAATATTTTTAAATGCTGCAAGACACCCAAATAAAAGTTTTTTGTAGTGGAGAAGGTGGAACCAAATTCCATATCTGATGGGAACTTCAAAATTTTCACATTATTTTTTGTTCTGAGGTGTTCTATGAACAATTTCTAAAGCGACCTGAGATTTCAGATTCCTGCACTTCAGGATGCTCAGCTTGGGATGTGTAAAGAGATTTCTTTTCCAGAAAGTAAGTTGCTCAGCTATCTCTGGAAATCAGGTCCCCTCCACCATGCTCAGCTCCCAGAAAAACCCCACCAGAGGCACCCAAAACCATTCTTCACTTTTAAAGATTTTGTTCAGCTAACTGGGACAGGGCAGGCCTGAATTTTGGATGAAAGAAAACTTCGATGAGCGGGGAAGTTATTCCCCAGGGACTATATCCTCAGTGATACTATGAGCCAGCAACCCCCATAGCTTTCAGCGTCTCATGATCAGACTGGATGTCTTTTGCCCGAGGCTGAAAATCTCTTCCTCTCTAAAACCAAAGAAACGTTGGCTGTGAGTTATGACTAGTAATAGAGTCCATTTGTGGTGAGGTGGGGGGAAGGGGAGATGATGATGGACCCAGAATCGTAAGATATTATGTGCTCGGCTTATTTCCACATAACCAGGGAGGACTGCCCTGGTCTGGGTGGTTCACTGCTCTTGAAACTAAGAGAGCACAGGGGACAGCAAAGGGAGAACAAACAAGCAAATTATCTGTAAGTAGTCTGCATTCTTTATATGTGGCATAATTGAAATGTAGCAGGTTGAAGGATAAACTCAGAGAGCTACACTGTCTAAAAGGCCTCTGGAAGAAAAATCGAGATTGCTAGGGTGAAGCGCTGTCAGGAAAACAAACCCGAACGAGCATATTGGCAAAACAGAGTGGGAAGATATCCAAGTGCCTGCTCAGAGCATCAGCACCCAACTCCTTTCACCGGCGGAGTAAGAGGGCAGCAGCACGGCGGTGCTGACGAGGGTGTCAGACGCTCATCCGCGGTCAACTCTCACCAGCGTGTCTGGGTGAACTGCTGAGTGAAAACGTTCCAAATTCGGAGGCCTGGGGAGGGGGTAAGTTGTGTTTGGCTGGACTCTAATTGCATCCTTGCATTACTATGCAATTAATTGCTGCCATGGTCTGCTCGAGAGGAGGGAGCGTGCCAGCTCCATTCCTGGGCAGCCCCGGAGGCTGGAGGAGCTCATGGCTCTCGCTCCGGGGGGTGACCTGCTCAGATGGCTCTGTGGCTCCGCTGCCAGCCCTGCTGGCAATACCGGTCTTCCCAGGATGATGTGCTTTCCTCCTGTGGTGTGGTTCTCTTAGCAGGCTTTAAAAGTTTGAGAAATCACATAGAAAATGTAGGGCAGAGAGAACACATCGATTTCCACTGATTTCACATATCTTAGGAAAGAGATGACTAGAGAAAAATGCGAGCACAGTTTTCCATAGCATTTTGTATGGCTGCTTTCAATGCATACCTCAAAAGGAGGCAGTGTCTTGCGGAAAATACATAATTCTGTCAAGCTACAGAGGGGAAAAGAAGAATAATTTTGCTCTTGCTTTACAGATCACTATAGTTCTGATGTCAAGAATAGCATAGTAAAGTAGCACAAGTTCCTGAATTAAAGGAAAAGCAGTGTTTAACCCCCAAATTGGGATGTGCTCCTCATTTCTAATGTGTCCCTCACTAAATCCTTGCCTCTAGGGGAGAGGTGGTAAGGAGGAGGACAGATTTATAACTCCCAGTGTCTGGGATTGCCAGTGTTGGCCTCAGCTTCATCAGCTGATATCACAGGGGTCTGGGGTACAAAGAATGGGGGCAGAAGAAGGAGGCAAACGAGAAGCTCCCCGTGGGCCCCAGCATTGGGTAATAAGTCAATCCTTTGCAAACTTGCCTTGTTTAACCCTAAACGGGGCACAGCCAAGAGCAGCACAGGGTGCTGGTGCAGCGAGGGCAGCAAAGAGCACTGCTGGCCAGTCTGCAGGGAGGGAACTCAACGGCAGCAGCATCAAGGATTTTTTTCTGGGCTTTCCTGAAGTCCCAGGTGTGGGCTGGCTCCCAGATTCCTGCAGCAGATTCCTTTTATTTCTGGCCATCTTCCCAGTCTCCAGGGAGCAGCTGCAGCACATGACAGTTTTTCCGAAGCATGTGAGTGGCAGACAGCCCTTGGCCAGCCCAGAGGAGCATGCAGCCTCTGCCAGAGCACATCTGGGTATAAACTGAGAGAGTAAGCCTGGTGTGGATGTCTGCGTTTCATCTGGAAGCCCCACCAAGGGCAAGAGGAGCTCAAGGTCCTTGCACCTTGGAGTTCCTCTGTCCTGGGCACCTGGCAGCTGGTGCCACCTTGTGCTGCAGCTAAGTGGTCTGTGACTCACAGAATCATAGAATCATTTAGGGTGGAAAAGACCTTTAAGAAAGATCATTGAGTCCAACCATGAAGAACGTGTGTGGCCTGACTCCAGTTGTTCATTGCTTCCTCTGTCTAGCAGAGCCCACTTTGGGTTTATGGGCAAAGGTACCGAGGGAGGACAAGCAGATGGATGAGGGGCATGTCTGGTTCCAGGAGCTGTTTTGCACCTTGGTGATTTTTTAATATTTATTTTTCTTACAGATAAGACATTTGCAAAAATATAATGCCATGCTGAATAGAACAACTGTGTGTATGTCACCTCGCTGTATGTGACTGGACACACAAAAAAAGCAAGGTTCCCTGGTTGTATTGGGTGGTAACAGCTGGCACGCAATCTCTTCATGTGAACCTAAAAATACTTGTAGATCAGGGCTCAGAAAGAAAAGATTCTTTTTCCCAGTCAAGCCTTTTTGTCAAGAAGTAGAGGAAAAGGTTTTCTTTGTTCTAGTGGTTAAATTACTGCACACAGAAAGTCACCACAGTGAAGCATCTTCCTCATCATTACAGCCCGAGGCACAGAGAGGATCCAGTCCAGCCCTTTGGGAAGATGCTGGTGACAGTGGGTTTTTAGCAGGGATTTATGTCCCCTGGAACAAATACACTGAGTCCTGCTAGTTGAACAGCTCAACAAGTTATCACCCACAACCTGCCTGAGAACTGAAGTGTCTTGCAATGGCTTTGCAAAGTTAACACAGGTTTGAAATGATGAGGAAAAGTGTGTCTGGCCTATTTTAACTTTTTTATTTGGGGACCCTTTTTTTAGCTATTTTTCCTTCTGCGTTTTCACCTGGTCCCATAAACGAGCCGGGCACATGTTTAGATTTGACCCATTCAGCTGTCTTATAATATCTAAGTCCCTTCCCATATGATGAATAGCCAGGGCTGGCGTGCTGTTCTGCCTCGTCGCCCCTTTTGGAGCACAACCCTTGCAAGGGAGTTGAGGCGGGGTAGAGTCTGGTTTGTCAGGGAAGTGATTATCTTAGGTTTTGCTTTATGAAAAAGAAAGGAGGAGAACGAGAAGGCACTGGATGTTATCGCTCCCCTCCCTGCCCGCTGCTGGTGGGCTTCGCACCTCCTTACAAACCGCACGTGACTCAGCCCCAGCAAACTCCAGAAGCTGGAGTCCTTCAATCAGTGCGATCCTTCCCCTTTTGTACCTTCTTCAGAAGACACACACACAGCCCAGCCAGGGACTGTGTGTCCAGAAGGGCTGATCTGGGCATCTCTCCAGAGGCAAGGCCAAGTTACGCTTTAGGGACGGAAGGCAATAAAGACTAAACAGTGTTTACCTTATGTTTCTCATTCACAGCCTGCCTTAAATCATTTGTAACAGGGGCGGGGGGTGGGGGGAAGGGGGATGATACTGGAATTGTGTTCAGCCCAAATGCCAAGAAGTGCTTTCGCCTTCCCTGGAGATGAGCTCCGTGGAGCCCTGCAGGGTGTGATCTCTTATTTGGTAATGTGAACACAAGGAGCAGAAGCATAGGCAACCAGCACAGCAATAGCATTAGATCAGGGGATTTGGACTTCTCTATGGTCCCACACCCAAGTCAGGAACAAAAAAAAACCACAAGCATACATTCGCAGATGTGCACGTGCATGTGCTCACAAAAGCTATTTTGATTGAAAAAAAAGGAGAGGAATCGCCGTTTCTATCAAATGATCCACTTCTCAGGAAAGCAGCAGTGTGCTGCAAGTGCTGGGACCACAGAACCAGACTTTCTGTGGGAGCCTGCATGAGGTCTCTCATTTGGACTCTCTTTTATTGCAGTGGTGAAATGAAAGTAGGTGCGCCGCTCCCAAGCAGGGCATTGAAGTACTCCTCTTGCATAAAGAATTGTTAAAAAATAACCCACAGGCTAAGATCCAAACTATATTACTTTGCACAACTAGATCTGCCAGCATTGCCTTGACTCTGGTTCTGAGACAGCTTTTGCGTGTGGCTACACATGTGTTCATGAGAGTGCTGTGCAGAATAAACAGGTAACCGCCTTCTCTACCACACTTTTGAAGCAATTTATTTAAAAGCTAATACGTAAACCCCAGCAACAGATGACAAAAAGAAAAGTAAAATCACCTTAAGGAACTTGCCAGTTTGACCATTTAGGAGTCTGAATGGGTATTGATTTGAGGTGAATATTCTAAAGTTTGCATTACCCTTTGAAAAGTGCTAATGTAGTTCTTGTCACTTTAAATTAACTTTAGGTAAGAGGGACTGACAGAAACATGAAGATGTGTGAACTATATTTGACTGATATTCTGTCAAATATTGCATGGGGTTATGATCCACAACTTTTCCCATCTGCTGCTCAAACCTGAATCCTTGAATGCACAATGGATTAATTACCATATTTTGTTCTGATTTCACTTAGTAGTATAAAAGACTGTGAATGTTAAATGTACCCTTACCTGCCTTCTTTTTCTAAGGGTAGGGTATATGAGGAGGGGGAGGGGGGGATTCTTTAGCAATTTTTCACACCCCCATATAATGATTTGCTAAGTGCACTTCTTCTCAAATAATTACATTACCAGAAGTTAACCAGACTAACACAGCACTCAGAATTTCATTCAGTCCTTTCTTTGTGAGAATTTTTTTCCCCATCAGTAATAAAAGCAATGAGCACTGATGTAGCATGTTCCATCCGCTGCACTTTACAAGCAGCAGTATAATTATGTGAGGCTTTTCCATTCGGTATCACCGCAGAACGATACGGTATGGAGCAGTGGAGGTCAACACTTTCGACTGATGTTGTTTCCTAGAAGGCCTGACATTGATTCCCCAGTACCACCTGCCCATCCCAACAACTCAGGCTGACGCTTGGTAAACTAGCCTGCCCCTTTCTGCAGCTGGACATCCAGAAAGCTGTATGTCTTAAATTAAAGGGCCCTTTAAAAATAGGGGCAGTATTAACTTGCCAAAAATCCCCTAGTGTTTCAGTGACAAAACTCAGAAGACTTCAGTAAAAAATCTTTTTTCTTCTTACCTCCTTTTCTCCCAGTACTTTTTCGATGAGCTGAGTTATCCTGACTTCCAGCTGAAGGAAATAATGTCCACTTTAGTTGATATACTGGAGAAGTAAACCCTGGTAATAGCCAGTTCCTTCACTTCGCAGTGTCCTTAACCCATGTATCTCTTGAGTATTTTTTTCTTTCAGAGGACAGTGCATGTTGCAGTGACATCCTGGGTTACATTCTGGCACCACACCGCTTAACAGGTAAGAAACATTTATATGTCTGTCTTGTTGACTCTCATATGCCTGTGTCCAGTGCGGTTATCCAGAAATAAGCAAGCTCAATGATGATGTGAAAGGAAGATTGAACATATGAGGTTAGGCAGACTTGTAAGATAGAGTAACAAACCCATCTCTTGTCGCAATGAGGTCCCTTCTGGAAGAACTTCATAATGATACACTTGGGAGCAACTGTGCACCCAGTCCAGTCTTTTATATGTTTTGTCAGTTTTTGGAGATTTAAGAATAACATTGCCTTTCTCCAGTACTAGAATATTATGTAGATTCCCTCAGACATATCCATAGCCATTCCCCTGTACATTTTTTTCAGTAATTTTTTTATGTCATTATTCTTCCTTCAGTCCTTTTCTTATGAAATCTCCAAGCCTTGATTTGGGGATTCTTTGCTCCTAGTTTCTTTCTGTGATTACCAAAAGTGGGGCACAGCAAGGCAAACTCCTACATAGGAAACACCTCTATTCTGTTTGAGAGAAGTGTCTGCTACGAAGGTGCGGGCTTGTCCTTCATATCTAGTAACCTTTAATTCCTGAGGATTGAAGAGAATGGAGAAGATATTATGTGAGCCCAATGAGGGAAAGAAATGGGACTTGAGGTATGCTTGGAATATATTAACAAGTTCTCACTCTTTGGCTGGAAATTAGTCCTCAGACTGAATGCATTCCTATCCTCTTGCAATAGCATGTAGGTAAATGGCTACCAATATTAGCAAGCACGTAGCTGCTAGCTACAGGACAGCTAAAGGGATCAATAACCTTTCAAACTGTGCTAAGAAGCACTCTGCTGATGATGCCATTCGGCACCAGCAAATGTTCAGGTGGGATTTTGGAAAACACTCATCATTAAGCTCACTCTGCTTCTGTTAAGTCAATCCCACTGAAAACTGGTGCCTTAAACTCTCTGCTGGGGAGTCAAAGGAGGAGACTTCTGTCTTAGTGCCGCCTTTTGTTTTCTCTTCATCTAACTAGCACGTGGCCCAGTTTAATAATCTTTGTTCTAAGTGTTGTAAGGTCATTAGCAAAAATTTCATGGGGACAAGGGATGCCACATTAGACCTCTATTTGGGCAATCTATTCTAAAAGGAAAAGGTATGATGTTTCTTTAGACCATCTTGCAAGTGACATAAAGATTAATGAGGGATAGACAAATGCCCTTGCTCCAAAGTCAGCAAAAAAATAGACGGTTCTGTTTAAACTTTTCAAAATGAATTACAGTCAGGTGCTGACTATCAAGAAAAGAAATGAAATCTGAGTTGAAGAGTCTGGAATAATTCTCTGGGTCTTCCCCCAAACCTGTCACTCTTTTCTATGGATATGAATATTAAGGGGTATCAGAACCTGCAAATCCACACGTCCTGAGCTTGAGGCAAGTTGGGGACTCAAAAAAAGAGCACTTAGGAGCTGCAAAGGTAGTTGGATATTTAGAAAATACTGGTATTTCAACCTGATTAATGGATGCAGAAGGGGAAAAATATTTGGATTTTTATACCTTTTTTAAAAAGTCTAGATTTACCTCTTGGAGCTAATAGAAGAAAGGGCAAAAGAAAGATCTCCTCTGCTGCAAACATCTTTATACATATGATAAAGGCTAATTACTGGAAGTTACAAACACAGATTTTTATTTTAGCAAGGCAATTCAGGTCCATTTGAATTGTTTAGACAAGGTAACTTAATATTATATTCACGTGGAAAGAGGTCAGAACAGTTTCAGAAATGTTTAGTGGGGCAAATCAGAGGCAGGTAAGAATGAAAAACCAAGTAACGATCCGTTGTTGCTGCTTATTTTTGAAGCAAACCATGGAACACTGTAGACCAGCTCCCTGCTATGTTACAGAATATGTTCTACAGGTTTGGCTTTTTTTTAACCTTAGTTTTAACTAACTTTATAGTGGTTGTATATGTACAAAGCCCTGGTGTTACTCAGGATATACACTACCAGCAAGTTTCAAGTGATTAGGTCTCTTCTTTAAGGTGGAGTTAACATGTATTCTTCTATCTGCCAATAGATACGGTTAAGTGCTGTACTGTTTGGAAAATGCATTTTTAGCTGTCCTTATGTTGTAAAATATTTGTTAGCATCATATTTTCAAATTAACAATTGTTTTCTTTTTTTAAAAAAAAAGCCAGCATTGTTGAATTCCATTTTCAAAGTACAAGTTATCACTGGAAAAAAAAGATTATTCTCAGTTTAGTAAACTCTTAGGCAGCAATGAATGACCCAGCCGGCCCAAGACCACGCATGCAAGTTTATACACAGAGAGCGAAACCAATAAATGCTCCCATAAATGACTTTGGAGAGAATTCCGAATATTTCTTTCCTTCCCTTCCTCTCTTGCCTCACAAAAGCAGTGTGCATCCTGACAAAAGAGAAACCACAGAATGTGCAGAATGTCAACAAGATCCTGGGGTCTGATTCCCACTGGTTTTACTGGGCTCAGAGCTGGGTACTTACTGCCCAGAGGACTAGACAATAGGTTCATTCCTTCTCCCGAAGAAGCAGAAAATGAGGCATTTCCTTTGCATGTTCCCCTGGCCCATCGCGGGACACGCAAAGCGTTTAGAGAGCAACACTCACTGCTCACCCGCTGCGATACTCATGCTGAATCACTGTGCACTGGCTACTCGCACTGCGTGCTCATTTAAACTTCACAGTCACATGAACATTCATGAAACCGATTGGATACAGGTGGTTTTTGCATTGGAAACATGTGAAAACATGTGTTTTCTATGTTGTTTTTTATATGGAGGCTTGTGTCCAGCAACCTAATTATTTTTATTTAAGTATTACATCACTCTTGCTAGCACAAGCAAAGTGCCAGCACCTGCTCTTTACTGGGCTCTGTAATGTTTTTTCTGTCCTCACCTATCTTCCAAAATGAAGGGGGACTATTTTCACTCCAAAGGAATTTACTGCGTGGTCTCCATCTGTGCCGCAACAGAGGAGACATGAGCCAATATGAAACTCAGTTCTTTGGCTATTGAGGTTGACTGTAGTAACTCACACCGCTGTGCTCAGAGCATCCATCTTAAGTCCCCTAAAGACATCCAAGAAGGAGCTGTTGCACTTATGCAACTACAAACCTTTTTATACCTTTCAACAGGGCTTTCTCCAGATGAGCTAACAGTCCCTCCTCTTTTAAAAAATCTATGAAGGTAGGAATGATGCTTTTTGTCAACAGCTTGTAGAGAGAGAAATCTTAGAGGTAAAACAAAATGCTTTCCATTAGATGTTCTCCTGGTTTTCTGCAGCCACATTATTATTTGGAAGATCTCTCATATGACGTCAGAAGACAAGGAGGAGTTTGTGACCTTATTCCTGCAACACCTGCCAGAGAACCCCAGACCTGACTCACAAGGTAGGGCAGAACTGTTGAGTAACACGCAGTTCGCATGAAGGACTACAGAGGGAAATTGAACTATAACATGTAGAAAGACCCACCCAGCCCCTCAGTTTCCATTCTTCCTTTTCTGAATAGCACTGTGTCTACCATCATTCTGTTCTTCTACCTGCAGTTGCTCTGCAGTGTGCACCAGGCTCCCTCCTGTACCAACCCTTACAGCCTTGTCCCATACCCTGCCCTTGCTCCCAGCGACTCTTGCATTCATGCCAGTAACTTGTCTGCCCCTGAGCTTCCTTCCATGTCTTCCTTCAGTTTTTCAGTCATGTTCCAGATCACCAAAACCTGAGTTGGCCATCTACCAAGAGGATAATTTCTCATCAGCTGTCAGGCTTGTCTCTTTGTAGGATCTCTTCAGTCCCTCCTAGATAGATGTTGGTTCTCTTCATGCGCCACTCTCTCTCAGTGTGACCATTATCTCCTCTCTCCTGTTACAAGGTTGTTGCCAGTCTCCTGCTCTGAATCACGCCAAGATCCTCTGCCCTGATCTCATGCTTCAAACTTTTTCTGGTGGAAATCCTGTGAC
Organism: Haliaeetus leucocephalus; assembly: GCF_000737465.1. NCBI lineage: Eukaryota > Metazoa > Chordata > Aves > Accipitriformes > Accipitridae > Haliaeetus > Haliaeetus leucocephalus. The sequence goes on along the minus strand of NW_010972620.1, from coordinate 5,295,410 downwards.
CAGGCTGACTTCCTCCATAACAAATCCATTCTGTCTTTGCTCAGCTCTGATTTTCACAAACTGAACAACTATTGCTCCTACATGAGGACACCCTGACAACTGTAATCTAACTCCCTCTGGAAACTGGTTTCATTTATATAAATTTTTTCTCACATAGGACTTCACCTTTTCTGGTTTAGCTTCCACCTGTAACAATCAGTCTAAACATCTGTCAGTGTGCCTACTGACATCATCTCTTATTTCACCTTCAACCTCTTCGATCTGTCAAGTGCCTCCAATGCGGATAACCAGATCCCTCAGCTTCGTGTAAGCCTATGCTTGTTTTCCCTCTCTCTCTCCTCCTTCTGTGTCTTGTTCTTGAGCGACTTCATCAGCATTTGATTTCAGCTACCATCTTTGGTTCTCTGATCCCTCTTTCTACTGTGCTTTGTTTCCTTCTATCCAAGTTAAAGTCTCATCGTGTCTCTGTGATATCTCTTTATGGTGTCCAATGTTCAGCACAAGTTGGACTTGTGCTGGACTGCTCTCTCGTAATCCCTTGCATCCAAGTTATCTTTGTTGACCCTTTCTGCATAACTTCTCTGAGATATTCTTCTCCCAACTAATTTGCTTGTTGAAGCTCTTCTCATCTGCTTGCAACACCCCTTTCTCTCATCTAACCCTCTCTATCTCCTCTCATACTTACTCTGAATGGTGCTCATTTTTCATCACATGAATCACATCGGCTTTCTTTTGGCCTTCCTCCACCACCTCTCCTTATCTATTGTAGCAAGTAGCAGCAGCTTGGCTCTGCCTTCAGCACCCTTCAAGGCTTCTTCCCCCTCCACCCATTTCCTGTTGTTCATTTCCTCAAAACCAGCTCTTGTTCCAGTTGGACCAAGATGTCCATAGCTGTGCTTCCATGCCAGATACCCACAGTTCTTGAGAAGAGCTCTGCGCGCATGCTGCAAAGCTGCTGAGCTGTTCTCCTTCAAAAATCTCCCTTAGAGCTCTCCTTTGACAGGATGACCACTGAAAACTCAACTGCGCTGATGCCACTGTCCATCCCATTGACAGTCTCTTTCCCTGTATTTCTACATTTCTCTGTAGCTGTCTCTTGACTCCGAACTGGAAACTCTTTTCTTTATCGTTATTCTCTGCTTGTGCAGAGCCCTTCACTGTGGGCTCCTAGTCCATGACTCCAGTGGATATGTCGATGCACTCAAGTAATAGGGAACATGAATACTGCAATCAAGCCAAAGCTCTTGGAAATCTTTGTGAGTCAGGGTGTTCAGGACCTGAACCTAGCTCCAGCCACAAATTTTTCAATTGGCCTGCAACTCTGCAAAAGCTTTGTGTAAAGCTCATATTGGAACATCCCTGAAATTAAGGGGTGGTGTTGGAATCTGCATCCAAATTTCACAGCTGTAGGTCACCTCTCAAACATGGATATTTGGAAGATGGTGAGGACTGTGCTGTAAGCAGCTACATCGGCGATGAGATATTGCCGCTGTTTTTTGCTGTCTGTGTTTTTGAAATACTTGCTACAAGGACAGCTGTGAGGCAGATGCCGTTCTGAGTTCAGATGTGGAATGTTACAGGGTCACTCTGCTTACCTTATCATAAAAGAGCACGCGTTTTTGTGCTCTTCATGTACTGGAAAACAAATCCATGACAAATACTGTATTGTGTGCAAGGGCTGGGAGGGGGGGAGAAGAAGGGAAGGGTATCTCGTCCTTAGGGGCTGCTGGTGCTAGGCACCACAAAAGAAAGCCCTGTTTGTCAGCCACACTTAGAGATACAGGCCCCAGCGTGAGGCACCTGCAGCAGCTTAAGGATGGCTCCGTGGGTGAGTAGCTGTGTGCCAGGAACTAGGGTGTCTTGCCTGCCACGCAGAGCCAGGAGGAGTGGTGGAGCTGGACTATCGCCGCAGGGGAATCCGGGGGTACACAGCCTGAAGACTTGGGGGGAGGAATCCTCAGATGCTTTTAAAGGATTTCTGCAAGAGGCAGAATGTAGTGTGGTCCTAGCCTTTGGTCTGTATCGCTACACACACGAAAGAAGATATGTCCTGAACTGGTGACGGGGGATCGTTGCATTACAGGACATCGATGCTGGTGTTGCCAGCTGGGCAAAGGGAGGGTTTGAATACGGAAACTGGATCTTGAGTATAGAGGGAGTAGAAGGTGCTCAGAGATGGAATAAGGACCAATGGAGAGGAGCTGACACTTGGGGTGCATGATGGGAGACCAGATGATAAAAAGCAAGTGGGTTTGAAGCCTCATGAGATGTGGCAGGAGGTGGCAAAACTAGAAAGTGGTGAGGATTCCTGAACAAGGAAATCTGGGCTGGAAGGTGGGAGCCTGTGCGGGGCCGGGATCCGCTGGCAGGGCAGCTGGGCTGCCAGGGCTGCTGTGGCTGCGTGACGGGGGTGTAAATGACGGTGTGGATGGCATGGGGAGGAAAGGCTGGTAGCAGGGCCAAAGCTAGGTCAGGGAGAGGGGGAGAGAGGCAGAAAAGGAGGGGGGGGTGAAAAAGCCAGAAAGAAGAGATGCAGAGAATTTTTCTCCGCCTGGCTCTTTTCTACACCATGAATAAGCTTTCAAGCCTGAAGAAAACCTTTGCCTTTTACTTCTCTGTGTCTTTCTTCCCAGTGTCCCCGTGTCTTGGAAAATTGGGTTGAGCTATGTGAGGGAGGATAAGAGCGACAGGATGGAAGAAGTCTTACAGCACTGGAATCCCACCAACTTGTCTGGGCAGCTGTTACTACTGATTATGTATGCTGTATTCATGCATGCTACATTTCCCATGTTAGCTGCATGGTTTGGAGCCTGCAGTTGCAGACAAAGGTTTTGGGCTGTGTTCTTTCAACTTACTGGCCTGTGCAGTTTGTTACAGGAACAGCTACAGATTCCAAGGCACACAAACAACGAGAAACAGTGAAAATGGAGACTCATACCTGCTTGCTTGTCTGCCTAATATATCTGTCTACTCTTTGTACTTATATAGTTTCCTTCATGGTAGGGTCTCTGCACCTGTATAAGTTGAACGCTGAACATACTTGGCACAGACATGAATATGGAAACATTGCCCACCGCCACATTTGTGCACACAGTTGCCAAGACAAATACAGGGTTGAATCCTGCTGCTATTCAATGCACAGAACTCCTATTAGGAGTCAATGAAAGTTCTGCATAAATAATCAATGGAAAGATTTGACCTCTTTCAAAATGGAGCACTCTGTGGTACAAATTGCACTACCTTTGTTGTGCACAAAAGACAAACCCCATATTTTTTCCTGACTATCCCTTTTTGCTAGCATGCCCTTTGGAATGTGCTTTTTCACCCCACTGTATCTAACTAGCATCGTGAGATTGTTTTCAGTAAAGGCGCAGTAAAACCATCCAGGGTGGGGGTGCCTGGTTGGCTTTTTAAACACACTTATAAATATTATTGCTGATTATTCACATGTGAGCTCTCCGCATGGTATATTTTAAACTATATTAGAAAAATTCAGAAATAAAATAAAGGTGTTATTAAAGGTGTGGGGATAGTATTGCTATACCTACAGGTAAAAATCACTGTCTGAAATCACCTCAGAGGGATGTGGACTGAAAGCAACTGCTAGTTTGGCTGGTGGTTTAGAGGATGTTCTATTGCTGAGCTACTAAATAAATCCCCTTTTGCCCTGCACTGCCTCCAGCAAGCCCTTAGCCTTCCCCACTCTGTCTTCCCCACACTGTTTCTCTATTTTTCCTCATAATCTCAGCCCTGATTCTCTTTTTCCCATTCTTCTGAATGTTGAAGTCATGACCTTTGTGGTTTATAGGCCACAAGAGACTGAGCTAAATGTGTTAGCACAGAGTCAAAACAAGTAATAGCTGGCCAATTAAATTAATAATCCATATTGTTACAATGTTTAACCACGGCTGTTTCCTCAGTGGTCTGTTTAAATCACAGCCAAGTCCTGACCTATTAAAATGAATAACTGGAATTATGAGAAACTCCATTTAATAAACACAGCAAGGAACGCCACACAATCGGTATGAAATATTTATTACCACTTTAAGCAGCAGCTAGTTGAGATTTAAGATTGGATTAATGAAGGGGTTTTAATTTCTGGCTAAGGGTAGAAAGCTTAAACCTGGAACATTTCCTCAATTTCCTGGTATGGCTTTGCAATGGGCAAGATTCGAGATGGGAGCGTACAATTCGATTCATGCTTTCCCGTTGCAGAGCTCTCTCTGGACACGTTCGATGCAGGAGGAGATCAAAGCAAGCAGGCTCCAGACAAGTGGCTCAAGTGGCTTGAAAAAACTCAGGGGAATAAGGGCTGGAGCACTAGACATGAGCCTTTGGATTTTAAAATGAGCACTCCTGCCAACCGCCATCCTATGGAGAGCAATGTTAATGGAAGGCTGGTACATTCCCAGTGACAACGGCTCGTGTGCATGCATTTTTTTGCAGTACGTCTCAGGGCTAGAGGAGGGGGAGAGAAAAATCTTTTCTCCCTGAAACTTGTCAGACAAAATTTCAAGCTGGGAGCAAACCCTCATTGTTTAAAATGGCCCAAGTATTGTTTTTCTTAAGTGAAAAACTACCAAGGTTTTGCTATTTTTATTCACGCTGCATGTTCATCTTCAGGGTTTCTCCACTCAACACAAAAGCAACTGTTCTTCTTTGATGGAAATTAAAATGTTGCCAGGGTTGAAAAATAATCTACTGTGCCCAAGCTCAAATGGGGATATTATTTTCCTTCTGTTTTCTACTCCTTCTGATGTAGTAACGCTGAGCAGGTTAATAACATGCAAATCCTGGCACAATGGAGCTGTTTGGAGGTACCTTGTCAAGGGGCCAGGTAATTATTGTTCCGGGCTACACAGACACCTGGAGCATCATCTCTGCGACGATGGATCCTTCCCATCACTTCCACCATAATGGTTCCACACCATAAATTGTCATGGTCTGTCAGAAAGGCTCTGATGCATTAAACCACTGCCCTGATTTGGGTAAATACAGGCTGCTGCCATTGCCTCCAAAGATCCCATTTTCAGCATGTGTTGTGATGTACCAAGAATCATACACATTTTCTCCTCCCCTCCCTCTTTTGATTCTTAATGAATAGCCCCAACCTGAGAGCTGGAGAGGCAGAAGGCTTTTGCACAGCTACAGACAGCAGGACTACAGGGGAAGCAAGCTCTTCCATGCTCATCCTGTAACACATTTGAGCCCAAAGCTGGCAGCTCCCATGACTTCAGCACCCCTTCAGCCCTGTGGATAAGACTGGCCAGCAAAACCCTTTGCCTTTTACGCTGGCAGCCTTAGCTATGGCCCTGATTACACCAACGGCTCTTTCATTTGCACAAGGCGGTAGACAAGCATTTCATCGTGTTCTTGGCACTTGTTTGTCCCATACATCGAACCGCTCAGCTGAGGGATTTCTCCTGGCCGTTTTTTCCTGGTTCAAGCCAGTTGAAGATTTCTACGGTGCAGCACCAGACTTCAGAGACTGAGCAAAGTCTGAACGCCGGGCTTGCTCAGCCTCTGCAATGCAAAGCAGCCAAGAGAAAAAGCAAGCAGATGATGCCCTGGTGGTCACTAGAGAGCCGATGGCAAAGACAGGACAGAACTCCAAATTTCTAGGTGCTTTCTCTTCATCTCAAATTTCTGTTGGGAAATATGTTCACATGAATGCGTTAACTTGGGATATTCCCAGTGATTTAAACCTGAACTGGATCTTCATGGGGTTTTTAGCTGGCTTCTGGTGTTGTAAATATCTTCACTTCTCTGCGTTGTTAATGAAAGTAGTTCTGTTTCCCTGTGTGTTTTTTGTGTAAGGACGTCTCCTAAACTGTAAGAAATTAAAGGAATTTCTGTGGACCTAAGGGAATGAGCTCCCTCCTTCGTGAGAAAATTACACCTCAGCCGCTTCCCTGCTGTCTTTTGTAAACATCCTCGTGCACGCGAGTGCTACCGTGCTCACGCACAGGATATGCAGCACACATGGCGTGCAGCTACGGTGCATCTCCAGAAATACAAAGCAAGTTATTTATGTCCTGAACTGTATGCAAAAACTAGTGTGACTGGTTGTGACGTGGCTTAGCCAGGTCTTCAGCGTCCCAGGCTTGTGCCTGGTGCGACTGGGGACAGCCCTGCCACCAGAAGTGAACTTAGGCTCAGGAATTTGCTCCGCGGTGCTTCTGGGCCAGCTGCCTGTTGGAGAGAAAAACCACGGCGAGCTTTAAGCCGGCGGCTGGCATGGGTGAGCCCTGCTGCCCTGATAACCCACACGCCTGGCTTGTGGGAATCCCGTGAAAATCTGCCAGCCATTATGCCTTCCAGGATCAGGAAGTAAAAATGACATTTTTTTCTGTTATCTCGCTGCACTTATATTGGTTTGTTCTGTGTTTTCCTTTCTGAGCCTTTAGGCTCCATTTCACATTGTTGTCTCTTGCTGTTCTTTCTAAGGTTTCCTTCAAGGCTTCCCCCAGAAAGAAGAAGGGCACAACCCTCTGAGAAGTTAAAACAGAAGATTTCTTTGCCATCATGTTGCCTCATCTCATTTTCCCAGGTTTCCCTCCTCTTGTAGCAGGCTCAGGTCCTCAGAAAGCCCTTTATATTGCTTATGTACCCAGTATGTAAATTTTAATCTGGGCTTATGTCATCATCTCTCCCTGCGCTCCCCCACCTGCATGTCTCGGCTGAGTCCTCCCTCCCCAGCTTCAGACTGAACGAGGCACGGCAAACTGTGCAGCTTAAAAGTTACGACCTTGTTTTGTGGCCTTGCTCCAGCTGACGTGGGTGCCGGGGGGCTCCCATTAGCATTTTAGGTACTGTGGGTGTTTGTCTTGTACCCCATGGCTGTACCCCATGGTTGTACCCAAGTGATCCCTGTGTCACTGGTATGATGTCACTAGTGTCACCAGTGTGATGAATGTCCCAGGCAGATGACGGGACTTTCCCAAGACCTTGCACTGGACACGGCAGCCTGGGACCTCCCTCTTCTCAGAGCCTCTTCCACAGTCTTGCAAACCACAATCTCTCGCAGCTTGCTTGAAAATTGCAGAGCTCTAGGGAATGGGCAAATTATATAAAGGGCAGATTTCCTGGAAGCCAGAAACTGATGTTTTTATTCAGGCTTTTAGCACAATTACCATGGGAAATGAGAAGCTACTGGGCTACCCTACAGGGAACTTTCCCTGAGCAAAACGCCTGTCCAAGCTAGGGTAGTTTTCCTCAGTTTCCCTTTGCTGCTCACACTGAGTATCTTCCACTACAGCCTGTTGTTCAGTGCAGCGTCACAAGCTGCCGAGAAGCTGCTGGTGCCCTGAACGCGATATTTTAGAAATCCCGTCTCAGTAGGGTTGCAGGACATGATGCTTATAATATCTGTGGTGGCTGGAATGAGGTGTCCTAATGCTGGCCAGCCCAGGGGAGCCAAGCCGGTGTCAGTAGCAGGAAGGATGCCCTGCAGAATTGCTCCGGAGTGGGGAGGGAGCCTGGGAACTCTCTGCCTGGCCACATTGGCACTGTGCAAGTCAACCGGGGGAAGAGCTCCTCTGAAGTTTAATGAAGACAACGATTGGGCTTCTGTGGTGATCAGTGGACATTGGCAGCAAGGCAGAAGCAGGTCTCGTGTTTGAATGTTAAATCATTTTTCTAAGGTGATAGGAAAAGCACCTGGGCTTGGCCGTGGTGTTGGTCTCTAAGCCAATATGGTGCTATACAGCATCAGGATGGAGGACCAGTCATGTGGCAACCTGAATTTATTCTGTGTCTATTTCTCCCTATCATCCTTCAGTGATTTTCCCTCCCCTTTAGTATGAAATTTGCAGGAAAGCAAAGTTTACCTGATTAAAGTTGGATATGAAGTGTTTCAGAGCCCTCGCTAGCAGCTCGTCATTCTGGTTTGCTTGTTGCAAATGAGCTTAATGGAAACATAAAAGGCAGGTCAGAGCAAAAGAAAAAAAAAAAAAAAGAGAAAAACTGTAAAAAGTAAAGAAAAAATTAATCAGACCCACATAATTTAAAAACAAATATTGTTGTTTAATTCCGCTGTTCTCTTTTGGAGTGTGATAACATAGCTGTTGTTATTCTTAAAAGGAAGTAATATGACATCCCATTTAATTTGCTCCGAAACAAGACAATCTGGCTTACCAAATATAGCCTGACAAAGAAAAACAGAAATTTCCCGATCAAAGATCCAAGGGTGCAGTGCTCCACCTTAAATCCCTCCCACCTATTAGGCCCCCCTTTAGACAAGACAGAGAAACAAATTTCTCACACATCAATGATGCCTCCATAATCAATTTCAAATAGCCCCTTGCATAGGGATGCAAATCTTAGCTTTCTCTTAATAAAGCATTTTAGAAGATGGATGTACTGATCTGATATTATTAAACGAAAAGTGGTCTCTTTTTAATCTAGAGATGCAGGGGCGTTAGTAACAGAGTGAATCAAAGGCCTGGTCTCTTTCTCTTCCTAATTATCAATAGTGTTTTATAATCTTATTAATATTGATACACAGTATACTGAAGATCTGTTAACGTATAATGTATGTGGAGGATAATTAACGAGATCCGAGTCAGATCAATCGCCTATTTGACAGCAAACGGTGTGTGGCTTATAAATTATACATATGCTAGGTATGGCTAGAAATGTTTAAAGTTTCAGTCCAATCCTTCCAGTACAGCACTGGGAAAACTGATGAACTTAAAGGCACAGTCCCTTGCCTGTTAGGTTTATACTGTACACTCAGAGGAATAACTCTTATTTAAAAATCAAAGAGTTCCATTAACTGCCAAGATCTCAAAGCAGCACAGAAAACACACCTTCTCCTTGTGAAGTGCAGCTAAACAAAAGGCAAAATCTTGTAAGAAAAAGGATGATTAATAAAAGTGAGGTAATTTTCCTTTTGATTTCTGAGAGGAGGTAGCATGCAGGATGTTCCAAATGACAGAAATGATCCCACATCTTCACACTGGCCTTTAACAAGGTTAGACTTGCTAGTGCAGTAAATACAATTAATAATCCCAATTAATATTGCATGTTTTGGTAGGTTTGAGAGCATGAAAGCTTTCTACAGATTACTCTTCACTCCCCAAAGCAGACACGGCGTGATGAGACGAAGGGATGGAAATGTGGAAATAAAACTTTCCCTTTTTGTTGTTGCAGAGCTCCTGATAAGCATGGGGCTGAGATGAAAGGAGATGTCAGATTTAACAAAAATAACATATTATTATTATTAATAATTTACCTCAGGGGTACGACCCAGTGCAATAATGACTGCTTGAGGCTGTGAAACTTCACCAGCATTGTGAAAATGGCTCAGACTTGCTCAGCTTTTCCACAGTAGACCTTGGGGCAAGTTCAGCCGTGGTGTGAGGAGATGCAATTCCCAAGCTGGAGAGACTGCATCAATCCCTTGTGTTTCACCTAGGAAGGCTTGAATCAGATTAACTAGCTAGAAATTCAGCTTCCTCTGGAATCAAACTTCTACTGATGTCAGTGGGAGTTTTGCTTGAGAGAAAATATAGGCAGTGCCATGCCAGCTTATGCCTGAGGTAGGATATACTTCATCCAGTGCCCTCTCTGACAGGAATCAGCACCCAATGCTGTGGAGAAAGACATAAGATGGGGCTGCGCCAGGCCATGGTGTGGATAAACTCCCTCCATAGCACATCCCAGACTATGCCTATCACTGGACAACGCAGGGAGGACAGAGCCTGTGGCTGCAATCATCTTGGTTGCTCTCAACAACACACACCTCACAAACCTGCCTCACAAGAAACTTTTCAATAGGTATTGTTGGAAGGAAGACCTTGTTTTGCCTTACCTCTAAAAGCAAATGGTTTATCCACAAAGACAGACTTGGGGTTTTTTTTTTGTTTTCCTTTCCATTTTTTTTCTTCCATGAACCACTATATAAGCTATGTGCCTGTGTAAATACCCCTCTTTTTTTGAAGCAAGCCAAGTGGTCTTAGTGGCAGCCATGACAACGTGACAGGCATCAAACTTGTCCCTAAACACAGCCTTTTTTGAAGCTGGAGATTCAAATCCACCCAATTTACCCCTGGAAACCCGATGATCCTCAACAGCGTTACCCGAAAACCAGTTTGCACAAGCTGACAGTTCGTTTGTAATTAAGCCTTTAACGTATGACTATGTGTGAGCTTGTGCTTGTTGCAACAGAAGCCCTGATGGGCAAACAGGAGCCCCAAGCTGGCTACCGGTAGCAATACCTGAATACTGCAGAATTGCCTGATGGAGACTCTCAGGATTAGCAAAGTTTTTCCTGAGTCATCCTTTGTACAGCCCTTGTAGGGCCATCTCAATCAAAGTGACCAGCCTCTCTGTGGTGTGGTGAGTAAAAGATTTGCCTTGTTAAGGTAAGTGGGGGAAAATTGTTCTGCACTTTGCCAGGTGAAGTGTTAAATACAGGATCTGTCACAGGGAAGGGCAGGAAAGGCTTGCTAGATTACAAAGGCCATTACTTAATGGCCATGACGTCCCTTGAGCCAAGGTTTAAAATAAATTATTTAAATTATAATATTATGCCCTTTCCCCTGAGAGGTTCACAGGGCTACACTAGCATGAATGAGTGAACGCTCATAGTCTCCAGATGAGGCAGCCGCGGCATACAGAAGCTCAGGTCAGAGTGCTCAAAATGGCCAATATTCAGAAAAATGGACCCCAAGCCAAAAGCACCAATAGTTCTGATACAAGTGAATTCCTCGCAGTCTCTCAAGATGATTCAGCAGCTAAATCAGGTAAAACTGCTCTGGTCTCCTGACTCTCCAGCACTGTGTTTGAACCATTAGACTCATGCTTCCTTTTGTCCATTAGTGGCTTCATTTCTGTCTCATAGCATTAATTCAGGTTTTGCTGCTTGCAGTGCTCCATATAAATGAGTTTAAGACCACACGGGTTCACAGGAATCAGTGCGGTCAGGAAATGCTATTCTGTCTCACTCACACCTTCCCATAAAGGATCCACTGGAAGATTTTTAATTGTGTCCTGTCCCCTGATCAAGTTACTTGGAGTGGTCACCACCTGGACAGAGTCTGGGCTTACTTGTCCCCTCAGCCTGCTTCCCTGTCATGCTCTCCAAGTTGCCTTCATTCCCATTTTACACTTACCTTTTTCGTTCCATTTTCTTGACACAGTTTAGCCTTGGTTAACTATATTGAAATAATATGTAAAAAATGTTCTTAACTGTAGGTCAAAACTGCTTCTCCAGTTAAGTGCTCTAATCATGTGTCTTTGCTGAATCTTTCTCAATGGAAAGTCGAGATCAGAAGTCTCTTCTTCATCCCCTTCTTCCCCCAGACAGGGATATCCATCCACAAGTGCTGTGACCATATTGCATTATCCGCCACAATTTCCAAGTGAAAAAAAAATAATAATGAGCTAATTTTTCAAACCCAGACCCTTGAAGGAAAGACCAAAGTATCCCATTTGGATATTGACTGGCTAATGCCAGTCCAGGAACTGGTCTTTAAACACCCTTCTGTTACACAAAACACAATGAATTAATGTTAAAGATAGCAGGGAAATTGAGGTACTTATCAGCTCCAGGAAGGAACAAATTAACAGTAGGAAGGAAGCAGCAGGTTCAGATAGTGGGGAGCTGTGCTGGTTTGCAATGCCTGGAATGAAGACATCCCCCTCCTCCCCAAAGCAGTCTCCAGCATGCCCATGGGTTAGGCTGGTCTCATACTGGAAGGCTGTGAGATATTTATGGCCCAGTCAGCATCAGCCTGAGGCCACACAAACAGAGCTACTGGATAGTATTTTGGAGAGCTAATTTCACAACACTGAGGTTTTTCATGCAAAATTGAGGAGGCATATGAATTTTATAGTGCTTTTGGCTACACGGTCAGCCCTGGAACAGCGAGGTCTGGGTGCCACAGCTCAGCAAGGACAGCTGAATGGGGACCATCCTTCCCACCCTCCCAACCCCACCAGCCTGGGAAACCAGCCCCATGACCAAGAGACTTGGTAGGTCAAAACTAGAGGTGATGGGGCAGACTCTGCTTCTCACCCCCCAGGGGCAAGATCTGGAGCAGCAGCCAGCCCCCCTGCGTGGGCTGGGAGCTGCTTGAGAAGCTCTGAGCACCATCCCAAACTTGAAGCCATCAGCTGTCCAGGAGGAGCTTTTAGGGCCAAAGAGGTCAGCCGAGCAGTACTTTTTCTTCCCTGTTCCACTCTTCCCACTATCTTCTTTTGTCCACTCTAAATTGTGGTTTAATGCTCATTACCAAGTCAGCAAAAGGAGGACATCGAGTGTGTGGAGGCAGAGAGGGGAGGCAAGAGCTGCAAGGAGACGGGTGTTGGAGGCCAAGCCTCAACACGTTGTGTCCAACAGCCTCCTTGCAAACCTTTTCACCTATGGGCTCTCCCCTCTCTGTGTAGCCTCAAAAACACAAGGGCAAAAAGAGAGGAGAAAATGTGGAGCCTGGGGCGGCTGAGTGTGAGGGGAGGGGGCACAGGGGCAGTAGCCACCCCAAAGCCCCCACCCTGCCAGAGGCAGACTCATCACCCGCGAAGCATGGCTGCCTGTAAGGATGCTCTTTCCTCAGCTAAACCACACCGCCATATCTCCCTGTCTCATGGCCCGTCAAAGTTTTGTCAGAGGATGTTAAAGCACCGATGTGACAGAGTCTGCATCCTACCTTTAGGTACCCCAATTTATATTCCAGTACCTTTCTCAGCAGCTTGTGATAATATGTCAGATTTTACACCTGAGCGGCTGACGCCCTCGCGTATTCCCCTGTCTGCCAACTGTCACGAATGCAGGTGGGAATGGTGAAGCCTTCGTCAGCCAACACTACGCCAGCGAGAGCGGGGTGCGCCGGACCCCCGAGGCTGCCGTACCCACTTTCACGTCATCAGTTTGTTTAGATCAACCTGGTGCAACTTCCCGGTGTGTATAAATCCTCAGGGATTTTGATTTAAACCTTTTAAGGTTGAAACGTCTTCCCCTCCCTAAAGAAACACTGTTTTACAATGAGATAAGTTTAATGGGGAGTCCATAAAGCAGAGTTAAGCACCTTGGCAACATCCAAGGGTAAAACACACAGGTGGTAAATGGTTTGTAGGTTGCATCATTTCCTGGAGTCCTTGGACAGAGTGTCTTTACATCTTCTTGGGTTCAAGCATGGTGCTTACAATTTTATCAAAAGTTAGAATATATTTTTAAGGAACTCTGCCTAGCCTGGAGCACTGACGCTTGAACAGAGAAAGAAATGATTTTTCAGAGAAGAGGTGCATGTCCTGGCTGTGGTCTGGAGACTGACCCATCATCTCACGGCATTTCATGCCCTGCATGCTGCATCGACTTTGGAGGGAATTACAGGAGCTGGCCTCCTTCATCCACAGACACTTTATAATCAGGCTGGACTGCTCTAGCAAATACTAGCAGAGTGTATTAAAGATCCATGCTTTTCCCCCAGCTAGTGCAGTTAACTAAGAAGCTTTACTTATTGAGTAAAGCTAGAATTTTACAAAAAGCTCATTTCCCAAGTAGGCAGCAAAGGAAGAGAGCAGAAATTTTAAAGGCCTCAGCACCCTGGGTGCTCACTGAAAACTAAGTCCTTTTGAGAATCTGACTGTTAAGGTGTCACCATGGGAGTTAGCAGAAGCACTGAGCACTTGAGAAAAACAGACCTGAGTTTCATTGCCTGCAGGTATACTTACCTAGAGTTTCTTTCTTAGGATAAGACTTCAAGAGAAAGTGGCTCTAACGTAGTGGCTTGCTGCTCTCTCCTTTCTTCCCCCTCCCTTTTCACTCTTCAGTCAGGCAGTTCAGCTCACTCAACCACTGGAAAACTATTCACATTTTTTGCCAGTTGAGTTTTCTGCCCTGTGGTGGGCTGTTTCAAAGAAGCGCTGAGCCTGATGCAAGGGACATGGTGCACAGGAAGGAGAGATGGTGTCAGGAAAACCCTCTAACGTCGGTTCAGTCATCCACTGAAAGTCCACGCTCCTCTGCCGCACTGTGTAATCCCACCAAAACATTGCGAACCAGTGCTGCTGCTGAGATGGATGGCCATGGCGGCTCTGGTAGCAGCTGGACTGCTCTGAAAAGATGGCATAGATTATGGGTGTTTGAAATCTTTTGAAAAGTTGGCACTAGGAGAGAAAGAAGGAAGGTGTCAAGTCAAGTTGGCTTAATTCCACTTTAGAATCATATTGTAGCCACTTATGTACAATACAGACACTATTTTGTTTCCCTTCTTTAGGTAGCTGTGGACTTGAGGGTACATCAGTTGTTTTCTGTCTTTAAATTCACACAGAACCAAAAGAATGAGTTTTTCCATTCATTTTCTAGATGCCTTATTTTAGCAAAAGATGCAAATACCCCACAGTGGTTTCATGCTAACTAAACAAAAGCAATTCCTCTCTTACTAACAAGACCAGCAAATTAGAAGTTAAGAGTCCTCTTCTTCTATCCATTTACCACTCTTTTAATCCTCCTCCCCATCTTTTTAAATCCTTGAAGGAAAGAGATGAGCTTTAAGCATGCCCCGAAGGTCGCTGTAGATGTATGTTTGTACATACACATTCACTGGAACCTTTGCACTTCGCTAATCCACACAGGTAATGATGAGCATACAAACCCCAGCCACCTCGCCCCTCAGCAAAATTTACTAGTCTATGCAGAGTGAAGACACTATTGTTAAGACTACATTGACCTCTTGAAAGGTATTATAGAATATTCACTCATCTCCTGTGAAGTATTATCATAAATAAATGGAGGCACATAAATGAAGTGCATTTCATGTCATAATATATAAATTCATTTGCTTCACAAATTGCAGGACTCACTGTAACCAGCTGACTCATTGAAAAATGCAGTACAGTTTTGGAAGATAAACTACTAAGTAAAAAATTACGTATTACACACATGGATACTGAGTTACTAAACATAATGCACATATCAAAATGCTATCTGTGAAATAATTGCAAAGCCACAGATAAATCATTTTATCACGCACTTTTGCCTTTATGTGTTTTGCTGTTCACCAAGGTTTCAATCTTATCCCTATAAAATTTACCAACATTGGAACTTTGTACTTTTGAAAAGAAAGAGTGAAATTATGGATATCATGGAATTCAGTGAGAAAATGCACTTAAATTTAAGGGAGGCGAAATGTGAGTGAGTCTTTGAAAGCCTTCAAGTGCAACAGCTAAAAATGGAGGTTTTTTTCAAACCTGCCACAAGATTAAGAACCATAATGCCCTAAATTTCAAGGGAAAAAAATGTACGCATATATTGTGATATCTGTGTAATGAATTTATGAGTAGTACAGTATAACATTGCTTGAAATTTTTTCCGTTTATACTACAACTTTGACCAACTTACTTGGACTTGCCAACTAATGTCCTGAAAGCACTTATGCTTATGTCCATTTTTCACTTCTGTGGCTAATGCTTTTGAAGTCTTGGGATCTAGTTGTTGTTGTAAAGCAGAGCACGTGCATAGGAAGAAGGTCTGATCGTTTATGAGACTACCGAAAAGACCTTCATACCACTGGAAGAAGAAGATACCAAGCCCTTTGTGAGGGTGGTCAGACACTGGAACAAGTTGTCGAGAGCGACTGTGGTATCTTCATCCCTGGAAATAGCCAACCCCCTGGGCAACCTGCTGTACCTGACCCTGCTCTGAGCCAGGGAGTTTGGAGCAGACAATCTCCAGAGGTGCCTGTTCAGGGATGATGTGATCTGCGTGTGGTTTAGAAGCAGAATGAGATTAAGTTTTTGTGTGCTAAGAATTGTTGCAGCGTTACACATAGAAAAATAATATGATGAGAATGGTGCAACATACGTTGCAATTCTTCTTTCCTTTGAAAGTCAGCGTTTGATATATGGCTGTTAGAAAGCAGTAGTTTTTTTAAAAGTCAACACGTTCTCTCAAATACATTTCTTGGGCTTTTTAGATCTCTCTTTTCTTAATGTGCTCAAATGCTAAGCACCATTCCAAATTCATGTCGATATATCTATTGACATCTTTCTTGCTGTTTTCCTCTTCTTCTATTCTCTGTGGTATCAGTCTTGCCAACTGCTCCCGAGATCTTTGGTTATGATCTAGCAAAGCCCTTAAGCACATGCTTAACTTTAAGAATGCAAACAGTCTTTGTGAATTCAGCAGGACATTTCCTTTAACTGCTTTGCTGGGCTGGGGCCAAAGTGCTCAGTGCTCTATATACAGATCAAAATATAATAATTCACACACAGTTAGTTAGAAAATCACTGCAGAGTCTAAAATAAATTGGAACAGATTTTTCCCAGTCCTTTCACAGAATTTGGCCATGAAACACTACAAAATTCTACCAGCTCTGAATATAGTTTATAAATTAACGGAATTCAGTTCATCAACATATGTCATGGAAAATATCTGGTTTATACACAAAGTTACTTTCACATGTACATTTTTTTTTTCTCCGTCTCTCTCACGCGTGCGCGCGTGCACACACACACTTACAAGACTTAGCCCTGCTTGACTCTGTTTCCTATGAACTGTATTCCTCAGCAAATGTCATAACTTATAGCTTCTTTTAAAGTTCAGAAAATCTGCACAAATTGCTAGGTAAAAGTTCATGATACTTTAAAGCTCTTAAAAGACATTTTGGGGGAAGCTGTACAGAAGTTTACCAGCGGTCTGCAGATAAGCACAAACAAGGCAGAGATGCAAACACAAGACCAGCCTAGCAGGGTCAGGCCAAAGGTCTGAGTTCTTGCTATACCAGGTGCCCAGATAAGGGCACGGGAACAGGGTAAATGTATCGTGGCATTTACATATCCCACATTTATTCACTCAGCTTCCAGCAACTGGCGGCTCTGGTCTTCCCAAGGCAGAAGTGGTATACCAGTATTTACAAGCACATTAATTTTTTAATGTTTTTAATGTCATTATTTTATCTAGTATCTTTTTTTAATCTGTTTAGACTTCTGGCACTCACAAAATCCTGTGGCAAGGAGTTTCACAACTTAATCCAGGCTGTGAAGGAGTACCACCAAATGCTCGCTGTTTGTTGTGAACATGCTACTTGCTCATCTTTCATGCAAGAATGAGGGGCAGCAAATGAAACAGCAGTTCATTATTCACCTTCCCTGTCCCATTCATGATTTTATATTCTACTGTAACATCTCCCCTCTGCCAGCTTTTTTCTTAGCTGAAAAACCCTCCTCCATCTAATCATTCCCCTGTAACATTCTCTGTACAAAGGAAGAGCTGATGTGCTGGAAGAGGCAAGCTGTCTGCTTCAACAAGGTACTTTTAGGGGAATTTGAACTCCGAGGCTAATGAGACCTGGACCAAGAGATTTTGCCAAGTTGTGATTGCTTAAACTTTTGCATTGTGGTAATGAACAGCTCCTTGTGCATCTACTAGAGTCTGCATGCAGCTAGTTGTGAGCCGTAAAATAATGTCACACATGAACGGCAAAAGCAAATCATACTTTCTTTTTACTGCTAAAATGAGAGAACTCTTAAGTGAACAAAAATTTCTCAGAATTGTTTGTGTGAAGCATTCTGCTGGGTCTAAGAACCAGAGCTTGTGTCTCTCTTTTTGTATCATTTAAGACACAGCAGTGGAAGACTGAATGGTGGAGGTGAGGCCAGTTTCTTCCTTGACATATTTACTTCAAACTTTCTTTGTGGGTCTTTGCATGGTTTGTGGGTGCATGTGTGCGTATGTGTGTTAATTCATTGTACACTACCCTAAAGTTTAAGCAGAAGAACTGACCGACAAACTGCATGACTACTAAAAAAATGGATTACGCAGTTCAGATGAATAACTGAAACCAACAAAACAAATGAACAAAAAACCCCAGCTTTTTTACATCATGTTAAAATTCCTCTTAGCAGAGTATTGTACATATGCAAGACTGCAAGATTACCTCCAGCTCCGATAGCCGATATTCACTCATGCTTCCAGATGGGTCTTCTGTTCTGATAAAGACAGTTATTGTTAACCTGCTTTGCATTTCTCATAAGCTGTGCTTATTCCTGCATTTGTTCCCACAGCATTCGTTCAAGTCTGCACGGCCTAAATCTTGTAGTCCTGCTATAATGCTTTGAGACCACGAGAAATGTCACTAAAACACCTAGAAAAACAGAGGCTAATGCACTGCCTTTATTTGCAAGTGTGTTACCTTATGAACCTCAGCTAATCCTGTACTAAAATGGAATGAAATCTTAGCTCCATGAATGCCAGCAGCAAAACTCACACTGACATCAAGGAGGTCAGGAATCTACTGACTTCTTCTGCCCTGCCAAGTGTTGCGAATCTGTCTGTGCTGATGACTGTAAAATGAGACGTGAGATAGAAACACAAGGATTCAACCTCAAAACTTGGTGCTGCTGTATGGAAATCTGTAACTCTTACAGTGTGTCTCCTAATGAGCATTCTTTCTCCTTTTTTTCTTGGCTGCTTTTGAGTATTTCTGGTGTGCCCAAGCAGGGTGAGCACTGGCTGTGCATCCAAATGTACCAGGTACGGTGCATCTGCACTGGGATGTTAATGAATGTTGGCATCAGGAGATTGGCAAGGGAAGAGCCCCGTAAGAAAAGACTTTTCTTTAAAAAAGTTCTTCTGTGCCCCACGGCTAAGGGGCAGAGTTTAGTGCATGTCCGATGGGTTGCAGAATTTCTCATCACTGTGCCTAAGAATTTGTGTCCTACCATCCAAATTGTTGGTCTAAAATTTGCACAATGGTCTGGAAGTGCCAGCTCTTCAAAACATCAGAGATGCACCTGGCATCTGCGTTCCACTCTCCAATGGCTGGGAATTCAGCTTAATGCACTTGACTGAATGTGAGTCTCTGGGATAAGTCTACATTGTCCCACATGAATAACAAAATCCCATCAGTTTTTTCATAAGGTTCACCTTAATTCCCTCAGTTAAAACATAAACAGGGTTGCTCTCCTCTGTTCTAGCTGTGGCTCTGCTTTCTTTGTGCAATGTATAAATACAAATATATTCCTCTTGCCTTAAGAAGATGTACTACAAATGTTATATATTGAGAGGCAGGACAGATCAACGCAAAGGTAACAGTGAGTAGCACAGATAGAGTACCTACAAGACTCCAGGCCAGACCAGACTTGGTGTCATTATCATTAGCTCTTGGAGCTTAGACAATGGCATATTTAAAGTACATGGGTGGCTTCAGTCGATTTCCTAGTGGGCAAGTGTCCACATGACAAAAGCGCTGCTAGAATTGGCAGTAAGTGGTACACTGGCAGCTTACCCAGAGCAACCGATGGACAGGAACCCAAGACAGGGACACTCTCATCTTTCTAGGAGAACGTTTCCAAGACGGGTTTGTGACAAACTGATGGGGAAGCCAACTGTCCTGCCGCTTAGCCTGTATTGCTAAGGTGTTAGCATGGCACCATTCCCATTCCCTAAAGACATGTTTAATCTTTGACAAGGTACGGTGTTTGATAGCAGCGTTGTTTACACATGCGTGTGCTCAGTTGAGATGAGGTGTACTGCACTGTTAATGCCATATCACTGACTGAATGGTCTTCTGAACTCTTCTTCTGGCAGCTGTTTACCACTGAACGGAGAGAAAAATGGCCACATTTTAATCGCTAAGCCCTATTTTCTTAGAGGTAACTCTGTCCACAAAGATACTGTTTATGAAATCCTTTAGTCACAAGAAATAAAGCCAATGATTGATTTGTATTCTGCAATGCACCCTCTGGCTAAAACCAAGTTATAAGTACCAAATGGTTGAGACGGGGCTTGTGAAAGGGCAGTTATGTGAGTGGCACTAGAAGAAAAATGTTAATAAAGGGCAGTCCATTGAACTGAGGTTAAATACTTTCATACTTCTCAACCAACCCAGAAATGTCCCTGAATTCTCATTAAAAAATGTTCTTCATAATCTGATGTTTTACCTCATTAAAGAAGGGGGATCTTGAGGATCAAGAAATACCTCTTTGCTGAGGAGAAATAAAGGTAACAGGGATACAGCTTAAAAAAATCCTTTATTCCTTTCATTTTCTTTAAGCATTTGTCTTGCCTTTTTGTTCATTTGTCTGGGCTTTATATTATTTTTCAAGTTTGGAGGATTTTTTTAAATGAGTGAACTTGAAGAAGTCTGGAGGCTTGTCCCTAACTGTGTGCAGGCTCATTTGTGCTCCTGAGGCAGAGCCGAGTCAGGAGGGCAGCCAGGCTTCCCGCGGGCACGTCGGGCACCAGCCCTCCCACCAGCCCTGCTCACCCACCCTCTCCCACCCCAGTGCCCTCTGCAACACCCCCTGGGAACAGGCAGAGCCTAGGCCCAAATAAGTATTTCAGGCTTTGGGGTCTTCCAGACTGGGCTGGAAGACTCGGAGAAACAAAACCCTGGCAGGTATATTCCAGCACTGTCCTGCTTCCAGGTTAAGAATGGGCAAAATCCCAATATAATGGGAAAGGACTTAGCAAAAGCCTGTGGGTGATTGAGTCGTGGTTCGGGTTGTCATCAAGTCTGGGTGATCAAGAATTAGCTTGCAAGAGTTATACCAGGCACACAGTACAAAGCTTGGGTCTAATCCAGATCATTGTGTGTCTCACCGGTGGGATTTTGGATCTGACGCTTTGGTTTATTCTGCAGTTGTGGTAGTTTTCAGCTGTGCCACTCAGTACAACCTGGGCTTTGGAACGCTTTGAGGATGCTAGCACCTCATCTCTAATTTAAGCACATAGAAAGTCCCAGGAAAGTTTGCTTTGTATTATCATTTGCCAAGGGAAGCGGCTGATAAAAACTGTGTGAACTGACAAGCTGAGTCCAGCATAAGGATGTGCATGTGTTAGGGAGAAGTCCTGCAATGGATAAGGGGACATACTTGAATGGAGATTCCCACTCACCGGCCTGGAGAGCGCTGACCTGGTACAGCAAATGGACTGACATCCAAGAAACTGTTGCAAGGATGGTGTCTCCCTCCTTTGGAAGGGTTGTCACATCTTTGAAGAGCTTTATCCTGCATCAGGGAACGGCATATACCTTGATATCAAATCATATATGTGATAAGCCAACATCTGCTTTAAATTTAAAATCAGGATAAAATAGCATTTGCATAAGTGCATGAGCTCAATACCCATTTAGTTACAGTTGGCATGTTTGAAAGTCAGGGCACATTTAATTTTGGACTTTTCTTTATAAAAAGTTTAACCTTTTTTGTTTAGCAAATGCTAGATTTCAAACAAGTCTGTCTGTATTGACTGAGTAGTGTTTTTTCTGCTACAGAAGTGTTTAATCCTGAGAAAACTCAGATCTGAAAACCTTTTCGTTGGCTGAAATGTTCAAAGATTTAACAAATTCAGCAAGTGGGAAAATTAATCTTTGAATAGAAGAAACAATCTGACAAAATAAGCCATAAAAGTAGGTGCCAGGTGTCGTAAGGAAGTTCTTCATGCAGCACTTGCTTAATGTATACTCAAAATGCATCCACTTTTGTTCGAAGATCCAACAAAACATATGAAATTGGGTTACACCAATTCTCTTGATCTACGAATCTTCCACTGTGTCAAAGATAATACACCAAACAAACTTACATGTAAATGGTGTGATAAAATGATCTACTGTATACATTATCATCCATTAATATTGTTGGGGCTAATGCATTTCATCTGTCATACACTTTGTTTTATATTATCCCCACCTTACTAAAAAAATACCATAAAACTGCTAGGTTGACAGTCAGGCAGGCTACCTGTCGGAAAGCGAATGTCCAAGGACACGCTTCCCAACACTGCTTTACCCGCGGCTGCCGGTGAAGAAGGAATCGGTGTGGTCTGGTTCTGAGGAAAGGTGGGCTCTGCCCTGGGCATTGCTACCGCCCTCTGGGCAAGTCACTTCATTTCCTTGTGCCTGTCTCCGTCTTCCACCGCCTGCCCTGTCTCGTGTTTGTAAATAAGGGGAGCTGCATGTGTTTTCACAGTAACTAGTGCAACGGGCCCCACGCTTGGCAGAAGTCTCCAGGCTCTATAGTATAGCATAGTAAGTCAAAAATAGCAATTCATAATAAGATGAGAGACTCTGAGATCACTCTGACCTTGAATTCTCTGCTGTCTTTTAACAGGGAGAGGGTGAAATTGGACTGAAACAGCCCCCTCGTTTTGTGTAGAGCCACCAATGACCCAGGCTGCATTTGAACCACAGCCCTAGAGGCGAAAGGCTTTGCTTCTCATTGCCAATTCACAGCAAGAACATAACTTGAGCCCACACGCTAATGCTAAGCAAGGGCTGAGTGTTACTAATCCTTATTCACATATCTACACCTATTAAAATCACACGTGTGAAGGTTTGCAGGATTTGTTCCTTTATTGTAACGATTGGCCCTTTCATAACATGTTCTTAAATCAAATAAAAAATCTAATTATCTGCCAAAAAGAGAAAAAAAAAAGACAAATGCAAGAAGAATACGTGGCTTTCTTCCTCAGACATATTGCGCTGAATGGCGTTGTTTGGCTTAAACCGAAATGTTATGTTTTTAGAAGGCTGAGAAGAATGTTTAGACATAATGGTTTAAAAGACTCATTATCACAGGTGCTGCACTTTATTCTCCGATTCTTTCTTATTACCAGAAAAGCCACCTCCGCAAAGGCTGCCTGACAGTGTCCCTCCCGCTGGAACACTTGCCCTTCTCCCTGGCTGCATAATGTGTGGAGGGCAGGATTAGATGACTCGCTAACCATCCCTCTCAGCCCACGCGGCTCCAGGATGCTGGAGAAAATCTACTTGGATAAGATTGTTCAGATTCTGACTTTCAGTGACCCTGTGACAGAACAAGATAGAAAACTGCTGCTTTTTAAAATGCCAGGTAGTTACTTTCAGCTGCTAACAGATTTCCTCATTCCTGACTGAATTTATAAGCATCCATTATAGTCCTTTTTTTTCTTCATGTAAATTATGGGCATTAGTTCTGAAAACCTTAAAGAATTCTCATGAAAGACCATTATATCCCTCCTGATGATTGCATCCCCATGGACCAGGCGTTTCAGAAGGGAGGGCAGGTAGAGTGACGGAAGGCGAGAGACTGCTTTAAAAAGAAACGTTCTCTGAATTTTTCAGCCAACAATGGCAGCCAGGGGAGAGTGATGGAAGTTGCTTGTCCAGTGCTTTTGTGAGCACAGTCCCAGTGCTCACAAGCTGTGTGTTAGAACTACAGTTGGCCATGATATCATTTTGAGTCCTTTACTGATACATGTACACTCATGCAGAACAGATCTCTTGATTATTGTCTTGCACATCATACTTGTTTTTCCATGATGCTGATGGGAAATTATCACAGGTAAATCACACCTGTCTGGAAGCTGAGCAGCCTAAAATGTAAAATGCCAAGATTTCTTCTCCTACGCTCTCTCACACGTAATTCCAGTCCTACTTCTTTCCCTCCAAAAAACTACGCCATTCTTTGAACCACTGCTTTTTCAGCAGAAGCTCCTATCATCACCTCAATATCTCCGTGTACATTCCCCAGGATCTCAATCATCTCTTTTTAAAAGTCATCTGTAAAGAGAGGTTTTTTTGGCTATTGCTATAAAAACACAGCTTCTGAAACCCGGTGGTCTGTGGGGCATGAGTGGATGTTCTGTTTGGGAGATGTCCTGTCATGTCATGCCAACTCCAAGCCTTCGCTTCCCAACGCTCCTACAGGCAGCCTGGTTCTTTGTTAGATGCAAAGAGGACAAAGGGTTCAAGTTTAAAATATATCAATATTTTACTAACACTACTTTGTCACATAAGCAAATAGTGTATTTTTCATATGTTACACAATTATGACTAAGAGATGGTCTGCATGGGATGAAAATAATGGCCTGTGAAGTCAGGGATAGAAGGCAAAGTATCCACAGAGCAATATAAAGAAGTTATTGCCATTGTACACAGCATGTGGAGCCTGTAATCCTTCTTTATTTATTCTATTTTCTTTATCTGTTGTTGAAATTATTTTCTACAAAAGATACTACAGAAAGTAACATGGCCTTCCATTGCCTTGTGCATATCACACTCGGTAAGAATAAAAGCACTTTGGTTTTATAAGGAAATAAAGATGCAATGTTCACTATGAACACACATGATCAAACTCAAGTTATCAAATCCAAGTCCTGTCATCAAGAAAAAAAATCTGATACTAAAACCAAATAGGGCCAGGAAAAGTCTCAAATGTCTTCACTCACCCTAACTGCCACTACCTGCCATTCAGCATCAGTACCCAACTGATGTCAGGTATTAAAAAGACAACATATTTGTTGCATGCACCTGTATTTTTCAGCTGAATTCCAGAAAAACCACCCCAAACTCAGTCAGAGCAGAGCCAATCAAGCCGTTCGCTCCTTGTGAATCTCTAATGAGCTCTTGGGTGCTGGGTTGCTGTGAGTCTGAATGGGCCTCTCAATGCAGTGGTGAGCTCCCAGATGATGTTCTGGTTTTAGTGAATACATATTTTCATTTGAAGCCACTGCAAAAATTATTCCATGCTGAAAACAAGCATTCCTGGATCTTATAAACAAACAGTATAAATAAAGAAGCCAGGCCTTCAAGTGTGACTTTGTTCTAGAGGAACATTAAATGCAGTGCATCACACGCTCACTCACAGTCACTCTCCCCACCCTCTTTTTAATTTATACTTTCTTTTATTTGCAGGCTTTTAAAAAAGAACTACATAGCATAGCACAATTGGCCATCAAACCAAAAGAAAAAAAAGTAACGCAACACTTTACTCAGAGGTTGGAAATGCTGCAGACAGAAATTGTTAAGTCCTTAACATATCAATCCAGAGTTGTATAATTCACATCCAGAGCTGCTACAAAGTCACGGGGGGGTGACTTAATATGTTCCCCAAAGTCCATTATGTTATCCATATCCAGGAAGATATCTGTGCCAGGGCTTTCTTGAATCAAAGCGATGTCCACCATTCTTCAACTGTGAGCCTGCTGAGATTTTTTTTTTTTTTTCAGTTCCTGGCAAATAGATATCTGGCTCTAGTACATGCCAGATTGATGCACTTTGCGACTGATCCCTTAATAATATTCAAGTCTCCTAGCCCCAGAACACAAAAGCTCAGCAACTGCACAGATATCTACCTCCAATATTTTTTGCTGATATAAAAAAATCTTATTATTTCCCTCCCCCCAAATGCGCTAATTCTCTTGTGCTAGACGTCACAATTTTTAATTTTTTTTTCTTTCATATAAGTCTAGCAACAAGCAGATCTAATTTTAGTTTTAGCAAATGTGGGGAGAGACTATAAGTGAGAGAGAGAGCGGGAGGGAGGGAGGAGGATAGTGTGTGTGTGAGTTTTACACTTGGGGGCTACATTACATCTATGCAATATTTTCTAATACATGTATTCATATTAAGATGCCCTACATGACTTCAGTGCTTCCTGCATCATACACAGCTATTACTCTTAAGTCAAGTCTGTGTGTGGAGCTATTTTCCAACTCTGATTAAAAATTCCAAGGATGTAATTGTTAGAAAGATTAACAACCACCTATTGCAAATAAAGCATTTTTCAGAAATCAAGAGCTGAAAGTAAAGAGCCCAGTCTGGCTTGATTTCTTACATTTTTATTGCTATATGCCTATGAGACTAAATAGATATAGAACTATTTTATAACATTGTGCTGCTGTATAATGCTCTTTAGTTGCAATATCATGATATATTAATACATACCTACACTTCAGTCTTCAGCAGTTCCTTTCATCTGAACAGATGAGATCTAAGCCACTTTTTTCCCAGTCTTTTTTGATTTGTGGACCCTTACAAATTTCCTACGAAAAGTATGGCCCCCTTTAGAATTTCCATATGCAGAGATTGCTACATGGCATGGGTGAACTGGTTTTCCTTAACCTTTTATTGGTAAAGGTAGCAGGAGTCTGTAGGTCACAGACTGTAAACATTTTCTAAGACCTTACAAATTAATTAAACCGCAAACCCCTCACCCATTAGACCAGCAATACCTCCACTTTACAAAGGTGCTAGTGAAGGGACAGAGAGGGTCGTTATCTTCCCAAGAACACCCCCATAGACAGAAACTGCCTGGGACACCGTATTTCCATACGCACTGTTAACCTTCGCTCTTCTTGGGCAGCAGTAGATCTCTCAGTGTGAGCAGTGGGCACAGAGATCTACAGAGATTTGAAGGCTTCTTGCAAAGGAAGCCACCGAGCCTGTGCCTACAGCGTGGCTTCAGGAGGAACCTTCCGCTGTATTTTCAGTAGTACCAAGACTTTTTAAACTGTAATCAGGCTTTTCCCCTGTTCTCTGGATGATATAAAAATCACTGCATTCAAGATGTTGTGGGTTTCTTTTATTTTTTTGTGGTGCTTGTTTGTGATATATGAAGAAGACTTAAAAATTGTAGTCAAAGCTATTTCTTTGCTGCTTGTTTTCATTGCTAGTATAGGTCTTATCTTTCACAGCAGACTACATTGCCACTGGAGTGCTAAAAAAAAAAAGCAGGACAGCCCATTAAGTGAAGATCAGAAGTTGAACAAATTGGGAAGCTACTTTTCATGGAACTGTTAAAATCATCTGGTTTTGCTTATTTGCTCCTAAACTATAACCTTGTGAAATGTGTGGCTGAGATTAAATCACTGTCAAAGTTTCAGCCCGTGCCCTTCCATCACAATGTGTGAGAGTTCCCCCTGCGCATTCTGAGATAAGTCTGGACTATTTTTGTTAGAATAGTTAGTGCATTCAGAGCGACTTGTTCCAGCGCAGATAAGGCAAGTGGTGCTTTACTATGTACTAGCTGGTCTTGCTGAAGTGTGCGTTACAACAGCCTAAGTATCACTTCCTCGTCTACACTGGCAATCTGGAGTAAATTGGGACATTCTAGTTAAGCTTTTGTAAAAAATAAATCTTTTACAATCCTCAGGTCAAACTGCTACAGACTCCAAGATGAACTCCAGCACAGAGATTCCCAAACTCTGCATCATAGACCACTGGTAGTCTACGGGAGGATGGTGGGTCTGAATGTGTTTATTTCCATTTTTGAGGAATGCAGCTGATGAGACTAAGAAAAAATTAAGAGTAAAAGAAAAGCTAAAGGCAGTCAACAATATGTGCATTTTTTTTTCCCTAACATAATTCTTCCAGTGCCTGTAACTGCAAGAGAGATGATGTGACCTCAGCTGGAAAAGGAAAAGGATTTGATATTTGTGGGTGGGAGAAGGGGTTCACAGTATAATCTCTGCGCGACAATGGCATTAACAAAACTGAACAAGTAGTGTTGTGAGCAGTGGGACTCGGACAGACTGCTCTCTGTGCACCTTCCCTGCACAGGCTCTTTGCTCTCTGACGCCCGCACTGCCCTCTCCCTATGAACCTTCCCTCCGCTGGGTGCTAATTTGGACCTCTCGTATAGTCATTAAGTTGGATGACGTAAATATTGTTGATCTCTCAATCTCCTGTCATATTCAGCTGAAGTTGATCTATGGTTACAAATGTTACAGTATGATGAGGTGAGCCACTGTTCTCCAAGAAGCCAAGATAAAAGAGGTGAGATTGTCAGCCAACAAATCTAGGGAAAGTTAAACTTCACATATCTCTCTGATGAAAAACAAGCATAATAAATCTTTTAGAAAGTAAAACAAAACAAGGGCACTCTGTGTTGTTAAGATAAACAAATCCAGAAGGATTGTACAGAAACTTTTAAGAGTTCTGGTCAAAGTTAACTAGAATATCACCTATTCTCTTCAATTAAAGTTGGTGCCAGAGACTGTATCCCCAATGTCACAATCTTGGCTTTTCCCTTAAAACCACAGTTTCTGGATGTCTGTCTCTCAGAGTCTCTGGGCTTTCTTTATTAAAAAATGGAAATGTCTATCCTTTATGGTCTTTATGGTCAAGACTTGAACTAGGGAATGCAAACAGGAGTGTACTGTAAACTGGCTTAATACTCCAGACAACAAATTTAGGGCATACAAAGACACTTTCTGTTGCCAGCTAGTAGTTTTTTCCTTCTAGAAAGTAACTTCATTAAAAGCGGAGTTCAGCTTTTAGGGATGTAAAACTTTGGTGTGTAGTCTACGCCAGTCCTTTAGGCACCGGCTGCAGTCAATGGAGCAGCCAGGTAGGGTGGCGAGGGGAGTCATGGCACGGTGGAGATGTTTCAGCTGGCTGGAATGAGTCACTCTTTGGGCCTCTATTAACTGTACAGGACACTCAGATGGCCAGCTTAAAGCCAGGCGAGGCAAAATATTCTCAGATGTGGTACTGTTGCAGATGATCTTCAAATTAGTCTGTTTTCACTGCCTTATCCGGCAATCTGCAAAATATAAGCAGAGCCCTCTGCCCGTCGTGTCCTGCTGATGCCAGGGAGGTGAGCCTGAAGATGTGAGGACCTGTTCAGTCATGGACAACAGAACTGCAGGAAAAGGAGTGGAAGAGCTGCTGGTGATGAAAGGGCAATACGAGATGATATTCTTTTATAATATTATTTGGTTGGAACTAGAGGGAGATGAGTTTGAAATAGAATTGTGGTGCTTTTATTTATATTTTTTTTTCTCCCCGGAGAGGGTAATGAACAACTGCTGGAACAAAACTTGCCTACAGTGGAAGGGGGTTTCTGACTTGAAATCTTTAAAACCAGGCCAGATGTCTTTCTAAATGAAATGTTGTAGCTCAGCTAGAAGTGACAGACTCGAGGCAGAAACCACTTGTTGAAATTCAATGACCTCTGTAATACAGGACCTCAGAGCTGAGGATCATAATAGTCTCCTAAAAATCTTACTTTTATTTATTTGTATTAAAGTAGTGCTTAGATCCAAATAACATCTGCTTACAGAAAAAAACACACATTTGTAAAAAAAATTTTCTGTTAAATCAAAACTAACATTGCTATTTTCTGCTAAACATTGTACATACGCTTAGCAAAAATAGACAGTCCTTGCCAAAAGAGCGTATTATGTGCATTTTCAAATATAAACATCTAGCTTTGTGCACAGAAAGAACCTCATGGATTTTGGTAACAGATTCATGCACACATGACCTAATTGGTGCAACAGGATTTCTGGGCATGTCAAGTACCTGAGGCACGGTAGAAGCTCCCTGCCTGTCCTGAGGTGGCTGTAGATGGTCATTGACGACAGCACTTATTTGTCCAGGCAGGAACATCTTGAGGTCTGATTCTGTGAG
The DNA here is from genome assembly GCF_000737465.1 of Haliaeetus leucocephalus. Taxonomy (NCBI): domain Eukaryota; kingdom Metazoa; phylum Chordata; class Aves; order Accipitriformes; family Accipitridae; genus Haliaeetus; species Haliaeetus leucocephalus. Next base: position 5,266,290 of record NW_010972620.1, on the reverse strand, counting down.
CTTTTGGTTATCCTCCCAAAGGGAGCTGTAGGAGTTCACCACTTTTCAGGTCTGAAATCAGGAGGGAGGAAGGAAGGAATTTCATATTCCTACAAGACAGTACACTGCTGCCTCACCAACTTTCCTGTAATTGTCCCGTACTGCAACAGTCAATGTTTCAGTCATAAATCAAGTAGCTCTAGTGCCACAGGAATGTATGCAAAATGGGCTGCATGTACTATTTTAGCTACGCTCTCCACTCCTGCCTGGACATAGATTGCTTTAGGTCAGAGAGACAAAGAGAACGAGCCGGAGGATCCATGTATATTGATAACTGCGCACAGTTCTCCCAGGTTCTCTGTAGACAGAATTCTTCAGTCTGGGCCGCCAAAGGAATCTAGAGACCACTGTTACTCTGATTTATGTGATCTCTGCTTTCTTCTGCAGCCCTCTTTAGCAAAATTACTGCCTCAAGTCCCTGCCTTTGAGAAGGAGGCTAAGCTAAGGAGGCTGGCAAGGCAGAGAGAGAAGATGGTGCCTCAGGCAAGCAGTGGAGATGCCAATTCTACCACAATGCCTTGAATGCCAGATTATGTCTTCCCACAGATGCAGGAGATGTCCTAAGGGTGCTGTGCCTGAAGAATTACAGTGGTTCTTGTACAGCCATGAGTTGTTGTTAAAAGGGTGAATGGAGCGGGTGTGTATGATAGACCTGTGCCTCAGGTAGAACAGCAGACAAAATACACTGTGTTTCTTCTTGTGAATGCAGGACCCACCCTTGCCCTTTGTGCCTCCCTAACTAGAAAGAAAAGTCATGGAGTTTTGCATCTACCAAATGCCTTGAAATCCAAACACTGGTGCATTTTCTATGAGACAGGTGCTGATCAGGATCTTCTATTTGCCTTTTGGTTTGAAATTGCAACCTCCTTTCTGGTCAGGGCCAGGAACCTCTCAGCTGCAAAGCAGAGCTCTGTAGGATTAGGGTCCTTGAAAGGAGCTAATAGATCCACAGAGCCGAGGTGGAAGAGGACGAGAGCAGCTCCCTGGCTTCCCTTTTGCAGAGGTACGCTTTCTGAAGGAGAAAGTAAGTCAAGAAAGACTGGCTTGAAGAACCAGAGCAGAAGTGTCCTGAGACCTATTGCCTCTTCTTTTCCCAGTCTAGTAGATGAAGGATGTTTGGAATTACTCCTGTATATTATCCCCCCTACACATGCCTCCCTGTAGTGCTTGCAGGTCCACCTCTTCTGTTTCACGTTTCTAGGGATCCTGAGTTAAGTAAGGACCGGGAGCTCAGACGTCAGCTCTGCCGGAGCTAATTGCAATACTTCAGGCTGCAATAAGTTTCCCAGAAAGGACCCTGTTCCCGTGCGCCTGCCAACTGTGCCTCTCCAGAGACATTATCTAGAGGCACCAGCAGCAGACAGAGCCTCTGATGCAATAAATCTTGGGAGCACTCCTGAGACTAGGGAGAGCACTTGATGTTACTGCTATCCTGATTGTTTTGGATAGCTCGTTGTCACCTAATTGTACTGTAGGAAGGTCTGTCCATTCCCTCCTGTCTGCTTATTTATGCCCTCAGGCTATGTAAAGACTGCATGTGCCTGAAACAACAGCCAACCACAAAGTCTCCAGTGCCACTCTTTTGGTATGCGCTAGCTCAGATTCCTTGTTGCAAGAAAAACCTCTGTCTGTTGATAAATGGCAGCATATTTTACAAAGAGAGAGAGAGAGACTGCTCTGCTCCAGCAGGACTCTGTCTATCTCCTTGGCTGACTTGAAACTGCTTGATGTAGTTGGGAGGCCTTTGCCAAATGAGAAGGAAAAAAAGGAAGACTTACGCTTCAAGAGCTGGAGGAAGAAAAGGAAAGACCAAAACAACCTTTAAAGCAGAATTATTAATCAGAAGATGATTCGCTAGGAAATAGTAAAATACAGTAAATGTCTATTAGAAATGGCCTGGTCAAGCTCTTAAAATACTTTCAAGGAGAAGTTAAGAAGGCTTTTCCTAAGAATGCTTTTACTTTGGTTATGCTTTAATAGATCAACTACTAATTAATATGGTTGTAAACTTTCAGTGTCAGGAGCTCGTTTGCACATGCAGTGGCATAGTGGTGGCTCTGTGCAAATACTGGTAACAACTGCTTCCACTATGTTCCTGTAGTATTCTGTAAGATGAAAATCTGTGTTCGAGCCTTTGGTCACTGCCGGGAGGAGTGCGTTTCTTGTGGAAGTGCGGCTGCAGACCTGGCTGGGGTCTGAGCTGGCTGTTTAACTCTGGCCTTGCAGGAAACACAGTGCTCATTCACTTCCCAGCCTAAATGAAAATATCCTGTCTTAGCCCAAAATGACGTTCTCTTGGTCAGCCTCCATTGTCACCCTTACTGACCGCCTTATGATGGTGGCCATCGGCTGCTCTGAAGATCTGAGGTATTTGGGACAGAAAAACATGGGGCGAGAAACAGCGGTGCACTGAAGAGCATGAAACCTAACTGGATTGATTCGGAGGAAAACTGAGGCACGAGGGAATGCACTGACTTGGTTGTGGTCTGAGCATAGCTCAGGTGGGGTGTGGTGGGATCACTCCTGTGATTGGAGGTCTGTGATAGACAGATATAAGTTCTTTAGGAAAGACAGGTAGGGAAGAAAAGCAGGAGGTGTATCTTCTGTATGAAGGAGCAGCATGAACATATGGGAACAGGAGACAGGCTGGTTGGGAGCTTGTGGATCAAGATCAGAGGACAAGCCAGTAAGAGTAACACTGTGATGGGTTTGTTACAGATCACCCGATTAGGGTGATAAAGTCAATCAAGTCTTTAAACAATTAGGAGTCTCCAGATCACAGTCCATGGTGCTATTGGGAGAATTTGACCTCCCTGACTTCAGCTGGAAGGACAAGACAGTGGGATGCAATAGGTTCAGAAGGCCTCCGGGGTGTGTTGAGGAATATTTTTTAACACAGATGGTGTATGGCCAAAGGGTGGGTGATGGTCTCCTGGACCTGCTACTCACAAACAAGGAAGAATTGGACAGGGATGTGATAATCAACAGCAGCCTTGGCTGTAGTGACTACAAGAAGCTCGCGATCCTGACGGGAGTGAAGATGACTAGCAGCGGAGCACAAACCTGAGGCTTCGGGAGAGCAGACCTTAGCATCCAAGTTAGGACATTACAGTCTGAATGGGTAGACAACTAGATGTGTAAAAGACTTTGGATGACCAAGCCCAGTGGATAGTGGTTAATAGGTCGAACCCCTGGCTGTCAGTGGCAGGTGGAGCACTAAAGGGGCCTGTCCTGGGACCTGCCCTCTTTAACATTTGCGCCAATGACCTGGAGGAGGTCTCATCACGTTTGCAGATGACACCAGATTGGAAAGATGAGTTGACATGCTCAGTGGCAGGGCTGCCATCCAAAGGGACTTAGAGAGGCTGGAGGAATGGGCCAACAGGAACGTTATGAAATTCAGCAAGAACAAATGCAAAGTCCTAACTCCTAGTTGTCTCATCTCTGTCCTTGGAGTTTTTTGAAACCTGACTGGACAAAACCCTAACCAAACGGGTCTGAATTCAGAGCTAAACCTGCTTTGAGCAGGAGGCTGGACTAGAGACGTCTTCACATCCCTTCCAACATAAGTGCTTCTGTGATCGTATGGTAAGATCAGATAATCCTATGTTGTTAAACTTGATTGTTTTAAGAAGTTACTACCCCTGTGCTGACTATTGCCATCCATCAGCCAGAACCCCTACAGCTGGAATGCAGCTGGCGCATGTTCATGTTCCTAGACCATTGCAAAACTAATCCCTTTTACCTCATATTGCAACAGACTACAAATGCATACGCAGCTAATTACTGTGTGTCAGTTGAAAGGGCAGTCACTTCTGGCTGAGGGCATGCTCGCAGCTTAAAGCTCGCTAGGTTCGTTGCTTACCACCATCTGCTCTCAGCTACAGCTCACCTACAAGACCACCCTCACTGACGCTGCATTAGTGCAAGCCAAATTATTACCATTTTATTATCTATATCACCATACCGTCCACAAACTCTGTTTAGGGGCCAGTATCCCAGCAAAACCACCGAGCAAAAAGAGGACCCTTACTCCAAAGCACTGACTGCCCAAGTAGGTGCCAAAAGCAACAGGTAGAAGAGCCCAGGGAAGCAGCCAGGCAGTGGTCTCAGCCAGTGACCTCTGTGCTCCAGCTCCTTAATGCCATCTTGTATTTCTTAGATAGTAGAAGCATACTGCATCTGGCTAGTGTTTGATGTTTGCCTGTGAGCATGTACATATAGACATCTACGCTCAAGTCCTTTCCTGTGAAATGAGAGTATTTTGTAAATGTAATGGACTACTGTTTTGGTTGGTTTGGAAAACAGAGACGTATAAATACAAATCTAAGCATGATTACCTTAAGAGTGTCTATTTATAACTAAACATGGCTAAACTTGCTGGTTTTATTTATTTGTTTCTGTTTCGAATATTTGATCCAGTCTGAGGCAATGGCCAGCTATATAGGTGCACATATATCTGTGTTGCACAAATAAATCAAACTAAAGCAGCCCAGTTCTTGTAGACTGACATTAGGATAAGTATATCTTAAGAAAGTTCTTATTCAGACTTGGCTTCAGGCAATAAAACGTCATAGATGTATAACTCTAGTGAGTGAAATTTCTAGGGAGCAAATTAGGCTAAAAACATCTTCTAGAGACAGCTAGAAACGAATCAGACACCACCCAAAAATAAGGCAAGTTATGCAGTAAATGTTTCATTTATTGGATTTCTTCCATTACTATTAGGGTTAAAAGACATGTTGTCAATAAAAATGGTATATTTATGGAGGGTTCTGTATTTCAGAAGCCTATTTCTTGTCATTCACTCCTATAGTGCTTGATATCACCTCATGATAAAGTGTGAATAATCCCTGCATGAATGCATAGTTCTCCCCATTAACCATTTTATTATTAGACAGAATTATCTCTAACAAAAGCAAGAGGTACAGCTGTGGTTTAGGCGCTAGAACAGAGTTATGTTCCTACTGAGCCATAGCCACGACTTGGGAAGCAGAGCATAGATTGAGAGACATTAGGCTGTGTTACGAGGTTGAAAACAAACAATGTGTGAGGTTTTTTGGTACCTAATTTTCTAATGTTTCTCCATCAGCTGCGAATAGAAAGCCCACACCTAATGCTCAAACAACACATTGTAACCTGGCCAGTATGTGCGAAATCTAAAGGCACAAAGAAATCTAGCAGTAGCACCACGATCTGGTTGTTTGTTGATATTTTCCCATTTGAGAGCTTTCTTGAATTTTCACGTGTGCTTGTTTCGGTCAATGCAAATGACTGCAGAAGGAAGCCATGGTTTCCGTGTTTTCATGCTGTGATCTTGTCTGCCCTAGAAAAAAATCCCCCTCTTTGCTTACTCTGGAAGAGCCAGTACTGGTAAGGCACTGGGCAGATGTGTTTGCTTCGTGTCATTGGAACCTTTTCAATATTGAAATCTTTTTTGACATTCAGAGCAGATTTAATGATCCAAGATTATTTGTAAACATACGGACTCCTTTGAGCTGTAGACTCAAATCCCAGCCTGGTCAACCAAAGTCCTTTTATCTTTCCAAAATAAATAACTTGAATTTTACACATTGCAACCTACATTGGGACCTTTTGGAGAAGACCATGAAAATGGATGACTCACCCCAGATATGTAAACATTAGCCAGGAGATCCAGCTGGCAGTTAGCAGACCATATCTCTCCAATACAGACTTGGGCCTCCAGTGAGACGTTAAAGATTCCAAAGCATTCTTCATAAAACAATAAATTTCCTTGGCTGCCCTTGGTCAACCTCTTCCCTCTCCAGTTCAGTGCAATGCAAACTGGCAGGCGAACCTCACGTGCTTTTTCGCCATTGCCGTTCATGAGACTCTGCAGGGTTCTCGGGACCAAACTGTCGTGCCAAAGTGTGAAATGGGGACAGCATTGTTGGTAACCAAAACCCATTGCTCCGCATTTGGTATATCGTACCAAGTTGTGGGAGTTACAAAAGCTTGGAGAGAGGCACTTCCACTTCTTCAACTGTGCTGGGGTCAGCTTTGACAAGAAAGCCAACATCTCTTGAAGACTGAACTTGGAGCACCTGGTTTTGTCTCACCAGCTGTTACTTAAAATGGGGTATCCAAACAATAAATTCTGCTTCGTACGGTGGATTGGTTTGACTTTTTTTTTCTTAATTTGTGTTTCTTTCATTGTTAAACACTATACTTTTTTTAATCTAAGGTACCAGCTGAGAATTTACCACTCAAGAGGTGCTATCGACCCCTGGAGAGGTCTCACTTCCCTGAGCAAAACGAGAACTGTTACATAAAGGAAAATGATAACAAATAAGACGCATAAACTATTCTAAGTGACTTGTACTGCCTTAATTAAACCATGTCGGTTTAGTAATCATTGACAATACTTGGACTTCAAAACCGAGCTAGCTATGAGCTGCAGTTTGAAAACAAAACCCTGGAAGTTTGCAATAGGAAGAACTTGATGCCGCCGTGAGAGCTAGAAAGCAGTTCCCTAGCCCTTCGTGGGGCTCCTCTGAGCCCATTGTGGTGGCAAAATTCCAGCTGTGCAAAGGCGCAGGGGTAACGCCTTCCACAGCTGGGGCACGGCCCCTCGGCCTTCCAGCCTGAGGCCACCAGAGCCAACTTCTGTACCTCGGACCACCACGTGGCCTCGGGGCCAGCAACGCCGAGCTCCCGTCTATCGACATTTACTCGTGTGAGTAACCTTACTTGCGTGAGTAGTCCAGGTGTGTCATCACCCTCACGAATAGCCTGTCAGTAATGTTACTCACGCGTGTGAGGCGCTGCAGGATCAGGCCCTTCTTCTGCAACCAGCTTTGGGCAAGGACTGGGCCTGTCGAACACCAACTTTTGATGATGCTTAATAAGTAGTTAGCAACTACATTGGGACTGGAGCAAAAGTGTACTTGTTTCAAAAAAAAAAAAAACCAACCACCCGCAGCAGATTGTAAAAAGATCTTTGAAAAACAAAACAAAACTGTGCAACTGTTTTTGTTCATTTGGATCAAATTATAACACATGGCCCTGCAAAGTAAATAGGAGTCTGTCACATTTGTATTTCTAATCTCATATTGTTCTGGGATATAAAGGCATTTTAAAAATCAAAAGGCAAACAAAAATGGAGAGTATTTGTTAAGGTGTCACTCCGCAAGGCACTAGTTAGCAAAGACAGTAAGTACATAATCAGGGGCAAATGGTGTGCATGCCCACAGACAGTTATTTAGTGAAATCTCTGAAAGTCAAAAGCGAGTTAGTCAAAAGACCAGTGGAAAAAGAAACTGTTCAATGCATTTGTACATTGAGTTAACAGTGAAGTATTTCATTCTTCATGTTTTTACTTGGTGTCTTGAAATAATCCCTTTTCTGTCTCCATATTCCCACTTAGACATTGTTCACAGACTTATTTATTTATGAAGTCTGAAGGTTAGTCCCTACCTGCTGAGACTAATTAGCCCTGTTCTTTGTGTCCTATGCAATCCTGTCTGATTAAATGTACACATTTGTTTTACTTCTTTTCATGCTTCCTTTCACTCTACTTCTGCTTTACTGATTAATATTAAAGTTGTAAGTTGCAGTGATTTTTTTATTTCTATTTTGTCTGCATCTTTCCCTTTAGTATGCAAATTTCTATGTGAACTTTTTAATGCCTGAGAATTCGTGTTAGCCTTGTCGATCTCTGTACTATTATTTTTATTATTCTTTTTATAGAAGACAGTTTAGCTGAAACCCCCAAACTCCCTAAATATTGCATGACAAATTGGCTTTGTTTTGGAAACCCTATGTGCTGAATGGCCCTTAGCATGAGCAGCAGGTTAGATTTCTGGAGGAATGTTTGGATTATTTAGTACAGCCCGTCCCTTGCTTTCAAACACCATTTCCATTAGGCAATTTACTAATTCCCATTGAAATTACTGTCATTCCCCCCCCCCCCGCTCCCCTCCTTTTGTTCCTCGCCCATGTTAAAGTTTCCAATTGACTCGTCCATTGTTACAATTTGTCACTGCTGGAAGATCAATTTGTTTTCCCCTTCCCCTCACCACATTATATTCGGGGAACAGATGCCACCTCTTGCATCTGCATTATTCCGCTCCCCGTTTTGTTGCCGTGCAGGCAGAGCTCTGCCGAAGTGACTTCACACAAACGCTCTCCCAAGCCCCGGAGCGAAGCAGCCCTCGCCCGGGCGGGCGGCTCCGCTGCCCCCGCAGCCGGCGGGGACCCCGCGGCCGGGCCGGGCCGGGCCGGACCCCTCGGCTCCCCCCGCTGCCCGCGGGGACCGGCCCGCTTTCGCTTTGATTTCCCCCAGCGTGATGTTTACGCCACCGCAACTTTTCACTTCTGAAGTCTGGGAGTCCTTGATTCTCCGTCCTGCCATGCTAATTAACTTCTGAGCAGTCACATTCCTCTTCCTCTTTTTTTTTTTTTTTTACATCAAGGACCAAAAAATATTATGCCTTGCCATAATTTGGAAATATCTGATCTTCAGCGAGTGATCTCGCACATTTTCATCCTGCGTGTTATAACCATAATAAATGCAAGGAGCAAGTGCTGCTTAAAAAAAGGCTTTTACTACATTATAGTGTTTATTATGATTGGAGTTTCTTACCTCCAACGAGTGGCAAGAAAAATGTTAACGGTTTAAAAAAAAAACAACCAACCCACCGCCCTGTAGTCACATGTACACAAATAATAAGGGCACACATCCTTCAGGAGAATCCGGACTGCATGGAGATGATATGTTTATTAATGCTCAGTATGTAAAAGTTAGTGCTTTCCAAGAGCGGAGGCAGGGGCACTCGTTTGGGTGCTTTTCCCCTCACTCCCCCCCCCCCGTCCTGCAGCGCTGCGCTACAGTGCAAATTTTTTTT
>NW_010972620.1:5256878-5257320 GCF_000737465.1 Haliaeetus leucocephalus | reverse complement strand
GCGCCCCCGCAGCCCGCTCCCCTCCCCTCGCCCTCCCGCTCCCATGCCAAAAAGGATCATTGTTAGTTTCCTACTTCCCCCACCCTCCTCCTCCTCCTCCTCCTCCTCCCCCTCCCGCGCCCCAGACCTGTTTATTTATGCAGACGTCACCGGGGAGCCCCCGCCCCCTCCTGCATCTCATTAAGTGCCTGGTGTGTTTCTCGCTCCCTGTCAATAATCCCGGATCCCAGACTTCTCCGTTCCTCCGGATTTCGATCCCCCTTTTTCTATCTGTCAATCAGCGCCGCCTTTGAACTGAAAAGCTCTCAGTCCAACTTCAACTCACTCAAACCCGAGCGGCACAGGCTCCCAATATCCGCGGCGGCTGCCCCCCCGTTACAGCTGACTTCTTGGGTTTGTTTGTTGCATTTTTTTTTTTTTTTCCCCCCAACGCCCCCCCCCT
>NW_010972620.1:5225355-5255336 GCF_000737465.1 Haliaeetus leucocephalus | reverse complement strand
GAGGGTTAGAGCAGAGCAGAGGGCTGAGTCCGGAAACTGAAATCGCCTCGTTTAGCTCCTAATCACAACAACAACAACAAAATAATCCAACAAGTCGAGCAAAATTCCTCCTGGAAGTATGCTGGCAGAAAAACAATTTGCTGAAAGCGTCCGGTTTTTTTGTTGTTGGGGTTTTTTGGCTGGTTTTTTTTTGGTTGGTTTTGGTTTTTGGGTTTTGTTTTTCTTTTCCCTTTTTTTTTTTTTTAACCCCGGGTTCAGTGGCAGGGGTGTGCTCGTCTGCGTGCCTGTGCCTGGAGGTAGAGCAAGTTCTAGCCCAGATCCCAGGAAACTTTGGGGGCTGCTGGTGGGTTTGTTTGTAGTCCCAGCTGGTTTTCCGCTCGTAGCGTCACCCACGGTGTGCTCTGCTCTGACATCAGATTTCTCAAGTGTCACCTTTTCTTTCCTTTTCAAGAGCTTTTAAAAATCTTTTAGCTAAAACGGCTAAATCCACTGGGACTACAAAATACTACGTGTTCCTACCGATGGGCTTAGCGTTGCTGTTTTGTTTCTTCTGGGTGTTTCTAAATCTGAAGCGTCCCCACCATGTGTGTTTATACACTTTTTTTTTTTCCTTGTGGTAACACGAGATAGTGATTTACAATAATAGATCTACTGTTTGGTAGATGTTGAAACCGTACTAATGACTGAGGGCTTGGACAACTTCAGTGTATCAGATCTACAAGTGTTTTAAAGCATTAAAATATTAAACATCGGGTCAGTCTTGTTTTCACTTAGTAAAACGTCAGGAGACACAGATTAGTAAATGCAGAGTGACGGGGATAGTAAGGGAGGTTTTCTGACGTTGCATGTATTTAGGGCTGTGGTGGGGTTGATTGCTGGGACAGTAGCATAGGGGTAACTGCAGTTTGCAATTGTAATGATTGGGAGGAGAATTCAGGGGCTGAATGCATTATATTTTTCCTTTTGAATGCGGTCACCCACATGTATATGGATGATGGTGATAAATTCCAAATTCTATAAGCACCAGGATCCAGATGGCAAAACAATCTTTGTTACAAATCACTTTGTTACAAACTGTGAAGCTTTGTATTCCTTTTTTTTTTTTTTTTAATTTCTCCTTTTTACCTTACGTGCATTCCGCTGTTCCAAGTGTAGGCTCATAGGAAGCACACCTCCGCTGCTTTTTTCTTTAAGCATTTTTCTTGCAACAGCTACGGTTCTTTATTTTTTCCTTACTACCTTTATTACAGATCCTTTTTCCCTTAGCGTGTGAAGACAGAATCCTTCAGCAGTTAGCTTGCCTGGAAGTATCCTTCCTCCCCTTGCTCCCCCCCCAGTTACAAAAGGCCTCCGTAGGAATGTTGGGTTTGTGTGAATTAAAGGTACTGTACAAAAGAGTACAGGTTGTTTTATTGTTGGTATAGCAGGTGGCCTGCTTGTGTTATCAGATGGATTCTGAAAGGATATTTCCACACTCAATAGGCAGTTTTCTTATTTCCACATCCAGGCTCCAGCAACCTTCTCCTATCTTCTTAACCTTATTCTTTCACATTCCGTGTGCTTGTTTGTTTGCCTGCCACTTAATTATAGCCAGGAAAAATTAAAGTTGTTTATTTAGGCCTGAGAGCAGAACATTAGAAAGATTCAGCGGGATAGCTGTTGTCTGTCACACACTGTTTTTAGGTGGATTCTAGTTCTCTGCTGTACCAGCTTTCCATTCTAGACGAACTAGATCTTTCTCCTGTCTGGGTTTTTTTTTTTTTAAATACAGGTTAAAAAGGTATCGGTGATTCTGCATAATTACCAATTTTATTTTTATTTATGTAGTTTTTCCTGAAGCCATATTTGTTAAGTTTTAGAGCATGCAAGGTAAAGAAGGTGATGCAGCTACATAGCAAAATTGCTTTTCCTTTCCTTTTGCTGTTGTAGAATCTTAAAGGTCTGTGGGTGTGGTTTTATTTTTTTGTTGTGTTTTTTTTTTTTCCTGGATTTTTTCCTTTTTGTTTTATTTGGGGGTGTAGCGGGATTATTGTGTCTTGTAAATGTACCTGTAATTGTCTGTTCAAGAGCAAACTCGTGGGTAGCAATTTCTGCTTTACTGCTTCAGGAATGCGAAGAATTATGAAGTATCATAAAATCTGCTTATGATGAATAATATATTATCTCAAGAATAATGCTTTAAATACTGCAAACTCTTTATGAAGCTTGATAGGAATAATTTTATTTTTAAGGGTCAGATTTTTTGCATGTTAATCTTGCTTTTGATAGAATACTGTGGATTGCTTTTGAGAATAGATGTGTATTAAGTAGAGGTCTAGTCAAATAGTAATGAAGTAATGCATCTGAGGGTGCCAGTTCCATACCTACGCTTGCAGAGGGTCTGGGGTAGCTGCCTGTTAGGGATAATTAGGGACAATGTTCTCCTTTCAGAGTTGGAAAATGAAGAAGTGGTGTATTTAATTTTTACCCTAAATTTAGAGCTCGGTTCATGCTTTCGGTGAGCAAATAGATGCGTTGTGATTTGAGAAAACCCTGCTGGCAGATATTCTTCTTTTCACTAGTGCTGTTGCATTTTCCTTTCCCCTAAATTGTTGCTTGCTGAGTGAGACTGTAGGAGTGAAGCTTGCGTTTGGTCCTGAAGTTTGGGAGTTGGGAATAGCTGTGGTGGAGAGCAGCCCCCTTGCCTAGATTTTACGTTCAGGAAGAAACTTTTTTCTTTAATTGACTTGGAAAATGGATGTTTTCCTTTATCTGCTGAATCAAACAACATAATCCTTCCTAATACAAAAGCTGTAGGCCCTGGGGTGTGAAGGGTTAACGGTGGTCCTTTTTTTTCCTCCCTCCAATTGTTTTGACAACACTTTTCAAAGTGTGACATTCCAAGCCCTTGCAATACAATGTAATATTACTGTAATTACACAGGTCATTACATTTTAAATAGAGAACAATAAAATGCTTATCGCACTGAAAAAGAACAGGTGTTCTTGCCCTTCTTTGGTATTTATGCTAATTGTTTTTCATCTCCTTCAGAAATATTTATGGCTGGCGTGTTAAGGTTTCAGTCTCAATGTGACAATATTAATTCTTTACTAATCTTTATGGTTGAGGTTTAATGTCTACAGTACGGATTATAGTATTAACGTCCACCAGCTACTTTAATAATGTAGATACAACTTCGTATGTCAGCACTTTGGTACTTTATGATACATAGCTATTCAATGGAGAGTGAATTATTCGCTTTGTTTTTTTTTTTAAAAATATTGAATGGACATGCTTTTAATAAAGTTTCTGGACTTGTGTAAAAACAAGCTATTAAATAAGAACTGATGATCCTGTGGTGTAAATCAAATGGAACCTCCATACAGAAACTTTCCTCATGCTTAATTAGGTAGATTGCTGAATCACTCTGCTATAGCATTAGCATAGCTGGTATACAATGGCAAACAGACTGTGTTTGTTAACTTATTTTCAGTAAAGAAGCCGATTTATTTTTAATGCTTTTTTTTTTTTCCTTCTTGTTTTTTTCCTGATAAGATTTCATTCTGGAGCGAATGCTGCATTGCTTAGTCAATCAGCTTCTCTTTAGGGGGCTATGAAAATTAGTTAGAGAAAAGTTTCATGTTTCTGGGACCTTGCAAAACAATATAATGCAGTACTGTTACTTGAGTGTACAGGATAATTGCAGGACTGCACTTCATTAAAAATAATATTTGCTTTGGAAATCGAACAATTTTAATAGGTGCACCAGTGGCTGATCTGTACTGAAAAAAAAAATACAGTAGATGCCTTTCCAGGTTTTTTGAATGCATTCATACATGGACTGATGATGTTGAGTGGGGTGGTTTTTTTTTTTTTTTTCCTCCTTCCTCTTCGTTTTTTGTTCAAGCAAATATGTGCTGATTTGTCAGTTGAAGATGGAGGGGGGAAGGAGTATGTTGCAGCTTTCATTGGAGCTTGTAAACCAGAATGTAGGTAAAAATGTTTTAAATTTGTCAAGACTTTCATGACTGGGCCCCAAAATCAGATAAAAAATGTGGTGTAGAGAAAAAGGACAGCTGCAGATTTTTTGTGCGGACGTGTGTTTCTGTACCATGACTAAAAACTCTGAGGACCTTTTCCCAGCTGTCTGGGAGTTATGTGGAAGTTGGATTATTGGCAGTTAAGCATGAGACAACCTGGATTTAGCAAATGCTCTCCTACACAGGAAGCAGATGACATTATCCTGGGGGAAGGGAGGAGAGCCTTCTCCAGGCGCAGCCCCGGGGGGAGATGCCTGCTCCCCCCCAGCCTCAGAGCAGCCAAAAATCAGGGCTGGCGATAGGCACCTATAAATATAAAAGCGGTCGGGTCGTCGGTTTGGGGTTTTTTTCAGCGTTTTTTGGTGAAATCGGACGCTTTGCTCCCACACTGGGGCTGTTGTGAGAAGTTTTGCTTTGGGGGGGGGTGTCTGTGTTGTGTGTGAGGTTTGGGGGGCACTTTAAAGCTCTGTTCCCCGGGCGTCTCCTCAGTACCGTGTCCTGGCAAATATGTAAGTAAGCCTTAAAACTTTGACTTCTAATTGGGCACATTTGTGAAGGAAATGGTTAATTTTACAACCAAAGGCAAACTTGCACCTCGACAGGTCTGCTGAAAGAAATGTGCCACAGTCGTTTGCTGGCAAGCACCGCAGGGTCATAAATCCACGGGGTTTATTTACAGCCTATAACACTTATGAATGTTAAGATATTTGACGCCACGCTGGCCTTATAATATCCAAGGTCCACAGACACTGGCAGTGGGTCAAATTTCTTTCACTAATTATAAGCAATGAGAGATGGAGTGTGGTGCTGGGGGTGTGGGGGGGAGATATGGAAATCCTCTCTCTCCCCACCCAAAAGCAAAGAATATTTCTGCTCCTCCTCCCAACTGCTGGTTTGCTTTTTTTTTTTTTTTACGTAGGCTCTGAAGTTTATAATTAACACTTGCAGTGCTGTAAAGGCTGGGCTGTGGGTGACGCAGCCAGGCTGAAGGAGGGAAGAAGTTTCGCACAGCTTGTGTCCTTTACAGAGGTCTCGGCAGTATTGTGCAGTATTTCCTAGATACCGACACAAGCAAACATTTAAAGACAGATGACACCTGGAAACGTCCTTTAATTTTCTCACGTACCACTGAGCCAGGGGAGGAGAGAAAAAAAAAAAAAAAAAATTTGCATCAGGTTTTATGCAAAAGGTGGATGCTTGGAAAGGCGTATATCGGAGCGTTCTATGTGTATAAACCTCCACAAAAGCCCACGTTAAGGGAAAACATGCGTTGAATGAATTCAGTTGTGGAGGTTAGAGGCGGTTTTTAGGGGAGAAGCCCCGTGTCCTGCTGGAAGGGGAAGGTGGGCTGGACGCGTGGGTCGGCGTGGAGGGGTGAGGAGAGCGGGGGGACGTGCTGAGGGGGTGTTTTGGGAGGGGGTGACTGGGGGAGAGCAGGGCCTCTGGAGAGTAATTGGAGGACAAAGAAGGGATGTTGGAGCGGGAGGGGAAATCTTAGAAACTTGGAGGCGGGGGGAACCCGCCAGTATTTGAACTGATGGTTGGAGGGGAAATTTGGGGTCTGGGGATTGACTCTTCAGTGTCAGGAAGGTCTGGGGCCTGAGGAGAAACACTGCTTCACTCAGCAAAGCTCGTTATTCTCGGCTCGCTCCCCATTAAACATGCTTTCCTGGAGTGGACGGTCAGATTTGAAGTGCTGCTGTCTTGTCTGTGCTGGGGGGGTTGTGTGTGTTTTAACAAGATAATGTGATTACTCAGATGTGCCTAGGTATTACTTTTAGCTTTAATTTCGCCAGCAGATTTCGGGTTCCCTGTAGGTTACTGTTGTGCTTGGAGACTAATTTAAGAAAAAGGCAGGGTTATGTGTGTGGTGGAAAGCTGTGCTCCTTCGCCCATATGTTTTTCTTCTACGAGCCATGTAAAACCCGACTTTAAAAAAGAATGAGGGGGCTGTCAATTTGGCCCTTCCACAAATAGCTGTACAGTTTTGTTGAAGGTTTTATGCATTTCCCTAATCAATGGAGCGCTGTGACTTATTAGCCTTCGGGGACAGATCTGAATCTCCCAGCACCACGCTGCAAAGCTGGTGTGGTATTGTACCTTTTTAACAGGTTATCAACAAGGATGTTCCTCTGGTTCCCAAGACGCTTCCCACCCCCTCCGGCATCTCCCCCCTCCAGTTCTTTCCGGCAAAATCTGTTCAGTCTCGCGCCTTTGTTTTAGGTCGGCTAAACCCTCGACCCTTATTCTTTGTGGGGTCACGCTCAGGCAACCGGGCAGTGCTGAATGAGTTAAGTCGCCGGCTGAAGTTTGGCTTCATGCAACTAAATTTGAGGCCTGGTAGGCATTAGCAGGGCACAGCACATTTACAGAGCTTAATTAGTACGCGCTGTAATTGTTCATGGTCTGCCAGAAGGAGTAATGTTCAGGAAAAGTGGAGTCGTTCTTCTGCAGTCTTCAGTTTTAAAACGATAAATCACTTGCATATTTGTGCAGTGATTCAAATGGAGCTGAGACCTCTCCATCTCAACATGTGGTAAATTGTAAAGTCAATGAATTGCAGATGTAGGGTACAGCAGATTCTCTAAGAAAATGCGGAATGAATGGGGAAGGGTGATGCTATAAATACGTACTGAGAAGATAACTGGGTTTCTGCTTGCTGTGCCAATTATGATGTACTAAAGATATTAGCAATTTTGTTTTAATGTATTTATTTTAAATTTCTTTAAACTAAATATAGGGATACCATGTTACTTCACTTGGTGAGGTTTTTATTAATGCTTCAGAACAATGGGTTTCATATGGAAGTACGTGTGATAGCCATATTAATACAAATTAATTCATCATGGGTAATGTTGTAGCTGTTACTAGAGGAGCTTATAATGATGGGACACTTTAAAGTGTGGCTGCAGCAACTTATAAGCAATGTTGCGGTAGAGGATGCCTTTATATTCTAGTTGGGGGAAACACTGGGAATATTACATGTCTCACCACGGCATTTTGTATCTGCCTGTAATTCCTTCTAACTTCAGAGAGACTTCTTGGGTGCATTAATCCAACAGCCTAGAGCCTATTTTAAAAAAGCAAAACACAAACAAAACTACGCTATACAGATTGACATTGTAAATGCCGCGTATTGTTTTTTTTTGAATGCGGAGAATGTGTGTCACTCTTACTGCTGTGAAATCTTGTCTTCCTTGGGCTTGGTCCAAGATCCATTGCAGTCAGTGGAAAAAAGGCTTCTATTAATAACGAAGGGCTTTGGATCAGGCCCCGTGTGTCTTGAACCAATGGCCAACTTCTTCAAAAGTGGATAAAGGTATTGAAAAAGGCCAAACCCAACTAAATGTCGTATTGATATATTGCTGCTTCTGTGGCGTCCTTCGCTCTTGGGGGGAAAAAAAAAAGTTATGTTCCCAATGGTACTTTATTAAACGAGCTCCTGCTTCTGCAGTATTTGACTTTCCCACAGAAGCGCGGAGCATCCTGGCAGGATCAGGATTTGGTCTGAGGCTGTCTTGCATGTCAATACTGCTTTTCTAATATGAGTAGGTGGATTTGTATGGAAGTTGTAAAAGTTAATGATTGTTCTCTGAGTCATATGCTGCTGGTTTCAGCAAAGAAGAAATGATGACAGGAAAATGATAGAAATTATGGGAGACAAGGAGGCTTTGGTGAGCAGAGAGTGGATTTGCGTCGTTTGAAATGCTTTTGCTGCTCGCTGAAGGAAGTGTGAGGAGGAAGAAGATGGGAGGGCAGCTTCTTTTGGGGATCAGATGTTTCGGGTACCAAACTCCTGCAGGTATTTGGCCAGGAAGTGAGGCTGAATTCAGGAGGGAATCTCTGTGGTG
Organism: Haliaeetus leucocephalus; assembly: GCF_000737465.1. NCBI lineage: Eukaryota > Metazoa > Chordata > Aves > Accipitriformes > Accipitridae > Haliaeetus > Haliaeetus leucocephalus. The sequence continues at coordinate 5,247,466 of NW_010972620.1, read as the reverse complement.
TTAAAGGTCCCATAAGCATTTTGTTAGTCCTACTATACAGTTAGTCCTGCCTAACTGTTTTCCCCTCTTGGCAGAACAGGTTTTAATGCCCTAGGCTCCGTGGGAAGTAGGACTGCACGCCTAATGGCTACCAAGTGTGAATATGTAATTGTGCTCAACCAGTATCTATCTCACAGCGTTGTAGGGCTCTCCAGAGTGTCTGTGGTGTGAAAGATACTGTATACAACAAAATCAGTCTCTGCTTTTTAATTCACTAGTGATGGTGATGCAACTGAGACACCAGAAAAAAAATTCCAAAAGGAGGGTACGGGAAGTAAGAGTTAGAAAATGCCACACTGAAAATTCTGCAAAGGGACTTTCTGGGGAATATGAAAGATTCTTGGATGTTGATACAATAGAAGCAAATTGTCCTATTTTAAGAAAAGGGAAAAATAGAGCAGGAAAAGGTGTGGGCGTACCTCTCTGAGCACATCCAAACTCCCACTGGAGTCAGTGACTCCTTAAATAATGATCTGGAAAAGTCTGAGGCTGTAGGCTTTTCTATTCTAGAGACAAGCCACCACATTGATTTCTGTTTTTAACTGATGCAAATATTTAATAAAGGCTCTGTTGGAACTGCTTTAAACCCTAGCCTGAATAATTTTAACTTGGTTAAACCAGTGAACTGGTTTGGGAGCATACACAGTAAGAGGTTTGCATTGGTTTAATTAGATTTAAGAGATTTATAAAACCAGGGCCACTACGCTGACATAGGCAAGGTCTGGAAGACGGCATATAGATGCCGCATTGATCTACACCCAGACTGAACAGACTGCTATTGAAATTACGCTATTATAAATGTTTGCCAATATTAAAGAATCCAGGGAAAGGTATGACCTTGAATTGAACACGTCAGAAGAATAAGATGGCAGTCAGTGTTTCTACCTTTGTTTTCTCTGGGACATTGGCAAGAAGGCTTTCTCCCTTTGAAAGGAGTTACAGATCACAGTTGTCTTTCTGGAAGTCAAGTGTTTGAGATTTTTATTGTTATTAACCAAATGTCTCAGTTTACTTCAATCCCTGTTACATTTCTCTACGGGCTTTTTCTTAATTCTTAAGCTACACCATAAAATGTAGCTTAAAACATGTCTGTGTCAATTTAAAAAAAAAAAAGAAAAAAGGGTACTTTACAGGAGCTAGTCACAAACATAACTACTGTACCAGTCACAAACCCGCTGTGTAAAGAATATCCACAGAGCTTATTTTATCTGGATAGCAGCTAAATATCTTTACAATTCCCAGGGTTATTAAAGGCCAAACGCCTGGTATACGTAGTTAGTTTATTTTCCATTGAAATCTGTTGCTCAACTACAGTACTTGAAAGTACTTTGGTTTTAATTTCATAAATATGAAATTAAAAAGTGAAAACTAGGGCCTGGGTGTAGCTGGGTGGCTGTAAATGGGAACTGGTGTGTTGCTGCGCTGCTGGTGTGCCCGAACGCGGGTATTGGACGCGTTACGTGGGCACATCTGTGTACATGCATGCGATGTATATTATTTGTGAACATATACTCTGTTATCAGGTGTCTATTCAATTTTAATTGACAATATGAGATTCCTGTGGTTACTCTGTACACAGATTGCCTTGGGGCTCTACAGGGTTTGTGGGAAGAAAAGCCTTGACAAGTTTCCATTAAGCCCTGAATCAGGCAATTGGAAAAGAGGAGAATGAAAGGAGCTGAAAAGAGGGACAACTTGTTAGTGTTGCATTCTGCGCTTGCAACGAGAAACCTCTTTTAGACAAGAGTGGTTCTCAGGCCAAGAATTTCAAACTCGCGGAGAAACCTGTCCAGAACACAAAAGTTGTTTGAACGGGGTGCAGAATTGTCACAGTAATTAGAGCAATCTCCGTTTACTGAGTGGCAGCCTTTATAAAGGACAGGGGATAAAGGGTTCAAATTCATCTTTCTCTCTCCAATTCACTTCTGATGAACTGCCTCTGTGTATGTATGTGTATATGAAGGAGTGTGTGTGTGTGGCCACATTTTCAGCTACTCATCATTCGATTGCCCTTGTTTTAAAAGAAGAAGGACTTGGGTTTCTTCTTCCTGCCTCAAATGACATTTTGCTTTTATTTATTTATTTTCGATTGGGGCTCTAATTTGATATACAGAAATAAGAGGATGCTTTGGGGAATGCTTTAGTGCCTTGCTGGAGGGGGAACCCCAAATACTTCTCAGTCAGTTTCTCCTCTTACTCCATCCCACATCTTTGACTCTTAGGAGCAGTCCCATTATTTTTAACAGGATTACTTCTGGAAGCAAGAAAAGTGAATGAATAAGGCTTGGACCCTTAAACTTTATCCTCTTGCCACTGCAAGGTCTGTCCAGAACTACTGAATCAGCTGGAGTTTTGCCATTGCTCTTATTAGGAGAAGGATCAGGCCCGTGGATTACATGAGACCGAGTCTTGCGAACAAGCCAAATAGAACTGTAAAAATCAGAGTTGTTGCTGTGTGCGATGCAGGAGTGTCTGGAGGCCTGGGTCTGGGCTCCTTTTGGTCAGATACTGCACAGAGAAAAATGGGAGTGAATGAGTGAGCAAGCAGTGTGGGTGTTCTTGCCAAGGAAGAAAATGTAACTGCTACATTTCCTGTATGCTTTTACTTCTAAAGAAAAGAAAATATTATGCTCCTTGATTTTCTTCAGTAATCATCCTGGGTGCTAAGTTAGGCATTTTGATGTCCATTTACTTAGCTGTTTAGGCTTTGTGATTGTCTTTTATTTGTTCTTCCCGAAATAATGTAGGATCTCTGCTTTGTAAAGGCTTGGAGGTAGTGACCTTGGCTAATTTACTTAATTATTTAGTCAGTTTTCCCCCTTTGTTCACCACTACATGTGAGTGCAGAGAGAGAGAGGAGCCCTTTAGGCTGATGTCTTTGCTCTGTCTTGTGTTTCTCTCTATCACGTTGCCTTCAAGGCCTGTGGCATGGCTGGTTAGGCGTTGTGTTGGGACCCTGTGAGTATTGTATGTCTAATTCATCCTCCCTTCTCTCCTGGAGACCGGGGATCAGCCAGCATCTGCACCGTGTTCCTAAAATAGGGACCAGAGGAAAAAGGGGGAAGTCTTGCTGCTGATTACAGAAACATGGTTAAAGCTAATAAGTACTCATGGCTGTGAAAGTTGTAGCTCAGAGGTCGTGTGCAGTTTTTGTGTACAGACTTTTTTTCTCCACCGCCATCCCCTTCAATTATTTTCCACTGGATGGTGGTGGCGGTGAAGAATTTGGCTAGATCTTTTTATATTTTAGAAAAAGCAGATTTATTTTTTTCACAGCGTCGGCCCCTAGCACAAAAAAGCTGTAGAGTAATTGCTTGTCTTGGAGTTTGCATTGCAAAAATGCCTGTTGATGTTCAGCAAAGCACAATTCTCTGTGCAGTTCCTTGGAGCACGTGTTCCCCTGGCTCACTTGCCTTGTCTGTGAGCATGGTGCATGAATACGGGAGGGTTTTCTAAACATGCCAAAGTCGTCTTGTAGGTGCAAGGAGGAGTTGGGCGACGACGATTTTCCTGGCAGTAATACTGAACTGCTTATGCAGTGTTGGACCATAGAGTTGGGTCTGTGTGTTGGACAACGTCGTGGTCAGGTTGAACAATGTCTCCATTTTTAGATGATGCTATTTCGTCTCAACCATTGATCGTTCGCAGACCAGTTTTGATGTCTGCTATTCTGAAAGAGTACCCAGCATGGTACTAATTGTACCAGGACTAATTGTTGGTGAGAATATACTTGTTGCAAATTATGGACATCTCTTGAACATGGCTTTCTCAGTCCTATCCCTTGTGCATTATTTTCTCAGCTGGTAATTAATTTCTCAGTTTGGTAATTTGTCAGTAACTGGCATCTCTTCAGTAATGAGTGATCTGTAGTAATTCTCCATCACTAAGGAGTAATTGCTGGCCCTATAAAGTCACTGATCTCTTTCATTTGCCAGCTGGATAACCTTTCCTGTTAGACTGTTACGACCAAGTTACCCATCACAACAAAGCCTAACTACATCTACAGTCAATGTCCTGGCCGCGGCTTGATAAACAGAGGGAGAGGGCTGGAGGAAGCTGGTTTTAAGTCATGGTTGCAAGCAGGAGTTCATGGCAGCAGCAGAGAGCTTTTATTTGATTTTACAGTTATGTAAAATCTAGCTCAGCCTAGAAAAGCAGCTGTTGAGTTTAGCTGAGGTGGCAACGCAGAGCAGCTGATGTCCTCTTCTCGTTGTGTGGCATTTCCTCAAGCCTGCTTTTCTGCCTGGCTCCGTCTCGCTTTTCTGCCTCCTGTTGGGGTTTCTTCATTAGGTGGTAAGCGGTTTGGAGGTGCTTCCCTTCCCGGGAGCTGGTGGTGCAAATACAGCCCTGATCCTGCACACGTGCCAGGCTCGCCTCCATGTCAGCCCTCTGAAGGATTGTCCTCAGCCCAGCTGGGTCCATGCATTTGGGCTTGTAGGATTGTGGCCTAAATTTGTGATCCCAAGGGGGAGCTTATGAAGTTTATTTTGGAAGCAAAATACTCAGTGAAGTGTGAAGGAGGCTAAAGAGAATACTGGAAAGATGGTGCAAATGAGAAGCAAAAGTTTTTCATTTACACTCCCTGCTATTGCTCTGGTTTGTGGATCTAAGTAGAAAACCGGCAGTTTTTGGAAATCTCGCGAGTTGTGTGTCAGCATCTGCACATGCCTAAATACCTTTTAAATTTGTTTTTGTTTTTTCCTGCTCGTTGAACACGTTAGTTAATGGCACAAGGAGTGAGCTGAATTTTCGCTCTCTTTTTTCCCCCTGCTGTTGGAATTGTTTGTTAAATTCCAATTACGGGGCTTGTTCAACACCTGTACAAACCCACAGCCATTGTTAAGGGAATAATTTGAGGACAATGGGGTTAACGCAGGTGTACACAAGTGCAGAATTTGGATTGCAAAGTCTCTTTATTACTCTGTGTGCATAAGAAAGAGAAGGAAAGAATTCAGCTTAATTTTCAGATCCCAGATATAATTTGTAGGACAAGCATTTGGAAGAAGGGTAAGTGGGGAGGGGAAGAAATGTCTGAACATGTTCAGACGTGGCACTGAACACATATGAAATGGAAAGTTAAAAGGAAATAAACACTACACTCCTCTTTCCTCCCTACCTCACCCTCATACCACTTTCATGGAGTCACTTTTCAAGGTATAGCTGCATGAAGCTGGTTGGTAATGATCTTGCACACTGATTGCCTTCAGAGTGATCACAGCTCAACCTGAATGTTTGCATGGAACTGAGGTACTGGGACACTGTGCTGGTTTGCGGTGCCAGCGATTGCCGGCCCCAGTTGCACCCTGATACAATCAGTAAGTTGCGTTAGATGTACGTTCACATGGGTATGCTCTGTCTGGTAGGAGCAAAATCAAGGGAGTTGGGCTGTTTGACTCTCAAGATTCCTTTTCTCTGAAGCTGAACGTGTGTGTAGTCTCGAAAGGTGACCTACTGTCTCATGCCACCAGAGTAACCCTCGTAAGATGGTAAGAACATCAATAAAAGCCAAGAGGATGAAGTCCTAGAGTCTGTAGGACATTTCCTTCTGGTATTGCTATGTTGATACGGAGATTTACAGTTCTGTATAACTTTATGATATCTAGCAATGGGTCGTCTTCCTTTGGGGTAATTCCACTAAAGGCTAAAAGAGGTTCATGCAGTATGAAAGCCAAGATCCACATCCCTGCTGTCACAAGTGGTTGTAAATTGAAATTGGTTTCTCTTGCAGTTTCACCTTCGGTTTCTTTCCTACTAAGGGAGTTCTTCCAGGCAAAGATCAAACTTTCTGTATTATCTTAAGTAGTCTGTGCATTTGGGGTACAACAAGCTAATAAGCAGGAATAATTATTAGTGATTAGATAAATGTTTGGATCAGTTTATCCTCTCAGTGATTCGCCTGTTAGAACTAATCTTGACTGCTACAAATAGGTTTGGTATTTGGCATTTCAGTTTATGTAGGAGGGGAGAAAACGGCCGTTGCCTGTGAAATGGTTCAGAAGTTACTTGCTGTTCTTTTTCAATGAGTAATAACTCAGCTGAGTAGCACGACAGGAGTCTCGGGCATGGAACTGGTTGATCGAGAGAGAAATCGGTAGTTCCCTGTCTTGGTTATGCACTAACATAATTGTGTGTGCACGTGTGCTCAGAGGAGGACTAATTGTCTTCCAAACACTGTCAGGCAACCTGGCTTATACTGGAGAAACAGTCAGAGTTCTTTATTAAAAGTTAATTTGAAGTTATGGAAAGAAATATTTCTCACTGATTTGAGGCTGTCTGGAAGGTGGCTAAAAATAGTCTTTCAGTGAGGTGTCATGGTTTGGTCCACTGGAGATATGTATTTTTCTCTTTGGTGAGTAGTGTGACCTTCTCCTTCCAAAGAGTGTAGTTGCACTAAGATAATGAGTAGTGATTTATCCTAAAACTATAAGCAGATTAACCTCCGAATTGCAAACTGTTGAGGTGATCTTATTTCTGGCAGGTGATGTAAGTTAGTGGTTATGGTGGTTCTTTGCCTTTGCAATTGTGCGAATTTTGTTGAAACAAATGAAACTTTATGGATGAAAGACTTCATTTCCTCCCTATACTTGGATAATAATTTTTAAAAGATAATTTAATGATTTTTTTTTTTGAATGAGTGTATATACACTGAGCTAATGGAAGATGAAACTGATGTTGGTATGCTTTTCCTCACAATGTTTACCAATATAGATGGCATTAGTTTCTGCTGCTTGCACCTGATCCTATTGTTTTGTTACTGTGTTAGTAGTATTATGTACCTGCCTTAGAAATTTGTATTGTTTGGCCTGTTCCATACTACATACAGACTCTACAGTATATGTTGTCTTTAGTTTGTTGGATAGCAGCTCTATGGAGCAGATCATCTTGGAGTTCACTGGAGGCCCCTTTTAGGCAACTAAATAACTACTTTCTGCTAAGGACTAGTTTCTTTACTGGGAATGCTTGAACAGGCAAGGTGGGCATTGCCTGGCACCTCGTTCTCTCTGATCCCAACAAAGACCCAGGTCCAGTATTAGCTGATTCTAACTTGAGTTCAGGGCCAAAACCAGGGGAATGTGGCCCTGTGAGGAATGATCCTACTGTGCTGAAAAAAGCCAAGAAGTGATGTCCTACTAGATGATGAAGCCAGAGGAGCAGTTAACATCTGGTGTTATTTGCATGCTTTTACAACTTGAAGGAGCATTGCCCACCCAAACTGAGTCCCAGATTTCAGATTTCATTTATACTTCTGTGCCTGCAAAACCCAACAAACAGAGTGGTTCATCCAAGAATTGCAGCAGAAATACTTTGGTTTAATCAAATGAGCCCATCAGTGTCATCATAGGTACCAAAATCTTAGAGCAGTTAAAAATGGGAGAGGAACTACATCTGAACTAAAATGAAGCAGACCATTGTGTAGTGTTTTTGGATGGCTTAAGAGCTACAAATTTATGAAGATATAATTAGCTACTTTTCAGGATAATGGTTCATTTTTAGTGTAAAGCTCTCTTTAAAAGCTTCAGTAAATGTTTGCAGATTTTATGCAAGTAGCACTGCAAAACTGCTGTAATCCTTGAAGATAATTAAATAGATCTGATTATGAACTAGGGGTTTGGTGCAGAAATCTGGAAGAGATTGATAGGGAACCTGTTTAATACCTGTTTTATATATATATGTAAATAATAATGTATTAATATCTATATAACATCAGTATCTATAATCTATATAACATCAACATCCATAATCTATGTAACACCAATATGTATATAATATCTATTAGTATAGTAATACCTGTAATATATACTTCTATACATATATGTGTGTGTGTGTCTACATATATTTAGTATGCATGTATGTGCATATATATGATTTTTTTTCTGCGACTTCGAGGTCATGGCAACATTTGAGAATGAAGCGTCTGATTATTTTCTTGTCACTTGGGAGGATCTTTTTTAGGGGAGGGCCTGTCTGTCTGCATGCAAGAACAGCACTGCCATTAGGCGCTCTGCTCAGCGGTCACCCTCTGTATGAACATGCCATGTGGTTTCCTCTAAGTCACCTGGTATTAGGCCATTTAAAGACAGGACTTGCAGCATTGCTTGGCAATCCAAAGCCACAGACATGACTTTATGACCAGGTAGCATTGTTCTCCTGGCTTACGGTTGTGAAGGCGGATGCTCGTGTGGGAGAACAGAGATGTTTCTTATATAAGCAGAGATAAAGTCCCTTACATATGGATTTTTCTGAGTTCATGGTAAGCTGGGCTGTGGTCCTTCGAAGCCCTCCTTCAGCTGCAGTTACCATCCAGGCGTGATCCTCTGACAGCTGGAACTCTACAAGTAGTGGTTGAGCTTCTCCTGAGACTTGTCGTGCGCAGAGGGCGGCAAACTGTGGTTTGGTGCTGTCTGGTGGGACAACACCGCTTGGTGGTGATGACACAACTTGGCGACGACACGGCCGTGTAGGACCGTCCCTGTGATACTTGCGTGGGCTCTGTCCCCGCGCATTCTGTGTGCTCGCGATGGCTCACCGCTGTTCAGGGTGCAGCGGGGTGGGAGAATCCTGCTTGAGTCTCAGGTCTGTCCCTTGAACAAACGTGGGCCTTCAAGCCAGGGTGCTTGTGCCGTGGCCGTGTCCTGCTCGGAGGGAAGGCTCGTGCCCGGGAAGGATCGCCGCGGCCCTGGGGAGGTGGGCTGCTCCGCAGGCCGAGCTTCAACCTCGAGTCGCAGCGCGGCCACGACCCTTGGTGAAAGATCCTGATGAGGGTTTGGGCCCACGATATTTAGATATGCCTGCGGTAATATAATCAGCTGCCACCCACTACTCAGCTTCTAAGCTGATCCTAAAATAACCTTTGGTAGCATGACACATGTGAAGCTTCCCTCCCCTCCCGTTTAATCTCCTGTACACAGCCTCAGTGTAACGTTTATATGACAGTCATAAGGAAGGCTCTGTAGGTGTATCCAGGCCTTTTATGAGAGCATGACACGACATCAGTTTCTACATTTATCTCCCTGCTCCTTGATGTTCTCATCTCTGCCATGCTTTCAGTTTTGAAATGAAGAAAAGTGGTGTGGAGCTGCTCTGCCTCGTCGACGGGGTGTGAGTTGCCATCGTCCCAGCTTGCTGAGTGCTTGGTGTCCTTTGCGAGGACACGTGATTTGGACTTTCCCTCTTCTCCCTCCCTTCCCCTACTGATCTTTCACAAGAACAACAAACCACAAGCAGATGTTAATGGCTCCATGCATAGATATGTATGTAGGTAGGCTGTCTGGTTGCTGAGAAGATTTTATTGGCATAAATTTGGAATATTTACAAGTGGCAAATTCACTGGTGAGATTACGCAGACCAGACTAAATGCGCTCTGAAGGGCATTTATAACACCTTCAGACAACCAGTCTTTTCGTTTATAGCAAAGGAGTTTATATGCCTGTATATATAGAGAGATATATATTTAAAATGTATGTATGTATCTGTGCCTTTTTTCTTTCTCTGAAATACAGAAGTAGCATTAATATTTCTGCTGCTGGCTGTATGCAAAACGCAGCAATCCTGGAATGATAGGCAAGCTGTTGTGTGACTGCAGCATGGGGCTGTCTGTAATTAAAGCTACTTTTGTCAAGTGGCATTCCCGGGTGGTCGGTCGGGTCCCCTGAAGCTCCTGGGGGACTGCAGGCAGCAGTGGGGTTTCTCAGGTGCTTTGCCAGGGTTTGCCCAGGCGGCTTCCCAGTTGGGTGGTGGAATGCAGCTTCTTGGGCCGACCCTGGTAATGCTTCAGACTTGCCGTGCTAGCAGAGGGCACGCAAGAAATGTAACTTAAAATCCCTGATTTTCTTTGGCCAACAGCTCGAGGGGGAAGAGGACAAGGGGAGGAGGGTGGAAGAGTGGAGAGCGAGAAAATGCCCTTTTGTAGTAGATTTAAACAAAACAATGTCCAAGAAACACTGGCGGTTTGAAAGCTGTTTGGAGGGTTTGTGTGTTAGAAGTAGTCCCAGCTGAGAGACGTTGCTGAGCAGAGTTCAAGCAAGGAGGCCAAAGGTGCAGCATAAATATAGTTTGTCAGATTGTTGCTGAAATAAATGAACATTATTCCGTGGATTAATCATAACTACGTACATGGCATAAATACAGTCATTGAGTGGTGCCACAAAATACTTAATGGATTGTAGTCATTGTGCCTTTTGACCTGGAAGGAAAAGGGTGTGATCCTGTTCCAATTATAATCGATGAGCCTTGCTATTGATCTGTGGGAGACTTTGTGAGTGCGGAGAGCAGGGACGGATGATGTGGAGTAACGGCTGGGGGAATAAGTCATCGATGGACTATTCTGTGTATTTAGCTTTGATGGTAGCCTAGCACTTGGTGCTCACTTGCTTTGTGATTTTTAGTGTATTGTCTTAAACCCAAATGAATGTTTTAACAACGCTGTGCCTAGTAATTTTACAAGTAGCCTTAGGAATTCATTCAGTCGTGTAAAAGTGTTTTGCATGAGAGCTGAACTGCTAGCGGAGGTGGAGAGAAGGTACAGCAGCCTGTCCAAGCAGACACCTCGCTTGGCAGAGGGAGCGGGATGACGTTCCTTGTCTGTAGTCCGACTTGCTATTTAATATATTTTTATTGGCTAATCAATGTACAATAGGAATCCACTCCCTGGTCAACTTAAGCACCACTTAATTGAGAAATAAATGATAAACCCATTACGCTTTGCTAGTAGAGAACATTTCAGGGTGATTATGGATGCTCTGCTAAATTTTTTGGCATCCCTTGAGTGAGACTAATTGCCTTCCCTCAGGGCGGCTCCGCAAGCTTGGGTCACATCCTGGCCTTGATGAAGCCAATGGGAGTTTTCCTATGGATTTTTTTTTTTTTTTAATTATTATTTTAAAGAGGGCCATTGTATACCAGCCTTTGTCTCTGGTGTTCTGCTTTCCCCTGAAAGCAGGACCTACTTTGACCGCTGCGTCTGTTTGGTCGGCTCTTGGCCAAGGCTCTTTGCACGGGGGTACGGATGCTCTCCATGTCTCCGAATCGAGTCCCTCTGCACTGGAACGCCAGTTTGTCGGGGACTCTGCCAGGGGATGGCTGTACCAGCAAACCCTCAAAGCTCTGGTGGCCCTTTGGCTAGTCCGATGCCCTCTGCTCTTTCCAAGCGGCCTGACCTCAGCTGCGCTCCCATTGCTGGCTGCCTGAGCTCGCCCGCCACGGGAGAGTGGTTCCAGCACGGTGATCCACACAGCTCTGGGACAGGGCTCCGACCACTCAGAAAAGCTGGATTTTTTTCAGATCTGGCCTCTTGCCAGCGTGGTGCATGCCCTTCAACAGCCAGTGGAGTTAGCAGTCACAGTGGGTATCCATGAGCCCATTAATGAGGAGCTGGACGAGGGAGCGCTGCATCAGACAGGAGCAGGGCAAGCTTTGTTTAATCGGCTTCTCGAGTCCAGTCTCTAGCTACGACAACTGATTTGCAACGGAAGCCGTCAGGGCAAGCTAGGATACAAAAGCCTGAGGATGTATTATTCTGCTTGGCTTTGAGGCTTTGCGCTGGCTGCTAGTGATAGCTGAGACTTATTAAATTAAAGAAGAAAAAAAATCTACTTATTAGGTGCTCTGCTCACTGTGTAGACTTTTGGCTGCGCTGTCCCCAGCGCTGCGTCCAAGGCACCATCAGCACCGATCTCCTTTTTTGCCAGGATGTCAACCCGACACCTGCACTCCGTGGCTGGAGTGGAGCCTGCTTGGTGATAGAGTAGGAAGTCCCTTCTTTTGAGGGATTATGACCTGGGAAAGGTCTCCCTGTTTTGGAAGAGAGAATAGATCTAAAGCATTGAGAAACTTTCCAGTTGTCTTCATAATTTCTTGGATGCTACTGATGCTTCCTGGTACTATTTGAGCTTGCCTGCTTAGGACTTGTGGTCCCCGTTTGCTTTTGCAGCTATTCTGACGATTAGGGGATTGCGTTGCTCTTATTTCTGCTCTGCTCAGCCCTCTGCTAGGGGAACAGGCTGCGTGCAATTTATAAATAAATATTTATTATTTTGAGTGATGACTGAGAGAGAGGGTATTTCCTGGCTGCAAACGACTGGCTGGAAGAGTTGGAATCTGCCGGCTCTGGGGTGCCAGGCGATGCCCAAACCTAAAAGTCATTATTGTTTTGTTTTTTTTTTTTCCTGCTGTGACCCCTGCCCTTCTCTCCCGTGCAAACCTGTGCCTTGTTCCCATGCCAACTTGACAAAAATAAACACGCTGTTAAGATCGCTCCCCCCGCTGCCATGCAATTAAGTGGCTGGTTTGCACAAGGATGCAAGTAGCTTCGTTGCCTTGTTGCAGATAAGGGTGATAAGGGTCTGGCCTGGAGACATTGCTCCATACCCACAGCCTTCAGTGGGACAGGAGTAACGGTTGCAAAATTGGATCCCAGTTCTTGCCACAGCCTCGTGTGCTGCCACCTCTTCCCTGCCCAGCCTGCCTGGGTCAAGCGCTGGGAGCGCGGTGGAGGTGCTATGTTCTCTTTCTACCCGTTAATCTGCTGAGTGTTTGGGGCATTGGGATTTCTTTCTTCAGAGCTTGACAGGCACACATCACCAGATGACGGGCTTGTGTGGGAATTGATGTCTTTGAGTGGTTTTGGAGTTTTTGATTGGGTGCTTCTGAGATGTTGGGAAGCCCTCCAAGGGAATGACCTGTGGGATTGATGCCAACTGTACTTTCAGAAGTGACCTGAGACACTTGGAGCCGTTCCCGGTGTTTGGAATTATACTGAAATACCAGCATGATGAAAAAACAAATGTAGAATTGCTAAATGTATGTTGTCCAAAGATTGTGCGAGCTGTTGTAACTCTGCTTCAAAAAAAAAACCCCCAGCAAAAAACCCCAGTGGCCCTCTCATGATTTACTTCAGCTGAGCATCAGGCCATGATGAATCTGATTTGTCTCCATATATAAGCCATGCATCAGAATTTAAAAAAAAAAAAAAAAAAGATGAAAATGAAAGAAGTACTTGTAATTTTTTGGGGGGGGCACAGAAAGGGCAGTGATTAGAATAGAAAATGTGAACCAGAGACAGCACACAGAATACCGTAATTTTTTTTCAGGGCATTGATTTGTATCTGATTTAAATGTTAGTGTAGAGAAACAGAATGATGTTTTCCAGGTTCCAGTAAGGTTTTAGCGTATCTGCTTTCTCTCCATGCAGAATTTCCCCTTACCACCTCCAGAAGGAGAATATTTTATATACCATTACTTTAACTACTTTTTGATGTGAACTTAATCATCTTCTTTTACAATGTTTAGGTTAAAGAGGTTTTTATGGTGTTCTGGTATTGGCTTTGAAAATCTTTAGTCACTGATATCTTTGTTGCTCATTAAGTATATTTTAATTTTTAAACCAAGTCTTCTATCTAAATGTTGGTTTCTTATGGTGGAGATCTTTTTCTAATTATGAAAAGACTTCCTACATTTTCAGCCAGCTAGCTAGATTTTTCAGTTAAATGATGTAGAGCAACTAGCATTGCATGTTAGTATATAATTTGAGGCAAAATGATACTGTGGAAAATCTGTTAGAAAGTAATTTTTCTTTCTCTTCTTGTAAACCAGAAAGAATAAGAGGAAAACAAGCCAAGGGATTGATAGCATTCATAGTTAATAGTGTAGATACTGATGTACACGGCTGTTTGAAATTATCAATGCTGTGTCCCACATAGCCCCATGTTTGTGAAGGGACCTGAAAAATGTGGCATTAGATTTACTTGGCCCTGAGAAAGTAACGTTTCTTTTCATTTGAAACAAGCTTTCTTGAGCAGATTTGGAGAGGCAAATTATGTCTTGTCTAATTGGCAAAATCAGCCCTCCAAGAAATGCATGGTATTTTCGAACCCAGAATGCATGACTTTGCCTGCAAATATTTTGAACGTTATCATGTGAGTTAGAAGCTGAAGCATTTCACTAAAAATTGGGACTTGTGGGTGTTCTTCCCTATCTCTCCTAATGTATCAAAATCTGAAGCTAAAGCTTTCTAATGCCGGGTGCCCAAGTTGAGAAGCTCAGGGCTTCACCTTCGGTGACACTCAGCTTTTCGCTGCTGCCTCTGCAAATGCCGGTGGGTTTGTGGATGTGGCACCCATCCGAAAGTGGTCTCATTTGAGCATCCGTCTAGACTTGCCTCTCTGCTTGAGTTTGCACGGCTGCAGAGCCAGGGTAGCTTGCGTTTGCACCTGCCTCGCGGGCTGCTGTGTTTTGGGTTTGGGAATCGGTATGAAGCTTGTGTGTGTGTGTGAAAGGGGTTTCCAAGGTGCTGCTGGTGTCTTGGGCAAGCCCCAGTCCTTCAGCAGTTTGCCATTAGCGCGGTGTAGCCGGAGGGCAGAGGAGCTTGCACCGTCTGGCTCTGCCCCGGGCTTCTCCTCCCTGGGTGCTTGCTGGGCAGTGGGATGGTTTTGTGTCAGTCGAGTTCCAGCTTTTTTCCGGTAAGTATTTGTCTATTGAAATTGAAGAATTGTAAGCACAATTCATCTTAGTGCACAGAGAGCAGCGGGTGTGAGCTGCGCTGACTGGGACCAGACATTGACATACGGGCCGTCATCAAACTAATTGTTGTTTGAATTACCTGTTATGATCCGATGACAAATCTGCTTCGCTCCTGCCACTGGAGCAGAAAATGTAGCTTGAATTGGCGTGATGTTAGCAAGTGTAAACTGTACTTCAACAAGATGGATAAACCCAATTATGGGGCAGACCTGTAGAGAGAAAATCCATTTAAATCTCGTAATGTTAAGCAGAGCTGTGTTTAATTCATTTGGACCAATTTGGGAATGATGTATGAGTGTTGGTGAACATTAGTCAAAGGGAGAAGGGCTGGGGAAAGAGATGCAGTGCTCAGGCAGGATGGCAGAGGAGAGCTGCACCGTCTCAGCGGTTAGTGCTAATGGCTAGGGAAGGCTAAAATGACAAAAAGATGTACTAACTGCTCGTACAAGAACAGCCCAGTGTAAATGAACCAATAAGAGAAACATATGGAGCAGAAAGAAGGTGTTGTATTTTTCTTAAAACTATTGATCTTTCTGATTGAGAAGGAAATATATATAAATTGAAAGCATTTTGGTGGTGGTGGGTTTTGGTTTTTTTTTTTACTGACTGCCACAAATTTTTTTGATTATTTTTTCCCCCAACTTCTTGGTTTTTTTTTTTTTTTTCTTTTTAAAAGATTTGTCAAAACGCAAGGGAGGAGGCAAGATTTTTTTTCTTTTTTATTATTTTTTTTTCGTGAACAAAGGGTAGGGATTGATCACTTCCTCGCGGTTGTTCTTAGTGCTGTGATTGCTTTGTGGGGTGCATTTAATGTGTGCTTATTCAGACATTTTCCAGCTACGGCTTTCCGTATTTTAAAAGAGAATTAAGCGCTGCGTTGTGCAGGCAGATTGATTGACGTGTTCCAGAGGATGTGGTTGTTGTACAATAATGGCCTAAGAAGCTGTCACTGCTTATTTACTGGTTTAATACCTAAAATATGTGCGCTAGGCAGTTGTCAAATGCCGGGGAAGATACAAGCGAACAATCTCATGATGGAATTGCTTTGGCAAGACGGAGGGGTTGAACAATGAATGTACTTGACTCTGTTGTTTGTGGTCTTCAGTGGGTTCCAGCAAAGCTAACCCACATGCACATGTTCTGTCTCATTTTGGACAAAAAAAAAATATTTTCTTCTGTTACTCATTTAAGGCCCTTTCCACAAAAGTTAAAGTAGTGAATAAAGAGGCAGAGTTCTTATTTGCATCCCTCTTTGCCTGTGCACGTCTCACTGTGTATCTGATCGCTTCCCTCTCATTGTCACCGTGCTCTGCTCTACTCTTGCAACTCCTGGTAGCAGATAACATGGAGAAGGGAACTTGTCCCAAGGTATGGGTCACCAAGTTTGGCTATTGAGGTCAGCTAGTAATTTTGTGACATTTGTAGAGGCTGCTAAAGCTGGAGTGAAATAACCAGCTGCTGATGTGTAGAATTCGGGAAATCCTCTAGTAATTCCTCATTTCTGGTGCACCTAAAAGCTCTCTGCAATAACAAAAGTGATTCTGCAGGACTCTATTTAAAGTACAGGGAAAAGAGGTGGTCTTTGCTTTCAGTCATCTGTACTTCAAAGCAGATCAATTTGGAAGACATGATTTCATTTTGATATCTGTTAAATTTAAGCTATTCAAAATATTTTCAAACAATTTTATTTCTGCACTTGGGACTCTGAATGGATAGCACTTCATCGTAATGAAGAGAGATCCATCAGCCTTTTTGGGAAGGCAGGTGGACCTTTTTCCTGTCTTGTCCTGAAAGTCCATTTAGCCTCGGTGAGAACAAGTTGAGAAAGGCTTGCTTTAAGGGGATCAGAGAGATCTAGCTCCAGGTTGTTTAAAAGGCCTTAGGTCTAATGCATGTGTCCATCGCATCACAAGGACATAGTGGCGCTGGCAAAAAGGTGTTTTATTCCTTTTCTTGGATGTAGCTATGTGGTAATGGTAAAAGGAGCAGTATAATTCACTGAGCTGTGACATCGAGGTATACCAGTGTTACTTAAGAGGGTCTGTGCGTAGGTGGGTCCTTCTGGAGAGCCTGGAAGAATCTGTATTAAAATGACAGTGTATAACACGCCGGGAGTGTCACACGAGCTCGTTTCTGGCACTGTCACTGTGGGCGAGCCCTGTCACTCACCCCTCCCCTCGCTGCGGGATCAGCAGGGACAACTAAAAAGCTCTGGGGACTTCATGGTAGCTACTCTTACATTGTCAACACTTCCTCTTCTAATCCCTGCTCTGAGAATAACCAAATATTCAGACTTAGCAACTGTTTTTCCTGCCTAGTAACTTCATCTCCCACAATGTCTGCCTTTGAGAATGTGTCTGGATTGCCCAGTGAACCACTCTGTGTGCGCGAGTGTGTGTGTGTGTGTGGTTTCTTTTTTTCCCCTTGTGGGTCATTCTTTTTTAAGTCCAAAAAACTGGCCCACCAGCTGCTATGCTTTAGAATTGCTTAATACTTTTATTTAATTATTAAATTATTTTTATTTAATTTTTTTTTTAAACTTGAAGTGTAAACGAGGAATAGAGGGCCTTTTGGTGTCTTGAGATGTGTGTGCATTGCACAGGAACGTTGGGTTTATGCTTAATTAGAAGGCCACTGTTTGTTGAATGAGGCAACCGTCTGCTGGATCCTAGACGCTGACATAGGATTCACTCTTAATTTGGAGACTACAGATCGTATTGAGTGTATGTATTATAGGGTTGTAATACGTAGCCTGTGACTGTCCCTTAAGAAACATCATTCAGCTGGTAAGGATCTTGGGCATGGTGTTGTTTAAACTGGGAAGAAGGACGCAGGAGTTGTTGAACCCAAAGGGCTGAGATGGCTCTTGAATATTACAGACAATCCTGGTTGTCCTTTAGGCTGGTTATCTCTGCCTCAGTTTGCCCATCTATGAAATAGGAGTAACACTGCTTACTTAATACTTAGCCTGAGGCAGAAGGTTATATTCTCCGTATTTTGGAAAAAATGCTGTCTTGAGGTGGAAAGGACTTTGGAGGAGTGGGGTTAAAGTAAACAAGAGCTGGATAAAATGAAAGAACTGGGTTTGGTCATTGGTTTTTTTTTTTTGTTGTTGGTTTTTTTGTTGTTTTTTTGTCGTGTCCCCGTCGTCCCCCCCCAGTATTCCCTTCCCTTGAAGGTCTTTTTTTTTTTTTCTTCCTTTTGACTTCCTAACAAAATCATATGTAAAAAAATAAGCTGCTGATTGATTATGCCAGCTGACAGTTTGTCAAGATGGGAGCTGTGTATTTGGACTTCTCTTTCTTTTCTCTCCTACCAGATGCTGATTGTATTCAATAATTATGTATATGAAAGAATTTTCATTATGGCATTGTGGTTTCATGTTCTCAGAAGCATTTGGAATGGGGTAGCCATGAGAAGCCAGATTGCATGACACATTTCAGGCTTTGTTTCTCCCTGACCACATGCACTTTTTTTTTTTTTTCCTCTTAAAGTTTGAGCAAAAATTGTATTGATTCTAGCAATCTCTTGGAGGATCCCACTGCAAGTCAGTAAGGCTATAACCTACTGGATGTTTTGAGTTTTTAAGATGCAGTTTTACTAAAGAATGATTTTTTTTTTTTCTTTATTGTCCCCTGTGCTACCATAGTTTATTCCTGCTACAGCACTCTATGGTCCAACCAAAATTACGAGAAAATGAATACATAAGACTTGGGCCATACACACCAACGAGGGCTTGGCTTGTTGCACGTACAATCCTGTAAGAGACTGTGCTAACACAAAATATGTGTCCTCAAGATTGGTCTTGAGGTTTAAACAGATTCTACCATTTCTAAGAGCTGTTTTGGAGCAGATTGCAGATCTCGCTGTGTTGGCCAACCTATTGTAATTTTTAGATGTTAAACTCCCATTTTTATAACAAAATAATATTTTTATTTTTAAAGGTGAGGAACTATTACCCTAGCAATTCAGCTTTTATAGAGCTGCCTGTAACCAAATCTCAGCAACAGGGCTGTGAATTTTACCTCAATAACGTGTGAACTTCAAAGTCTATCTGGAAATGTGTGATGCTATGATTGATTGTTGGTTTTTTCCTAACAAGAAACAAACAGAAACGTAAAAGAAAAAAAACACCCTCAAATCACAACATGCCAGGGAATAGAATAGCGAATAATTCTAACAAAAGTATCAACTTTCATTTGCTGCTCATATTTAGTATTTTCCCATCTTCCGACTTTTCTGGTAAATGGTATATTTTAAAGTGTAAAAGAAAAATGTGTTTTAAGCATACAGGGTGGGCAGTACTGCTAGGGTAGGCTTGTTGGAAACCTAATGCTTCATTTTTGGGGAAAAGTTCAAGCTAGATAGCATGAATATTATAAGGCAACTTTTTGCATGTATCACGTTTGAAGGTATTTACAATTCTGTATTGACTTATTTTTTGTACGCTATTCTGCGGTTAGACAGAGTGAGTGGAGTCTGTATTATGTTGTGTTGGTTTTTTTTTTTTCAATCAGCATGCAAAATATTGGTTGCATTGGTGTGCGAATTGAGGGGAACCAAATGAATTGGTTTGCTGTCAAAAACCACATGCAAAGTACATAGGGTTTTGATTTCTGCTTTAGTGGTTCTGTTATCATTGTTATTTACAGCGAGAGTGGCTTTTTATCTCTGAGTTTGTGCTCTTTAGCCTACTTTGCAATGGAGTTCTTGGTTTTGTGGTTTTTATCAGCAACATTCAGCCTAGCGTCTAGAGTTCTTAATTTTGCTGTTTGCAAGTCCCGTTGCTAGCTAGATCTTTAAGCTAGATAAGTAGAAGAAGTGCTTGAGAATTACTGTAGGGTAAAGTTCCTCCACTTGACCACGACATGAACTGGATGGAGTCTGAACATCTCCCTTTCAGGAAAGCTACCTAAGGACAGGTCTGACTTTAAGACTCTCGAGGACTCTGAAATTGGTGAAGGAGCTGTTTCTCTGAGAATTCTTTACGTGTCTCATATCTTACCGAATCAGGACATAATTATGATTTTTTAAAGAATTTAATTAAAAGAATTAAAGAAATTATCTAACTTTTAATAGAAGAGACTCTTTGAATGTTACTTACTTTCAGTAATGCTTTTGCTTCATATTGCCTAGACAAAATACATACTGAAGAAAAAAACCAAAAAACATGAGCCTTGAATTTCCCAGCTGGAGGCTGGTGAATGAATGTTTGGAAGGTGAAGAATTGGTGCTTTTTAAATTTACCAAACATGAACACTCTTGTGTTTTCATACGTTTGAGAGCAGTGGAAACCTCTTCTTGAAAGTGAAAGCTGATGTTTTTTTCCTAGCATCACGCTCCCGAGATCTCGTACTGTTTAAGAAACCTCAAATACTGTCAGCCATATGATAAAATTGAGAAATGGCAATTCTGTTTGCTCCCATCAATAACCTGGGAAAGTCAGTAATGATGAAAGATTTTTTGCATCCAAAAGAAAGCAGAAACCAGATCTAATGTACTTGATTCAGTCACTACTTCCCTCCACCCCCTCATACACTGTGCAGGATCCTTCGTAATGGTAGACTAACTTTTGAAGGACAGTGTTTCACTGTACATCTCTCTAATTTCATCAAACTCTTGGTAATAATATTGTATTGAGAACTAAAGCTATCAATTAATTATTGGTGGTGTTTAATAAAGAACTAATGGTGCCTTCTAGTTTAACCTGTGGTGTGACCATAAACACCTTTAAGAAGGCTTTGTCTTCTGCTTGACGTCTTCCTGAAAAGTAGAGAAGACTTCATATATCTAGTGCACAACTGCATTGCATCCAGCAAAGCATGGGTGATTCTAGAAAGGACATGTGATTTCTTGAAAACACGCTGGAGTGATCAAGGTGGCCCATGTATGGTTGGGGCCCATGGGTTGGGGTGGTGGAGGCTATACTGTGACATAATTTATCTCCCTGGGATTGGAAAACAAAAGACTACATAGAAAACGAGCAATGGAATGAGTCATCTTATTGATTGATTGGTATGAAATTAATGGCAGCAAGAAGAGGAAATTTGTTGCCCGTTTCATCCTATTTTGCTGCATGCCCGTTTCTTTTGATTGCAAGGAATTCTCTCCTGCTTGAAGATTTTATTTTGATTTTACAGCTTGCTGCACTCTGTGGGCATCGGGACCGTAGTCTGTCGGTGACGTAGCATCGCTTTCACGAGAGTGGGGTACGGTTTATAGGCACAGTAAACACCTTCTGATGGTTCATTCCAATTAATAAGTGTATAACCCCCCCGTGTGCTGTAGAAGGTGATTTTACTTGATCTTTTGTGATTAGTGGTGAGAAATGTAGCTTTATATATACAAATCCATTTTATAAATTGCAGACTGTATTTAATTAGCATTATGCACCCACGGCCACCTCATCTACACTTCTCCCACTAATCCGTCTCCCTGGGACTCCAGCACTCCAAACAGCTCAGTGTCTTCAGCCAGCATTTACAGATTAATAAATCTGCCAGGGAAGCATTCCCTCCTTATCAGTTTGTCTGTGGAAATGCCCCCAAATGTTAACGCTGACCACAAGCCCGAGACAAGCAATTTTTATGTCTCAGCTGCTGGCAGCTCTTCCCGTAGCTAAAAGTGCCATGATTTCTGAAACCTGATGCTTTATCCTCCAGTACTAGAAACAGGAGTTTAATTCCCCCGGCGAGGGGAGGAACCCAACTTTCCAGCAGAACAAAGTCAGCTCATTTGTTTCTCATGTTATTTCATAGTAACCAGGCTTGGGAAGGCTGGAGGTTTGGTGTATGGAAGTACTCGGTTACGTTGTAGGAAGTTCCTGGGATGCTTGCTCAGGGACACTCGTTTTAACTGGGACCTGGATCAGTCTTTGGGGAGGAGATCCAGGAAACTGGTTTTCTGTGCTACATAGTTCTCAGTTTGTTATCCGCTCAGAGAGGCAACATCTTACATAGCATCTATGTTGCATTTCACAGGTGTCCCATTTAAACAGTTTCCCTTTTCGGTGCCTCCCTTTTTCACTCCCATCTGTTTCTTGGGCAGGGTCAGTCTTTCTCACTCTCTTGTTTGCACAGTACCTAGCACAAAAGGACTCTGTTCTCTGGTGGTGCCTTTGGGCACTACTGTTAGACAAATAAAAGGGTATAAAGTTTGCATCAAACTTTCTTGCAACCTGTCTTGCACAACGAACCGCCTGTGCCAATCCCTATAATGCAGCAATGTCAAATGCTGGATGGTACTGCGTGAAGGATTCATTATGATTTTGTGATCTGTAGTTCTAATACAATGTTGTCAGCCACTCTGGATTGCAGATTTAAGCATAGTTATACACCCTGCCTCAAAACTCTCACTTTGTGAACAAATGTGGTTCCTACAAGGGCGACAGTAGCAGTCTTGTTACTTAGGTTAATTAAACCAAAGCTGAGTAATATTTTATGAAGTAATTCCTTAAATTTTTGTTCTGCTGGGATTAGAGAAAAAACCCTCTTTTTATCCCCCCCCCCCCCCCCCCCCCCCCCCCCCCTCCCCCCTTCCCGCCGCCCTGACCCCC